>NC_142195.1:15364341-16564341 GCF_026936395.1 Plectropomus leopardus | reverse complement strand
CTGAGGGATCTGTGTTCCTCAACCTCCAACCTGTTCCTCAGACTCCAGCCGAGGGTGTCCAACATGATGACATCTCAGTTAACTCTCCCCCTAAAGAGGAGGGTGACACAATGCCCTCTGCTTCCTGTTGGTCTCCTCAGGGCCTCGACTCAAACTGCAATCTTTACTCCCTGGAGCCGCTTCCCCCGGGTCTCTCCTCGCTGGAGGTGTCAGACCTGGCCGCCTGTCTCCAAAGCCAGGCCACACTGGCAATGGGGACAAACCAGAAGTACTACAAGCTTGTAACTTGTGATCTCTCCTCCCAGTCACCCAGCCCACCCTGGTCGAGCCTCACCAGCTGCCCCGAGGGTCAAAGCAGGAGTAGCCCCTTCCCTCCGTCTGCGCACCTCACTGCTGGTCATAAGAAGGAAGAGCAACACGAAGAGGAAAATAAAGTAACTGCCCTCTTTCAATGTTTCAGAAAGAAATCCAATTTGTGTATTATGTATATAATTCTGTATGTATAAGGGGGGGAAACTGCTGCTTTCAACATTTTGTACAAAATGCATATGTGTCTCGGTTGTGTAATCCTGAGCAGTTCTATTTTTCATCTTTATCAGATGAAAGAGGATCAACTGAAGGAAAAGAGGTTGTTCTCTGCACAGTGCAGCACCGGGTTTGACTGCTCTCAGTTTCAGACCTATGATTACCAAGTTGCCTCCACCTCCGCTGACAAAGCCCTCTGCAGGAAGAAACATGCAGACAGCATCCAAAACCTCTCCCACTCGCCCTGTTCGCTGTGCCCCAGCCAGTGTAGCCCACATAGCAGTAAATGCCAAGGCACAAGCGCTGTGTCCACACAGCCATCTGTGATTCTGCACCAGGAGCACTGTGATACTGATGCCACTGCGAACGGTAAAGCAATGGATAAGAGTTTCTTTGTTGCTTTTTTAAATATACAGCAACAGAAAAAGTGAAGTATTATGTGAATCTAATTTCTTCTATTTCCATCTCAGGTGCATGTTCATTGGAAAATGCAGTGGTGCGCTACAGTAAGGCCCAGAGACCAACCTCACTGCCCATCCAGCCCTTTGTTTTGGTCCCTGCTGGTAAACCCCAGACCCAGCACTTGGGCTGTCTTCTGGAGCAATACATGAATCAGAAGAGCAACAAGTCCAGTAGTTCCCAACCAGGCCTCAAGTTCAAGGGTAAAAGCAGCTTTTCTAATCTTCAGCCATCACCGATGGGCAGCCACTGCCCCATCTTCCTGGAGGCTCCTTCGAGCTCTGACACCTGCTCCACCTGCACGCCGAGTCCAGAGTGCTTCAGCCGCAGACGTGCATGGAGCCAGTCCAGCAGAAGCCAAGGACGCCTGAGTCCATGTGCATCAAAAAGCAGCCTGGGTCCAACCCACCTCAGCCCAAAGCCCAGACTGCTTCAGGAGCAAGACAAAACAAGCCCCTACTTATGCAAAACTCAGACTTTTTCAAATCTGATTTCAGCCCAAAATCAGTCTAACCTTGTGAAAATTCCCACCTACCAGGACCTTATTCGCCTCACCCCCGAGCAGAGCAAAACTGAACCCCAAAATCCAAATCAGACCCACACTCCCTACCATCCAGTGTTCTCTCATACACCACCCACTTTACTCCTAACCACTGACGCCCAACACCCAAACCTGCAGGTGTCCCTGTCTCCTCCCCCCGCTGTACGACCGGAAAAGAAGCTCCCTCAGCACCGGGCCGCACCTGCAGCTGACTCTGGGTTTTTTCACGGTAGTTTTACAGCTGCCCTCTCCTCAGTAGCTCCTCTCTCGTCTTTGAGTTCTCTGCTTTCATTGGCTGCTTCTGGGCTGCAAATCCAGGACTTGGCCGGGCTCAGTGGGAAGCCGAGTCAGAGTCAACACAGTGAATCTCTGATCCTGAGTGACAGGCCGCCCACGGAGTTCTGCCTCTCGCCCGATACGTCTTATGAGTCCATGTCTATCAGCCATCTTCAGAGGAGAGGTGAGGCCAATGAATGACTGATATCGGTGTGTGTAGATTAAAGACACTGAAATCTGAATGGAGTAAAACATGACCCAGTAACAGTAATGACTGGATTCCTCCTTGATTGGATTGTCTATCCAGTGATGAGCTGTTGAGAGCAGCAATAAAAACTCACTGTGCTGCAGCAGTGCCTTCAATACCCTGAAGGGGCTTCCTCTCAAACATGACCTATTTTTAACTCTCCCTGTACGGGATTGGCTGAGCCTTCTGCTCTGTAGCCTATGTGTGTGTGTGTGTGTGTGTGTGTGTGTGTGTGTGTGTGTGTGTGTGTGTGTGTGTGTGTGTGTGTGTGTGTGTGTGTGTGTGTGTGTGTGTGTGTGTGTGTGTGTGTGTGTGTGTGTGTGACTGTGAGCTCCAAGAGAGAACAAGAGGGAGAGTGATGCAGTAGAAACAGAGCAAATGATTTACAACACAGCTAATCATTTTGTTGTACCATATGGGCCACTTGGTGCAAATTTGATTCAATAAATCTGAACCCTCTGCGATGGTTAATCAGCAGAGGAGACACTGTGGTGTACAGTCAGTGTGGTGCAGCACTGCAGGCAGCATCAACATGCATAAAGAATTTACCGTGACATTTGCAGAGGCTAGTCGGTGTGAGATGAAAAAAAGAAAAACAGGGGAAAGCAAGTCAATGAGGAATGCTGCTAAAATGGACTCTTTCATCTTCAGCTCACTTTCACATTTGCATTCTGGCAGAATGATAATTAACCCTAAAAGAAATCTCTCATATTCCTATGCAGTGACCCAGTTAGTGATGTGAAAATCCTATCAAGTATGTTTTGTTCATTATTGAGTGTAAAACTAGTAAAACATCTGTCGCTGAGTGAAGAATTATTGTTTCAACCTGTTTCCAATACAATTTACCATGTTTAAATAATTTTCTAGACATGACAGGACAGATACAACAAGGGGGATGAGTGCACTAGATTAAAAATGATGTATGACATAATTTGGCAAATTTTGACACTTTTGAAGCCTATTTGCAACATTGAGCCTGCCTACATACAAGGGGGATGCAAAATCAATGCATTAAAATGAACATTTTATCTATCTGTTGACGTAAACATATACATGATGACTGATATTGCATTGAAGAGAAGTTTTGTAGGGTGGGTATCACGAGCTGTCGAACATGCATGTATTATCACGGAGTGTTACGAAGAAACTGACATGATATTTTCAAAAAGTATCAAAACTTAAAGGTTCATTTCATTTATGTGTATCACCTCAAAGGAACTGAGACTCTGAAAGGAATCGGTCCAACCATTTCCACTGCACCGAAAACAGGTTAATTAGAATCACACTATAACAAACTGAAATGATGTAAAATGGGTATTTACAACGCAACGTGTATTGTATGAATTAATTTATCATTGTTTTGTATGTGCTCAAACAATGTATGAAGCTCATCCAACCTCTTTCCTCGTCCAACGTCTCCAGGCTTGCTGAGATCTGTGAGCAGAGCGGTGGATTTGATCATGGCTCATTTTGGCAGCAGCAGAGACCCTGAAGAAAAGGTATGAATTTGGCAGAGCTGAGCAGCTTGAAAGATGCGTCACAATGGAAACGTGTCAAACTGAAATTACTCACATTCTAGGACAGGATCAAACAACTTGTGTCAGGAAATATACTGTAACGCATCTCTTTCCTTCTGCTACAGATGCGTCTGGGTAACAGCTCTCGCAGTCCCACGATTGGCGGTCTGGTGCTGGAGCATTTGTGTCCTGCCATCCAGAATATTTTAGAGGACGGTCTTCGCGATCACAAACTGGATTTTATTATCGGGCAGCGCCGCAACCACTCCTGGAGTGTAGTGGAGGTTTCTACTAGGATCGGTAAATGAAACTAAAGTGATTATGATTCAAAGGTGTCATAAATGTTCTGGTTTGATGTGCTGGTGGACCAGTATTGTTTGTGACTCTTTGATAAACTTTTTTGTCTCATTCTGCAACAGGTCCGTCCACCAGGGTCCTACACAGCCTGGTCATTAAAATAAGACAATGTCCTCAGCTCACCAGCCACTGCATGAGACTGAGGGCTTTCATCATGGGCCTGCTTAAGTAAGATTACCTTTGACCATATTGACAATGCTAAAAATACTGATGACATTACTGAACTGACTGTATTATTATTTGTCTTTTGCTTGTTGTTTTTTTTTTGTCTTTAAGCTTGAGAGCTTTGGAGTTCTGGCTCAGTCACCTTCAGAGTCAAAAAGGTGAGCACACAAACAGTTAACTGTACCAGCAGCATTGCAAAATGTCAAATGGCAACGTGAGTTGGTCCGGTGGTCGATCACTTTAGTCCACATTCAAATACCTCAACACCTATTGAACGGACTGTCATGAAATTTGGTACCAATACTCATATTCCCAAAGTAAATTAATTAAAATAAATTTAGTGATCTCCTCACTTTGAATTCAGCTTCTATATAAGGTAAAATTATAATAATAATAATAATTTGCCAAATACTAGTACTAAAGCTGAGATGACGAACATGGTAAACATAAAATGCTGAACACCAGCATGTTAGTTTGACTGAAAAAACAGTTGATCTGCTAGGAAGGTCGATGAGTTGTTGTTGAAATGTCTGAAAAAATTGCCTTTTTATTGTCCAGCATGATCTCATCTCTACTTGTAATATTTTGTTGCTTGGGAAGAAGCCCCAAGCGTTATTAAAATAATGTTGGGGGTAGTCTTTTGCTTTGCATCTTGATGCAGAGGGGGTCGACTGTAAGAGGGGGGTTCAGATTTAGGCAACAAAACTACTTGGTTGTGAAAAAGACCGTGAATGTCGCCAAAAAAACACCTGGCTTTGAATGGCCCAAACGTAGCTGGACAGGCAGTGGTGTGTTGCAGTCGTGATGTCTAATAATAATGTGGCTGAGTTTACACGGTGCGTCTCACACACATGCTAAAGAGACAATGCTCAAGTGGCAAAGTTTAAAGCTCTGGGAGTGAGACCAGACTCTATTGCCCAACTGTTTTTTCCAAGGTCATTACTTTCACAAACTGCATTTTAAGATTGTCATTTTGAGTATGCTGATGTGGGGGGAACTGGAGAGGCTTCCTCTGCGATGATACCGCTATGCCACAGTGGGTTAGGACAGTGGTAACTGCTGTATGCACAGTGCAGACTGGTGGAGATTTGCTGGCCAGTAGGATACACACACAAGGACTCACATGCACTAATATGCACATGCCGCCGGACTGCCTATCAAAGACCAGAGAAACTCGAATTACACACAGAGCGTGACTTTATTCTCTGCTCAGAATGTCATTACTCCACTAATATCTTCATACATATAGTTGTTTGCTGCTATATTAATGCTCTGAATGTTGTATACGGCACCGTAAGTCAAAAATTATTGCATGTGTTTGAATCTTTATGTGTTTACACCTGATACTGTGTCCGCAGATGTGGTGACGACATACTACCATTCCTGGGGGTTCCTGTCCATGTCACTGGGTCAGTGTCAGCCCTTGTTTCAGGAGCTGCTACTTCTGCTGCAGCCACTCTCTGTGTTACCCTTTGACCTCAACTTGCTCCTGGAGCCCCGACTGTTACATAACAGACAGCTGTGTTCGGATGAGCAGGGTGTTTCTCCGCCTCCGCCGTGCTCAGCCCTTCTAGTGACCAGCTGGCCACTACTGCAAGCTGACAAAAAGGCAGACAACAGCCAAAGCAGTCAGCAAACTAAGATTTCACACCAAACAAGTCTGCATCACCAAGAGTCTCCAAGCTCTCAGAATTGCATGATGCAGGATTTCGGAGGGATGCAGACTAACAGGAGTCCATTGCTCGCTCCAATTCCAGAGTGGTGGCCGAAAGAGGCTGACCTAATGGATGGCGTGGTTGAAGGAGAGGACTGTAGCAAGACTTATGCAGATACTTGGTCTCAAATAAGTATGGACAGCAGGCAAGAGGAGAGGCGGGAGCAGAAAAACAGTGAGACCCCAGTTGCATCCAGCTGTGTCCAGGCTGAGAGTCCATGTCAGGGTGGGCTGCGCTGGGCCAAACTGTTTGGAGCAGCTGACATGTCCCCCAGGATGGAGACGGTTTCTCAGAGTCACATTGGAGCACAAACCAAAAGGTAAGAACCAGCAGCGAGCAATAAAAACAAGTATTGCATTTAGTCTTTGTTTGATTTGGGATCTAGCCTGACGGAAAACTTATACTTTAACTCCCTACTTCATAAACAAATACCTCTGCGTCTTTGCTTTCATAGGTCCAGGCGACCATCACAGTGGCTGCATTTCGACAGATCGCAGCTCGGACTCTTGGCTCAATCCATCAGAGCAATGAAGCTCGGAGGAGCGCAGACAAACAAGGACTGCTGAGAACTGAATCCTCTGTGGGTGGAAGACAGAGAGGAGCCTATTTACTGTAATAACACGAAGTTTTAACTGCATGATGATACATACACAGTGCTGAACTGATCAGAAAGCACATAAAATACAGGATTAACAGCTTTCGCAACGGCCCACATTCATCAAGCTTTATTTCGCACCAGCTATTCATATATCCATTACTAAAGCCTGATTTATGGTAGGGCACTCAACACTTTTAATGAGTGCCGCTGGACAGAAGTTAAAGAGCTGAGGGACACTTTCGAATGGCAAAAGCTTTTAATCGTCTCCATGGTTCACTATACTCCAGCCCACTCGTTTAGTTAAATTATATCATCCTGATTGGTATCCAACAGCTGTTTGTTTTGTATCTATATTTTTCAGACTTTGAAGAATCAAACAAGGAAGCTGCAGGGTAGATATACATGTGCAATGTGACTTACCAATCACATTGCATGACAAAATATGATGGTGTCAACATTCAACATTCAGGCGCTTAATATGAAATGAAAGTGTCAAGCAACACTTTTGTCTGTTAAAAATGAGCCATTCATGTTGAGCACCACCTGATCAAAGAAGATCCCAGGCCCTGCTTTTGCTCAGTATCACAAATTATTGGTTGTGCCAACATCTTGGTCCCTCTGGACATTCATCAGAACTATTTTACACAATTTTTACAACATTGATCTTAACAGATAGTAATCCACCCATTTTTCGTGAACTGGTGTGGGACAATTAATAACCTCTTGGTGTGTCTCTGTCGAGTGTCCTACCATGTATCAGGATTTAGTTTGTGTTTTCCTTCGAGGTTCTTAGTATCAGGTAGTTTCAAAATAAATCAGTTTGCATCATTTAAAGGAAGATCTAAAGGAAGATCCTAATTTGTAAAAATTTTAATGTAAGGAAAAGACTGTCCAATCCATTATGCAAACAGGAAGTCACTGTAGCATTCAGCATTGAAAGCATTTAAAGGTCTAATCTATAATTTGATCTAACTGCCAATCATTTGCAAATGTTGGTAGGGCCTATTACCATATGCATACATGGTAAAACACGTGTTCAGACTTAGTGTTTAGTATATTGTTGAGTGTAATTTAATGTAGTCTGTTAGATGTGTGAAATGTCATTTTCCCAGTTTACATCACAGTCAAAGAGCATTCAGATATTTTGACCATATTTTATATAATCAGTCACTTTCCAACCTAAACAAGTTACATGCTGTGCCAATGTCGATTTTCTCAGTTGGTCGAGTTCGCTAACAGGCTAGTTATAGGTACCAGGTATAAATATTGCAGTGAGTACCTAAGAACTAGTTTCTGCAGTGCAACCCGTTTTAATTTAGTGTTATAACTGGGTTAAGTTTGAACTTATGAACATTCGGTGCAACAGGCTCCGGTTTGACTGACTCCTTATCCTAAAATGTCCCTTGGTTGTTGTTTTATTGGTGTACTTTTGTAATCTGTGCTCATATTAGTTGTGAGAGAGTTTTATGAATGCGGTCAGAAGAGGCTGGATCATCCTGACTTCCTCAGGATATAGCTTGATGAATGAGGGCCAGTTACTTCGTTTGCAACTGCACTCCAAAATAACTTTCCTTTATATTTCCCGTCGGCCAAGATCAATTACACAATGTGAATACTGACCTGCTTTAGACTGTTGGACATTCTTGTGGTGCAAAACTATTCATTTCTCATATTTCACTGTCATTCTCTCCATAGCTGTACCTCCATATGTAAGTGGAAAAATAGAGAGCAATTCACTCTTTCTAGTGCCAAATGTGACACTACACACCAGCCTTGTGGATTGTGAGTGATGCTTTATTTCTGCTTTCTTGAGCGAATCCCTAGCATGGATTAACTGTAGGTGCATGAGTTAACAAACATGGTAGGTGCTTCAGTACTTTGTAGGTCTCTTATCTTCCTGTTAATGTTTTTTTATAGCTGTAGAGTCAGGTTTTGGACATTTTCTGAAACAGAAATTTGAAATGTGTGGAACTGTTTGGTATATACAATAGTATGTCTTCCTATGAGGTTTGTTCAGTTGCACAAATATAAGCCATCTTGTGGTGGTTTCAGGTATTTATATGTGTGTCAGGTATATTTTGATAGACCGGTGGATGGACAAGATGAAGAAAAGAACAGAAAATGTGACAATACAGAATTTTTAATGTATTGCTGTAATGTGAAGTCTTTTAAATTATTTCACCCTGAATCATTTTCTCAACCTCTGAATGCTTCCTCTGATGCCCAGTGACAATCAAAGTCTGTCAATAAAGACTTCTTCATGTATGCCAACAGTGAAAATGTTTTTTAGATTATAATGTCATGATTTAATATTTCCTGTAATGATCATTTTATCGAAGTGTGTGATGGTTTTATGATTTTGCCTGAAGGATCCTCTTGATGCCGCTCTTCTCCAGTGCATTCTTGGAAAGTTGACCATAGGTATGTCCATACATGAACTGGTATCCTGTGGGTTGGTGTAGAGTTAGATATACTTGAATATGATGTTAAGTTATTCATTTTCTAATGTAATTTTTATAAAATAGCTGATCACAAGGCAAATGTGTTGTTAACACTTACCTGGGATGTGTCCTGTGAATGACGGCACCACACCCCTGTCTGATGGGTAGATAGTGGGCATGGGAATAATTGTGCTGTCTTCCCTCCCTGGGTTCCCTCGAAACGCGGGGTCAGTCCGCCGCTGCTTCCCAAACTGGATCAGTGCCTGGTTTGTAGTGATGGGGAAACCTTTGCCAATTAGGAAGCGAGATTTTGGCACATGCCCTGTAAAACCTGTAAAAGACATCACTCAGTTAGCTGCTGGAGTATTGTAGGAATCCTTTGGCATAATATGCACACAAAAAAGTATAAAAGCTAGTATCAGTATTGTATTTATACATGTTTTGGAGTCAACACAAATGCATTTAGAGCCACAGCAGGCAGCCATTTTCAAGGAAAAATGCTCTAAACACCCAGCATGCACTGCCTGCTCAGCAGTGTTGTGCATTCATTGAACATGCTAATGTGTTTGGTTAGTGGTGAACTGAACCTATCCTTCAGTCATTCATTGTCCGTAACCGCTGGTGCTCGTAAGGGTTGCGGGGGGGCTGGAATCTATGCCAGCTGTCATTGGGCGAGAGGCGGGGTATATCCTGGACAGGTCGCCAGACTACCTATCCATCTATCCATATTAAATAGAGTATTTCGCATGCATTTGGCATGAAACAACTGTTAAAGTTCTCTCTCTGCTGAAATAATAATAGCAATAATAACAATAACAACAACAAAAACAATAATAAACCTATTCATATAGGATCTTTCATACAAGAAATGCATCACAAAGTGTTTTACAATAAGAGCATCATATGCATCGAGTTCTTCACATGATTATAGACTGAATGGACATAAAACAGGCCAACAAGGCAAAAAAATATAAAAGGACATTTAAATACAAGTTAAAAACAAGATGAAACGGAGTACACGGAAGTGATTATAGTACAGTATCAGCAAAACCATAAATCTGCAAATCATCAATTAAATCATGAAATCAAAACATTATAAATCCAGAAATCATAAATCCAGTAAAAATAAAGACATTTAATCCTGCATCAGGAAAGTCAGAGCTCGTGAAGAGATGCATCTTTAGCTTTCTTTTAAAAATGTGGCTTCCCTGATATCTATCGGTAGCTTTGGGGGGTAACTGACAAAGGCTACATCCCCAATTTTCTTTTGGCTGTTGCTGCGAACCTTGATGCAGTTGATGACTGTAGTCTCCTAAAGACAAACAGTTAACAATGGAGTTAGCAATGTAGCTTGGCCCTACACCACTGAGGGCTTTGTACCTGAGATAAAGTACTTGTTTGGGTTGTTATCATCCATGAAATATGGATTTCCGGCCGGGGTGAAGGTCTTCAGGGGCCTGTAGGAGAACACTTTGTTGGAGATTGCTGTCAAGGGGGGTCTTGGTTTCTGGGCCAAAATAATAAAAACAGAAAACCATTTAACCATGCGTGACTCAAAGATTATTCAGTGAGCTTAATCTTGATCTTAAAAGGAAGTTTATAAAGACAAAACAGAATCTAAATACCAATATCTAATAATACTGATGAACACAGCTTTATAAAACTTTCCCAGTAAAAATATCACTAATTGGTGTCATAATTAAACTGATTACACTGCCAATAATCCATTTTAATATATAAAAAGGTTAATTAAAGTGAATCTGAGAGACGTAATGGGTGAATCTGTGGTCAGTCCTTCTGGAAAGCTGACCACTTCTGCCTCTCAGTGTTTTTCAGGGAGGATTACATTACAGTGAACTGACACTGGAGTTCCACTATGGATAATTAAACAAGAGTGAACCTATTCAGAAGTGCCATGTCAACATGTATGAGTGTGTGTGGGCGACAGAGTGAGAGGGAGAGTGGTAGAGCCAGAGCATGTGTGTGTAGTGGAGGGAGAGTTACTTCAGACTGTTGGTTGGTGTAATTGACAACAGCTGGCAGGTCTGTTGATTGCCGCTGGATCTTCACACACCTGTCCTGGTAAAACTCAGTCATCGCTTTGCGACACGTTTCAGAGTAGCTGAAGGAAAAGTAGTTCTGACTTTTTGGAATGAAGCCTGAAACAGCAACAAGTGACGTTAAAGCATCGGTTCAGACATATTTCTATTGTTGCCTCAGCATGAAATTTAGAGTTTAAAAGACATTTATTGTCAAATGTAGAACAATTACAAAATCAGTTGTTATGTTGGAAATTGCAAATTAAAATAGCATAAATAAAATATGAAATAAAGTGACATAAATTAGTAATTTAAATACATAGTTTGCATTTTATTTGCTCAGTTTTTGAAACATTTGTCACTAAGATTTCTCCCTCCACTCAAATACAAACAGGATTGTTTTTTCCTAAATTAAAAAGATAACATCATTATTTTCTGTTAATGTTTTTAAAGGGACTATGTCTTTTGCTGTTGATTCACAAGGCAAATAAAACTAAAACAACTTAAATGGCAATATTTCCTCTTTTCTTTTTGCAATTTGAATTTTGCAATTTGAATTTTAAACTGACCCTTGAAATTGTTTTGCGTGAATGTGTGTATAGGCTACGTGTGTGAGATTTTCCTGTCAAATGCTTTCATTAAGATTGTAAAATCAATGTAAACTCTTCAAAAAAGACTTTCAAGTCACCACTGCAAGCATTGCTACAAATACGGCTGCTGTTATCTCGATTTTCAACACTCACTCACTTAATAATTTAGCAGTTGGACACAGATTAGTTTCATGTTCTTATAATCTCATGTTATTGTGCCACAAAAATGTACATATTTAAAGACATTTACTGCCAAATTTCAATTAAAACACACCACTGATCACTATTTATTTCTCTTACACCATAACTAGGTCATTAACAGTTTAAATGTTACCAAATTTGTCCCTAGTATGAAATCATTTTCTACAAGGTGTTCAGTTACTTTACTGACCCCCGTGTGTGTGTGTGTGTGTGTGTGTGTGTGTGTGTGTGTGTGTGTGTGTGAGTGAAACCGGCCTGTGTATCCTGGTATCACTTTCTTCAAGTTACTGTCAGAGATACTTCTCAGTGTCAGAGCAGCGTCAAACTCTGTGGAGGGGACGTGACCCGTGTGGAGGACCAGATGATTGGAGTGTTTCACCTCAGGACTGGTCAGCAGCTCGGCTGTGAGCTGACCGTAAGACTTCCCCACATTGAACTTCAGCTGTGGACAATATCCTGCATACCTGAGCACAACAGGGAGTCTGTGGTAAACACAAAGTGCTGCATATAGTGTTCCTCAGAGGCAGCTTTTCAGTTAGAAACAATAAGATATCGTTTGTAGTAACACTTTAACCCTTTGAAACTGGATCAATGACACTTTTCTTGTGCTCTGGTCAGATGCCTTTCGCAAGTATTTAAACTTGAACCCTGAACAAATTGTTTTGATTGGTTTCAGAAGCAAACTGAGAAATTAGTAGATTTTGAATTTCTTTTTTAAAAAAGCTAGGGATGTACCCATAGAACCATATTTAAAATGATCATATTATACATTTTAAATTATTTTAATACAGTTATTATAATTTTGGGCATTTTTTTCAGGTCATTTGCTTTTTTTTGGCATTTTTGTTTTTTTGCTTGAGAATAGAAAAACCTCACTCTATACACAGCATATAACGCAGTGAAAATGAATTACAGCCTAACACTACTCTAACAAACTTTATGAAATAAAACGATAAAATATTTTTTTGTTATAATTTCACATAGCATTGCATTTGAACTGTTCTCCTATGAATTATTATACAGCGCTAAGGAGCCCATACAGACACTACACTGCGCAGTCATGATTATATATTATTTTATCTACACTATCAAATGCATATGTCGTGTCAGTAAACGTGGACTTACCCCGGTATATAATGTGGATCCGGTGTCAGCAGAACTTCGCTGAAGTTAGGGGCGTATTTCTCCATGTTGGTCCAGTTTCCAGCTGAAGCAGCAGGTCGTCCTGCTGAGCGTGTTTGCTGGTTGCTACAGAGAATCACACACAAACAAAGTGATGGAGCTCAGCGTTAGTAAACTGACGTGTGCACCAACACTTTTTTACAGGTACACAAAAATACTAAGTTTCTATAATACTTATAGAGTGGATCATTTTACAGGATAATAAATTATAGTGATTACTACATATCAGTGACTGCGTTACTGTAGGTCGTTCATCACTTTTTGGACTATGTTGATCCTTTCTGTGTCAAATACTGCAGTAACAGCTAAAACTTAAGGGTTTGATGTGTCCTGTAGCGTCCTTTATTTCCTCTCCGAAAGACGAGTGATTAAAAGAGCTGCTGTTCTCAGTTTGTACTGTTGTTTTCATGGACTAAACAACACCTCTAATGCTCCGATATTGCATCTTTCTGTTGTAATGATGGCGTTTAATAAAAGAGAGTGGCGGTATTATTGTTATTACGTGACTTTTTAATAAATGGAGAAATAGATACTCTTGAGAAATGCTCCACGACGCCCCCTAGCGACTCCCTGCGGTTTTCCAGTGACCAACTAACATAAAGATATTAAAAAATGAAGGATTTTAGAAATATTGTGGTCAAATAAAAAAAACTGACAAAAAATACATAATTTTTTGAAAAAAGAAAATGCATACATCTATAATTAGTTATATTACTGAGTCCAAGCCCCTGTGGAGACTGAATGACCACTCTTTCAAAGCCTTTTTATCATGCAAGAGGAACAAATCTGTGGGGAAATATTCACCTCTGTATTTATCTATATTCACTTATCCCCTTTTTGCTTTATAGCAGTATGATGTTAGACATATTAAGTCCAATAAATGCAGGATGACCACTGCCCCACCCGCACTTGATCTCAGGAAAAGTGCTGGGAATATCATTGAGTCCAAACTGACTGAATAAATGACATACAATCATTTATGAGGTGTTTTACTTCACTCTGAGCTTTTGGTCCACCACACTTTCCAGAGAATACACGAATGAAATCTTTTTAAGTAAATATATTTTAGTAACCAGTATGACTTTCATTTGTAGGCCTATCCACAGTACTTTCTTCAGTACTTAAAAAACTTTAATTCCCAAGAGGTGGAGCTCTTTCCACCTGGGCTGTGCAGATGTGTTGCATAATGATAATGATTAGACTGGAATTGGCTCCTTTTACCCTCCTCTCCATTGCTGAGTCATGTATGTTCTGATAAAAGCTCAGAGTAAGTAAGTGAAACACTGCATGGATCTCAGCGCGTGGAAATTTTTTCTATCAGACATGTCTAAAAGGCCCATGAAACATCAACCATGTGTTATTCATGTATCAGTTTTTACTGAAGAATTAAAAAAACTACAGGGGATGACCCCAGTGACCTGAAATCTTAACCCATCTGTATAAAACACCACTATACACACCATAATCATAAGGGATGATTATTTAGTTTTTTTATTTAGTAGCATGAAGATTGTTTTGCTCTGTTTAAGTTAAATACAATCAAAAACATATTTTCCCTTTTAGTTTTACTGCCATTTATGAATCTAGATTGCTTTTGTGTGAGTTGGAAATACTGGCTGAAGAGATATATGCCTTCTCTCTAATGTAATGCAACTAAATGGCTTGTTGTTCTCAGAGCGTGATAATGGATAATCTTGAGTAACCAGGTCATGATTTCTGGAAATGCATTTTTTTTGGCACTTTGAGCACAACAAGCCAAGTGCCATCTAGTTCTGTTATATTAGAGAGAAGGCAGACCGCCGATATCTCCAGCACTCGACAACTCACACCAAAACAGTCAAGACTGACAGATAGTACCACAGGTATGGGGATAAATATGCAGCTCTGATGTGGTAGTAAACAGTCTCTTTACGTATGTTTTACAGGTAGAAGAATATTTAGTTTATGTATCAAACTGTGAGAAATTCATTGTCATGGCTAGGAGTCTGTGTTTAAATGAACATGGCTGTATTATGGAAAAATAGCCCTAAATTAAATTGTGAACATAAGAAAATAAGTTGAAAGACAACTTCAATCACTTTTATCAGGACAACAATAGACGTGACTGTGAGCAGCGGCTCAAAATAACTCTTTTGTTTTGTGTCCAGGACCGTGAGTGATCCGGTGCGTTTGATCAGATGTTGCCGCTGTGCTCACCTGGGGAATGTAGATCATATCTGCAGACAGGAGTGTCCACTCCACACATTCCTGCACTCTCAGATAAATCTTGGTTTGTTGAAATGACGAAACAGCGTTGACTGTTGACACACATACCATAATGCTGTACATCCACTGAGGAATTTTAACATATTACATTACGCATCGACACTGAGTGACTCAGGTATGTTGAGGGGTGTAGAAGTGACTTTCCATCTCAACTTGTGGAAAACTTTTTGAAAGCAGTTCTGAGACTTGATTTTATGAGTATTTCTTGAAATCAGCTGAAGTTTATGTTATTTAATACTAAGTCCTGCCTGTAAACACACAGGTTGAATCTCCGTGTCCATGTCATGGCTTGTTTTTGTTGTGTCTTGGATTTCTTACAGGTGTGCGGTCAAATCTTTCATTTCGAGTAACAGATGAGTCACTCTTTTTCCCAGGATTTGGTGACAGGAAGGAGCAGGTATGAACATGCAGCTCCGCGCTCTGACAGGCCAGATGATGGGCAGAGGCGTGGTGAAGGAACAGAGGCGGATCAGAGGGGATGTTTTGAATCCTACCTCACCAGTTCACCTCAGCTCACGACTGGGCTAGTGTCTTGTTGGTTCTCCTGCTGCGGTTTACAGGGACGGAGGGGAGATGAATCTATACAGGAGCTTTGGGAACCTCATGGAGGTTTGGGTGGTTGACGGAGGCCAGTGTTTGGACACAGAATGGCTTGAAAATAATGGGGAGGACCCTCCTACACCCTTCTCTGATGTGGGGACAAACCTGCGCTCAGAATCAGTGGACTCTGGAGTGGAGACAGCAAGCTCTGTCACGTCTTTCCCACCTACACCCTGCTCTATCTCAACAGATAACGCAGAAATTGAGACATTCACACCAGAAAGAGGACTAACTCCAGCTTCAACATCACAGTCTCCCGTCCTCTCATCTCCTGTGCTTCCCTCTTCATCCTCTTCCTCCCCGCAGCTCCATCCCAGCAGAGCTCAGCAGAGCTCCCCAGACTTGCACTTAAAAGTGGAGCAAGCACTACAGAAGACGGACTCTCTACGTCTAAAGAAAAACCCGGAGCCTCTTACAGTGGATGAGGTGCTCAGGCGTCGACCTCGAGCATCTTTCCTACCCAAACGGCACACATCGGAGTTAGTGAGGGGTCAAAGGTCAGAGAGTTTTAGCCTAAGGGGGACGGAAAACCCATCAGCGCTCATGAGGCAGATGTCAGACATGTGCAGACGGCCGGTGTCGATGAGGTGTGACACGCAGACAAGATCAGAGGTGAGATTCTGTGAACCAAACTCAAATTTAAAAAAGTACGACAAAAAACAGAAGAGATAAAAACACTTTCATACTGTGTGTGATTTCTGTTTCTGTGTTTTTTTTAGGCCTAGTTTCAGGATGACATAAGTTTCACAGTAACATGTACGGTCTTGCACACCACAAGCTTGTAAATCTAAAAGGCAAGCCTGAAAGAAAAGCTCCACAAATGTAGCAAGGCCTCTACTTTAACCTTACTAAGAGGGTTGCAACACACATCTCACCAAGTAGCTTTCAAATTCAAAGTAGGGCAGGCATGTCATTACTCATACAGGATCTCTTTCATTGCTCTTGTCTGCGGTGTGAGGGATCGTAAACCAGTCTGCCCAGGTGACTCTACGCCCACAGGCACGAGAGGAATGGATGGAGATGTGCGGGGGAAGCGGGGCAGTCTGTGGGGTTTTTATTGCACGTGGCAGATGTGATGTTTGCCAGATAATGAAAACAAAAATAGTTTGATTTTGACCGACAATGTGAAAAAAAAGTTTGGATTAACTGCTCTTTAATGAGCTAGTGTGCTCTGTGTGAAAGTCAGGTCACGCTGACAGCATGCAGAGGTGTTGAATCAACAGGATTAATCGTACCGTTTGTGTCTAATTAGGTCTGTTTTTATAGTCTTTGGGTGTGTGTGCACTCTGTTTGTTTCCTTGTATAAAGGTTGAATATAAAAGGCTTTGTTGATCGAAACACTATATGATTCCAACTACACATAATTACCCAATTATATACTTTTATAATTAAATGTAATTATAATGTTATAATATAAATATGTTATAATGCTGTTTCAAAGTTCACGTGATATATGCAAAGATGCATGAACAGAAAATGAAAAGCAGCCAGTCAAATCTGAATACTCTGATCAACAGGCCGAGCACTTCAATGCTGTTTTCAAAGTCCATGTCGAGGTTTGTGGGAAAGAACAACTTAATTATGAGGCTTAAGTTCACATCCTGATCATTTTAATATTTAAGTTTCATATAATATCTATTGTGAATATAATTTTGATGTTATATTGATATATTACTTATCTTTAACCCTGTTCTGTTTTTTTCGGCTCCAGTTAGTGCTGAATGTAGTTTGTAGATCAACATAAATTATATAAACTTAATTTATTTGAGGTATGAGCTGTTGGTCTGACTAAACATTACATTTATCGACAATTTGGCAGTAGTGGATATTTTTTTTATTTTGTAGACCGGGGATCTTTAAAATTTTTTAGGCTAAAGACCCTTTAATTGAAAGAGAGAAAGAGAGAAAGAGAGCGCGAGCAAGTATCCCCAAGTGCATATTGTGTAAAAACTGAGTTGGACTTGAGATAATTATCAGGATATTTTTGGGTCTTGTCTTGTTAGTTGTTGACATATAATAATTTTTGAAAAAGTAAAAATGTAAATTATTACTATTAGCTTTACTAACTTCACTAGCTTCACTTTCCGAGAATTTGAAGAGCAGCAGCAGTGAAGAAACTAAACTAAACTTTGTTAAACATTGTTACTGTATTAAACTTTTCTTCCTTAATGATCTGTGCAGGACTTTGGTGAGGAGGGGAGGCCAGGACTGAGTCCCGGGCTCTGCTACTTGGAGCAGGTGTGCCAAATGTTAGAAGAAGTTGCCAGACAACAGATGCACAGCAGAGCGTTACAGATGGAGACGGATGCCCTGCGGGAGCATCAAGACGTGGAGGTGAGCCAGGTGAATACATTCATGTATCAGATCTTTGCAAAGCAATTAAGATGTCACATTTTCCACACCGTCCTGGGTTTATAAACATGACACAAGCGTGTCAAGCTGGCGATGACAAGATGTCTTCTTGCAGCCTGAGGGTTCAAACCGTGATTAACATTGTTTTCTACATCACTTGTCTCTCGTTTAGGTTCCTGACACCTGTCACAGTGACTCTAAAGCTGCAGAGGAGGGCCTCACTTCCTGTCAGAATCCTGGAAGTGCAGAGCCCAGTTCCAATTCCCAGCAAAGGAAAGTTTATGGCCATTTTCGGCAGAGATCGGCTTCAGACACAAATCTTTCAAAACTACATTTAAGTGAGTCATGGTCCACTTGTTTCTTTCCATTTTAACATTTTGAGGTTTTGCATATTCCCTATATTCTGGTATGGAAACATTTTGCCAGTCTTAGGAAAGTCTTCTGTGTACTGTAGATGTATTTAAGTGTGTATTTCTGGTGCAGGAAAAATGAACACAGACTGCAGAGGGCAGCATTTGAGTACAACTGACCTGCTGGAGGAGCAAGAGGAAGACCACGAAAAACAGGTAGAATACGCTCAAATACAACACATAATTTGTACTAAAATTAATTTAAGAAAAAACACAGCTAAAGAATATAAACTGATTTGTATTCTGTTAAAGTGAAATTTATCGTATCTTTTCAGGAGTCTGGAAAAGTGCAGACAAATAAATTTAACAGGAACTGGAGGTTAAAATTTGGGTCTTTTACAAAAGAGGAGTCTGCAGTGAGAGATTTAAAGAGGTGAGATATTGCATGCATAGCTGTGAGCTCTAAGGGGGCAGTATTATTAATCTCATATGATGCATGATGCTGTGAGGAACTGTGTGCTCCAACATGGCAGCTGGCCACACTGACGCAGTGGTCCAGAGCTAATGCACAGTAGATGCAGAGGCTTTTGGTGGGAGTTCATTTCCAGCCTGTGCTTCTGTTCCTCCTGAACATTTTGTCCCATTTTTTCCCATGAAAACCCAACTTAAATGTTGCTTCCAGCTTTCTACAATAGCTTGCTTCAGCTGTGTTTGATGAATTTTTTATCTGTACAGCCAACAGATGCAGTCATCTGTGAGAAACTCGGCCCGACGGCGGCTGAGCCAGCTGTTCAAGTGGAGGAGGAAAACTCAGCCTGTGTAAATGGACCACGGTGTGTCTGTCAGGATGTTTGGACATTTTCTGTTTCAGTTCTGAAGAGGAGGAAGCTTTCCTTTAAAGGTCTGAGCACTGTCACTGCTGCTTTCAAACTGACAGCCCTGACTGTTCAGCCCATGTGATGTAGCAACCTGCCATGTTTATTTATTATTAGCTGTATACTTGCCGTTTTATACTGATAAAATTATTTTGTAAAACTGTGATGGAGAATGTAATTTCTCTGTCATGTTACGTCATAGCACTACAAAGCTTTATTTTTCAAACATCAAACTTGTATCTGTAAAAAGCTCAAAATTGGTGAATACGGGTATGCACTGTACAGTTTATTACACTGTAAATGTAAAGTGATGTAAATATAAATCTCAGAGATTCTTATTCACTTTGTCTTGTTGTTTTTCTGCGGCAAAGACAAATATGCTTCATATTCATCAAATACTTAAATGCTGTATGTATATATATGCTATAAAATAATAATCTGACATGGCGGCACCACAAAAGGCTTTCTTATAACATTCTGCAATTGTTGACTCTTCTGTTAAATATGAAAATAAACATCTTTAAGTCTCCATTGGGGCAGCAACAATTAATCATATTAATTATTCAATTTTCAAAATGCCCAAAATATTTTCAGAACCTCAGAAAATGTATCAAAATAAAAATTAAATTAAATTGAAAAAAAAAAAATTATTTGGTTTTCTACTTGAAAAAATGGGTTTTGTTCAGGGTAAAATATCTTAAATATTACCAGATACCAAAAGCTTAATTTTCTTAAAGAAAATTTATTAATTTTCATCTTAACTGCAAAAAAATCATTAAATTATGTAAAAGAAAACCCATTAGGAAATACCTATATCTCCAATTTATCCATTAAATATCCCCTTAAAATGTGAGGGGTAAAAAAAATACCTTAAATATTACTATATAGCCTGAAAAGCTTTCTGAAGCATCAAAGCCATTTCTGAATTTTCATTCTAATTGCAAAAAATAGGGTGTAAATTAAGTGAAAAAAAGACAATTAAGAAAAATACCTCAACCTCGAATTGATCCAATAAATATCCCCTTAAAATCTACATGCAGGGGACACTTTCCCCTATATACTTAAACCATGTGCATTTGCCTCCCCTAATAAAAACATGAAAATAGCAGACACCTTTATTTTGACAAAATTAAAAACATTGACACCATAAATTCATGTAGAAAAGGCACAAATTGGTGCATAAATATTACCAGAATGTAGGAACTTTGATGCTCAAATCCCCCCACCCTGCAAACCATATACCCCCCCAACTCCATTAATGAAATAAACCCTACAGATAACAAGTGCAGGCCACACAGAGTTATCATTTATTTAATCTTTATTCACCTAGGTTGGGGGGATAGACCTCCCCTGGCATTCCCATGTAAAGAGATGTCAATGACAAACACGTCCAACCAAACGAGAGAGGGTGAATAGGATTCCAGTCCATACATAAAATACATTTATTTACTATTTATTGAACCACCGGCATCCATAAGTCCCACATAGCATCCATCTGTGCTATTAAATATATAGAGATAACATCTGTGGAGGGATTTATTTACTGTGTGTGAGAGAGGGGGTTGGCAGAGAGGGGATAGCTTATAGACGTAAAGAGTGGTGGTGGGGGGGGCAGCGTCGAGTCATGCCTGCAGTGTCCCCCCTTGTCTACATGATGCCACAGGAGGACAAGGGGTTGGCGATCTGGCAGGTGCAGGCTGACTGGCAGTATTGGCGCACAGTCTGGTAGCAGCTGCGGTCGGCGTCCCCGCCCCACTGCACGGGCCCGTTGGGGTCAGAGGGCAAGCGGCTCAGGATGCTGGTGTTGATGGCCAGAGCAGCCAGGCCATAGTCAGTGAACAGCACTGTCTCACGCCTGCACGTGGGGCAGGAGATGAACTTGTACTTGGGACAGGACTCGTAGAGGATCTGCAGGCACTCCTCGCACACCGAGTGCAGGCAGGAGAGGATGCGCGGACGCTTGCCGGCAAAGTTGTAGGTGTGGCCGCAGGTGGGGCAGTCCAGGGGCTCACAGGGCATGACGGGTCCCGAGGAGGAGGAGGAGGACGTGGAGGAGGAGGTGGAGGAAGAGCGCAGCACGTACTGGTTGACTATGACGTCCTCCATTTTGTAGTGGAACTGGTGGTAGCAGATTTCATTGGCACTGGTTTTACGCTGCGCCAGGAAGGTCTGCTCCCTGCGCATCACGGGGGCCGAGGGGGACACCATAGGCCGGGGAGACCCTGTGATGTCAAGGGTCAGGTCGCTGCAGGCCTGGTTGACGATGATTTCGCCTTCGCCTCCGCCGTCCCACGCCACTCTGGGGGGTGGGGCATAGCGCGGCTGGGTGACAGGCACAGGGCACTCTCTGGGGAACTTCTCCGACTGGATGATCTTGACGGTATCCATAGGGATGGTGACGGGCTGACGCCTGAGGCAGGACATTCGCACGTTTTTGGAGGTGGTAGAGAGAGGGTCTGTGGCTCTAATCAGCGCTGGACACCCCTGCCTGGTTCTGGGCAAGGGGAAAAAAAATTAGGCTCTTTCTCTGAAGTCAGCCATTCGAGGGGACATGGGGACGGATGGTTGCCTCCATGTTTCCCTCAGTGATCCTCCGCCTGGTGGGAGCTGCTGTCAGCCTGAGTCTTTATGAGGAGAAGACAGATAGAGGAGCTCAGCCACTGCAATCTGCAGCTCCTTATTCTGTCACCGCTGATATGTACAGATGATTTAACAGTCCAGCTTACAGTATGTGACCAGTGTTGACTACTTAAAGGTAGTTTTCTGTTGTTTTATACTCACTTATGCTGATGATCCTGTGCTGTCTCTGATGGCTGTTTACAGTAAATTCACACACAAAGACGGCTTAGCACAAAGATATGTTCTCACTCAGTAATGACTCTAATAAATAATCTCATATGCACACAGACGCTCACATTTATACATACAGTACAAGTTGGTGGATTTCTGCATTCACAGCGTAGAGGGGGGTTGAGTTCAGGCAGTTCAGACAAGTCCAAGAGGTATTGTCTTAAAACATATCCTGTGGCCTGCCAAGGAAACTCTTGCCTTTTTAAACTAGCCTCTACCAGTGGTTCTCGCTTTAACGCCTGCTCAACTTCCTGTTTTTGACTGCGGTTGTGTTACACGTTTTTTTTTTTGTGTGTATGAAAAAGAAAGAACAACCTGCAGTCTTTCTCTCTGCTCTTGGTCCAGTTTGGCCAGGCGACCCTGTGTGACCCTTCTGGGTGGATTGTTGATAAGAAACAGGGAGGAGGTCTTTTTCTGGGAGGTTTCCTAAAATGCTTCAGAAAGCTGTTGCAGTGACTCCTTCAAGCTCCAAGGCTCCTGAATTCCTCAGAGGTGGGAGTGAAGGTTTTTTTTTTAACTTTCAGATAGTCCTCCCAAATGAGCAGAAGAAGTGATAACAGTCTGAAGGATCCCTCTGTGCTTTTCTCCCCTCTTTTCACAGACTCAGATGCATAATGAGCCCTCAGAATTGCTTTGGACCATCTACCTGTGAAAACAGTAAATACATATTATCATCAAGCACTTGAATAAGATTTAGTGATTGTTTTTTAATGGCATATGAAACATGAGCAAATTGGCTTAATTTCTTCCAAAACTATGGAGAAAGCCGAGTAACTTAAGAAGTAATGACTCCGACATTAGGCAGAAATGAGTAAAACGTACAAGAAAATTACTAAAAATAAGGGGGGGGAATGCAGAGAAACAAAGAAAACCAAAAAGAAAACAAAATGGAAAAATTAAAATAAATGTAAAAATAGCTTACAAAAAATATAATCATTCTGCAAAATAATTCTAAATACACAATCATGATCATTAAAAATATAGTTCTCTGGAATTTTTTTAAAAAGTTTTTTAGTTTTTTGAAGTTTTTTAAAAATTATTTCCTAATCCTTTTTTTTTTCTTCTTCTTCTTCAATTTGCATGATATTTCTTGCAAAGTTGCTTATGCCTTTTTCCCCTGTGTTTTGGAAATAAACCAAACCAATTTGCTCAGGGTTCAGAGGTTTAAATACTTGTGAGAAGTGTCTGAATGCAGAAAGAAAGAAAAGTGATGTTGATCCAGGTTTCAAAGGGTTAAGATTGAAAGCAAAAAAAAAACAAGTGGATAGGAGAGGGTTAGCTTCTCACAAATATATAAAATAATACATTACTTTTTAAAAATCTGTATGCACTTAACTGCCATTTTCATGTTGCATGGAGAGAATATTGTCTGTGCGATACTGGTTTGACTCTGACACACTCTTCTGACCTTCCTGTTTATGACTGACTTTGAAAGAATCTACTGTAGCTGAATGAAGATCAGTGTCTTTGTGTTTATCTGATGACAGAGGCTGTCACTTTTGTATCTAGGCCTTGGCCCAGGTGCATTTCTTGAAAGAGTGAGATCATTATCATGTTGCCACATGCGTTGGGCCACAGCACAGAGAGCACGCCTTTCTTTTGACTCAAAATAATCAGCGTGCAAAGATTATGTTGATATGTGGTGTGCTTAATTAAACCTAATGAAAAAAGCTGTTTGTGCATCTTATGCCTGCTGTGAGTGTAATTCAAAGCACTTAAATGATGTGCTTTTTAGGACAGCAACTAATGATCATTTTCACTAACATAGAACCATTCTTAGTAAGTAGCAAATACAGTCAAAGGCTACATCCTAGAGACAATGTCCTCCAATGCAACTCTGTCTCCTAGAAATGACACTTGTATGTTAATAAACTGCTTTTTTATTTGTTGTAGCAACGTGATCGCTGCCTGGATTATGCTTAGACACAATGTTTATTTCAGTTAACCAAACACTGCATTCGTGTACCGCCTAGCATTAGGAAGGAGGTGGTTGGAAGGCAGGCGTACAAAGTATGAAAGCACTCTGGTTAAGGTTAGGAAAAGATTGTGATTTCGGTTAGATTTGAATAAAAAACCAACACTTTGGTTAAGGTTATGGAGAGATTCTTAATAAAAAAGAGAATTAAAAAATAATGCTGTAGTCACTACAAGTAGATACTTAATTGTAAGATTGCTTATTTTGGCGGAAAATAACTGAATATGTTGTCAGTGAACATTTTGCTGATGTTCAGTATCCATATTTTTGCGACTTGCAGATATGTTTATTGGCAACATTTCCTCATTATGGTAAAGGGACCTGCACGACCTGTAGCGTTTTTCTAGTCGCTTGACCACTCAAAACGCTTTCACACCCATTCACACATATATTTACACACTGTACATGGTACCACCTGTTACTCAGTTTCTAACCATCATACACATTCACAAAGCCATGGAACGGCCATCAGAAGCAATTTAGGGTTCATTATCTTGCCCAAGGATACTTCGACATGTTGACTGGAGCTGTAGTTGTAATTTGCTTGGGATTATGTTTCACTCAAAATGTATTTGCTGTATATAAATGTAATTTCTAAGAACTAAGGGTTCTACAATGACTGCTTTTGTCAAAACAGTAAGATAACAAAATATGCTACAAAAGATTCAGCAATTTTTGTTTGGTAAATTATTTATTAATCAGCTCTTTAAATGGTTTCAATACATTCATTAGGTAAATGCTCTATTGTTAGATACATCTGCATGCAGTCCAGTTCAACTGTTCTGCCATAAAATTTACTTTCATGATGCTCATAATTTTCTGTTTTTGTTGATGCTAGATATAATAATCCAATATATGTTTTATTATTGAGGTCATATTTAATGATGGTGCTCTATTATTTGAAGTGTTCCTAATATTCTGCCCCCTGCGTGTATGTAAATAGGAATATGTAGGAAAAACATTTAGATAAAATGTAGTGATAACCATATGACTGAATTCATGCATTTCTTGTGACGTCAACAACTGAACATAATGAGCATTGTAAAGACCAGATGTTATGGCTGGACTGTTAGATTGTAGATTAGACAGGTGTAACTAATAAAAAGGCTACTGAATGTATGTACTATATATGCTTTGTATTTCTTTATTTAAGCTTTTATCATTATCAGCAGATTCTCTCAAAATAATTAATTTTTCATGTATTAGCAAGATTATTTGTGATATCATTGCTTCTGGTGCACGCACACACACACACACACACACACACACACACACACACACACACACACACGTCATACATGAAAATGTACTCCTCATGAGCCATGAATATGGGTGTGCCTCTGCACCCCTTGTTTTAACACAAAATAGTTAAAACATTTGAACCTTTAAAAGCCGTGTTAATGTCAGTAGGGTGCCGCAAACTGCACGAAAAGACCAAATGCAACTGACAAGTAATGAAAAGCCAGAGGCTGCCACTCTGTCTGGTCAGAGCAGGTGATTGTGACACACGTTGCGGTCCTGCTCTTGTTATGCTTCTTGCTTCCTGTCATATCTTGGTGAGTTGCGTCAGTCAGACTCTAACACGCGTGGGAACAGGTTACACTCTGCGTGCTGGGTTTGTGTCATACTGTGTGTGGGTTTATGAAAAGAAGAACAAGTGTATGGATGAGGCTTATAAGCTTGACCAAAACAATAGCTGCCAACCAGCAGAGGAGGGAAGATGACGCATCGTTCATTCTCTTCACGGCTGCCAACAGTGATGATTTATTAGAGAGAAAAAAAACTGCAGAGGAGGTGACCTACATGGCGAAGAGGAGAGAGAGAGAAAGAAAGAAAGGAGAGAGCACAGCACTGGTCCTGGCTTCTATTTATGGTTTGTTTATCTGTTCATTTCTTAGTGGTTTCCTGCCCGCAACCCCCTGCTGGAGATTCACAGTGAATGAGAGACATGAACCTAACAGGCGGAAGTGCTTTAGCCCATTACTTCCACGTGATGCAGCGAGCCATGTTGGGCAAGCAGGCAGACATTTGTTTTTTCCCCTGTATCCTTTCTCAATGAGTCTGTTGACATATTTGTTCACCCCACACTCAAACACACAAAGCTGTTAGCCAGAATCACACACAATCTCACAAAATGTGTTCCCTCCAGCTCTGCAGTGCTGCAACACTTCTACCAAAATAGCCTCTTCTCATTCTCCTGCACACTGAGTATGCATTCACACACTTGATAAAGACCATGATATATTTAGAGCGTGATGCTTGGTGCTTTCAGAAGATGTTAATGCAAGACACTGCTGAGAAACAATCATCATGAATGTGTAAATGCAAGGCTCACAGGTGCAAGCGTTAACAGCTAGATGAAAAATGATTTAAAAATCTGAAAAAAGGAATGTTATGTAACGGTAACTAAGCCTGTCAGATCAGAAAAAGACAAACTTTTTCCTATATCCAACTATTATGATATCTGCTTGATATTCATATGAAT
Organism: Plectropomus leopardus; assembly: GCF_026936395.1. Lineage (NCBI taxonomy): Eukaryota > Metazoa > Chordata > Actinopteri > Perciformes > Serranidae > Plectropomus > Plectropomus leopardus. The sequence goes on along the minus strand of NC_142195.1, from coordinate 16,537,736 downwards.
AAAAACATGGCAGATATATGCAAAATCACATAAAAATTATTGTTGGTATTCAATTTAAAGAGCTGTGTTCCACTGTTTTGTATTATATGAGACAAAATATACACAGATACATTTAGCAAATAATTTTGTTAGTATGTATGTTTTAATTCCTTGTAACTATTGATTTGGACATTATGAAAAAAGTACACAAAATATGACCATACTGTAGAAATTATGGCCAAAAGGTGAAATATACCTATGACACATTTTATTTAAAACTATCAAAGTTGGCATTGAGTTAATGATCAGATTCTCAGTGTTCTTCATTTCCCAAAATGTTTTATTGGGAAAGGTGGACGGTGATATATAGTACATGTGGGGAAAAGTATGTATGTATATATATTTCCTTTTCTTTATCAACTCCTACCCACTTTATCTCAATCCAACTTCATCCCATCCTACAGACCCCTTTCCATGAGCAAGGGGAATAATAATAGCCAGAGGGATAATGACTTAATGACTTAAATGAATTAACTGCAGAGTACAAAGAAATTTCTGGGATCTAAAAAATGTTAGTTTATTTTTTTATATTTAAATGCTGTTTATTTAAAAAGAAAACAGCACGTTAAATCATCATCATCCGATCTTTTAAACTCTCACAAAACAATATTGGTATTTGCCTCTAAAATCCTCACAGATATTATATGTCTAGTCAGGGTTTGTGGATATGAACAGCTTGTGAGAGTATGTCTGTCTGTTAGTGTGCAGGGGTCGAGTTGATAAAGCAACCAGGCTGCACAAGGAGCCTTCAAGCCTGGGGGAGATGAAGCAGCTAAAATTACCCTCTAATTTGGTGACAGTGCTATGAAAAGGGCTGATAAGTGATGCAGGCTGCCTGCTGATGGGCCGGCTTTGGCGCAGCCTCCTCCTAATCGACGGAGCCCTGTCCTGTTATGTAAGGAGCTCATCTCCGACCCAGCCACCATATTAACACAGTGCTGCGGCTCTCCCACAGTCCTCACACTGAGTGTGAGTGTGTGTGTGTGTGTGTGTGTGTGTGTGTGTGTGTGTGTGTGTGTGTTTATGCATAGCTCTGGATCCTCTCCCTGCAGAGGTATTATTACACTAATGAAATCATGGCAGGCATTTGACCTCGTCATCACAGGCACGAGGAGGAAGAGGAGAGCTGACCAACAGGATGTCAGAGGAGTTCGCCTCAGCAGCAAATTCCTCGTAGAATTAACCCTTTGAAACATGGATCGACACCAGTTTTTTGGTGTTGTATGCAGATGCCTTACACAAGCTTTTTGACCCTATGAACCCTCAGCATTGGTTTGATTTCTTTTGAAAACATTGGGGGGGGTCATGAAATGTCTCACAATGCACAAGAAATTAGAAAAAGGTGAAAAGAAAATTACCTGTTTTAGTTTAAAAAAAAAAAAAAGAAAAAATGATGAACATTTTCAGTGAACTATATAATTACAATCATTTTATAGTTAAATTTCTGTCACAGAAAAAAATAATAAAATATATCGCATACTTATTTTTCAGCAATTTTTGTAGTTCACTTTCATGATTGTTTATCTGGGATTTTTTTTATACCCCTTTTTGCCTTATTTTCAGGGGATTTCCTTTTAACTCTATTTTTTTGCCAATTTTTGGGCCATGTGTTGTGTAAATGCTCGATGCCCTCTCTCAATGTTTTCAACAGAAATCAAATAAATTTGCTCAGGCTTTAAAGCGTTAACACGCACAGAGCTGCAGTATAATGTCTCTCTTTCACACACACATATCCTAGAACATTCTCACCCTCAGACAACTCCCCATCACGTACTCGGCACCACCCTTTACATTCCAGTGGACGCAAACAAACGGATAACCAACAGATATGAGCCTCTAACAGGAATATTTTTAAATGTGACTATCAGTGTAGATTAAACTGACATAAAAACACACCTGAAGAGCTCCACACGCCAAGAACATTCCTATCCACACACACACTCACGTCCTCATGATCACACTGATAGATTCCACCTGTGCACATTGGAGAGCACGGGAAGGGCACCATGTTCTGCATGAGTCATGGAGACCCTGCCCATCCGCATGTCTCACCCTCTTTTCTCTCAATGAAAATCTGTCTCTCCGTCCATCCAGCCATACGAGCTGTCTGTGTGCCTGGACAGACGGCCAGGGTCTTTGTGCCCCTACATCACACACACCAGCAGTATGTCGGGTATGCCAGCTATGTTGAGATGCATATCCACATTCGTGCCTCGGCTGGCGAAAAAAACATCGCAGCATATCTCTCCTCGGACCTGCTGCGTGGGATATTATGTTTCTATTTTTGATTACATAATACGTTGTGACCTTAGTGTGATCCGAGGACAAATCCCCAGATTTACTGTATGTTTGCTGGCTGCAATTCAGGGGATTCAGTGAAATATTGTGAATGATTTGAATAGAGGAGGATTTGCTTGTGTACCAGATTTTACAATTTGATAAGTATGTTATGTGTGACACTGGCAGATGACAGATGCAACTCTTAATTTTGCTTGTTTTGCTAGTGTTTTCTTTTTGTCTGTTACAGCCAAATATATATATATATATATTTTTTTATAAATAGATGCTCTCAGTGGGCTGTCTTCATTAACAAATGTACTTCTTGCACATACAACATAGGGTAGATTAACATAACCTAATTTGAATGCAAACATTTAAACACATTTAGATCAGATCTATGACGTTTGGGTCTAATTATTACATTTACAGTCAGTCCATTAAGCTGTAATGGCATGCAATTATCCTATATGCTACTGTATGCTGGCAGTGTGGTGTTTGTGTTTTTCTGCATGGGCACAAAGTGCTAAGTGAGTATGTAGGGAGGTGTTGTTTTTAATAATTCAGCCCGCCGTCATTCATGGAAGACATCGGCCATTTTGCCTCGCAATTCATTACAGCCAAGTGCTCTTTGTTCTGTATCTCCCACGGCAACATGGCAGAGCTGCACACAGCAAAAACTAAAAAGCAATAACCATCATCGCTCTGCCTGACAGAGACCTCATGGAAGATTTATGACAGAAAGGGTTCAGCAAAATGCCCAGCTCTTCAACAGCGGCTTGATTGATTAATTGATTTTTTTTCTTTTTAAGGAGGCTACCTCACCACCGGGTTTAAGGTGAATGGCATTGTTGGTGTTGTGTGAGCTCAGGAAGGGACTGCGAGGTAAAGGCGAGGTGGCCAAATACATTTGTGAGATGGGTCAGCTTTAGCATGTGGGAGGGGTGCATTTGGGGAGCAGCAGTTATGCAATCGCAGCATGGTGTACCGTCTCACTGCAGCGGCGATGTATGGCCAATATGGAGATGCCTTAATGCTGCTGACGGCTACAGAACAGGCCGTTCCTGCCCTGTCCTGATCACATCCCCCTCCCTCCCTTTCCTCCAGCCCCCCCGCTGTCTGTCTGTGCAGAGGTCTGTCAAATGTCATAACCGCTGGAGACACCCTAAAGATCTACACCCACACATCACCAGGGTCTATTCATGGTTTGTGTTCAGTGCAGATAAGCAGGCGTGCAGGTGTGTATCTCCATTCATGCATCCATGTGTGCAAAATGGATGACCATGATGCAACAACCATGTAAATCCCAGCTAACAAAAGGCAAAGACCACCTTTGTCTCGCACAAAGAGTGCTACAAAGATAAGAGCAATAGTATGAAACCCAACATCAAGCAGCCACACCTCACAGATCTGGAACATACAGATGCAAAATATGAAAATAAACACAGAGAAAAACCTCAGTATGTATGACTCTCTCATCCTCACCTGTCTGTCTACGCACTTGTCTTCTTTCAGTCTTTTCTGGTTTCCATTTGTTGACGTTGCTGATGCTGCTCTGTGAAGATAAACCGTTCCGTCTCTTTGTTCAGGGATGAGGATGCTCTCCTGTGCGTTTGATTCTAGCAGGATGAAGAGCGAGCTGTGGCGGAGGGAGGAGGTGTAAGATGGAGGAAGCTGTTGCAAGGTGGATGCGTCATGTCTCGGGCTGCCTTCGTCGAGCTCTGCATCCCTCGTTCCTGCTTCTCCTCTCCTCTCTGGTACCTTTTGTCCTTCACTCTCCCACCCTTGCTCCCTCTCCTCCAAGCTGTGGCTGAGCGTCTCCCTCTGGTCTCCTTTTTTCCATCCCTCTTCCTAAATCTCTCAGTTTATTCAGCTTATTCTGTACAGTGAAAGTGAGTTTCTGCATGTATGTCCTCCTCTCCTCTTCCTGTCTTTCCTCTGGTCTTCAAGTAAACCTCTCCTTCTTTCCCTCTTCTCTGCTGCTCCTCCTGTCTCAGCTGCCGTTCATTACTCCTCTTTCTCCTTCTCCGTCTGCTCCAGTCAGTGCACCTCAGCGTCACACATGCGCAGTGTTTTCACACATACATGATGCACACACTCTCCCTCTCTGTCTCTGTGCCTCTGGCTCCCTCCTTATGCATGTGGCTTGTTTTGCCTGCCCACCCCCTTCTCTCTCTCTCTCTCTCTCTCTCTCTCTCTCTCTCTCTCTCTCACACACACACACACGCGCACACTCTCTCGCTGCTCTCTCTCGCTGCAGCACACACTGCAGTGCCTCTGCAGGCAGGATCACGTTTTCTAGTTGCCAGAGAAAATATTTCAGCCAATGAGGGACGTTAACACCACAATCCACACCCCCCACGTCTAAACACATATTGCATACTCACACATGCTCATTTATACACAAACATGCACGCCGCCGTCTGAGATATGAGCAGGTTTGCATAAAGTGTCTGAGGATAAATGTGAAGGATTTCCACTGAGAGCCATGAATCATACTTAATATGCAATATTAACACAGGAGATATGGGATGCTGGTGCAAATAGATCTAATCTCAGGGAGTGCAGCTCATCTGACAAGGCAAAAAAGCAGAAATGTACTCAAATTAATCTTCTATTAGGCTGCAAACTGAGAGCTTTGTGGAAAAACAGATCCATCATTTTCAAAACCGACCACATGTTTCTCACTCTAGTTTGCAGAAATGGATTCCCACAAATAGTCTCAAAACAAAAATGTTGACAACATTGCAGCAGAGAGGTTTCATTTGTATTCATTCCTCCTGACACTGTGAATCCTTTAAAAAAAAAGAAAAGACACTGCTGAGTTTCTATAAGCTCCCCCAGAAACTTGAAAGCAGCATCCTGTGAGCTCCCACCACAGATCTGCTCATTCAGCGATGTTGCATAACGAGGATCCTAATAAGTTTTGTATCTGCTCGAGCCTTCATGCTGACCAATAACTAATCCTCAGATCAAAGTGGAAAAAAAAACATGATGCGATTTTTCAATCAGTGTAAGAGGGTTATGCTTACATAATGTGGGCATTGAATGCATAATGTAATGAGAGATAATCTGAATGCCAAGTAGCTTCTGTTTGAAGGGGTTTTAGCAGGCGGCACTGTGTAAACTTGCTCTTCTGTGAAAAGTTTGAGGAAGATTCACAGTATGTGTTCAACATGTCAAGTTCCTCAAACTCAGTTCTTTGCATTTTAAAGTCATCATCACAGAGCAAGCAATATAAAGGCACAATCACATTCAACTCTCAGGTGATTGTGATCTGCTTGATTGAGAGACTCTCAGGCAGAGGCAATCAGATTGGGACAATCAGAGCAGAGCTGACAGGCACTCTCTGACACTACAACATTGGAGAAACATACCTCCATGAAAAAAAAAACAATATTGTGCAAGAATAATACTGAATAAAACACATAAAAAGTTACAAGTATGTATCACAAATATCTCACATTTGTGATATATACTAGTAGCTTTCGATGTGTTGTATTTAGTATATTGTACTTTTGAATTTTTGATGTGTACAGTGTGCAGATCTTTTGTTTGATTCTTATCTTTGTGGTATGTCTCATTTCTTTTACCCAGCATCCCTTTTTCGGGAAACTGGATGTGCATGTTCAAACCCTGTCATTAAAGCCCATTACAAGTACATATAGTTAGTCCACTGTTCAAACAATCACCAACTCTGATTCGGTTGAAATCAATTCTTGATTTACAGTTAGATGAGCACATTGTTTGTCATCACAGGTCACCTGAGCAGCATCTCTCACTTGTTTTCTCAAGCACCCACAGTTTCAGTTAAAATTTTTCAAAAAACATGCGACTGAGCAATATAATACACTGGTAAATATGGTTATATTTTAAAAACAATGGATTGTTAATTTGGAAATATACTACTCCACAGCTTGTTTGGAAGTTGTTGCAAAACCTCGCCTTGGTGACTTTGCGACTTACTGCATCAATATGTCACTGCTCTGATCATCCTGCTACACTGACTTAAATGGAAATGTCTGTTCTATTTTCATTCTATTTCTATGGTTTCAATAAATATTGTAATTCTAACATTGCTTTAAAAGTATTTGATGACTGTCAACAAGTTCATCACTGATAAAAGTTCTGAATATAAAAACTGTACCTGATATTACACAATGTCTAAATATTCTGAATGGTGTATAGTAGTGGACTATGCTAAGGTTATGTATATTTATATATAATATGTTCACAATATTTATTATACAATTTCTGTGTTTGAATACAGGTAAAAGCATTTTGCGACAGCTATGGTGTCCTAAGGCAGTTTAGTGTGAATAACAACAAAGAATGATGAAGACGTTGTTCTTGAAGACAACGAAAAGTCTTTGACAACTGTGTTATGCAGTGTTATAATATATAATAGACCTAAAGGGTGATTTGAGATTATATTGGTTAAGTTGGTCAAGCTGGTACAAGACAAGATGTAATTTTGGAAGGACTTTACCTGCTGAGTTGTTTTTTTTTTATCTTTAGTTAAAGCCTTTTCAACTACTTTGGATTTTCACAAAAAGGAACTGGATAACAAGTTAAAACTGGACACTTTGCAGACTAAGTAGCCTAGGAACTTTATATTAAGACAGCCACTATACAAATAGTTCAAGAGGTTTCTGAGTAATAACATCAAAACCAACAATTGTTGGTCCATACCCCCCCCAGTCTCCCCTAAATTACAGTGTGTCACAAACCATTTTGTTGATGTTCTGCATATAATTGCTAAGATGGGGAAGTTACACTCAATTCAATTTTATTATGTGTCTGAGGACAATTAGTCTTGCAGCAAGGGTAAAACCATAATAAAAACACAAAGCACAACAATATTACACAGACAACATACACCACATGACAGTCTGTACACAGGGTGACTGGCAACTTTGCACATTCAAACTCCACAGGAGCAATTTAATAAGAGTCCACCATAACACCATAGGGCCTGTAATAATTCAGTGAGTGTTAAATATGACAACATCTCCTAATAACGTGTAGTTGATATTCCCAGTAAAGCTACATAACTTTGACATTTCAAGGTTATATAGTTATGCAGACTTATGGGGAGTTGATAGAGGGCTGATGTCAGTGTCCTCTGTGACAGACTGGTCAAAGATGTATCATAATTAGCTTGACGAGGAAAAGAGCTAGCCTCTGCAAAAAAGTTCAAATATTCACACTCTACAAGTCCAAAGTCGTCTTAATTAAGTGCCGTTAATCAGCTGGTTCTGCTTAGAGTTCCAGAATGTATGAACCATGTGGTGTCTTGTTGAGGACAGGACTTTTGCATGCAGGATTAATGTTAAACTAGCTGTTAATGGTCGTTAAATACCTGCAGCTGTCAGATTGGCTGCTCGTAACAATGTCTCCCTCTTGATTTCCACAGGCAACGTGTGGTTTTAGAGTTTCTTAAAAAGGTGGTTTTGAAGGAACTGTGCAAAGCAACAAAAATAGGAAGTGATGTAACATTTGCTGTTGAGTAATTAACAAAGAAATGGAATTACATTTTTTTGTAAGCAAGAGCCTACTTTTAAAGGAATAAGCTTACTTTTAATGAATGAATTAGCATCATTTAAAGGTAAAACTAAGTTCAGAGATGGAATTCAAAGAAAAATACTAGCCTAGTATAACATCAATAGCACTGAAATATTAACATTAAGTAGGCTATTGAGAAGTTTCAGTTACTTCAGAAAATAAAATATTGGGCCATTCTTTGCATTTAGAAAACAAAACAACTATGTTTCAATGGTAGTGGTATACCAAAAGTATTCTGATAGTGCACAGAAATAGTGAAATAACCAAAACTTGTTAAATGTTGGCAGAAAGTTGTGTCTGTGTGTGGGTTCTTGGTAACAGTAAGAAATTGTTTGAGAAAATACAGTTTCAGAAGCTTTCATTCTTCTTGAAGGAGTAATACATGAAAGAAATCTCAGTAATCACACCTGTATATTTATTTTAATATTTAATTCTTAAATATTCAATTATGTTATTCTAGATCAGCTGTAACCAATGTTGTAGTATTTTAATGCAACTACAAAAAGAGGAACTCTGTTTTCTCTGTTCATCTAGATCAATATATTCCCATGAGTATGAGTAATTCATTAAAAATACTTGTCTACAACCAGTGGAATAGCCAGTTTTTGACTAAAAGAAATATGAAAAGCACGCGTAGCAGAGCTAAATGCTGGTTAAAGAACAGAGCAGGCTGCTGTTATTATGAACAAATGTCACTGGACCAAAGCATTACAAAAATGTGTGTGTGTGGGAGGTTCAAGGCTAAGTGAAATCAGTTGGCTGTGAACTAAAAGGTTTATGGTGAGGTCTTTGGAGTTGTTTTCTCCTTAAAGAATTTTCTCATTGCTGTCCTCAGAGGTGAAGTGCAGTTCAGAGGGAGCTATAAGGAACTGAAGAGCTCTATAATTGTCGCCGTAAGGACAATGAGGCCTGTCACATACACAGACAGCCCAACATGCCCTGAGGCTTCTTCTTTCAACAAGGCCTGATTTGTACTTTACCTGTGAGAAGAAATCACATGTTGTCATTATAGAGGTACTACATCAAGGGTGGAGCTGGACCTTGAAAACATTTGGGCCTCAACCCAAACTGAGGGGGGTCTTCTGCCCCACCCCCTTTACAGCAGCTAGGATATATGTGCTATTTTCAAGCTATTTGAGATAATAGAATGCCTAAAAAATTGGACATCATTTGGTAGCTGGCAGAGAAAAAAAATAATCCTGTAAGAGCATACATGTTATTTTGTAACAAATTGTTCTCCAACTATTTTCGTCATTCTGAAACTATAAGACAACTAATATTGAGGTTGACAAATTTCCACTCCTGCCTCCTAAAATAGGCAAAATCTATCTGACGTCACTACTTTTAAGTTACATAGTGATTTAGCATAAACAGCATTACTAATGTTGAAACCTATATTTGTTGTACCTCGCTGGAGTAAAGATAATAGAATGAATGTTAAGCTGACACATCTGCTACATTTGAATCCGTGCCATAATAACCTGAGCTGCTCTCATTGCTCTAATTGCAAATTTACTTGGCATTGTCAGGAGCTGCTGTTCAGCAGGCAGAGACACAGTGGGGGAAAATAGTATGTCGAGCCATCAGATTTTCACATCTAACTAAGAAAATATGAAATTATTTCAACCAAAACAGAGTTGGTGATTGTAGGAAAAGTGGAAAGACTAACCAGGATGTTTTTTGATGAGTATATATAGTATAAGAGTAGTAAAAGAAATGAAAACAGTAGACATTTCTTAAGCCTTCAATATTTTCTCTTTAGTGTCTGAATTGCTTGTTAAATGAATCTACAACATATGTAGACATTGCCTGGCCTTTTTTAAGTTTTCTTGTATAGTTATCTTTGTTTAAAGATAATTCTATGGATTGAACATGATATAATAATAGTAATAAAAAGCACCACTGCACAGTTGCACTGCAGTATATGCACTGTATACATCACTAGAGGAAATTGCACCTCGGATATAATGGCAGATATATCCAATTTAAGTTCAAATACCTGTAGTGTAAATTATTTGTAGGGTTTTATCCATTTAAAGTTTGTTTTGTGCCACTAGGAGGCCACTATGTTGTGCAGGCTTATCTTGCTCTGTGCACTGTCCTCAAGTTTTACATGATGAAAAAAAGTTGTGTGATTTCTTTTTTTAAGATTTAAATGTTGCTTGTGCCCCGCATGCTGTATGAAATATGGGATTGGGGGGGTCCTACACCAGACAATTTGAAGCATCAAACCCTTAAATGGTGAATTGTTTTCCACCAATTTGTGCCTTCTCTACATCAATTCATGGTGGTTATGTACTTAATTTTGTTGAAATAAAGTCTTCCATTACTTTAATGTTTTTATTGAGGGGGACAAATGCAAATATTGATGGGGGGATGTTTCCCCTGCTCCCCCCTACATCTAGGGCTATGGTTAACAGGGTCATTTTCTGCTTAGAAAGCAGCCTGGGCTAACAAAAATAATTATTTCTTCCCAGAAAAAGTTTTACATGACTCATTTAAAAAAAAAAAAAAACATCATCAATGCTTTTATTTTGTTGATGTTCTTCCCCTTCTGGGTGTTCATATCTATCACAAACATCTCAGTCTTGCAATTTTCAAAGAATTCCAAACATGTCACGTTTCTTCATGACTTATCAGTGTGGGTAACGGTGGCTGAGAGATGGCGTTTGAGTTTCTAGCACTGAAACAAAAATGTCTCTCCTAACTTTTGATTGTGGTTTGTTGGCAGAATCACTGCCAGACGTATGATTCAAACCGATATAAAGTCATATGAGCTTCTGGAGAATTAGGCAGGGACAAAGAGATAAAACTGCAAAGAAAAAAATGCATGCGAGTCCAAGGCAGAAATCATAAATCATTCATCGTGCACACATCCAAGGCCCACATTAGTGCACATTAACCACAGTGTTACTGATAAGAATGAGATAATGGTGTGTCACAATGGGAATGACTTACAGTACATGAAAAAGTGATCATGTGTGTTTGTCATTCAGGATTTATTTACTGAGTACATAACATACATAATATACCGCAGCAAGAGCAAATTTATTTTTAGGAGTTTAATGTTGTAGTAAAATAAACAGCAAACCAGTGTGCATATATTTTCACTGTGAACCAGCAGAGGGAAGCAAAGACTCAGACAGCACTTTGTAATTCACAACCTTTCTTCCCTGAGGGGTTTTTATTCATTAACACCTGAAACAACATACAGTAAGGTGTATAGATTTAAGAGGGTACAGCACACTTGGACTTTGAGCATAAGTTATGAGAAAAACAAGGCTGACATACGATGAGGTACACTGGACAAAAAAACGGAAAATAAGGAGCTATCCAAGGTCAGATATGTCTGTCTATGTCAGAGATGCGGACAATATCCACAAGAATACACATTGCATCTTTGACGGATCCTATCTTGACTCCGTAAACAGACAAAATTGGACCGTGAAAAATCTGGAATCCTTGAACTATACATAAAATATCCTACAATGTAATCTGTTTAAGATCTATGTGTCAGATCTTTTCATACGTTACCAGCATCTTTATCATATCCTGTTCCAGATATCAGATATAGTATATGTGATACCCGACCGATATGATTCCATATATTCAATGCATCTCTGATAGCCTTAAATATGTATATAATATCCTGAATTCAAATCTGCTAAAGATCTTTGCCGCATTTCTCATTTATTCACTGCATCTTTGACGTATCCTCTTTAAGATATCAGATATAAATGGACCTGATACCTGACAGATGTAATTTCATATGTATAATGAATCTCTGATATCCTGTAATGCACGAAATATTCTGCAATTTAATATGTTAATGAGCTTTATATCAAATGCATCTTTGATGTATCCTCTTTAGTATATCAGACATACAAAATACGGAGCAATCCAAGGACGGATATGTTTGTATTTGTCAGGGATGTGGACGATATCCAGAAGAATACGCACTGCATCTTTGACTGATTATATCTTTACACTGTCAGAAATAATGTGTAAAATTTGTACCTTTAGGCATCCAGCAGCTTGTCATGGTAGTATGGGTACTGGAACGCACAGACAGCTTATGCTGAAGACCAAAAAGAACCGAACCCTTAATTGCTTGAAGTGCTCACTATGCAGTAGCTCCATTTCTCTGACATCACTCTACAGTTATTGACATGCGTACAGGTCCTGTGTGTCAATGTGTGTATTTTTGGTGTATCTGTGTATGTAAGGATTACAAGAGTGAAAAAAGTGAATTTCCCCATTGAGGGATTAATAATTAAAAATATATTATTGTATCAATATTGATTCAAGCTAAAAAATATAAAAGCATAACAGACAGTCATGGCACGGTGGCCATACAAGATCATTCCAAGAGATAAGTCTGCACGGCAGCCAACCAAAAACACGACAGCTTTTAAGTAAATAAAAACACTATGTATCTTATGTGAGAGGCAAGAGAGATGAGACAGAGATGGAAATAAATATAGCTGGAAAGATTAGGGGAAGATACTGTAGGGTGATATATGGAGGGACAGTCATGGCACAGCGGCCATTAAAGATATCCAAACAGACATGTCAGCACGGCGGCCATGACAGATAATCAAACAGATCGGATGGCACGGCAGCCATGACAGATAATCAAACAGATCAGACGGCATGGCGGCCATGACAGATAATCAAACAGATCGGTCGGCACAGCGGCCATGACAGATAATCAAACAGATCGGTCAGCACAGTGGCCATGAAAGATAATCAAACAGATCGGTCAGGAGAGCAGCCAAAAACACAGCACAGACATGAAAAATAAAAATGGCACTTACTTTTTGTAGATCTGGGCGGCAATAGCTCAGTCTGCAGGGACTTGATGTGGAAACTGGAGGATGGTGCCCTTGAGCAAGGCACTGGAACTCTAACTGCTTGGAGCTCTGCATATATGTCAGCTCCATCAGTCTGACATCCCCCTGCAACTAATGCATGTCTACAGGTCCTGTGTGTGCATTTGCGTGTGTATAAATAATAATATGTTATATTCAATTACGACAATTATTGTATCATATTGATCTAAACTAATAGATCCAAGAAGATAGACAACAGATTGTCATGTCACAGCGTTAAAAGGTTATTATAATTTTTGCAATTCTGAATGCAAAACTTTGAAGCTCAATATCTCAAAACCACTCAGAATGCAAATAGAAACTCATAATTCTAAGGTGTCAAAATGTAAAAATGTAAATGACACTTATATCTCACAGCAGATAGAGAGATAGAGAGGAGATATAGAGAGACAGCCCAGCCACTACAGCCATATATAGATAAAGAGGGATGAGGAATAGAGATAGACAAAGATAGAGAGCTAAAACCAGAGATAAACGATTGTTACAGAGATGAAAAATTTATAGTCATGGAACGGCGGCCACCATCAATAATCACACAGATTGGTCAGCACGGCGGCCAACCAAAAACAAAACACACACTTAAAGAAAATAAAATTGGCCCTTACTATTCGTAGATCTAGTTTAGCAGCGGTAGCTCAGTCTGGTGTGGGAACCAGAGGGTGCTGAGTTGGAGTCCAGGAGTCCAGAAGTCCAGCGTGGACCATGTGTGGACTGGTAGAAAGACAAAAAATAAGGAGATATAAAGGCCCATTCACATGGGACTATTATACCTAGGAGCACATTTGCACAGGATAAGTGATGTTTTACCCAAATTTACTGACAATATAATACTAAATTTGTAACACAGCAAATGTTATTGATTTTGTATCGATATTATGATTATTCATTTATTCCTCAGCCTTCTTGCTCACCAAAATAACTTCCATTAGCTAATGTTATTGAATTAGTTAGCCAGCAATGTAATTTGCAAATGCTTCTTTAACATAATATTTATAATGTCTGCATGACCAGGCTTATTCCCTAACATTAGCTAACTGTTAAGAGGCTAACTTTACACTGACAGGCTTCATTTGGAAACAAAGGCTTGGTAGCATTTATGTTAAATTGGTCAACCTTAAATCATAAAACCCCCAAATTAGTTTGTCACCAATTTTAAGTGAACCTCACCTTGTCAATAAATGTTAAGTTTACAATTGAGTGTATGGAAGTTGAGAGTGATTCTGGTGTGTTTGCATGGTAACAATAGCCTACCTTGTAGAGGACCTTCTAAAAACCAAGTGTTTCTTCTTGAATATATGATCATAAAAATTACAAAGTCATCTCTGTGTGATGTTACAATTAGGAGTAAGATTTCCTTTAAGTTTATTAATGGGGTTAAGGTAAATATTGAGTTCACAAATAGCTTTTTAGGTTATGGCATATGAGTTTAACTAACAAGTGAAGAGAGGCTCTTAATGCAAGCTGACGGGAATGCGCATCGGGCACGCTGAACGTGAGCGCCCCTGGATGAAAACCCCCACTTTTCCACCATTAGTTAATGCTACTATAAAGTTGCGTTAGCTCCTTAGCTAGCCATCTATCCTTAGCTTAACCATGACGCAGCACCGCATCAAGCGCTCATGTCAGTGGTACCGAAGTTACTAAAAAACGTTTCAAATTGTCCGAAATATAGTATAGTTTTCCAATCACAGAGAAACAAATTTCACCAGAGTACAACATAGTAACTTCAAATACATCAGTAATGCATCTAAAAAGGAAAAAAAAAAAAATACTGCCTTTTTTAACCGCGATAATGACACCCAAAATGTTGGGAGATTTCTAAAATACTCACCAAATGAGTGGGATTCCTTTAGAAAGTTAACCGTCCACTTGGCTAACATCCAGAAGGTTCCAGAAAGTTAACGGTCGGAAAATTCAAAATCTGGCGGTGCATAGCATGCGCGTGACGCTATCCCGCTCTCACTGACATGCGCAGTAGGCGGGGTCAGTCCCCCCCAACCCCCACGTACACCTGGATATAAATGTATAACATTGGAATTAACCAGGCGCTATAGTGGTCATCCAAAGAATGTCCATAAGCAGTGTGTATATTTACATTGTATATTTAAGTATTTAAACACCAATCAAAATGTTCAGAAACTTCCACATTTGCTGTATGAGACCATATTTTCATTGCTGCATTTATATTAGGACAAAAATAGAGAGTCGAAACACAGCCCAATTTTTAACATCTATTTTTGGACTATACAAGGATCAAAATAGACGGTCTAAACATAGACCAATTTTCAATGTCTTTTTTTTGTGAGCTGAATTGAATTGACAAAAAAAGGTTTTGTCTAGCACGTGAGCTATCTTCACGTGAGCTTTTTTTTCCCCATGATTTAAGGTTGCATTCTGTTTTAAAACCCATGAAAATGAACCTGGCTCAGCTCACTTTCTCATCGCTTACATGCAAACAAATTCATGACACAATAAAGAAGCTTTAACATTTCTATAGTTGAATATGAATAAGTGCTGTAGTTGAACCACAATGGACAGTTGTGATAAATATTACACAAATTACTATTACAGCTAAAAGCATTCTGATTATTTTATCAGCAGAGGCGGTCCCAAGGGTGGCCCAGTGGGGCCCATGACTGATTTCCCCCAGAAAATAATAGGAGGTAGATATTACTGTATTTAAGAGACTGTGGCACTTTCATCTTCTAAACTATCGGGAAGGTAATGGTATTTTGTGAAACAAGACAACTTCAGCCATCTATTGGTACCAAACATTGTTGTTATAGCTTGTCAAGATGGGGACGAAATAACATGCTAATGTTAGGTTACATTTTGGCGAGGGAGCAACTGGCATGGCCATTTTCAAAGGTATGCTCCCAGTAAATGTTTTGTCCTGAAGGGGGGGGGGGTTGGGGGGGGTGTCCATCAAACCCTGGAGCCGCTGTATTCTTCCCATGTGAATGTTTAGCCAAACCATTATGTTTTTGTTTTTTTAAACCTAACCAAATACTTTTGTTGCACAATTAAATAAGTGTAAAAACAAGGCATTTTACTTACATCGTAAATGTATTTTGAAAAAGACTGTATGCATGTGATGAGCAGAAACTGTGTTACTGAAGTGTATTTTGAAAAGACACGATGCATGTGACAATCGTAAATTGACAAGCCATCCCCAAAGGTCAACAACATACATAGGAGGGTACCTTGCACATTACATCTAGGCATGTAGGTCTAACTGACAAAGTGATAGCATTTAAGGAGTTGGGATAAGAACGTGTTGACTATGAGCAGCATGAGTGCACTCCTTTCAGGTGAAGATTAGCCTGCAGCTTCATACATGAGCTGTTCTGATTTACAAAGACACTCCTGACATCTCTCATTATGCCTACAATCCCAAACAGCAACAGTAAAGACAAATAACAAACCTCATATAGTTAACACTGGAAAACCCAACTGTGCCTGCAGGACAATAGATGTGTGAATATTTATGTAACACACTGACATGTTTTAAAGTGTAGCATGTGTTAATATATTACATTATAGTTTACTGGTTTACTTCAGCTGCAGCGTTAACCAAAAAGAGAGATTATGTGCGATAGGAAATTTTACATCAGACATGTATACAGTATTGAAGTATTTTTAAGAGTTTTAGACAGGCACATACTTTATAAAAATATATTTTCTGTCCTGGAGGAGCTCAGTAGCCATACATGACATACATACAGTAATAATGATACACGAAAGAGAGGTATCCTTATCTATTGTAAAGAGGGTTGTAGGCAATAGTTCAATTGGTCATAAATTACATTAAAATAAAATCTTGTCACTTAAATATGAATTCTGAGAGCAACCGGGGTCAGTTCCTTTAACCGTAAAAACCATGGAAGAAAACGGCCACACACAGGAGGATCAGGGCGTTGGCGTTGACAATGTTTCTCCATAGTGGCACTTCTGTGGTGTCTGTGAGCTTCTTCTGCAGCTCTGCCTGCTCCTCTTTGCTCAGCTTTGGGGCTTTTTTCTGCTCCAGGCCGCAGAAGCCCATCACCGCCTTCTTACACAAGCCTGGCTCCTCATCGGGCTCTGTGGCAGAAGAGATAAAGATGATGAAGAATGTCTGCATGTGTGGCTGCAGCTATACTGTATATATTTATATCATCTGTCTGCCGATTACCCGCTATGTCCATATCTTCTGACTTTGTGTCCTCAACCCAATCATCCTGTTCAAGATCCACCCTCTCCTCCGTACGGTTCCTCAGGCTCCAGCACAGGCGATATAACTAGACAAGCAACAGAACACAGGGGTCGAAACAAATTATTCATAAAGATGGTTATTGCAGTATCTTCCATTTATGTTTGGGAAATAAATTTTTTAGATGGTCTCATCTCACAGCGGTCACATACATGCTTGTCGTCGATGGGTTTTGTCATGAGAGAGATTCCCAGGATGAGGACACATGAGACAACAAAAAGGATGATGGAGAAGTAGAGGTAGTGGACTCCACATATGATGGTGGGACAGCTACTGGGGTTAACACAGCTGCCTGTCCCGTAAGCAAACTCTGCTATCATCCTGGACAGGCCGATAAGAAGGCCAATCATGAGGCCGTAAAATGCACCCTGTGGAAAGAAAAAAAAGGAGGAAAGCTGTCAGTATGCACATATAGTCTACAGCCATGCCAGCAGCTGCGTGGTGCTTTTAGCTATGATTGCATCAGATTCTGAGGAAATTAAAATGTGTACCAAATTTCATGACAATCCAACCAATAGCTTTTAAGACATTTCGCCCAAAACCACAAATGCCAACTTGCTGGTTGCTCTACAGGAAAAGCCAGAGGATCATCAAAACCAGTAGATGTGGCGTTGCTAGGTCTCAGATCTAAATATATAGACTATATATTTAAAAAATAAGAATAGGCCTAATAATTTACAAAAACCCTTTCAAAATAATATGTCATTCTGTTCAAACTTGTGCTTGAATAAATGGTACTTAGTTACGTTCTACCACTGTTGACAGAAATACATACATTTAAATATTTTTTCAACTCTAGTCAGTAAATTTATTTTTAGCAAATTAATTTTATTTAAGTATAAGTATTCTGTACTCAATACTTACTAACAATTACTAATATTTTCCTAATCACAAGTCATAATTAATGTGCAAAGTGAAAAAAAGAGTTTTTGAGGTTAAATAAGGTGCCAGAGTGTATAAAAAGAAAAAAAAAAATGCTCCCCCTGGACTCCCCAACTGAGGTCTAGGCTAAGCCCCCAATATCCTCAAATCCTAGAGATGCCCCTGGTCAGTAGGCACGTCTTTCTGGGGACCATGGCTGTCTGCCATGGCAATCCATCTAATAGTTATAATTGTTAATAATAATAGTTCAAGTCTGGAGCAAGGTCGTGAACCAATCAACCAAACTAAAGAAATCCACATATCTTGTAATAGATTCTGTTGAGCCATAAAACCACCTAAGGAGTACATGGAGCATCCAGCAGACACATAAAACAAAGATCTGATAATAAATAATGCAGAGTGAAAGACGAGTCATAGCAAATATGATTGACAAGAAACCGCTGCAGGAGGAAGCTGGAGAAATGAGTACTAGAATAAGTGAGTTATCGGATGTAAAATCCTCTTCACTGGCCTGTGTGACCAGCGACTGTATGACTCTTCTGATGCCTCACACAGATCAGCTGATAAAGTGCATGACTAATTGTCTTGTCTAGGGTTAATGTGGCGATGATGATAGTAGAAACCATATCAGGGGGTCTATGTTCACGCCACCTTTTAAAAGCATGTTTTCTGACCCAAGCCCCACTTCCTTAGACCACATAATACATGGTTATTCAACTGCTTTAAGGTCAGAAAACACCCGATTACACAAGAAATGTGAGGAAGCAATAAAAAGGAAGACCTTTGGCCTGTAATTACTTGAGATGTTTATAATGGACTGCATTTGAGCATAAACACCAGCCTTTATATCCTCACTAGAGGCTCTGTGGATGATAACCTCTGATGGTGTGATCGTTAACCCACCACTTTAGTCCAGACAGAAATACCTCAGTAACTAATAAATGGAGTGTGATCACATGCATCGTCATCAGGTTCACAATGGAGGTTTTGAGTGAAATGTCTATTGTATGCCATATGATTAAGTGAACACATGTCTCCCTTAGGGTGAATTGTGATCCATTTGGAGATCTGGAAAGCTTTTCAGCTGAAGCTGTCATCATGTCAAAATTTCATTTTGTCTGCTAACTCGCTTTCCATCATCTAACATTTGACCTGCTTAAGGTCAGCGAGTTGGCATTGTCATCATGAGCATGTTGGCAATCTGAGTGGCCTGAGAGGCCAAGTTTTCATATTCAGGTACTCAGATTAAATCAATACGAAGTCTAGTATTCTAAAAAAAGAAAAAGAAAATATAAAGTAAGAATAGGGATTGAAATAAACACCAGAGCAAAAAAAGCCAGCATTTCTGCGCTGCACAGACTGTAGAGATTAGCCTACATAAGCCATTAATTTTGTCTATCTTTAAATACTTAAATACACAACTCTTATGCCTTTTTGCCATTTAGCATGTCAAATTAGATTGAGGCTGCGGCTGTGCAGATATGATTGCTGTATAGATATATCTGTGCAGAAAGTCTTCCTGTAGACAGCAGTTAGCCTGCATCATTGTGTTCAGTCCCAAAAAAAGTAAACTTTTAATATACAACAGGGTCAGTTTTCGAGTACTCATGCTCATCACCCCCAAAACCCCTTTGTATACCCTGACAAAGCTGACAGCGTATTTGTAGACTTCTTGTTTATGTGGAACAGGCAGCGTGCTGCAATGAAGTGAAATGCTGAAATGAACTGAAATGTGTAAATAAAGAAATTACTTGACATAAAAACTCACAGGCTCATTTACACGTTTGCAGAAGATGGCAAGCATGAAGACAGCTGCAACAGGTGGTGTGAGGTAGCTGGTGATGGACTGGATGTAGTCAAAGAGCTGACCGCTCTGGGCAGACTGCACCACAGGGATCCATGCTATGCTCACACCAATCAAGGCCAAGATAAACAGTCTATAAACAGTCAAAGATAGTGGCATTAAGGCAGGCAGGAATTCTCTCATTGTCAGAAACCCTGTCAAATTTAACGCAATTGTGTTTTACCTGCCAGCAATCATGAGTTCCCTTTCACTGGCTGTGCGGCGAATCTTAGTGTAGATGTCCATTGTGAAGAGAGTACTGGCGCTGTTGAAGATGGACGTGAGTGAA
The DNA here is from genome assembly GCF_026936395.1 of Plectropomus leopardus. Lineage (NCBI taxonomy): Eukaryota > Metazoa > Chordata > Actinopteri > Perciformes > Serranidae > Plectropomus > Plectropomus leopardus. The sequence continues at coordinate 16,517,700 of NC_142195.1, read as the reverse complement.
CTCATCAGAGAGGCCAGCATCACTGACAGCATGAGACCTCGCAGACCTGAAACACATAGAATAACAGATTGAAATGGGGGAAAATAACTAGTCAAAAAAGTTGACGTTTTACAAGAACTTTAGCCACTAACCATTGGGCATGAGGTCCACCACCAGTTTGGGATAAGCAATGTTGGTGCAGCCCACACTGGCACCGCAGATTGTTTCACATTCCTCTGGCACCACACAAGCCACCTCATCTAGAACGAAATGAGTAAGATCAGCAGAATGTTCACAAATATTTATAACCACCATAAGCTACAACACTGCCCTGCTCTCAGCCACTGAGCTTGCTTCAGCCAACATCAGTCACATTATAAACTTGGCACAACATACTCACTGGGATAGAGGATCCTACTGATCATCCCAGGGAAAACCATGAGGAACATGGGCAGCAGCTTCAGGTACCCACACAAGATGCAGCCTGCCTTAACATGAGATAAATTCTTGGCTGAGAGGCAACGCTGGACAATCACCTGCAGATGAGATGAGAAAAGATCAGTGGTGCAATTTAAATGTAAATGTATTTGAAAAACATCCCGTTCTCTTTATTTAATTTGCTACACTTTAAGGGACAGTTTACCCCAAAATCAAAATGACATGTTTTTCCTCTTACCTGTAGTACTATTTAACAGTCTAGATAATTTTGATGTGAGTTGTGTGAGTGTTGGAGAAATCAGCTGTAGAGATATCCTCCTTGCCCTAGTTGGCAATTTGCTTGTGGTGCTCTAAGTGCCAAAAAATACATTTGGAAAAAATCAACAGCAATGCCTCTTTCCAGTAATCATGACCCGGTTACTCGACATAATCCATAGACCCTGTTGTGAGCAGTTTCACGTAGGAACTATTTTATTTCCCCTGAACTACACCTGCCAACCGTAACACATCGCAGAAGCAAGAGTGCATCTACTTCTAGCTCACCAGGCACCACTGAGCTAGCTAAAGTTACAGCTCAGCCAGGGAGGATGCCATTAATGTTTACAATTTACGCTGTCACAAGCATGAGCCTCTCATCCATGAGTAGATGCATGCTTCTGCACAGTGATTTGGTTCACAGGTTCAAAAATAGCACTACAGATAAGAGGAAAAATATGTATTTTTGATTTTGGGGGGAACTGCTGCTTTAAGCCAAAGAAGCCTAACGGATACTTGCTGGTAAGTATTCTCCGCTGTTAACTAAGCAGGGATACAGACTATAACGTGTTTATCTTTGTGCTGGATGTCAACATCTCAACTAGCATCTTGACTGAGATCCAGCAACAGCCTGCTCGTTAATCTTATCTCAGTGTCTGCAAGTGCATTACGGTCTAACCAAAAGCTCCTCTTATAGCAGGCTACCTCAGACCGCTTGAGTGAGTCTGGCAAAAACAGGTGGATAAAGGCACATAAATGTGTCAACAAATGTGTGCGTGTGTGTGTTTGCCACCATTTTGCTTGCCGGACCTGATCAGAGCACCAGTACCAGGTGGCCTGAATGGTGAGTCCAAACACAAGGCCAGGCCATGGCAGGTCCCCTGTAATGGCGTCCCTAAAAAGATGGAAAGAGTCGCTCCGAGGTTCATAGCAGCTTGCATTGATGTTAGTTGTCAAAGAGGGGATGGCTTCCATGTAGCGCTGCTGGAAACTTTCATAACCTCCCACCTCGTGGAAAGCTGAAGACGCGTTAGAGTGAGAATAACTTGCAGTTATTTTCTTAGTCTTTGTCACAATGAATAATAAAAAAGTACAGGGACAAAAAATTTAAAATACTGTATTACCAAAGCCCATAAGGATGAATGATCCAACAATCATGATGATGGTCTGTAACGTGTCTGTGTAGATCACTGCAGCCAGTCCACCTGACAAAATGTGTGACGTTACCAATCTATACATTTTGCATTCAAAAACAATACAATTTATCACCTCTAATGTATACTTTTTGGAGAGAATAAAATCAAATGTTTTTACAGAATCCAATTCAGTGTTTAGGAGTGTTATGTAAGAGGCTTTGTAAAGGTAAAGTTCAGGTGTGCATTACAAAACAGCAACAGAAGGCCATTTCCTGCTTATCACAGTCCACAGGTAATCAACCACAATAACACACCACTGATAAATCAGCTGGGAGGAGAGAGAGAGAGCGAGAGCGAGAGCGAGAGTGTGTGTACGTCTCCACATATGGAACTAAGAGGACTTTACCCCAAGTCATGATGCAATCCATCCTGTAAACTGGATGACTGCATGACTGATCTGTGAGGTAGTGGGTGCATCCTCACAGGACTGACCTGTGACAGTGTACAGCGCAGTAATCAATAGCAGTATGACAACAGCAACGTAGATGTTCAAGCCGAGAGCCTGGTTGATAAAAATGGCGCCAGAGAACATGTCTGCCTGAGTGGAGAGGAGAAAACACATCATTGCAATCAATACTGGTTCAATGTTGACGCAGACGACATCACTGAGGGGTAACGTGGAGACTTACTGAGATCTTGGTGAAAACATACAGGAAGAGAGACAGCACAGAGAGATAGATGCGAATACGCTGTCCTCCAAACCTCTTCTTCAGGTACTCAGGCATAGTGACCACCTACACACATCCATAATAAATTAGATTTATATTTGTGTTTGTTTAACTATTTTTTGCTTGTCGATGTTCTTTTTTTCCCCCATTCAAACACATTCCAACAAACCTGTTTTAATAAATAAGTACATTTTAAACAGCATTGCTGATTTTGTAAAATGTAAGGTACTATAACTCTGGCATTAAATTTGGTGAAGAACGCATTATGAAGTCTTGAAACTGAAAGTGTAGAACTTCGGGACTTCAGTGCAAAGACTTTAGACGTACTCCTTAGTTGCAAAACAATGACTTGGTCCCACCTCTGGATATAAGTTTACATTGGATATGAATGCATATTTGGATAGAGGAAATTAATGTATAAAGAGTAAGGTGTGTTATGTGTGCAGCAAGTGAGTTGTGTTTACCCCAGCTTTGATATAAATAGGCACAAAGAGCCATCCCAGAATGACGACCACTATAAGAGCCTGAAACACACAAACATACAAAGACACAATCAATAAATGATAAATCCCAATATTTAATCAAAATGTTCCCAACTACAATAAAATGAACTTCTGCTGTCGTTCTGTTTCCTTCCATCCTCTGCAGGCTGAAACTCACCAGATCATCTACATTTTTAAACTCATCTGACCTGAGATAAAATGAGATGAAATTTGTGTAATAAGTGAATATAGTGTTATTACTCACATTCCATTCAAATCCACCAATAGCAATTCCTGCAGCTGCAGCAGTCCCGGCCAGACCCACAAAGTGGCCGCTGCCAATGTTGCTGGCAAACAATGACGCGCCGATCTGCAGAGTGCATAGACATAGATATACTTATAAATAATATGCATGAGCAATTTCCAGAATTCTCACAACTTTTATTGAGTACATTTAATTATGAGAACAGATATCAATACTGAACAGCTATCAAAGAATAGAAATTACATTGATTCCAGCTAACTGTGCTTTTATTGAATGCCATCTAGCAGATAAGAAAAAGATGATTTACACACCTAATTAACCTAATAATACCTCAACTGGGACACACTGCATCATATTTATACCAGCACAAAACAATAAAAATTTGTTATACACCTCAAGACAGAGCTTAATTTCAATAAGCGTAAAAGTGACTCAGTTGTATTCTTAGCAATAAGATACCCACTGGCCACCACACCATACTCCTCCCCGCCAGGAAGAAGCCACCGACAGTGGATCGGTTGGTGCGGACCATAGCCTGCAACAGGAGAAGGGCACATTTTTAGAAAATCCATAAATGCATTTGTGCAAAACAGCAACAGACACTTTATTTGAACTGTCAGTCCTGATTTGTGAATGATTACATTTTTGTATGATATACTGCTGCTCTAAGAGTGACTGACGGATGCCACAAAATGACTGCATACAACTCAAAATCACAGTAACATTACTCCTCATAAATTTAGCTAACTATGTGCATTGACAGTACTTTGATCTGCTATAAAATATTGTGAATTGGGTTGAGTAAGATGCTGTGATTGCACAATGTGAGTCCAACCAATTACATATAATTTACTCCAAAGTGACTGTTGTAAAGGTGCGAAAAAGGCTTTATTAAAGAAAAAAGTTGATATTCACTGGATATATTCATGATATAATAATAATAACAACAATAATAGAATTATTACATTTTCCCTTGTGGCTTAATACACACAGGCGTTTTCTTATTCTTAGATTGAAGAGAAACAAACTCTCACAAATTTAAAGCTGGAAAGGAGTTAACTATTCACAGGACAGAAGGATTCAACAAATGGTCAACTGGGAGACTGAGCAACTCACCCATACTCCGACAGCCAAGACAACCAAAAAGTAGATTACAATAACGGCGATATCTGCCGGGTTGTTCAGAGCCACGGTATTTGTGCCATTTCTTGCATTGCTCCTTATGAAGGAGAATCCAAAATAATCCTGAGACATTTTACTCAGAGGGTGAACAGAGAACAGGAGTGTCGCTCCTCTGCGACTGAAGCACCTGCACAGACACTTATGTACCTTTGGGTGAGGTGTGCTTGTGTGAGAGGGAGTGTGGGAAAGACAGGGGGGCTGGGAGGGGGAGAGTGTGTTTGTCTAATGAATTAGCAGATATTGTGTTTGTTTTAAAGTGTATCTGGATGAACAAATAAACTTTGCTGATACAGGTTTGTGAAAATGAATGTGTTAAAATGTGTAAACTTTTATCAGATGAAAAAAATGTTGTTAATCATCAACCAACAAGGAAATACCGCAAGTAAACAGGTGTTCCTTTAAAACAAAGGACTGACTGAAGAAGTACTACAGCTAAATCCAACTAAAGTCAAACACACACCAACATATAACCAAACTCTGACTTACAAAAAATAAAATGTTACTGTTTGGATTAAACCACCCGACAGTATATAATTATATTCCAGTCCTATCATCTATATACAATAATATAACGGAAAGGGACCACTCTCCCAACAGGTGTGTTTACTTTAATACTTTAAGTAAATTTTGCTATTAATACATTTGTAATTTTAATAACACTTTGACACCTGAAGCTACATCACCTTTCTTGTGCTGCTCTCAGACGCCTTTCACAAGTATTTAAACCTTTGGACCCTGAGCAAATTGTTACAATTTCTTTCAAAAAAGGCAGCGAGCAACTTGGTAATACAAGTTTCACAAACTGCAAGAAATTAGTAGATTTAGAAATGTATCTTAAAATAGCAGGAGAACAATGTCTCGGGAAAAAAGACGCAAAGCTAGGTAATTTTCTTATACTTATTTGAACTGATTTCTTGCTAATTTTTGAGTCGTTTTCTCTTTGATTGCTCATTGCCTTCTTTCCCTGCTTTTAAAAGAAGTTGAACCAATTCACTCAGGTTTCAAAGGGTTAGCTGAAATCTTGAATTTAGGGTTTTTACTGGTAGAAGAGGATTTCCCAACAGTGATGCTGCTGCTTTTAAATAATTAAAAGATACATCAACTTCCTCAACCACTGTTTCCTCCTGAAAAATATAGTTTGAGAGTCAGATGTCATTTTTGGCCAGATGGTACAAATGTCTAACTGTAAATATTATTATTAATCTTGTAAAATCACATTTTTCATCTCTATATAGGTCTATCAACAAGGAAATATCTCCTCATTTTCTGTAAGTCTAGTACAAATAAAAGGCACTTAACCCCGACTTGACTCCACCCACAATGACATTCTCCTTTATCCCTAAGGAGATGAGTGTTTATGTGTGTTAATTATTAGTTTAAAGGCCAAGATTTGAAGGACGATACTGAAAAAGAGACAGAAAAAGACAGAAAAAGACAACTGAAAAATCAATGATCATCAAAGTTGGCATCATGTTACACACCCTGCAGGAAAAAGGTATGATTTTTTTTTGGGGGGGGGGATTAATGAAAGTACAAAAATATAAAGAAAGCACTGTGAGCAGCCACTAGGTGTCACTATGGGACAGTGAAACAGATGACGGATTCAGGAGACTGTGAGCTCATAGAAAGATTGTTTAAAAATGCTTTTTTTCCCCCAATAGTGGAAAGTACCTGTATATATTTACTCAAGCACTGTTTTAAGGTATTTGTGCTATACTTGGGTATGTCTATTTTAATGTACTTTACTTTAGCTACAAGAAGATCATCCTTCTGAGCAGTGATATAGTTGGAGGGTGAAGTTCAGTAGAAAGAAAATAGTTCCTATGTGAAACTGCTCACAGCAAGGTCTGTGGATTATCTTCAGGAACCGAGTCATGATTTCTGGAAAGGGACATATCTGTTAGGTTTCTCAAAAGTATTATTTTGGGGCTTTGAGGACCACCACCGACATCAAAACAATCTAGAATGAGAAATACTACTACAGGTAAGACGAAAAATGTGTACTTTTGAGTTTGGGGCTGTTGCTTTAAGTACATTTTTTAATGCAGGACTTTTATTTGAAATAGAGTATTTCTTCATGGAACAATGAGTATTTTTACTCAAATAAAAGTGGTGAGTATTTTTCCAACACTGTTTGTTCCTCACTCTTATTCTGCATGACACCTGAGAGACCAACTTTATAACTGTGTCAAAGCAAAATCCACACAGGTGTTTTCACTTATCCAGCCTGATTAGTCCTCTTCACAGACTGTGCATGACTAACAGCTCCCTCACTCTGCTGTTAGGGCAGGACAATTTACACCTTTCTGACCGGTATAACTTTATGTATAGTTTACTGATGTCACGTCATCTCCAGCCTAGCTCCACCCGGCTTCAACTTGAATGGCAGTGAATTATCCAGTGAAAGTGAAAATACCTCTGCGTGTGTGTGCACACAGCACCTTTGATTATGACCTCAGTGAAATGTAGGAGTAATACATCCCCATAGACTGTGGGAATGATGTGTCTCATTTGATGGGTCCAAGCAAGACACACATTACCTGTAACAAACTGCATGGTTACATGTTCAACACCCTGAAAGCATCCATTTAGGTTTGAACTCAGCCGTAGCTGTGTATAAGCTAAGCAACAATGGCCTTATGGTAAGTGCATCTTACCCTAATTATAACCTAAGAGAGTAATTAAGTGATTAAACACTCTAATTAGAGGGCCTTAAGCAATCATCACTTAAAAAAGCCATGTAATTTGCACTCAGTAAGCATGAATTGGTTCATTGAAGGCTGTTTTATTGAATAACAATAGGTGTACTTGATAGTTTTTCAACTCAGGATGAGTTAATTTATACTCTTGGAAGAACTAGCAGTACAACCCAGCTGCACAAAATCCAATTTGCACCACATTTCATATACCGGCCTACCTTTGCGTCATCTTTCACCACTTATGTTCCAGTGTTTCCGGACTGCCTCGACCCAGTAAATGCTGCATGCGGCCTTATCTATCATTATAATGCTGACATCCAAGCCCAAGTTTTTAGTGCTCTGTCCCAACTGATGCTGTGGGGGAAGGAGCAGAGGAGAAAGGACAAGAGGAAATTAAAAGTAGTCCAGCATGAAGGTAGGATGATTTATGAGAAACTGTATGGTAGAAATATGAACTCATGTAAACCAGATGATTCAGGGTTAATGTTTGGATATGAAAGAAATAAAAACACCAATTAGGGACTGCACTTTATTTATCAGAGTGGGGGGGGGGGGCTGATATCATGACCCTCGCTAGAGCTACAAATATTTTTCCTCGAGCTTCTCTGAGTCACTTGGGGCGAAATGCATGACCTCCCTTCACCATAAATAACCATATTTCACAGATTCCTGCCAATAAATTGTGTGATTGTGGAGATTTTTAAAGAAAACATGCCTTGCAATGTGCACACCCACTTGTGAGTTTTGGGTTCTGAGGGTATTTAAAATAAATACAAAATACGACCATTTAAAGTTGAATGTCCCTCCCCGAGCCAAATAAATAAACACCACTCCCTCCCCTACTTTCTGCTAATAATGAACAGCCCCTTATAGGTTATAATGTATCATCTAAAAGTTTAAATTAACCCTTTGAAACATGAGCAAATTGGCTTGATTTCTTTCAAAAGCACGAGAAGAAGACAATGAGGAAGGAAAGAAGAAACAACCTAAAAATTAGCAAGCCATTTATGAATAGTACGAGAAAATTACTTGAAGATCAATTAAATAAATAAATAAATGTAATAACAAGAAAACAAACAAAAAGTTTTAAAAGTACTTAAAATTCTAATAATTCCATACAATAATTTTAAATATGCAATAATGATAATTATGAATACATTTTTCCCAAGTTTTTTTATTTTTTCACCCAGACATTTTACCCTAGCTTTATCAAAAACTACTTGTTTAAATCTACTAATTTCTTGCCATTTGTGAAACATTTCTTTCCAGATTGCTTATTGTTTTTTTTCCCTTTTTTTGAAAGAAATCAGACTATTTTGCTCAGGGTTCAAAGGTTAAATATTTGTGAAAGCACAAGAAAAGTGACATTGCTTCAGGTTTCAAAGGGGTTAATAATAAGTGTCAACCAAAGGTTACTTGTGTTAATATTTTCCTTTTTGAATCTGCTTAAATCTTACAATACAGAATTATAATCATTATGAACTGTAAAAAAATAAAGGCAAAGCGTACATTATTGCCAGAGCAAAAGAGGAGGGCAGGGGCAGCACCAAATTAAAACACTCACTGTTTGAGATGTATTCAATAATCAGAAACAGAGAGCCAAAGCATAAACCTGTGATTTGTCTGGATGTGTCTTGCTAATGTTTCACATCAAAATAGTTGAATTAATACAAAAAAGACAGCGAACCATTACAGCAACGACCACAGCCTCCTACAGAAGTGTAACACCCCGGAGAGCAAGAGATGTAAGGGAGTGAGATGTGGGAGTTATCAGACTGGTACTGTCACAAATGGCTGCTTGAAATTTCTAAATGGGGACAATCAATATTCACTTGAATGAGAATCAATCACTGGAATGAGGCCAATGCTCTGCAGGGATTAAGGCTCGGTCACACCGGCTGATTTCAGTCCTGATTTTAAACCTGAGAGGATCCTTCAAACTTTAAACATCTCCAGACAGGTCAAGATTTTCTCCAATTTATTTAATTTTGCATGGCCCGGTTTATTTCTATGTTCACCAAGACTGAAATCTGATCATAACTCAGGCTATAAAACACAAACACACCACAGAGCCGATCACATCCCAGGGCAGCAAGACCACAAACAAACCCTGCTGATTAGCGCGAGAAATTGATCTCTTGCAAGAGTCCATACTTAGAAGTCTCCATTGAGTGAGAAAATACTGCTGTTGTCTTTGGCAAACAGAGCAGTGATTGAGTGTCTGTGGTTAACATGGACACAATAGGGTCTTATAAACTTCAGCCCGAGTCTACATATCTGTGATTTGAAGGACATTTTTGTAAAGGGGCCCCACGACTGAAACAATCCTGCAGGTCTGCCCTGAAAAAACACACTTATGGACAGTAAAAATCTTGTGACTTCAACACCAGTGGTGAGTGCTTCATGTTGTGCTCAATCTCAGAACACATTGGCTGACGACAACAAAGTGTCTTGGGGTAAGGGCCAACATTTTTGGCTGATCTGGTGTAGCCAGCAGATACTTCAGACTTTGTCCTCGGCGCACTGGTCATTTAAAATAATTTTTATAGATACCTGCAAATGAATGCAAATCATAAAAAAAGCTTTTATAAGCTTACTAATTGTCAGATGAGATTGCTTTTTGGCAAATGCATTCTGCTTCTCCGCATGGACTGTTTACCTCCTGTTTAAACGTGATTGGTCAGCACTATTCAGACAACAAATGTACTACAAATAGACGTCAGAACAGTGATATCAAAATATTGTTCCACTGCCTACAGACTGTGCATCTATCTGTTTAAAGAGATTAGCCTACATTGTGCTTTATCCATATTTTTGTGTTAAATGTCTAGTTGTTAAGTTTTCAGAACTGAAACTCCTCCCATGTGCCAAATGTGTAGGAGAATTATGGAAGCTGAAACAAAAATGCGAACATGCAAATATCCCTGTAGAGCTAGTGTTTGATTTGTCTGTTCTGGGCTACTGTAGAAAAACATGACTGAAGTGGAAGAGGACCCACTCTGTATGTCTGTATATAAAAGGTTCACTGTAAGGTACTGTAAACAGTGATTTTTAGTGTCAGGTGATTATACATTAAAGACAACATAGTCATGAATATTATATACAATCACTTCCAATAGATAATCCCTAAATCCTACACACTGGGCCTTTAGGTAAACTGTTCAAAATCAGGGCAAAGCAACTGAATTTACATGATCATTTTCAAATAATCCATGTTTGCTTGTTTGTCTCCACTACCATATCATGATCATCATTAACAACAACAAAAGATTACCTTTTTTGAGCAAGTTTAAAGTAGAGAATGGTAAATGCAACCAAGGCAATGTTTTAGTAAGTTTTTTCAGCAGCAAGTTGTCTTTTAGTTCAGAGAATGCTTGTCTAAAGTTAGGGTAACATTCTCTATAAACATCCACAAATTGCTAAAAATGTGATTTAGGAATAAAAGTGCTGTGATATTAAGGGCTATCAAGGTTCGGGAAGCAAGAGTTATTCAGAACAAAATGCGAGGATGCATAGTGTTTTACTTAAGAGTTTAGTGAGTCAACCCATGGTATGAAGAATATCATCTGTTTTTTTTACATTAATTGTCAATGTATCAGGGAAACCTTGCAAGTTTTTTGTTTTTTTGTTTTTTGCAAATGGAAACTGATAACAAACATACTTTCGAGGATATGTTAGCCACAAGGTGGCAGAGTAGTACAACACTGCAGAAATGGTGCATCACTAAGATATGAGGGAGAGGAAATTGAGCTCTGGCAGCATAAGATTGAGATAACATTACCAAAAAAAAAAAAAATCTGTTAAATTAGAGTCTATATTTCTAAACATTTCCTCACTTCATAAACAGTATTTCTTTATGTATGTTCAAATGGTAGGTCAAAGGCTATCTTTCAGCAGATGTAGTATGTTACCCGCCACTGAAGCCCAGTTGATATGTGATATATTAATCTTTATTAGTGACTGTGTTGATAGCTGTGAATCATTGATTGTGTAGGCAGTCCTTTTTGACTCTTTGAAACCTAGGTCGGCATCTTTTTTCTTGTGCTGCTTTCAGACGCCTTTCACAAGTATTTAAACCTTTGAACCCTGTACAAATTGGTTCAATTTCTTTAAAAAACATGGAAGAAAGGCAATGAACAACTTTAAGAGAAATATTTCACAGATTGCAAGAAATGAGTAGTATTATTTTGTTTAAAAAAACTAGGGAAGGGGAGGTGGGTGTGTGATGCTGTACAACTTCTTCTTTTTCCTTCTCAACTCTGATCATTTCTGATCCATTTGTCAGTTTATACACATGTTAGTACCTCCAAATAGCCCTTAAATTAATGTTTTTTGTGTGTTTTGGCTATGTTTTGTTTTTCTCTCTTTTCTTTTGTTTTTTGATAGTTATCTTTGTACATTTACTTTTCCTTTTTATAATAATTATTTCCAAATAGACAAATGGAAATTTGATAAAATTTGATATTTTTATATTTTTGGAACTGTAGGCTACTTGCACTGTAATTTGATAATCAGTTAACAAAAACAAATCATTACAAGAAAATGTTTGAGAAAATGTCAAGGGAAGAAAAATGACAATAGGAAAAATATTATACCTATAACTATATTTATAATTACCATAATAATACATTTTAAATAATGTAAAATTATCATGTGTTATTTACTTTTTCTTTTCTCTTTTTTCTAATTTTTTCTAATTTATATATTCTAATATGTATTCTTTTTTTATTTATTTAATTAAAGTAAGCCAATTTGCTCAGGTTGTAAAAGGTTAAATTAATATATACGCGTGCCTGTTGTGACCTCAAACAACAGCAGGTGGCACGAGGAAGCCGGCTGTGTCACTCGTAGATTTAATGTTGCTAGGCTAACGACTTTCTACCTACCCAGCTGTCTGCTAATTAGTCCCAAATGTGTCCAGTAAGTCCAGTTTAACGTACGGAAACTTTGTTTTGTTAAATTTTGTTGCCAAGAGGAAAATTAATTTCTACAGAGTAGAAACAAACAGAAACGTCGCGGTCGACGGTCAAGAAACGCTGCGTCACAGTGTCAAGCTAGCTTAGAGGATACTATTGCTAACTCTGTTTTCCAACAGACTGACACTGACCGAGGATGAAATACGAAGCCTGCTAGCTGCAATTAACTTACAAGGAGATACACAAAGGTAAGATTTATATACTCTTCACTTAACAAATAAAAAAGCCACATCAAACTTTATCTGTGGTAAACTTATCGAACCAGCGACATTAAAGAGTAAAATATTAACTTAACTTACCTTACTTTACTCCATTGATACTCATTGCGAAAAGATGACTGCTGTCAAGCCAGCCCCTATGACATTTTGCGTTGCGCGCGTAGAAAAGACATTACGGAGACATTAAGAGCGTGACATAAAGGCCCGCTGCTGACGCAGCGCGCGCCAGGAGCGCGTGAGCAGTGCCCAGCCGGTTGTTTTATATTTCGGCGCCCATGTTATCAAGTTAGAGCGTGCACACCACGGATGTGTTATAGTGAAATCGGTGCACACTGCCCGCCTGAGCAGGTGTTTGACAGGTGCGTTTCAGCTGCCTGTCAGCTGCAGGACATTTAGAGAAAGGTGGATTGCCGACTTTTTTTAGGCGTGACGCTCGCGCTTGTCAGCAGAAATAGACAGTGAAAATGTTGTTTTGATGATTATATTGACTCTGTACCACTTTTTACTGCGGTTTAAAAGTATCTCCCTGTCACTGAGATGAGGAAATACAAAGACGGATGTTATAGTCCAACTTCCCTGCTTACCTTTCAAAACAAAAGCCTCCTGACAATGTCTCTGTGGACAGAATCCCATCAGTTGCTTATACAACTGCATTTTATCTTGAAACATTTACAGGACCATGTTGTCCACTGTGCAGGAGCTTGCACAACTTCGTTAATGAGTGGAATCGTAGTAGTTAGAAATATTAAAATACAGTACTAATATCTGATGGCAGCGACGCTGCTGTGTGAACACCACAAGCATGAAACATGCTGCTGCTTAGCGAGACCAGCTTAGCAGAAGTCAATGACCAGATACTGGGATGTAACATTTCAAAATAAAAGCCATCTGAAATATCAGTAATAATTAATGGTTGCAGCTAAATGAGGATTCATACTAAAACTTTATTTCTGCAGACTCAACTGAATATGAGGACAATCTGATATGCAATAAAAAAGCCATCTCAAATCTGGTTTATTTTAATTAGAGATTAAAAATAAACTCCCTTCTTCCACAAATTTATTTTGTTTCAGACTGATAGGAGCCCACCGCAAAATGTGACTGACCCAATATCAGGGCAGTCTGATGTAGAATTTCAAATGAAATGTCAAAGGTCAACTTCACTGTGGCAGAAGTTTCTACAAAAAACCTTTTGTGGCCATTATTTTATGCAAGGAACTGAAGGGGAGACATTTGGTCAGTTACTGATCTTGGGTATCCAAACTGTGCTGGTTGTATAGATCATCTGTGCTGCTGGGTTGAAAATGTGTGTGAAGCATTCTGGGTTTTTTTTGAGCAATGTCAGCTGTCATGACAAGATAGAGTCTGGGCAGACATGGATATAAACTGGAAATGCTACTCGACTGGTTTGTAGGGGTATGCAACTGTGAGGCAGTAATTGTAGTTTCTCTTTGATGAACATGAGCCATGCAACCTAACTTGAATGTACCCTGGATGCTTGGTTGTATCAGCTTTTTACCTGAAAACCCTATTTCATAAGGTGCATAAGTGTAGATGTCTTTTGGTAACAACTTACTACATAAAGGTTGTTTGTCACATTGTAAGACACCAGTGTTCAGTTAAACCTTCCCCATTTGATGATTAATGGGGCCCAGTTGCAAACCTGACCCCCACCATTCCTCCCACTCCCTGTGGATTGCCTGTGTACCCTGTCACCATCAGGTTCCCGCCAGAGGAAACAGCAGACTTTACATGACAGCTTAATTATAATTTTTCTAGAACCCAAGAATCCAGTCTGTGCATGTAATCAGTTGTCCTGCCTGACCCCAACTTCATCATGTATCATTTAGTGTGGCAATTTCATTAAACACGAAATTATCTAGGAACATGCACCATGTGAGCACAAAATTACACAACTTAAAATAGCAAGATTAGGTGATAATGTAGGAGCCATGTGAAGGCCCTTTTCATTTCAGTTAATTTTGTGCTTTAGTATTGTGTACCCTCAGGCAAATGGTTTTTTTCACAACAGATGTTGTTATAGCAGGAAAAGCACAGGTGGAACCAATACTGTTAAAAACGGCTTACCGACGTTGTCCCAGTAAACCCAGCCATGTGAGTAAGCGTGCAGAATACCTGGACTCACTTAAATGGAATGCAGCCATCATTAATGGTATTAGTTACACATGTGTTTTCCCTGCTGTGACATGTAAAAATGACTGCTGTGAGAAAGGCCTATTTGCTGGTAGTTAAATAAAACAGACCAATTGGCACAGTCAATTTGGGGCTTTTGTGGTGTCTGGATGCCTTATTATATTGATTAATCTGTTACTTATTTTCTCAATTAATCGGATAATTGGTGAAATCTCTGGGGAAAAAAGAGAAAAATGCTTTTCACAAGTTCCTCAAGTCCAAAGGGACATCGTTAATTGCTTATTTTGTCTGACAAATAGTCCAAAATACAAATGTGTGATGTTTATTATCACGTAAGACAAAGAAACACAGCAAATCCTCACAGTTCGAACCAATGAATGTTTGACATGTTTCCTGAACAGTGACTCCTCTTCATAAGTGACCTAATAACATTTGAGAGAAGCATTTTACTAAGGAGATAGTCAGAATGGAATTATAATAAAAACTAACTGAATCATGTTATTTTGTGCATAAGCTGACCCCTGAACTTTTCAGGGCCTGTAGGGAGTGGTGGAAAATTGGTGGTGCATAATTGAACTGTGGCACATAGAGAACAGTTGAAAATTGCTGAATTACGAGGTAAATAGTAGCTCAATAGCAGAGTTTGTTGCTCAGAGATTTTTACAGTGATCTACTCTAAGTGGTGACTTAAGTCAGGCGTGTACCATGCCTTTTTCTTTAATGAAGGCTGGGGGAGACTCGGCTCGGTAGTAAGCTACTATTAAATAAAAGATTGAAACTGTGCATGTTTGTTTATTACCTGGTCCCCGGGAAGGGCCTTTTCAGAGGGCCACATAGGGATAATAAAAGAGCCAAGACATTTTTATTAGACTTAGTTGTTTTTCATTTTACCAAACAAAAAACTATCTCAGTTCACATGGATTAAAATTAGCTAGTTTAAGTTAAGACTTGTTTTGTCAGAACTGGCGGGCATAATTTGCATAAGTATGAGGTTTTTTTTTTAAATCTGAGTCTGCACTGATAAAATTCCTTGATGTGCCCGTATGAACTGGCTTCAGCAGCACCAGTAGGAGCATTGTCTTTAGTGCAATTAGCACTAACCATGCAGGTGTTCTGTCTGCGTGCCGGGTGCCGCAAGTCCTTAGGTAAAATTAATCTTGTTTACTGTTATGAGAGTGAACGTCACTGACCTTCATGTTCATAAGTTGCAAACTGATGCATTTGACTAGTAAGAGCACATTCAGTGAATGTGGCAACACCGTTAACCATATTTTAAAAAATCATATATCAAAACCTGTGTACCATAACAACAAAATGTTAAGGGTTTCTGGACATATATAAACCACATCCTCTTTTTTTTTTTTTTTTTTTTAAAGAAACCATAAAAAAAGCATCTAATTTGATATGGGTCTGCCACATACTGCTATAAATCAGCAACAAGGACAGAGAACATTGACAATGTTTTGAGTGCATCTGCAATAAATACACTTTTGTTATTATTCTAAGAGGATAATTCATACTAAAATTATCAAAAAAGGTTAGATCATGTTAGTGATAAAGCATCAGAGGCATTTTTAGACTGGCGTAATAAAGTACGGCAGGAGGGCAGATTGCCCAGAATTTTGAAGCCAGTATAAGCCTATTAATTATAGGTGGATTGCTTCTCTGAAATCGTATCTTTTTGAAGTAATGGAACATACGACAACCAAAGACTTACAAAGGCTGGAAATGAATCATTTTCCTTAAGTGGGATCATGAAAGGGAGGGTCACCATGGAAATGGAGATAAATAGAGGATAAATTGCAAAACAGTTTCAGCTGCTTTCTTGATGTTGATGAGAATTAGGATTTACTATATATGGTTTAGTTATTTGTCAAAAAAAGTGATTCACAATATCATATATTTACCTCGAAAGATACATTTTATTGTTGTCACCCTGCTTAGGAGTAAGAAGAATGTTCTCATCTTATACTTTGAGTGGTAATGTGAAATATTCATAGTTGACCAGAAATGGATCCAAAAATGTACAGTTCAAACTAAATTTCTGCCAGTTGTGGGAACAGGACTGGTATATCTTGCTCCTCTTAAAATTTAGTGGACCAATAATTCATACTTCCTTTTCTGCATCTGGTGATATTACATAGTTTTCTTATTGTTAAGAGATCCCACAAAAAGACCGAAACCAGCAATGACGCACAGAATAGATCCTACTTTTTTATTGTATTGTCTGTATATTTTAAAGGTTTATATAGTCTATACCTCTATTATTGTATAAAACAAACATGTCATCTTCCGCCACTGAAAATTGTCCCCAATTAAAGTAATGGTTTTTGGTGGCACTATCCCTGCAGAAAAAGCAACGATTTCTTGGTATAAAATAACTGCTTTCTGTGGCACTGTCCCTGCTGGTAAAACACCAATGGGTCGCTGCAAAACACCCACGTTTGGAGCCAAAAAAGCTGCTGTAAACACAGCAATGACTCAGTAAATCACAGCCTGTTTTGTTGTTTTTTTGGTCTGACACTATCCCTTGAACCTCCAAATAACAAAGGCAGCTCATATACTACATAATTTCTGAAATATTAGTATCGTGAAACATGCAAATGTAACATATTTGTGGTTCACAGAAACATACAATAACAACATACAGTATCTTCTATTAAACTGAAACAAGTAGAGTGAGATCAAGAAAAAGGAGGATGAGTCTTAGAGTGAGTCGGCAGTCCCTCAACCAGCTTAGCTCTTCATTTGGATGGCACAGTTTACAACAAGGCAGCAACTAAGGGAGAACCATAATTTTGACTAGGAAGCCTGTGATTGATGCTTCACAGCCTTAACATCTCCCTCAGCTGTTCAAGTATTACAAGGCCAGCCCACTGATTTGATTTTATGCACATGCACATCGATATGTCAGACAGTCATGAGGATGATTTACTAGAGGACCACAGCAAATCAGGGTCATGCTTGTGGAAAAGTGACACACCAGTTCACTCACAGAACAGCAGATGCCCAGAGCCCACAGTCTGTCAAAATACTGTGTGTTTGTGCATAGTAGGCACCACAGGAAATGACTTGTGGAGTTACTGAAGTCAGTGTATTTTTACCTACCCTAATAATGCCAACAGGCCAATCCGCCAGCATTCAACAGCATTAGAAGTTACAGTAATTGCTGCAGACTGGCCACATTTTATGGTGAATGTGAACACGTTTTTCCTCCACTGTTCTTAGAGCTGGACAAGTACTGCAGTAAAATTCACAGCAAGCTGTTCATAAAATCACTTTGCCAAAATGAGGCTCTTTACAGTTTTTATTTCACAAAAAAATAGACAAGATTAAAAGCAGCAGCAAAGTGAGGCTGAGGAGACACAATATACCCTGTGGGAGCTGTGTGCTGTTTATTTGTTAAACACTTTAATTACTTTGCAAATAAAGATTTTTTTCACAAAAACATAACAAGAGTTTTTAAAATATGTTTGTAATAAAATAAATTACGAAAAAGTTTTTTTTTGCCAAATGTTTTAATAATCATTTAAAATTTGAAATAATTTAGAGTTTTTTTTCATTCAATTTAATACGTTTTTATATAATATTAGGATTAGGTTAGGATTTTTTTTCCTTTTTTTTAATTTAATAATTTGGGGGGTGGCTGTTTTGGCAACTGCTTGTGCACTCTGGGTCTCTTTGTCCGCTCTGTCCTTCACTCTGACAGTTTATGTTTCAGTCTAGTCACACACTGCAGATGGCAAATGGGATGGACTTAGGCTGGCAGTCCTGCTGGTGCTACCAAGGGATGGGGGTGTTAGTTTATGCATTTGTTTGTGTTCTCTTTATATTCAGTACATGTTCTATGTTGCTATTGTCATTTGTTAAATCAATTTCCTTGTGTCATAAGTCTGCAGTTTAATGTGTTTTCTTAGGTTGCTACCAAAATGGTTGGACTAAGGATGCAGCAGGTGTTGGTCTGGTATACTGTTGCAACATTAAGTGAATTGGCACACGTTTATGTTTCAAAATTGAAAGAGGTTGAACCCTGAGCATGTGGATTCCACTGAAATGAATGGATTTCTGTCTGAAATTTATAGGTGTGGCCGAGCCCTAACCCTCTGCTTTATTTTTATGATACAGTCCACATTTGCCAGCCATGTGCTATCTGCCATGTGAAGCTCCTGCTGTAAAATATCAGTCACATTTATACCCTTTTGTTTCAGTGCAGGAATGTTGGCCCAAAAGCACCCTGAGATGGACTTGATCAAGGCGTTAGGCATCTCCAAAGGCCTGGTAAGGTAGGCCTATGTTTCTATTACATCCAGGCTACAGCAGAGCTGCTCCTTCGCAGGACAACAAATAGTTACCTTATTGTTGCTCTACTGTTTCTAATATCAAAATAAAGGGTTCAGTCTTGAGCTGACTTGACAATAGCATCATAAGAGAGCATTAGGTATGTGTGAGGCCTTGATGTTGAAGTGCTAAAGGCAGAGGTTACCTTTACTGTGTATACTCATAGAGGAAAGCTGTGGAGGGTTCAGTGCCAGTCTGTCTGCAGGACCTGCAGTCTCCTGGCATATCCAGCTGGCACAAGAGGAGGGCTAACAAAATGACAACAAAGCCTGCAGAGAGGGGTTTAAGTTGGCTGTGGATAAGAAGAAATGAATTCAGCACAACACATTTTCTGGGATTTTAATATTTATATACATATAAACTGGCAGGCAACAGTATCCTTTAATATTAAGTCATGGATATTCAAAGTTTTTTGAATGGCGGCCGGATTAGATAATGTGAAAGTACCTGGGGGCTAGCTGCTCACATTACGTGGGTTATTTGGAAGTCATAAAGACCACTCCAACATAAGCATAAACTTTGATAAGTTTGCTTTTTTAATGCAGTCAGCACAGTAGGATCTGTATTTATCACACGCTAGAAATATGTTGTTAGGTTGGAATGGCACAATATTATGACTGAAGACAGATTGCAGCACTGCTTTTGCTTAATTGAGTTTGTATCATCTATTTATATATTCTTCACTTGCTCACAGCAGGAGTGCACCTTTGACTCTGCCCACCGATCACTCAAACCTCTGCTTCTAAAGGGTATAACGTCGGCCTTTGGCTTGACTGTGTTGTCAGACAGCTAATGTTGCAGCTCTGATGTCTTGAATTGAAAATGAAAATAAGATTGAAAAATACAGCTTTTCCTTTGATACCCCTGGTTTCACCATAGCTTTAATAGGCCACTCCCAGCAAGATGACATGACTGGTTCCTTAGGTTTGTTGCAAACAATCCTAATAATCCTGGCTGTTTGAATCTGTGTTTTTGAGTCTCGTTGGTACACTGCAGCTTCCAGGTGAAATGCCCAGCATGGTGTTGACTGCACACAAGAAAACGCCATATGGACATGGTAACAAGTTTAAAAACATTTATTTCACTTTATACGTCTTTAAATATAAGTTTTTAAATACTAAGGTTTAGCTTTCAAAAAACCCATTAAGAAAAAACAGTAAAAAAAAAAAAAAAAGAAAAGAAAAGAATAACAAAGAAATGACATAGAAAACCCTGCTAAAAATTGTAATAATTTTGCAAAATAATATAAATATATGGTTATGATAATTAAAATCATATAGTTATCTCAACATTTTTCTCTAGCTTAAAAAAATCCAATTCTATTAATTTATTCCCATCTTTTAAAAGAAATGAAAACAACAAACAAGAAATGAAACAAATTTGCTCAATGGTTTAAATACTTGTGAAGGCGTCTCAATGGATTACTTGAAAAGTGATGTTAATCCAGGGTTTCACAGGGTTAATCTGGACAGTCATATAGCTAACTTTATTATTTTTTTCAATATTTGGCAGCGTTTTATACAGTCTTTTCACGGGATGACTGGTGTTTCTTATAGATACAAGTTAAGTTTTTATATTGATAAAACTACACCCAGCAACAGTGAAAGTGCCCTGGAAAGGCTAAACAGCAGTCTGAAATGGATGTCAGATGGGTCAAAAGAAGGTTTTGTGAGGAGAACAGTGGCTCTAAAAGGCAGATGGTTCTCAGCCAGATGTCAGGGAGGAGCTGATGATATCAGTCAAGAAGTAGAGCAGATCAGCCAGGATGGTCTGGGAGGGGGAGAAGTGGGTGGGTTCAAGAGTGCAGAAGTTAAGTCTGCTTGTTGGAATTCCTTTAAGACTTCATTTAGGATGGGTTGAGGGAGACATTAAGCTCATGTTGGAGGGGTCAAAGGAGGAGACGGTGGCCAGAAGGTGGCCCGGAGGATGAGCCGCGGCTGTCATCACTCTTTTTGTGGAGCGAACAGAGGAGGGAGGAGTAATGCTGAGACTAGAGGAGAGAAGACTAAAAGTGGTAAATGGTAGATTTGCTGGCAGATAGAAGCAGAGAGAGAGAAAAAGGAGATGAGATACTAAATTCATCCAAGAACGCCAGACTTATGGAATTTTCACCCAGCCGCCTAAGGGCTTGAGCTTTGGATTCGACCAGGTGGTTTACAGCCGAAGAGCAGGTGGGAGCAGATAGACAAGCTTAGAGCAAAGGTGAGAAGGTCCAGAGGGGATAAGAGGGCAGATATAAATGTTGAGGTCACAGAGGAATCAGCTGGAGGGAGTAAACAGAGGGGAGCTGAGGACAGGGGAAAATCACAGGATGTACTTAGTGGTAGTGGTGTGAGGCAAACCAGTGTAGAGAGATCTTATAGAGGGGCGTGGAGAGGAGGGTAGGCCTCTGTGATCTACTGTTACCTGACCATCAGCTGGCTGTCCTGAAACGTCAAAATACAAAGTTAAGAGCAGGTCTTTTAGTTAGTCTGTAAGGTTTGATGTACACTAACATAAAACAATACACTAACAAAGTCTAAAAAAGCACTTTACATGGGACTTGAACCCCAAACTCCCAGATAAAGATCCTATGTTTTAAGTTTAATCTTGTAATATGACTTTTTTTCTTGTAAATTTATTTATTATATGAGTGTGTGCTCATTATATTATGCCTTTTTACTCGTTAATATGAGTTTAATCTCATATTATTATGACTTTTTTTCTTGTAAATTTATGAGTTAAATCTTTTCTCAAATTAACATTTCTATTTTTTTTTTTTTAAATATTTCTCCAATCCCCCTTAGTAGATCATAATATAGTTACCTGTCATGTTATTTTGAACATTTTTGACTTAAAAAAAAAAAAAGTATAGTATTTGCCTGTCGACCTCCTGGGCTCACATGGACAGACTCCTTCCTTGTCGGTTCCCTCCTCATTGTTCAATTGTGGAAATTTGCAAGTTGAAATATATTTGAAATGGCAACAAACTGTGTTTATAAATGCAAAGTAATGCAATTTTTTTTTTTAAATTAAATACACTCGCCTGTCAAGCTAGCTAACTTAACTAGCTCGACCCCAAGGCTCTCAGGCACTTACGTGTGCTTTGCTCCTTCCTCGTTGGTTGAAAACGGGAAATTCCAAGTTGCGAACGCAAAGCTCAAAATTCGTCAACACAAGGTTTGAAATTTGACTCCCACAGACACTCATCACACTCACTCCCGTGTAGCATACCTCAGCCGGGGTTTGGGCCCACGGTTGGTTGGTTCTGCATTGGTGTTACGCGTTCTTATCCACTGAACCATGCACTCAAAGAAGCAGAGAGAGAAAGAAGACGAGACTGAAGCTGCAGAAAGTTCCTCAACCTGCAGAGGATCAAATTTTCCTGCAGACTGAAAGCTGTTTTGGTGTTCTTGAAGATGTTGTAGAGGTTCTTCAGGTCGTTCTCTCCCATTCACTCACTCTGACAAACTGAAACGTCTCATTGTTTTTATGTAAGGCTCAGCTGTTAGATTCTTAGCTTTACTGTCGGAGGGTTGTGGGTTCAATTCCCACATCAACTGTTTGTGTTTTCATTCTGTCCACCCTCATAAAAGAGACACTTGTTGTAAAGGACTGCTTCATACAGACATTTTTAATTGAGGTGAAACTTTAAGGCAACTGTAATACTATTTAGTAGATGTTAAGAGATTTTTATCCTTTTTAAAAACCCTTAAAGTACACAGATAACTAATTGAAAATCCCTTAATAAGACAGGTGGGATTATAATTAATTTAAAGCCAAAAAATGTCTGTGAGGGCTTTTAAAAGAATCTTAATCATGTACCACAGAGTGTCTTGGTGGCTGAGTGTTTACAGTGCATACCTTATATACAGTACCTAGTTTTGCTGGTTCAAGTCCAGACCTCTGTTTGTTTGACCTTTTGTACTTTAAGTGAAGTACAGTCAAATATTTTTGGACTTTGTTAAATAATTATTTATTTATATAAGGTGAATTTATTGTCCAATGCTTAGTCATAATGTATTATGTGATAAGTTAGGAAAAGTAAATCTGCCAATATATTGTTCAAATAGACAGCCAAACAAATGAGATGTGATAAGATATTGTATGGAGGAACAGGTGAAATTGGGATAAGACACAAGATAAAAATTTGAGTGTCTTTTTGTCACACTGTATGATGCAACGGATCCTGATATGAAATCCAGGTGCCAGGATTATGCCACTTTCATTTTACAAATCCCGAGCAGATTTGTAAATATGAATTGTTCTACTTTTGATCTTTATCCAAGTTCACTTGCAGCAATTTCTCTGACAGGTTGCTATAATGTTTGGGAACCCTGAACAGAATACTTCTATCTTTACTTTTTAGGTTTTGGAAATGTCAGAGAAGCTTTGTCCATAGATGTAAATTTAAGCTGGGGGGCATGCCAAACTAAGATTTGTCATCTGTATTGAGACATCTGATATCTAATAAGGAAAAGGGATTGCGGACATTTCTAAAAATGTAAGTAGTTCACAAACAAGCATGGGCACAAATAGAAAACCCTGGCCCCATGATGACAGTTCTGAAACAATAAATATCTATAATCCCCGGCATTTTCCACAGCCCTGTCTATTTCTAGGCCTCCTTAATCATTCAGACATTTTTCTACAAGAAAAAAGAGAGAGAAAAGAAGAAGGCTCTTACCACTAGCCTTTCTTGACCCTTGTCATCTTAGCTGACTTAGCACATAGTTCCCTCTCCACTAGGGCTCGGCGACATAAAGACTAAATGCAATATATCAAGATATGTGTTACCAAACACTGTTTTTCCAAAAGCACATGCCAGTGTGCATCTCTCTCAAGTTCTCCAGAATGGGACTCTTCAAACACCACCGTGTATTGCAGAAGCTGTTGAACAGGAGCAGGATTGTTTCTACTTTAGGTACACAGTGTCCATTTGTGAGTTGTATACAACTGACTGCATAAATAATAATTTAATGTCAAAAATATTTGAAAAACACAGACCACAGAGTCTTATACATTAACCACTCATCCATCATATCTGATGTAGCAAAGTCTTTCTTATTTTGCTTTATATTTCAGGTTACCCAACTTTCCATACACACAGTTTGGATTAAGCATCAAGAATGATTATGTGAATAGTGTGCCCCAGGAATTAAGCTAAATTGCTGCATAAATCAGACTGGTCTAAGGTCACACACCTGACTGGACCAGCGAAACCAAAAATTGAGTGAAACTCTACTGTAAGCCAAGTACTTGAATATAAGTGAATTATTTAAACAGCATTAGTGTTGCAGTTATTCTGTCCCAAGCTTTTAGATCCATACAAACCACTGATCACCGGAACAAGAATCACTTTAATGGGTTTCCACTGTCATGTGTTTTGTCCACGCCATCTAGAGTGAGTACTAAAACTTAGAGGTATTTGAGTTAAATTAAAATATTATTGCTGTCACGATGTGTTACAGAAGATGATTATTTGCATTTTGTTACCCTTTCTTGTCTGTTTATTTTTGACCATCCTAAATAGGTATTTTAACCCTCCCTGTGGTAAGCACAGTTTTTTCTGCATTTACTTAATATTGGTGTTTGTGCCAATTGCTTACTTTTTACATCGAATAACTACAGTGTCAATTAGTGAGCTGCAGGAATTTACCGAACTGTAACATAAGCTGTTTAGCACCACCCTGTGACACCAGTCCAACCTACTTCACCCCAAAAAAGGCCCCACTATTTGTGCTTTAAATTTCCCTTGTAGTCATTCCCTGATTCACTCAAATAAATGAATAGAGATACCTCTTTATATCAGCTTTTAAGTAGCTACCCTCTTCTTCTTTAACTTACTCCTAATAGTTGGCACCATCTCCTACCACATGACAGTCATGATGCTTTCAGTTCCCCTCTCAGTAGTGGATTTTATTTATGTTCACACTCAAACAAATTCCCACTGTTGCTTAAATGAATCCACCAATTAATACCCCCTATGACATGAAGATGTTTTTGACACAGTGAATTAACCTAAAATCATAAAAGATGAAGATAAAAGAGAATAAAGATAATGATAAAAAAAACCACATTGGCCACAGTGTACTAAAACGCTTTATGCATGGTCCCCGATCTGATGTAATAAAAGCATTATCAACACTTAAATGATCTTTAAAAAATGAAAAATTTTCATACCACATGAATATAACAGAAAAGTAACAGGATGGCCTGCTTGGTGAAAAAATAATCCTGTCAAAGGCATGTAACATTATATATTTTTTGGCTGGACGGCAGCATGCAGTCGCAGCATTGCCCATGGGGTTTTCCGTGAGTGCGTGAGAGAGTGAGTGTGTGTTAGAGTTGGCACCATTGGTCAGTGTGACTTAGATGTGACGCAGCTGTTTCCCTATTGGCCATTGTTCCTTCAAATTAAATAGGCGCGGAAATGGTGGACATGCTGACAGAAGCTGATGGTCCTGTATTACTGTCACGTTATTCCTCAATCTCTGTAAGCAGCGTAAGATGGCAGCATGGTGGAAAAATAGCAAGACAGACATTCGGTCAGTTTTGGACAGAGAAGAGTGAGAGGATCACCTCATCAGTTTGTTTAAGAAACAGCTGTTTCTGTAACACACAGGCTGTCTGGAAGTTGTCATATACATATATAAACATATTTTTTTTGTCAAGATTCTCAATTTCTATATATCATTTTTTTTTATTTTGAGTTGTCATAGAGTTTTGTGTTGTCAAAACAGTCTATAAGTCAGATCCACCCCTCTTTCACGTATGGTCATCTTGGGTCACTTCTTTCTCAAAAGAAAGTTTGGCATTGGCCAAAGTCCATAAACCAATGGGCAACGTCATGGTGGCTACATCCATTGTTTTTATACAGTCTGGACACAAGTCTGATCACTTGTTAATAACACTGTGGACAGTTTGTCTTAAAGATCCGATTTGAGAAACAAATCTGATTTGCCCGCAGAAGAAAGTAATAATGCAGTCTTTCATAGAGACATTCTCAGTTCCTCTGTACAAAAATTGCATTAAATAACATTACAATTTTATACATGAGATACAATTTAAAGAATAAAAATGTGGAACATTTTGCTCCCAAGTCGTCAAATCCTGCTGCTTTGCCAGTGATGGCACCTTTCGTGCTGGTTTGATATGCATCAGGTGCTTCAGTTTTAGAGGCAGCTGGCAACAACCCAACACGTCAAATACTGCCACTGTCAGTGGACACATGCGTACAGTACCAAGGTAGTGAGGCATGAATTGTAAGCTGTGTTCTTTTCTAAACCTAACCACCTGCTTTTATTGCCCTAACCAAAGGAAATAAACCTAAAAACCAAGAACTCTACCAATGTTGTAAGTTTATTTTGAAAAAGACTGTATGCATGTAACGAGCAGAAACTTAACATTTCCTGTGAAACCAGAAGTTTATTTTGAAAAGATGACATGCCGTCCCAGAGCGTACAAAACTGACACAGCATGGTACCTAGCCTGTCATATTTAGACATGAAGATCTACTGACAAAGCGG
Organism: Plectropomus leopardus; assembly: GCF_026936395.1. Classification (NCBI taxonomy): domain Eukaryota; kingdom Metazoa; phylum Chordata; class Actinopteri; order Perciformes; family Serranidae; genus Plectropomus; species Plectropomus leopardus. Next base: position 16,491,342 of record NC_142195.1, on the reverse strand, counting down.
CAGTGTTTGACGAGTTGTAATGAGAACATGTTGGGAACAGACCCAGTAGCACATATGCTGGGTCAGCTGGGATTTATATACTAATTAGACTGGAATCTGTACTCTGTTACCCCATCACACATAGGCCAAGTTCAGTCAGAAGTAATTTAATTGCATACTTTATGTCTGGATTACTCTTGCTCCAGCGGCTTCATTGTATTGCTGTTTATGTCATGAACACCGAGGATGGATGCATGGACTTTGGACAGTACGTCCTCTTCTTGGTTGCAGCACAATTATGGAACAATAGGAAAGATCAGCGGCCAGTTTATCTTTGAACATTCCCAAACACATTTAAAGCACTTTGGACACAACCACCACCCAAAAACACATTTACTACACCATGAAAATTTGCATAAGTTGTTTTATTCATAGTTATTGTCCTTTTTATATTTCTTTTTAATTGTTTTGTCTTTTGTTGAAGTGGACATCCCGTAAAGTCAAGCCTGAAGCCCTTAGCTGAGTTGTTTGCACATCACCCCCTGAACTGAAAAAGAAAGGGTAAGAGGAGGAGCGGAGTGGGGTTGTCCTCCTTCTCTTTCTCTCGCTCTCTCTTTATCTCACTTACAGTATCCCAACTCAACCTTTATTTTCATTGTTTGAACAGTGTACCTTACAGTATATTTACACATCATACTGACTGGCTGTTTAACAATTTCCACTTAGATAATGCAAGAAAGATAGAACTTTCAAGATTTGCGTCTTATTTTTCATATTTTTTCTACAGTCTTGTTCTCCTTTTATCCACTTTCTCGTCTCATGCTAACTTTGTAGTGAGATTTTCCTTTGTATTCATCATCACCACTATCATCATCATCAGTCATCTTTTTCATCATAACATCATATTCACTGTTATTATATTGATATAACTCTTTTCAATAGATTCCTCTCTGACAACTGTACAATCGTACACAGTGTTTGACTTTTATATATATTTTTGGGAATATATTATTTAAACCTAAGAAAAGAGGAACATAATCCCAAAGAAAATATATTAGTATCCCAAAGTAACAAAATCATGCATGTTTTAATGTATTTGTCCATAAAAACAAAAACAAAAATTAACATAATGGATGGGATCTGGTTTTATTTACAAATTGGTCTTGGCACTGTTTTTGTTGTCTCTTACTGGAATGATCATAAAGAATACTTTTGACTCGACTGAGTATAACACTCTCATGGTATTATAAGTCAGCGGCCTGCTATAGATGGCAGGTTTGAGAGACCTTTTTTTTAAAGCACAAAAAAATGCTAAAAGAAAGAGGGGGGAAGAACAACATTAGAGTCGACCAGGGGGCAGAACAGAAATAGTGTGTAGAAAACATATTTCACTTCAGCTTTACACTGTGCCAGTTTCCTCTTTTAGGCAGAAACCCTGTGACATCATGTCTACTGACTTTTTTTTTTTCCTCAGAAATACAGGCTCTCCTCACGTCTTATCAGGTGCACTCACCAGTTACCATTGTTAGGGTGAAAATCCAAAAGAGAACATTGATTCTGTCAAAATTCTTCTCATAAAGCAGCATTAATTGACTCTGGCAAATAAAACAAAGGAGACAAAAGTAACTGAAAACCACCAGTACAGACCTACTACCTCAGGTGCAGCAGGCAGGTAGGGGTAGTCGTCTAAAATTTCCAGTGTTGCCTTGTCAAACAAGTGCTTGACTGTTAATCCAAAGATCTTGTGTGTGAGCAAACATAACGATGTGTGTTGGTGTGTGTGTGCATGTGTGTTTGGGTGTCTCTGCATACTCATATTCAGTGCAAACACATTGGGTAAAAATCCCATCTTGACCATGGCCCATCAGATCTCTTTGTTTCAACTGAAACACTTAATCTACAGTATCGTCCGTCCCTGACCATCTGACTGCCTCATTTCCTTTGCAGGTCTCTGTTGCACCTTTTTAAAGAGATAAACTGTCAGGCAGACTGACATGCCTTTTGTTTATCTCCAGCCTGATGGCGGGCCAACTGCTGCCAAGCAGCCCGCTTTACCCCCCACCCCCACCCCACACCCAGCATCAGGTCCTAGCACAGTCCAATGTACTTGAGATTGTTCTGGATGATCACGTCCGTGACAGCATCGAACACAAACTGGATGTTGCTGGTGTCAGTGGCACAGGTGAAGTGCGAATAGATCTCCTTGGTCTCCTTGTTGCGGTTGAGGTCCTCAAACTGCCGTTGCACATAGACGGCTGCCTCCTCATAGGTGTTCTGACCTTTGTAGTCAGGGAAGCACACTGTCAGAGGAATGCGTTTGATCTTCTCAGCCAACAGGTCCTTCTTGTTGAGGAAGAGGATGAGAGATGTGTTGGTGAACCAGTTGTTGTTGCAGATGGAGTCGAACAGGCGCAAGCTCTCAGCCATACGGCTCTGTGTTGAGGTGGAAAGAGAAATTAAATAAAAAAGAAGATTAGTCCATGAGGATTTCACAGCTCAGGATTTTTTTTTACATCAAAGCAACAACCCAAATCAGCCCAATCAGACCTCATTCAGCAGGATCATGTAATTTGGCAGGAGAGACAGTTAGACCATGTAAGGCAAGAATTGAGGATGAAAATGAAGATAACTGACTGGCTAGCCAACAGTGCGGCGTCTCTATTATGTCAACAGAGACTTGAGACTCAGACATATTAAGACCTACGTTTGAACTCTCACATTCCCCTCTGAAACAGCTGATTACTTTTTCTTACCATCACTCTTTTTCTCCAAGCCCAAATGATCAGTCACACAAGATGTGTGTCAATCGGGATTTTAGTCATTACAGAAAAAACTCATTCTTGTGAAGAACAGTTGTAACTATTTTAGTAAGTGGCATGCATTAAATTTCAAATGTATGCGGTGGAAGCAGGGACAAAGACTGTCAACAGGCTGTTTACACTGAGGACAGACCGTCCTAAGCTTCTCGTCTAACTCCTCCTGTGCATCATAACTGCTCTGGCTCTATGATCTTGTTTTCTTATTCTGCCTTCAGCTGCATAAATAAATCTTGATAAAAGTCTTCCAAATGTTGATGCATTATCATTCATAGCCATAAAGACCACATTAGTTGTGATATTTTTTCCTCTAAAAATAATAATTATGATTTGTTTCACAATTCTGTAATGGAAATCAGTGTGTCTGCCATGTCCTACAGATAAAAGAGTTAGTCATAAGATACATTAAGGAAAGATGATTAGCAGTAAGATTGTGCAGCAGAGACAAAAATATGAACCATGTGGCTGGTATTAAACCAGACCTTTAACAATGTGCTATACTTCAGTTGACTTGAGGTAATTGTTTTGTAGTCTTTGGCAACACCTGTGTCAATGAGCAGTAAATGCAATGTGTTTGTTGGTTGACCAGGTGAATTTATTTATATCAGCTTGTTTTATGAGCCCTGCAAATGAAAGGCTTACCACAGCAAAGACGTGTGTGTGTATGTGTGTGTGTATGTGTGTCAAGTGTGCGTGTCAAGCCCTCAGGAACAGCAGCAGGCTTTGACATAGTGGCCGAACAGTTGTCTTACAATGTCTGGGTCCTTCGTGCAGTTCCATTGGGCCCAAAAAAGACTTTTTCCCATAGACTTGTATTGGAAAAGAGAAATCCAGAAATCAGTGGATAATTTTTTTTGTGCGTCACAACCCAAACAAAATGACTTGTTTTACTATCAGAATTTGATCAGTTAGGGTTGCCAGGTGGTTCAGTGGATAGCACGGTTGCCCCATGTACAGAGGCAATGACCTTGTTGCAGCGGCCATGAGTTCGCCTCCAGCTTTTGGCCCTTTGCTGCATGTTGTCCCCTCTCACGTGAGTGGAGGGCTAACCCTGAAGTATGCTGGTAAGTAAGCTGGTGGATTTCTCTTGTGCACTTGCTCTATGGCCCCATAGATACAGAGGATGTGGGTAACTTTTCACCTGTGGAGTCAAATTTTTTTTCTGCCTTTAAGGTCAATGAGCCACAATGACCTTGGTCCCGTCCCAACACTGTTTCCAGTTTACCATGGCACCTTGTCATCCATGGTGTATGTGTGTGCATGTACTGTATATATGATTTGGTGCATTGTAATCTCATACCACCTTTGTATCTTAAGAAAATACACACTGTTTGTGACAAATTAGCACCCCACAAATGGCATTGTCATGAACTGTTCTAGATGTAAAGTTATATAGTTTAGGTTTACAAAAAGAATCATTATTGGATGTTGTCATGTTATGTACTTAACATTAAGTTACACAGGTTAGGTTTAGAAAAAGAATTGGTGACAATTATTGTTACTTAGTTTAATGAGGGACACAAACACCAGTCTCCTTGGGGAAAGTCCTGTGTTGTTTGACCCTGTCACCACCACAGCCTGCCTTTTTTATGTAGAATTTCAGTCTTTATACTATTTCCTTCTTTACTCCCATCAGCGCATTGGTCATGTGCTCGCAGCCTTCTTGAATCAATTACGTATATATGAATACTGGCTCGTGGTTATGTGGGTTATATACTGATTTTGGTGCATTGATTTTTGTAGTTATACCCACAAACAAGGCATGCGAACAGCCTCTCTGGTGTGTGCGAGATTATAATTATTAACGATTGTGTGCTTCTTGCAATTTTTCACGGGAATGTCAGCACAGATGCTAAGTTCAGAATACTTGGAATGCAATGGCTTTTACCAGACAGCCACGGGCTCAATCATCATGTGCTATCTCGTTCAGCAATAGATAGCAACAAAACAGTTTATCTAAATAAAAGTCTTGTTACTTGAAATTGTATATATTTTTATATTATGTGACTTGTTTATTATTTTTTCCGCATTTGATTTCACTACATTCAGGACAGGACAAGACCATAACAAAAAGGGATTATTTAAATTATTTACATTTAGTTTTCTGAACGGTAAAACATGCTGTTTGTGTAGAAGAAAGTCTGTGTGTGTAAGTGTTATGTATGCATCCATGTGCTTCGGTACAGTTTGTGCTCATGTGACGTTGAATGTATAAGAGCAAAGAATGAAAAGGAGAGTTGATCTGTTCATGGCAGCTGCTGGCATATGGCGACTGGCCAGCAGCTTGTGACTGGGAGGTTGTCAGATGTAAGACTGCTGTTTAAAAGGTTACAGAAACAACATGGTGCTCTGAGCAAATCACAAGATCTGCACAGCATGAAAAAAGATACTGAGGGGAATAGCTAAGAATTAGACAATCATACTACAGATTCTGAATAAATCCTGATTATTCAGTGTTGTAAGGGCACTATTTTTGGATAACAATGAAAAGGCTGCAGTTATCAGAAACCAAAATTGTATGTAACCCTTATATGCAGCCACATTTTTTTCAACAGCTATAGCAATAAATACATCCCTGAGGGTAACTGTGGAAGGAACAATGGTTTCCAAAAACACACTGAAGTAAATTTATGTCTATTGAATCACAAATATTGGGACCTAAGATACTATTAACATCGGGCCTCGTTTAGGAAGCGTTACTCGAAACAAAATCGTCTTATTTTTGTTCATATCCACAATTTATTTTCATTTTGTTAATACTTACTGGTTGTTTTTGTCTTATTCATGTTACTTTTTTTTAGGTAGGAGAGAATTTAAAAGTAGCCAAGTGCGCTCTTACCAAGATAAGAAAAAAGCATCTAATTTTCACAGTCAACAAATTGTTCGTCCAACAGAAAGAAAAATAAGGTGCTCTATTCAGGATTGTTTGTTGCTGTTAGTAAACACACTTGCAAAGTAAAAGCCAACCCCAGATTCACTCTCGTTTGCTGTTTTGCGTGGCTATATTTATTTTTTTTGTCACTGCAAAGTCACTGCAAAGTCTGACTTTACATTTGAAGAACATAAAATATGCATATAATAAAATATCATCCTGTATTACCAAATTTAGATTATTATATGTTGTAGAGTAATTCTAGTAATAGATTATTAAATTCATGGGCTATTAAATATTATTGGTCTATTGATCCAAATTAAGACTATAAAATTCCTCAGATGATATTGTGTGCATTCAGCTTCTGAATGGCTTACACACTGCTCTTAGATGCTTTGACCATTCTGGTCTTGCACAGAAGCAAGCGGCAACCTCTGAGGCCGAAAAATGAACCCAACACCGAAGTACCAAAAACAGCTCAGTTCGTCAAATGGCCCTTGAAGCAATTCAATGCCTATAGATGCCCATGCTATAATGCCCAACTTTACAGCAGAAACAGACATGTTTGCAGCCTAGTACAAAAAATGATGATTTCAACATTCATGACAACTGTTAAGGGTTTGTTTTTTTTTGGTTTTTTTTTAAATAAAGCACCCATTTATATATTATTAAACCTTGAAGTTATTCATAACTATGGGCAGGGCCGGTTTAGTGACACTGTGTGAAGCAGCGTAACAGTCTATACATACTATATAGGACATCGTCAAAGTTCGTCTTTTGTGATTGTTTTGATTGAGGAAAGGCAAAAATTAAACTGTGGATGTAAAAATTGTACAGAAAATACTGAGCACAGCTGAAATTTTTGTTTTGTTTATTTTTTCTTTTTCCAATGTCACTGAAACGCATACAAACTGTCTCTCCAAAGACTTTGGCATGCTGCTGACCAGAATCAAGATTACTATGTCTATTTTTAGTGTTTTCTCTGATCACATCATTTTGATTCTAATTGTTTTTAATCTACGAGATTTGTTCTGCTGTTTGGAAAATGCTGTCATGTTCTGAGAACAAATAATAGTTTAAACTACAATTAACTGTTTTTTTCCCCCTAACTTTCACTCAGGAGCAGAATTTGCCTTTAAAATGAAAAGAAATAATGATTTGACCACAATGATTTTTTTTATTGTGACAACATTTTTAGCCATATCACCCGGCCCCAACTAGAGGTTTTGTGTTCTGTACAAATTGCACAACAATTTATCAGCAGACCTCTGATCTGCACTGAACTGTTGGAACTGCTCTCTCTTCGTTCATACATCTTTCTCTCCACTCCCATTTCATATCATATAGTTACCCGCAGACTAAAACATAAGCACTCCGTTCTGTATAAATATGTGTCCCCAGGGGACTGAGTCTGGCCCCTAAACATTGTACACTGCACAGTCATGTCAGGGTTTTGACCTCGCTCCTTCTCTTTCCAGGGTGTGAAAACAAGAGCCCAGCTGCCAAGAGAGTATAGCAGGAGACAGCCAGCTGAGCCCAGGGAGTCTCTAGTCTCGTCACCGGGCCACCACAGCGGTCGTACAGTAAGTTTCTTAATGGGGGAGCGGGATGAGGGGGGTGCAACTTCCAGGAGCACTAAAGCATGCAGACCCCCTTCCTTTGCTTCAAACACCCACAGATACACAAACACACACACACACACACACACACACATACATACATATACATACCCACACACACAGCTTCCCCCTCACCTCCCTCTGTCAGAGTAGTCCAGAGGCCTTAATTACGCTTAAGTATTAATGAGGAAGTTCAACCCAGTGTCATTGCTTTGTTTCCCATAAATACAAATCACTTAAGTGTGCAACCACAGCCACGTAATTCATTATGGTTCATTTTAAATGTCACAGTCTTACAGGAAGGGATGCTCTGCTCTTATCTACCTAGATGATTTTCTCTGTCACCATGTTTTTGTCTGCTTTACCTGAAATTTGCATTATTCAGGCTGTTCCCTTTCTGTTTCCCTCTCCGTTTAATTACTAATGTCTTGCTTACTGTGGGCAGCCACACTGCTGGGTTCCAATTTCACGAACAAACAAATACATTACATTTGTACATACTATTATTCTTGCATTAGATTTTTATCCAAATAGCATTTTTGATTATCAGCTAAGCAACATTGAATAACATATTGCCATATATTTATCTTTTTATGATCTGTTCTGAAGTCCACATTTACTGTTTTTTGTAATGCGTAAGAGTTTGAGTATGCTGTTGATAATATAAAAGCAGTTACTTTAGCAGTTACTTTATGATCCAAACCTAAAAAATGACATCCCTTATTTTTAACAACATGAAAGTAATGAAGAGGCACCATGTTATTGTGAGACATAAAGTGAGAGGGAGGGAGCTAACTTGAAGCAGCTACAAGGAGTTTTTAACTGTTTATGAAACAGTTTCAGTTTAACACCGATGCCTCTACATGACCTGCATAAGCATACAGGACCATCAACGAGACGATTGACCATTTTGTTATAGATATTTAAGTTATTCTTAATGCCTATCCTCAGGTCCACTTGGAAACGGCTGTTTCACAGGGTTTAATATGAGGAAGTTTACCAAAATTCTCCATTTAACTTAACTGACGTCAAACTTGTGGCATTTTTTCCATAGAGAAGGATCCATGCTTGTAAAAAAGGACAACTGTTGGCTGTGAAGCATTTACTCTTATAACAGCCAACTCACTTATGGTGTAAACTACGAATTAACAAAAAAGTGACAATAACTAACATAAACCACCATATTCTGAACAGATACATTATAAAAACTGACAGAAAGTTGCATTTTTGTTTCATAACATAAAACAGCAAACTTAACATGTAGCATGCTTAGTTGCATGCTACATGTATACCATATGTAGCATGCCAACATACAATAATTAAGCCCTTGCTATTACAGTTTAGTAATAAAAGGGATACACGGAAACCTGGTAAGCAAGATACTGGCAAAAAAGCAGGACATGTCTTTCTTTCACTTGGTGTGTCCTTGAACAGTCTTATTGTGTTTCCTGGAAGGCTCAGTTTCAAAACACCATTATGTCATATGAAGCATTTCAGTTACATGATAGTAATGCCTTACTATCATGCATTAGACAGTTAAGATGCTGCAGCTGAGTGAGGGAGAATATTCCTGAATACATTTTGAGACACCAGTCTGACACCTTTCTTTGTGATTCTGACGACATGTGATGTGATTTAAAGTCTTGGAAACTGTCTTTTTACATTCAGATCAGTTCATACGTTGTCTTTGCTGTGACATGAAAGGAAAAATGTACATGAAAAACGTGATGTAAAGACATCAAAACATCAGTAATTAACTTCCAGTCTTCCTTCATGTGACAGGTAATTAATGCCTGTTTGAGAGATTAATAAAATAATAATTGAGGAAATAGAAATAGAGCTGACAGTGTCTGCCTTGATGCTTGGCTAACACAAGCTTAAACAACCGCTAACCTCACATGTAGGTTTTTCATTTTCATCTCACATGCACACAGAAGTCACTGCAGTTAATCAGCGTCAGCAGTTGCATATAAACGGGCACTACACATTCATAATAATGCACCTACAAACACTCGCGCAGGCACACAATACATGCATGCACATACACATCTCCTATCTATTCTCTCCAGTGCTGCTGTTTGTTGTACACCCCCCCCTTCCCTCCTCTCCCCTTCTCGTCCTCCCCTCCCTAGTCACAGCTCACTGTCAACAGCGCAGGATTAGGAGCATTTGACTGGCCTGTTGCTAAGCAACAGTAACCATGGCAACTGATTCATTATGAAGACGGGGATGGGACAGGGAAAATGCATCAGGGAATGGGTTGATGGGTAAATGCTGTATTGTAATTATTATGGTGTCTTTTCTGTCTCGTGTAAGCTGGTGCATTGAAACTGAACCGGTGTCGATCTGCTCGGGTGAAGTTTGTTTTCTGCTCATAAGACGTTGTATGGATTTTTGAGGGCTCACTGGACACAACAAGGTGTCATTAAAAAAATGAAACCTGTTCTTCTAATGATGAACCTTCACAGCAAAGGATTTGTGCATATGACTGATTTCCAGAGCCTTCGTACATACACATGCTCATAAAAGAATGATTTCTTGTTGATTTTGATGTTGAATTTCCTAATGACGGTTATAAAACCAACTAAATTTCCCCACCTTTGGGGGTGCCTTTCAATTTTCTTAAAGCTCAGGTAAGCAGTTTAATTTTGGCTTCATAGAGCAACATTCACTTAATAAACTTTGAACATATTGTAATTCAAGTAGTTGGAGAGAAAACTAGACTTCTGCACCTCTCCTTGGCTGTGGTTTCAGGATTTAGAAAATGTATCACGCGACAGGTGACTTCAGCCAATCACAGGTCATTTCAGAGGAAGGGCGTTCCTATTGGATTTTCTACATAAGCACCCACACTTCCCTTCAGATAGTTAAAGCCTGATTCAGTGCAAGAAGCATGCAGAAATAGCTGCTACTCCAGCATTGGCATCAACTGTCCAAAGCAACCCCAAAAAAGGAAGACAGACTTGCCTAAGAGATAGTCTAAAACAATCTGACAAAACGCATGTCAATCGGAGAAGCAGTTAAGAGATGGAGAAAAAATGCTGCTAATAGTTTAGCCGTCTGCTAACACGTCTGCGGCTTCATGTTCATGTTTATGTCTCTAACATAAGCTAGCATTTCGAATCATGGTGTGTCCTTCACCTTATTTGCTGCTGCTAAGACCACCTCGCCAAGAGATCCCTGTTGTGTTGTTTTCCATTAAATAGAAGATATTATTCATGGGTTAGCCCCAGACTTCAAACATGCTCTTCACAAATCATTCTGCTACTGTTGGGACAGAGTTGCACTTGAACTAAGACCTTTGAGTCAACTCTGGTCCAGAAAGTTGAATCAGCAACTTTGTGGTGCCTAATGGGTTTTTTTTTATCCATGGTTTATTTCACATGATTTAATCAACTGTTTTTCATGCATATATACTAAAAAGAATACATTGTACTTATTGACTCAGTTGTGTTAGTGCTGAGGTAAAGAAGGGCAGATATCTTTGCTGGCGGGTTCATGTTGTGCTTGCAAGAGGACAGGAAGGTCTCTTAATCACATGTCAGCGTTTTCATGGAGTCAAAGACTGAATATCACTGATGCTGGGGGAAATAACATCCACTGCTAAGGCAGTATGAACTAATTACAGCTGGCCCTTAACAATGCAGGAACAAACTTAAAACATCATCGTAAAATAGCCATTATTTAGCAATCAATGTAGATGCTGTGCAACATTTTCACTGCAAATGTATTCAACTTTTCTGAGCCATTTCTTCGTGTGAGGTTTTAACCAATACTCATGTCATAGGTAATGCCTTTATATTGCTTTCTTAGGTTGTCCCAGCTATAAGATAGCGTGTTGTGCAACCTACTAAATATGACTTTTTGTTCAGGTTAGTCTGCTCAAGTTCTTTGCAGAAGACAAGGATGTGGTCATGTGTTTGTTCTTTATCAAAAAATCAGTTGAGTGTGCACTTGTCCCATATTTTGTACAAGCTCATCAAACAGATAAAAGCCATTTTCTCAGAAATATATACACATTTCCCCTGAGATCAATCTTCAAAGTATTCTGCTATTTGTAATTTGCTCTAGTTATTGTCAGTATCTGTTTTCAGGTTGAAATATATAATATATATATTGAAATACATTGGCTTGTCTGTGCTTAGAACATTGTAGCTGGCATATTTTTTGCTATTTGGTGTGGTAGAAGCACGTTTTCTGCCTAAAATACTGTGGGCTTCTAGATCTATTTGAGGTACTTTATTTGTAGGTATGATATATTGGTTTGTTTATTCTAAAGAACTTTATTTGCTAATCAGCTGCTTTTTCTCTTTTGTTTTCTGTATTACAGTAGCTTGTTAGCATTATTCTCTATTTACACCCAAATCAGGGTCAGCATAATGACATTATATACATATCTTATCATATCATTGTCTTATACATTTCTTACCAAGTCGCTCATTGCCTTTTATCCCATATTTTTGAAGGAAATTGCACCAATTTTCTCAGTTTGAATAATTCAATTTAAATAGTTTAAAAAGTTTAAATACTACTACTATAAAGCAGCCCAAAGAAAAGTGATGTCGTTCCAGGTTTCAAAGGGTTAACTGATGTTTAACCCAACTTAGAACACACCAAATTGTGTTTCACTGATGTTATACACCATCAGCTGAAATATCATATAAAAACTGCATACAGAGACACATAGAGTGCACAGATACAAATGCTCTTTCTCACAGTGCAGATGTATTGAGCACATAGAGGCTACACAGTGTGTTAGGTAACAGCAGTGTTGTGTCAGCTGACAGTGGTTATGGAAGTAGGCGGCTCCAAGATGCAGGAATTCACAGAGGAGCCTTCTGTTTTTGTCTAAGGAACCAGAGCGACATACCTGCACTCAGTCCAGGAACATTTAGATTCGGTATACGGTGAATGTGACTTTCACAATTACTGCTGCATTATCCAGTCTGCCTGATGGTCCTGTAAATGTATGAGGGTGTGGCCTAATGTCCTCTAAGGCCACCATTATGTTGTTTGTATGCTGGTAAGTACAGCCTCTCTTTCACAAATCTGCAGACGCCTTGCATATAAATGTTCAGCCTACATTATACTGCAAGTGACTGTAACATCTCAGCCATGACATAAATTAGTTTCTACTGTATGAGTACTTTGTCACTGACATGTTTAGATATACTAAATACTTAACAAATGCCACATGCATAGTGCTACATATAGTCTAAAATATATTTAAGTAGATTGTCTCTATTGGTCATAATAAGCTCTGCATCCAGAGACACACGTCTGCACAATTCTGCATGTTCTATGCATACATTATATATTGTACATACCTGGGGGCATGAAGACACTGTCACATCTGTTATAAAACCACTGAGTAATGACATTGCAAATTATATAAGGCATAGCCTACTATTTATCATTCTGGCTTTACATGTGCCCTACAAACGCTTCATTTTTCCTACACAGACAACAACGGCATATATAAAGCATCTAAATCTAAAGTCTACACAATGTACTCATACGGCTGACGTCTGGTCAGTTGTCACGCTGGTGCAGTAAATTGTAAGACAAAAAGAGGTTGTTTGAGAAAGGGTTTCATTAGAATCAGATTAGGCAACGTGTCAGAGTCTGGACACCAGAAATCACGGCCAGCATTTATATTATCACTGCTATGTCACAGGTTCACCAAAAGAGGAAACGCTGTTATTGTTAGAACACATAAAACTAAAATGGAAGTCATTAATTCAACCACACTCCAACCATCAAAAGTGTCAGTATTTTTCAGAAATCCTACTCACAGTCGGCAGCAGGATGGCTGCTCTAACTTTAGGATGCCTTTCATTCTGGTACTTTTGATCCATTGCTATCTTCTTCCTCTCCCATCTTAGAATAATAAAAGTTGTTTTTTTGTAGCACCTGTGAACTCCCATTGCTAAGCAGTGCTTTCACAATCTGCTAATTCTCACAGGTACAGCCTCACACTTTATTCTGTGAACTCAATTAACACCATACTGCATTTTACTCCTCAGACTTTATTTTTAACCTATAAAACTAATTGATTTCATGTTCCAACCTGGCACAATGTACTCCCTGTTTTATCCCAGTAACCCACGAATGATCAGGCCAGTTCAGTTACAGGAATGACAAAGTTTCCTCTGTTCTAGAATTACTTCTTGTGTATAATGACATCAAGGTGAGCATGGATAGTTGGAACCTCTTAAGGGAAAAAATGCGGTCATGCCTGTGAAGAAATAGAAAATAGCTGACCCCTCATAGTTGGTCTAGTCTAAAAAAAGTGAAGTAATATCTGTTGTTGAGATTCCATTATCAAAAAGGCAGTTAAACAAGCAAAAACTGCCCAGCTATTCCAAAACACTCAGATAACAAAGAAGATATGCTATAGATAGCAAATCGTTTGAATTCCTTAACCATGAAGAGGAGATAAACACCGACCGCCCTCTTCATTCAGAAGAGCTTTGCTCCCACATCAAGAGCAAAGTGAATATGTTTCTACAAAATCAATCCATCCATACCCCAAGCCAAAGAACTTTGGTTATGGACTATAAAATTTGGATAGGGCTTTCCAAATTGTTTATAAAGCAAAAGTGAATGAACTGCAGACGAATTATGGAAGGTAATAATTTGTCAAGGGGGGAGAAGTAAAATGGTGAAAAGGGTGCTTAGAGTGGTCCTGGATGCCCTTTGGGGGATATTAGGAAAACTGCCTACTGCAGTTACATCTTTTGCCTTTAATATTGTGAAGGAGTACCTGTTTTTCACTTCAATACAGTAAATCCAATCAACAGTTAGTCTACGCTGTAATGAATGTCTTCCAAAAAAGGGTAGGAACATTTTTGTGGTGTCTGTGGCAAACCTCCAAATCAGGAACAAAAATATCATTCATACAACCTCTGATCCCTGAAATTAGGTAGGCATTTTTTTCCCCACAGAATTAAAGTCATACATTGTTGCATCCTGTAGCTGTGGACCTGAACTCAAGGGTCCACTAAATAGTCCCCTTAGCTTCACACACACATTTCCCGCAATTTTTAGACTCCAATTTTTTTGCATTTTCTGCACCAATTTATGGTGCAGATGTATTAATCTTTGTCAGAATATAAGTCCTCTGCTACTGTCATGTACTTAAGCCTTTGAAACCTCGATCAGCATTTGTTTTTTTGTACTGCACTCTGCCTTTCACAAAGATTTGAACCCAGAGCAAATTGACTCCTTTCAAAAGCATTATTAAAAGGCATTCAGTAACTAGGCAGGACATGTCCTGCAAACTGCAAAAAAAAATTGTTAAAAGTTGTAAGACAATTACCTGAAAAAAAAACCCAACAGTATGTATCACTTCTTTCCATACCCCCTTAAATTCTACACCTGTGTGGGGAAACAGTTCCATTTTTATTTTTATTTTTTATTTTTTTGCCGCTGAAAGTCAATTTTTAAACTCTTAACTTTGTTAAAAACACTATTTTGTTAACTGAAAGTAATCATCAAAGAAGTTTGTAAATTATGACTACCTATAAAACTGTACCACATGTCTGTTGTATTGAAGACGGGGATTCACAGAAAGGAAATGATACTGCAGGACTGCTTTGAGCCCTCTTTGCTTCTTAGAATTATTAAACATTTTATACACCTTCCTTTGAAGGATTGACACCTCACAGCATGTTGCCTTTATTTAATAAAAATAACTGATGTGGTACAAAATATGTAAAACTAATATTTCTTAATACTGTGCACCTAAAAGTTAATGCCTTAAAGTAATTACTTAGACTAGAATCTAGATAACAAGATTATTGGTATCTTAGATCATAGCAATGAGCCAGATAAGTATTATCTGTCTCCTTTAGAGATGTATTCACGCTACCGAAATTATCTTTGTGAAAGAAAAAAAAAATGTTGCACCTCCTCTCACAAATGGTGTCAAAAGTTAATAAGAGAGAACATTTGTATGATTTGTGTTGATAAGGTTTATATCTTCTTTTTCCCTCTTCAAAAGTGCTATTTTACACTGTGGCTGCTGCTTTTTGAATGCCTGTGTTAGTGCATGCATGTGTGCATGTGCAGTCATTTACTGTTGGTGACAGTGTGGGCGCTCTAAAACAGATTTTTCTTACCGTTTGGTTGTCCTCGTAGAGTTTGAGGTCATAGCCACTTAGCTCGACACAGAAAATGATTGCAGTCACGCCCTCGAAACAGTGGATCCACTTCTTTCTCTCTGAGCGCTGTCCACCCACATCTACCATCTTGAAGGTGAGCTCCTTGAAGGTGAACTTGTTCTCCACAATGCCGGTGGTCATGTCGCGGGACCGTAGGATGTCCTCTACAGTTGGGATGTACTCGAGTGCAGAGATGCGGTCCAGGTCATTCAGATAGTAGGCAGTGTTGTCCTCTAAGTGGTACTCATTAGATCGCTGAAAGCACTCCTGGACCCCTGAGTCAGCCCACAGACGCTTCATGACCCCCAGCAGCTCTGGGGTGATCTCCCCTTTGCTCTCAGCCGGCCCTGTGAGGGCAAAGAGCTGCACAGCATCATAGGCGCGATCAGGATTGTGAAAGTCGATCTTGAGGGTGGTGAGAGCGCGGATTATGCGGGTTAGTGAGTCGATAGCATTGTACAGAATAAGGGGCTTGTACTCCTTGCAGGCCTCCAGGTTGAAGCCCCCACTGTGGATGATCTTCATTTGCTTGACAATGGTACTCTTGCCCGAGTTGCTGGTGCCCAGCAGAAGTAGCTTGATCTCACGACGCTGCCGCTGACTCTCTGAGCGCAAGTGGCGGTCGATCCGCCGCGAGCGCCGCGCCGCTTCCTTCTCCTCCGAGCTCTGACGGCATCCCATGGTCCTCCACCACGTGGTGAGCACAAAGGAACTCGTGCTGCTGCTTGATGGGAAAGCAAATTATAACGGAAGTGGTGACCTAAAAAGGGCCGGTGGAGAGTTGGAGTTGGAGAGGGTTTTCACTCAAGGCAGGAACTTGTCGATGGAGAGGCAGACAAAACTTCACAACCAGACCAATTTAATACTAAACAGGAGAAGCCACCACACAGAGGAGTGACTCAGGAGTATTTCATTCTTTTTGTTCAGGGGCAGTCTGTGAGTCCTGTGTGGGCAGAACCCAGACTTGCGGGATGCCCACACAGCGCCTGGCACTGAGGTTGGACTGCCTGCTGAAGCCAACAGAGCTGGGGTTCATAGCAGGGGCTCCCCCTGAGGAAAAGCTCTGGAAGAGTGCTGGAGAACGTTAAGCGTATATCAGTAGACAAAGTGTTTGGGCTTGATGCGTGAGAATAGCAAAACTCCCTCACTCTCCTCCCACATGGCTCTTGTGGTACGTTGCCCTTGTTTGGCTTCGGCTACCGTCCACCTCAGTTCGATACTGGCCTGCTTTTCTTGATCTTACTGATAAAATCTTTTCTGCTTCCTCTGTGGTGTAGTGTCTCTCCAGCAACTGAAGGCCTCCGAGTCTGCCAACACACAAGACAGAGAAGAGACATGAATGTTTAAGACACTAAAGATCAGTTTCATCACTGTTAGAGTTAAATGTGGACATGAAAGGGTTGATAGACCACAGCAAGCCTGGCTCCCTCCAAAGTTTAAAAATATCTTGACTATCTTGTCTGAAGCTCACTAGTTAACACATATTATGTTTGTTTAGTCCCTGCTTAAACAGGTTGCCTGGTTTGGTACTGCTGTGGGTGTATGGAGACCTAACCTGCATGCACCGACTGCTTCTAGCAACCCACAGTAATGCCAGAGGCACTCTGCATAGATGTGCTTGATGGAAGAATAAACCACAAATGACTGTTTTTGCACCTGTGCAGATTAAACAAACAATATAGAATGTGTCAATTAGAGAACTTCAGCGATGCTGGTAAGCAATTTTTTTAACGAGAAAGGCAGACTTGCTGTTTGCCCCTGCTTCCAGTTTGTATGCTTATTACCTCCTGGCTCTAGCTTTACACTTTTGGAAGTATTTTACTGCTGGAAAGATGATCTTTTCAGAAAGCTAGGCTGTCCAATAGAAAGATGCTAATACGTATTACAGAAAACAGAGATAAAGGACTGCTGCATTTGCTTTTGTTCAAGAGGTTGAAAACCTACTACTTCTGGAATGCACTGCTCCCACTGGTGGGTGACATATGCAGCTTGGTCATTTTAACTAAACCCCCAGGAAGTGCGCTGCACTTTGAGGCATATTTTACATAGTGGTCAAAAGTGGAGTTGCACCATCACGTGATGCCATGGGTACCAGAAAGACTGTTTCTCCACTGACTTACATTGAGAAAAAGACATCTGTAAATCAGTGGATGAATTTCTGTGAATGTCAAAACCTCCGAAATGACTCATTTCACTATCAATATTTAGTCCATTCACTCTGATAACATTTGGAAAGTCTAAAAGAGCCGCAAGTTTAAATTATCTATTTATGGTTTATGTGATGAGCACTGCCTACTTCTACCGTTTCTTCTACCGCTCTCTCGATCCACTTCTGTACTCTTTAACCCCCTTTATACTGCATGTTCAGGCAGTAATATTTCACCATTATGCAGCTTCATCATTTTGTACAAAAGATGCGATTGCAGAATGGGGGTACAGAGTTGCCATTAAGCTATCAGTGGCATCTGTGTAAAACAACTGGCATGGGGCTATGGGTGGAAAGGTGTGTGACGTTTTGACAATATGTAATGTGTGCAACCCATCTTAGATTTTAAAAACAGCTAGTTGCACTTATCAGCCTACTCATAAAAGAAGAACAGCAGTCAAAAATGTTCACAAATTGGGTAGACAATGAGAATCAGGATCTCCTTACCCTGAGAACAGAGGATGAGATCAGTTAGCATATATCAAAGAAGGTAAATAATTGTTATTGCTATGTTATGCCATGTTGTTGTTCAGAAAGCGCTGTCGACACCTTTGTTATATGTCACACAACAGACCTATGCTGTTGTGTAAAGCATTATGCCTTTCACGCCTCTTCTGTTTCCACAATACCTGAATGCTATCTAAAATCACACACTGGAGTGACATGATGCCGCCTTTCTTAGGCTCTATGTAAAAATGTAAAACAGACATAAATAGAGGCTGGGCAGCAGCCCTTTAGCGCAGTCTCCGTGTAAAGGGATTTTGTGTCCATGGCATACGATAATGCAGAAGCACAATCTGTAATTTGCGCAACAGCCCTAAAGCCAGTGAAATTTGAGTTGAAAGATAAGCAGGTAGATCTCGGCGCTGATAGGATGGAGGGAAGTTTACTACAGTTCATTTACACATAATACTAACAATGTTATAACACAAAGCTGGTTGAAAATCAGCAGAATTATCACACTGAGGTAACAGTAAATTCAGTTTCAATATTTCAAATTAATAAAAGCTAACAAAGCAAAAAATATATAAAATTCTTTGCTTAAGTCATCAACTTATGAGTAATCAAGACTTATAATTAGTGAAAGCATATACATTCACACTGCATACTAACCGGCACACTTCCCATTCAAGCATTGCCACGCTACAGTTATTCTGTTTACACTGCCTCTTGAGATTTCAGATCCTAACAGTTACACACCCCAACTCTCTCCCTCTGCAGTCCTGTGTTACCATAGACCCTGAACCATAGTAGACCTCAGCTAACCACGCCTACCCATTTAACAACACCACTGCACGCACACACACAGACTCATTATATACACAATCAAGGTCAAACGTAGAATCAGGCCGAGAAACAAACTACTCCACTACTCGAAAGGAAACGGATGCAGAATTAGGACATGTTTTCCTCATAACCAATAGCATCTTCTGCTATTCACACAACACAGCACATCTGACTGTGCGCTTTGTTTGGTTTATTGTACTCTCAGAGCTACTCAGCAAAACAGCATCAGAAGAAATTATTATTTACTATCACAGTGGAAAATAACAGGCTCAAGCCAGCAGGTGCCTCTCATGCTTTCATACCAATGTAAAGCCCCTTCTCCTTGCCCAGACATCTGTGCTGTTATCCTTAAGATTTTACACTGTGATTCGAAAAAGAAGGTTTGACTCTGCTCCTGTTTTGCTGGTAAAGAGGCAGCACTTTAACTTTAATAGAAAAAATACTGAATTCTAATAAGTTCGGGTGAATTCAAATAAAATGCTGTCTGATAGTATCTGATGAATTTAAAGCAAAAGCAAATTTGGAGCGGTGAATGCCTGTGGGAATCTGTGATAAATAGATGCACATTGAAACAGGCTGCATGCTACTGGCTGAGGAACAAATATGAAATCACACTGTGGCCTAGTTTTGTTGGCGAAACTATACTCTGCAGACCTGTCACGTAGAGCAAGAGGGAGGAGAGAGAGAGAGCATTTCTCGGAGTGAGTGAGGTCCACTCTTGAAATGACTGAGAGGACAAACAGAGCAGAACAAAGCCATAACAAAGCATCACAACACAAACAGAGTGGAGAGCATTGTTTCCTGGCTCCAGGCACCTGACTACCCTCTGAAAATGGCATAGCCAGCCAAACCGGTTAATGCACATCACTGATTTTGAGAGCCTATGAAACACATTAAAGCCGTTTGTGTGAAGTCTTTTCAATTTGCTATTTCAGAAATATGCAGCACTTGCATTTCCGCACTTTTGAAGTCATACCACTTTAGATAATTGCTAAGGAAGTATTGCGCCGGCAGTGCAAAATCAGTGTATATTATTATCACATTAAATTTGTATTTATAATAGTCCCCATTCGATACACAGCATAGAGGAAAACATGGTCTGTTGCTGACCTAAACCCTAATAACTAGAGCAAAATACAGCAGGTAAAAATGCCTGAAAAATAAGCAAAAATTAATTAAGAAAGAGCCTACAGGATAAAAACATGCTTACTCTGTATAACAACTAGTGTAACGTACAGTTGAAATAGCTCTCAATGTAAGCAGCAACAAATAAAACAGCATCTCTATTCCACACCTGTCATCACCTCTGCTCAATAAGGATACACTTCCAGGCTTACCTCCTGTAGTAACTCCTCTCTGTCCTTTTATATGTCCAACCACCTTCCAAAAAACACTGCTACAAGGACATCTGTCCTATCACACATGGTACAAAGAGGAGGCGTGTCACTTTAAGAGTAAGTCAGTGGAGGGAGAGCCATAGGGGCCGCAGAGAGAGGCCAGCATCTCGATGTATCATGAGGGCTGAGGTAACGTGATAGCCAAGATTAGACCCTGCTCAGTCACTCTTCCTTCACAGCTCCTGCTGCACACGGCCCATCAGCTCTCCCAGGTGCCAACCTCCTGTTATTTATTCACTATGCTGCAAATAATTAC
Organism: Plectropomus leopardus; assembly: GCF_026936395.1. Lineage (NCBI taxonomy): Eukaryota > Metazoa > Chordata > Actinopteri > Perciformes > Serranidae > Plectropomus > Plectropomus leopardus. The sequence continues at coordinate 16,470,745 of NC_142195.1, read as the reverse complement.
AATCCGGCCCTTTATTAGAGATGAGTACATGTAGTCACAGTGTGTTTCTGTTGTGTAACGGTCTCTTCTCCCCTGCTGCGGCTGTTGAGTCCACAAAAATGCTATTAAAATTGGGGTCAATCACATTAGATTGAGTGGTAATTTTAATCCATGAGAGGCTCAGTGTTGTTGCTCACACAAAATTAGTTTTAAAGAAAATGCATTAAACAGTTGGGCATGCCAGTTTGGACTCAAAGATAGAAATCTTGCATAGATCATTAAACACACACAGGAGGTGTTTAAATAGTGTGGATATTGCAGCCACTCAACACCTGAGAAGATAAGAAAACCTGTTAAAGTGTTCAGGTAGTCAACTGTATTCAAACAACCACTGAAAACAACATTTAAAAAGAGGAAATGAAAGAGAAAGTCGGGCGTATACGTTCGTCTGTTTGCAGGCTCAGTGAGCACACCAGGTAAATGGTGACAATAAACTTGGTGTTCCAGGTCAGTACAGTCATTGTTAAGCTTATATAGAACATTTCATTGTATCTCATAGCAGCTGTTTTGAAGAGCTACGCAAGCGTGCTAAATCCATTGTGTGTTGCTGTGAAATCAATCTCTCTGTGTGCCACTAAAGACGCATGACTTAGATTAAACTGAATTAAATCAAACCACATAAAATTTAGGGGAAGAATGACAAAAATGTGTGCATTTGATGCCCGCTGCTCACGTGTGTCAGAGATGAGGACAGGCAAAATGCAAAAAAAGCGCATTATCTTTATGAATGAAAAGCAAAAGTGTGCAATGTTAAAAGAGAGGCGAAAGGCATTGGTGCGCTTTCAGTCATCTTGTAATGCTTTATGAATGAGGTGCGCAGGTGTGTGTGTCAGAGCTGTGGTCAGCAGGCTTGCATTTCAGGAGGGATCGGATGAGGTGTTTCAGTGAGAGTAACCCTGCCACGGACAGGCAGCAGGAGGAATACTGCACTTCACAATATCTCAATATATCATAAATGACCGTTGTCTTCTGCTTGGGACAAGCAAGCAATCCTCTTTCCACTTTATTATCCACTTACATCAAAACCAACTAAAGCAGGAAAATGGCCCATTCATCACAGCTAAGCAGGCCAAGGACTTCTGAACAGCAGTCTGGGGATTGGCACCTGTGTTGGGAAAGTGAGCGAGCAAGACTATGTCGAAACCTACCATATGGCCGTGTATGGTGAATGTGCAAAATTTTAATTTATCCGGAATTATTTATAATACGGAATTTATCCGTATTAAATCTTCATATGCAGTATTCTGTAGGGCTAGGAACAGAATTTTATCATAGGGGTGGCCAGAAGGGGCCACTGAAAATCTTGTCAGCCTTTTCAAGATTGCGGATAACTTGTGGGTAATCGTAGCATCATTTTCATTTAGATATCTTGAGGTGAGAGTTTTAAATTTGAAAATGGAGATGCCAGATGTTCCCTCATTAAAACTAAGCCTAGATTTGGAGCATTACTTTGCCCCTTTCTCAACAAGCTATACCAACATGGTTGGTACCAATGGTTGCCTTAGGTTTTCTAGTTGCATAAGATACCAATAACTAAAACAATGGAGTGCCACAGCCAGAACATGCTGCTGAGAATTTCTTCATCTGTTTATTGTTTTACTTATTAACATTATTTATATTATTTAAATTTTGTTTTGAATCTACCTCAGATCTTTGAAATGTTTTGTTGTTTGGGAAATGCTGTTATGCCCTGACAAAAAATAACGGTTTAAACTACAAATAACAATATGATTTCTTCAGCTTTAACTTCATAATAAAACTTTAAAGAAATAATGATTTGACTTTTTTGGTAGATAATTATTGATATCAACCAATATAACAAATAAAAAAATTAATTGATAACATTTTTAGTAATGTCTCCCAGTCATAAGGGCATCATTCTCGCTGCCCCACTGTCGTATATGTGCCTATTTTTTTTTTTTTTTTAAGATTATTTTTTGGAGCATTTTCCCTTTATTGGTAAGACAGTCTGAGATTGACAGAAAAGGTGGGAGAGAGAAGGGGGAATGACAAGCAGCAAAGGGCCACAGGCTAGACTCGAACCCGGGCCGCTGCAGAAGCCTCAGCTGTATGAGGCGCACACTCTACCAGTTGAACTAGAGGTCACCCCATATGTGCCTATTTTAAAAAGACCAACAGTCAATGGGAAGTTTTGTCACTCACTCACTCACTCACTCACTCACTCACTCTTCGTGTTTGTAGGGCCGCGCCTTCTTTTTGTGGTCCAGCCAAAAACAATGCCACTGTTACATTCAGTATCGTCATTAGGATCGTAGAGAAATGCACATGTATTTATGACAAATATAACCTTGACTATTCAGAACAGTATGGTATGATGGAAATGTGACTCTGATGACTGCATGGTAATTCATACCCATTTGCCCCATGGGTGAGCAGACCTACTGAACTTTGTGTGTCACCATCATTCATGCATTTCCCAACAGACCTTGTATTGTGTCATAAACATGTTATGATATAAATACTCATAAAAAGCGTTATGTTATCTGTGTCTTACTGGTGGACACTGGCAGGACAAAAAGAGGCATCCAAGACTCCCTCCAGCAAACTAACATACAGTACAAGCACACAGAAAAATAAAGACCTCACATGCCTTACGATCAGCTGCACAGGGCTCATGCTCTCTCATTCACAGGCAGCTGTTTCAGTGGCTGAGGGTTGCTTCCTTTTTCCCCCTGGCTGCCTGACAAAAAGAGGTTACTGAAAGATTTAAGGCTGTCTGGTTAATGTCCATATACAGTGTCAGAGTTTTACTGGAATTTAGCTGAGTGAGTCTTACAATAATATCCAAAACCCCAGGAGAGAAACAGTAGCTAATTCCCAGATCTGTACTAAGTCCTTCTATTGTGTCAAGATTAAGTGGTTAGAGTGAAACTGTGATCAAACCTTTGGGCCGTGTCAGATATTTATGAGGTCTTTGGCGACTGTCAAGACCAACTATATGCGATTTTGCAGTTCTGGATTGATACTCTTTGTTTTTCAAAATTGTGTAAGCTGTGATAGACTAAGACAGGGATACTCAACCTGCTTTGCTTAGGGGCAACTTTTGCAAAATGACAGGAGGCCAGAGGCCAGTCACAGCAGGCCTATCTATGTTTCTAGGATTTTAGGACATTTCTAAGACTTTAGGATGTTTCTAGGCTTTTGGGGGATTCTAGGATCAATGAAGGTTTCTAGGATCATAGGACATTTCTAGGATTTTAAGGACTTTTCTGGGATTTTTGGACATTTCTAGGATTTTAGGATATTTCTAGGATTTAAGAGATTTCTAGGATTCTAGGACATTTGAAGGATTTTAGCGTGTTTGTAGGATTTTAGCAGGTTTTAAAGATGTCAGGACACTTTTTGGATTCAAGAGCACTTTTAAGATTTTAGCATGTTTCTAGGGTTTTAGGACATCAGGCACTTAGCTAGGACCTCCTTTCGGGGTGTGGGGGATCCTCCACTGCCCTTTTTTGATAAACAAGCTCAATTTTGATGCTGTTTTATACACTTTGGCACTTTATGTATACGAAAGGTACAAAAAAAATCCCATTGGGAATCATTTTGATTTTATTAGGAATTAGAAAATGGTTGGGGGGCCACCTGGCAGCCTATGGGGAGCCACCTGGCCACCTATTTAGTATCACAAGACTAAAAGACATATAGAAATTAGCCCAGCCGAGCAGAGAAGGCCTTTAAGCGAGAGAAGAGGCCCTGCTGGAGCGATGTTATTCATTTATGTGATGTCACAGAGGCAGTGAATAAGCAATGCATCAGTGAGAAAATCTTAGATGATCAATAGGCATGCTGTACTCAGCTACTGTTGTCTTCAACGTCAGATATGTTCACCTCAAGGTCACAGATGACAGCATGGGCGGATTATGAGAATCTGGGCCTCTGGGAACAAATATGCAAAGGATCCCACCACCTTTCCAACACAGGAGTAAGACACACAGACTCTGTAATGGCTTTGCATGTCTTTTTGTTAGTTTGAGCTGGGGGTGGGAATCAACAGAGGCCCCATGATATGATATTATCAAGATACTTAAGTTACGATACCATTCTATATTGATAACACTCTAAAATGCGTTGCGATATATTATAATATGCGGACTGGGACAACATATTTTGCAATATATTGTGAATTATTGTAATTTATGATATTGCCACTCAAAAAAATAATGCATTACTGTATGTATCGATTTCTTTCCCACCCCTGGTTGTGTCTCTTTGTGGTCATTTTAAGACCAGAAGAAGGGACTTAGTAGCGGGCAGCCCTACAGCTTGATCCTGTGTAAAAAGGGCTTTTGTCTCCCTAATTTTGTGTCTTTTTTTTTGTTGTTTTGTGTCTTTTTGTAGTCCTGTTGAGTCTCTTCTTGGTCGGTATGTGTTAATTTGACGCTTGACATTTTGAAAGTAAAGCCCTCCACTGACACTTTGGGCCCCTAGGTATGTGTCCCTTAGGCTTGTTCAATAATCCATCCATTGCTGACAATTTTTAAGAAGTCAAAAATGGGAATTTGACCAACAGTTGATGATTAGTTAAAAGGACGGAAATGAATACATGGAAAGCTTTAATTCCCAAATGAAGGCATATATAACAGAAAATCTGGTAAACGGATGTTGAGGCAGAGTAATCCTCTTTCACATAGACATGATTGTTGGCATGTTTTCCACACACGGCAGCGATTTGAAATGTACCAGGGAAGAACAGGCCATGAAATTATGAAAATGCACTGAGATGGATTGCACACATGAATAAGGCTGCTGACCACATAGGCGGAGGTCAGGGTGACATTCCCGGCTCTGTGTTGATCGTTTGGAGCTGTGCTGATATTAGTGAGGTAATGTGGAGCATCAGCACTACACACCTGCTGTAGATTTACTGTAGTTTCCATGGACGTTAGCATTTTTTTGAAAGGGATGAGAAATCGAAACTCTGATAGTGATGTTGTTGACAGTTGAAACAAACGGTATCAGAATATGATCTGAGACTGCAAAAACAGTAAACACAGGAAGAGCACTCCTTTTCAAAGAGCAGGCTTTAGTGGAAAAAACACAAAACAATTTCTGTGCCAGGGTAAAATATTGAATATTGACATATATTAGCACTGCTTGGTTGGTCATTGACAAAGCGATCATAGTCTTGCAGCTGTAATCACTGGAGGTTTTTAAATATTTAATCAGCAGCAGACATGTTCTAGCAGCTCTTGCCTTTTCAATAAGCTCTGTAGCTAAATATTCCCAGGACTTCCAATTTTCAATTTGCATATTTTGAAAGAAAATATTCTTTATTGCTTTGTGACTGATTAATGAACCAGCAAATGGAGCCAATATTAGATTCACCTGCAAACACTTTTACAGCTTTCTTGAACCGAAACAAATAAATTGAATCAAAGTATTCTAAAAGAACAATAAGCCATTTATCATATAAATAGGCACAGATGGGGTCAGTAACATCAAGAAAAAGTGATGGATTGCAACCTTACATGAATTAATGTAAATTTACAAGCCTTTTATTGGAAAGGAATGTTGCATTTTATTTTAATTCAAAATCAGTATTCAATTTTGGACATGAGGTTTCAATCTTAGCAGTACTAAACCAAATACTGTATACCACAACATCTTTGTGGCCAATGGAAGGCACATGACTCAAATCACGTCTTTAAAGCTTAAACTCACTTAAAGACTCACTCTGAGCCGAGTAGATACCCAAATGAAAGAAATCTGTTGGAATCAGTGGAATCGGTGGCTAACATCTAGCAACGTTTTTAAAGGGATGCAGCTAGGATCCAGAATAATCAGGACATTTCTCAGCCAGAAGTCCCACCTTAAACAATCAGTATCAGTTTAAGTGTATGCTCTCTCGTCAAAGCCACCAGACTCCACTGACAAAAACATTTTGGCTCACTAAACACAGTAGCTGCTGTTCTACTGATGACTTCATCAGTTAGTTTGTTTGTGTTATTGCGGGATTTTTATGAATCTGAATTAACCCTTGTAAATGCCAAATGCACACAAAAACACAGACAAATTAAACAAGTGAGGCAGAGGTAGACCAGCAACTCCCATGCTCGGTGATGTTGAATTACTGTTTTTCTTAATGGAGTCTGGTTTTGAAGAGAGTGATATAACAGCTTCAGTTCTCCGATGCAAATTTCTGATGTCTGATGGCAAGATAAAGCAGTGAAATTATTCTAAATTTAGCATGCACTTAACCTGATAATTTTAGATTAAAATCAATTAAGATGGGACTTTTTGAGTGGACAAAATATGTTTTACTGTTTCCCTGTCCACAGCAGTACATTTCATAGCTTCTGTAGCAGTACTTCTGCCTGCTTCTCCAAAGTGGCGATGAGCTGATTGACAAATGTAATATATTAACTTTGGATATATACCTCATAAAAACCCACTCAAAAAGATCCAGACTATCCCTTTTAAGTTGGAATCTTGGAATCTGAAATAAGAAAAAGTTATTGAAATAGGCCTTGAAAAAAAAATTTCATAGATAACTCCATTGGCAAATTAGCTAGGAGCAATACAGGCAGTTATATAACCCAATCTTAATTTATTGGGTAAGTCCACTCTCTTGTTAGTGTCCTCTGATTTATCTCAGCTCCAATCTACTTAGGCCTACTGCCTAAGAGTAGAGCCAGAAGGGATCTTAAATCAGTTATGATAGAGATACTGGAAAGAGTACTGGAGATGTTACCAGTCTGGTGAGGTTTTCAGGAATTCCCACATCTAGCAGCTAGTACTGTACACTGTGGGAGCTTTTGATAAGATGGAGCTGGCTACTTTAGCGATTATATCTTAATCTGTCAAAATCCTTTCGCCACCCTAAATGTGGGAACCATGAATACATATAAAAAGGTCCTTTAACTCCTTCGAAATAACCTCATAATCTTTTCACCACACTACGTCAACTGTCTGACAAGATGGTAGCACAGAACAAATGGTTGAAGGCATTTTGAACTGATTGGTAATGGTGGGGAAACAGGGTGGACATTCTGCTCCAGTTTCAAAGCCCTTTTCTTTTATCAGTATTGAACTGCATGTATCACAAAGCAGCATTTTTATGGAGAGATTTCTGATTTGTCAAAGGACTGAAAGACAATCATAGGCGTATATCTGCAGGGTGCTACACTGAATGCTTTTTTTGTCCATACAGCTGATATACTGAAACTATAACATTGTGGAATCTGGGACAAAAGGCAGACGGTCACTTTAATGCTTCTAGCAGCAGAATGATGGATCAATGTCATCCCAATGCCAGTTGCTCGCACAGCTCCTGTAGATAACACTATGTCATGTGATGCCTCTGAAACACACACCCTGTGTCTTGTTGCTAGTTATAACCAAAGTGTATGTTTTTCTTTGCATACCTCAGTGGAATTTAATAAATGAACTCTTCCAAGCTAGGAGGCCTGCGTCTGTGTGATGAGTCAGAGCTTTGTGGTCGCCACATCCTACGTCAGAACCATATGAGATATAGGTCGCAGGCAGAGTAATCCTCAGTACCATTCAACAGTTTGCACCACTTTATGCAAGATTTAGCATTTGATCCTGAAAGAGCTGCAACCAGACTAGCCCTCATTTCTGACAATAATCTAGTCCATTTTTTAACACTAAATAATGTCTCTATGTATGTCATCTGTTCATAGAGTGAAAATTGAACAAGCACGGGACCTTGTCAGTCAGGCTAGGCAAAGGATACCTAGTTAACCACATTTACGCAGGGAAGACACTTTTAAATGGGCTGTCAAAGAGTCTTAAGAATGAGCCTGTCAGCGACTACACTATGTGTCTAGGACTTTTCTTCAAGAAGCCTCCTGGGGGAAGGTGTCTGAAAGCCTCTAATGTCAGATAGGATATTCGCTTCAAAACCATATGTCAGGTGACATTGTATCTAATGGTTTGCCCAGGATACACAATTCAGATTTATTTAATTATTATTGTTAGGAACCATCATCAGATTTTATGCTTAAAGTAGAACTGTTAAGCCCCATTGATAATACCTTTATATATGAAAATTGATATGCTCATTACAAATGTTATAACCATCACATCCTTCATTGTGTTTATTATGTGATTGATACTAAATGGCACTAGAGGGCAGAGTCAAAAGTTTGTGACAACAACAAACGTGGTGATATTGGAGGAGGTCAAAATAATAGATGGTGGTGGTCTGTGAGGCCATCATTACGATATGTGGACAGGGGGTTTTTTCATTGTATCAATGATTCTTTCAGTTACGCCATATTTAAATTTCTTTGTCACATCCAGTGGTTGTGTGTCACTTGAACTTCGCTATACTGCCCCCACAATTTCCAATGGTACTGCTCTGTTTTGTCTGAATCTGTAAGCTTTCAGAAAATTAAAAAAAAATAAGCACAGGGTACGGACAGAAAGCTCAATCAGTGTCGGCAAATGTGTCACAAATGAGCCATTAGGGGACTCCTGTATACCCTAATGAAAAAAAAGAATTGAAAAAGAGTAAAAGCAAACTTCAAAATGGTAGACAGCAGACAACCAAATCACCAGTAAAATTATAGTATATTTGTAATTGTATTTTTCTGCAAACTGGATTTAAGTAGCAGTGTGTTTCGTTGATGTGCGGCTATGTTTAGGCACTAAAACAAAACAAAACCTGATTATTTGGCTTAAGATATGTTCCCAGTTGCTGCTGGAAATGCTGAAATGTGTGGACCCAGGTTTGGTGACACAAACACAGCTGGAAACGCCTTGACTTCTCTGTTTTATTGTTTTTGGGCTCAAACAGTGGTCTGCAGCTTGACAGCTGTCTTGCCAAGGATTCACACCATGGACCATCTTCTTCACCTCCTCATGATAAAGTCCGCTCTTATACATGTAACTGTGTCTTTTGAAACATTGATACAATGTGTATGAAACTTGCAAATGTTACATATCTATGGTTTGCAGAAACATACAGTGACAACATTTTCTTTTGGAAACAGGGCTGACAGACAATGCTAATGACTAGCTGGTTAAATATCCTACAAAAAGAAGGTGGTGGAGACCCAAAAATAGCTAAAAAGAGGAGTAGATATTAGTTTTTTGTTCACTAGGATGCCAGTAAACATGGTGGTATGGTGGTTACTGTGCAGCTTTTGAAAGCTTTATTTTCTCCCCAGTGGCACAGAATTGAATAATGCAGCTTTAAGAGAAACAGTGTTCTCAGCCCAGGACATTTATAACATGCATTAAAGCTGGTTGTTGCTTTTTCCAGCGATGTGTATCTGCCTATTCATTATAAATGTACCAAATCACCTGAGAGTTGAAGCTATGTCCAATATAAGCTAGTAAATTAAAAATGCCTGTCATTGCCTTTAAAAAAATTGCTAGTTCCTAGTTTTTGTCAACTCTGAAATTATCTTTCACAATTGTTTGTTCAACAATTCGTGCTATCACTTCATGTTATCACCACTGACATGCTGTCCTGAATGCAGACTTCAGAGAAAAGACGCCTGTATACTGTACACATGTGAGGACACTACTCATTCATTATGGAAGACAATGCTGGGCAGTGTTCTGCTTTCTACTCCCCCAAAACAGTGGGCTGTTTGGAGGGTGGAGACAGGGGTGGGGGTGGGGGTGAGGTCTCTGTATGCTTGATGCTTTTTCGTGATAATGCTCTGTTTAACGTTTCTGATCTCAATGGCTGTGTCCCCCCTGCTCCAATCCAGCGGGTCACACTGAGTCACAAGGCCAGCAAGCGATGACAATGCCATGTTTGTGCGCAGGCTGAGCTATGGGTAGGCTGTCTGATGTGAAGGGATAAGATGGCACAAGGTGGACACTAGAGTCTCGTGTGTGTGTGTGCGTGTGTGTACATGCAATTTTGTACGAGCAAATGTGAGTACATGTCTGAGTCTTTGGATATCTGTCTGCTCAGATCTGTCACTGCTGCTGCTGCTGCTGCTGCTGCTGCACACAGACGTTTCTCTGCTTTCATAACAAGAACATTTCTCATTATGGCGTGTATCACGTAGATCAAAATAATTCAGGTTAGTATTATAACCAGTCTAAACTTCATTCAAACACTTCAGCGTTTATATTCATTTGGGTCATGACAGATAAGATAAACGCTTTCTGCAGCAGAAGGAAATTGTGGGTAATGGACACTTTCAGGCTTCTACAACCCACAGGCATTATCTGCAACTGGTGATTTGATAACCGGAACAGGAAAAGGAGAAATAACTCATGCTGCAGCACATGCAACAGCCATTAACCCCCCAATCAGCACTGTAACATAAACGCTGTAAAGCTGATGATGAAGTACATGCTTAAAGGAATAAAATATCTTACGTATAGCACCAGGGCGTTTACCTCTGCAGATACTGTGCAAGATTTACACCAAATGATGAAATCACAGTCCAGAAAAGCCACACCTATGTATAATTTCAGTTATGTGTAATCTTGCTATATTGCCAAGCTACCAACAGATGCCAGCCAATGATGCCAGCACAGTTTAACTGCATGTATTGTGTTAAGAAGATGAATGTGTGAGGAGGGGAGAGATATGAGAAAATGTCACCTGCTCAACCAGGAAAAGAGAATTATGCTGCATGTTAAACGCTGGAAATCATAACTGATTTCTCCACAGCAATAGAGGATGCTGATATACACTAGCAGCTTCACTCCACTTTCAAGTATTTTCTTTATAAAGTAGAACTGCTCTCCCTTATCAAAACAAGCTAACTGTTGTGCTATGAACTAAGGCTGAGCAATATGGTTAAAAATGTTATCACGTAAATTTTATGAATTGGTTTCTATCGATAATTATCACCAAAAAAAGTCAAATCATTATTTCTTTAAAGTTTAAAGGCTGATTTTTGCTCCAAGTAAAAAATATGTAAATAAAATTTGTTTTTAAAATAAGGAAAAGAAAGTTGAAAAAAACAAACAATGCAAACAAGACTTGGCAAAAAGTGCTTAAAAATAATAGAATTCTGTAACATAATTTTAAATATGTAATTATGATAATAATAATTTTTTTCTTTTCTTTCTTAGCTTCTTTTTCTTTTTTCCCTAAAAATATTCCCTAGCTTTAAAAAAAATAATTTTCTAAATCTACTAATTTCTTGTAATTTGTGGAACATTTCAAACCAAGTTGCTCATTGTCTTTTCACTTCAGTTTATGCAGGGAAAGACATCGTGAAAGGCATCTAAAAGCAACACAAGAAAAGTGATGTCCCTTCAGTTTTCAAATGTCAAATTAATTAGATGGAGGATTTATCGAACATTTATTAGATCACTGTCAAGGAAAATCATATTGAGATAATTATCGTTATCGCCCCGCCCTACTACAAACCTTATTTTTGGCCATATTCCAGAAAGCCTGTACTATGGCAGAGTGCAATACATCAACATGCATCCATGCATACATGCATACACACCTTTCATTTCTTTCAGCAAAGATCCCTCACCAGTGGGTAGTAGGCCACACACTCCCTCATCGTCTCCCCCTCCCTCTCTTCCACCTCCTTGTTGTCATATGACCGCTGTTATGTGTGTGCAACCGAACACAAAGTTGCTCTGTTAGTCCCCTCTGCTCTGCCCTCTCAGATTTGAGTGCTGGAAGTAAGGCCCTCTCACTCGCCGGCCTCGGGAAAACAGACATGGCCCTGTGTGCAGCTACCAGCAAAGATTAGAAAAGGAGGGCAAAGAGAAAGAAGGGGATGAATCGAGCCGATGTTATTTCATGAAACACCCAAAGATAACTTAATCCTTACTCATTAGGAGCCCCGCCCTAAGATTTTGTTCGATTCAGCTGACAGCTTTTCCTCACTGATGCTTCACCACTACGTCATTTATTAGTCCTCTCCACATCAGCGCCTGTCTAAAAGCAATGGCTGCCAAACAGTGTCTCACAGCCACATTAGTTGACACTTTGTCCCAGTACCTGGCAAGGATTAAAGACCCAAAACAAACACAACTGCTGAGCCAGCTGAATCAGAGCAATGCCCTGTCTGAACATACAGTGTGACAAAGCAGCCGAGAGACATGAACTTTATACACTGTGAAATCTGACAAGTTTATTTTATTTAAAAAAATCTAGGAAACCAGATGCCTTAAAAAATGTATGTAAATGTAACTATTAATCTTATTTTATATTTACTTTATATCCAATCGCTATGTTTACTTAAAATGTAGTTACTTAAAAATTATAAGTTTGATTAAATCAATCTTTTCTAAATTTTAGCAACTTAAGTAAACCATACTTGGTTAATGTGCTATATATCTGTATTCTGCTGGTTGCAAACTAGTGAATCATATTTGTATTTTCTTAAACATGTTAAGATAACAGACCTTACAGATCACATTTGATCTAAGTTGATCTAAGTTGCTAACACTTAGAAAGAACAAGGTAATACCATTTGTCATTTTTAAGTTTCAACAACTTCACAAAATTAGTAAATGTAACTACAGTTTAAGTAAATTAATCAATAAATACAGCTAAATTTGAAGTAAACTTTACACTTTTATATATGAAATAAACATAAAATAAGATTAATAAATATATTTACTTTCAAGGCAGTCGGCTTCTAAGATTACTTTAAGTAAGATCAAGTTTTCAGATTTTACAGTGTGGTATTTCCTCTATCATTTTATAGGTTATTTCATTTTATTGCAAGATCAATTTATAATGTGAATCTCACAACTACTAAAGCAAATGTGTAAGTCTCTTTCTGGCACTCCCTCTCCAGGAAATAAGTGACATGTTAGATTAATCATTTTATTAAGTAGGCTGCCAAGGGAAGTGTGCTTGGCCCCCTTGGTACTTAACTGTAATAGAGCTGAGTTTAATTGTCCAAGTCGACTGTGTGCTCACCTAAAAGGTTAAAGATGGCTTTAAGTGCATCGGACGGTGACATCGGCATCCTCAGTGCAAGAGAGCCGCTACCTCAACAACAGCCACTGTCACTTTAAAACCAAGTCTGTCCCTGCTGTCCCCTGCTATTATGTCACCCAGTGGAGTGGATGTAGCAAGTAACAAAGGAGGTGGAAGGAGGTCAACACAGCATAGGTTTTGTCACACTCTCGCTCTCATTTTTATATGCATAAAGGCTGCTTGAGTGGCATCATACTGCACACTACCAATAAAACAAAAAAGGAAAAAAACAGTAGATGATGATGCTGTTGGAAGAAGATTTATGCTTAATTTATTATATGTGTTCTACTTGTTTAAGAATTTATGTTGAGGTTTTTGTATTTGGCATTACAAAACCACTACTTATCAAAGTCAGAGCAATTGTATTTTTTCCAGTATTATGAACAACCAGTCTACTGAATAATGGCTCGATGACATTTTTCTGTGTGTCTTTGTGTGGGGAACCTGGTGAAGGCCCATTATATAGTATGAGATTAACCTTTATATTTCACACTGATGCTCGTCATCCATCATTTTAAAGTCAAGGTCATCAGTCACCTCTGACATTTTTTGACCTGTCTCAGAAGAAAACTGAAAATTTAGCTGAAATAATTAGGGTTGATTAGTGCTTTTGTCACAGTTGATGTGACCTTGGTTTGTGTGCTAGTCGTTCCCAACCAGTGATTAAGCCTGAAGTATTTGATATTGAGAGGAGAATAAGAACATGACTGGAAAAGACTGTCAGAGATACTAAAGTTGTGGGTGCAGATTACAAAACACAGTCTTGTCTGCAAAAAGTTGTTTGCATGCAAAACATTTATTGCTGTGCACCCAGTTCTGATTCTGGCTGTGATATTAAAGGGACATTTTTTTTTTCTCCCAATGACTGACATGCCAGCAAAATGACATGTGTCGTCTCTTGATTTCCATAAAGCATCTACACATTAAGTATCTGCACTTCCAGGCCAATAGTCCCTTCGTCTACAATATGCCAATCTGCGAGTGCAGCCACTATCACTGTATGTCTGGTTATATTTCCAAAAATATTAGAATCAGGTCAAAATATGGTTGTGCTAATAGCCAAAGCCTCATCACCACAGCTTTGTATGTATTATGTACTTCTAAATTGTGGGCAGTATTGCTTGTTCTCGAGTTCAAACATTTCTCCCTAAAGGGGAACTACGCCCATTTGAAAAATTCATACGTGTTATTCCCATTATCGAAGACATTTCAAAAAAATATTAGCAAACATGAACAACTCTCTCCAAAGTCAGAACTCAGATTTGTGATGACATTAAGTATTAAGTCTGGAGCTGCTCCACAGATGATTATTTGGGAACGATGATAAACTTAGGGCATCCAGTGAAGGGTTTGCAACCTTATTGCAAAACTTATTTGAGCCATATAATAACACAGCCTGGGTCTAGATTAGCCCCATTACTAATAGGTCTAAATAAGCATTCATGAAAATGTTTTACCACAAGGTGGATTCTCTGAAGAGGGCTTTTTGTGATTATTTGGTTCTTTAACAAAGCAAAAAAGATCTGTCTACCCGCTATTATATTCTCTTGTAGACTTTTTCCTTTTTTTGTAATCGATAGTTTGCCTAGTTAGAGAGACTCAAGACTAGCCACCGCTCTTGACGTTCAGCGAAATTTAAAGGAAAAGGCGCCAGGCTGTAAACGTATGATTCATTTGGCGTTTCGCCTGATTCCACTTGCGTTATTTTCTACAAAATGTGTCTCTTAGATGGTGGATGCTTATGGTCTGGCACCTAGTTGTAACCTTTTTGTAAAGCCTCGACCTCCCCTGAGCACAAAGGGAACATCCTAAGCATAAAAAATATTAAGAAAATACAGGCAGAGGGGAGAGTCTCTGCCAAAAAAAAAACAAGTGGGTCATAAGGATGATAAAGAGGAATTGCTTCTGCTTTTTCTTTTGTTTTTTAATTAAAATCCTTCACAGTATACCTTTAAAACATTTTTATAATTTGATGTCTAGGCTAAACGTTTGTACAATTGGATAATGTAAGAATCAATGAATGAAAGGATGAAAAGAAAGTTAAAATGTTAAAAGATAAGTATTATTAATTTTCATGTAGCCCATTTTTTTTGGTCAAAGCCACAGGGAGCCACTGGAGAGGTGCATGCTGCTCAGAGCCGCAGGTTGCCTTTCCCTGACCCAGGGGAATGTTCTAAGTATATGGGTACATTTTCTGTTTCGAGAACACTACAATGAAATAAAGCTCATTTAGGTATAAAAAAAGAAATATGCATTGGCTCCACAAAATCAGGCTCCCATTCATTGGGTTTATACTTGATACCATCACAAGTCTGAGACTTTCTTGTGTTGCATTGCAGTTGCGTTTTGTAAAACAGATTCTATACTGTTGGAAACTTGCGGCAAAAAGGAGTTAGGGCAAAGAGGAAGAAGTGATTCTAGGTGCGGTTTCAGTTCACAAAGTAAGAAAGTAAGGTTGGAAACGCAAACAATATACTGAAACATTATTCTAACTGAGAGTAAATATCCTGTTATAGTAACAGACAGGTTTAGCAGATTTTTTTCTTTGACCAACAAAACTTAAGCAAATACTGTACAAATATTCTCTCATTTCACTGACACTATGATTAGACTCAGATAATGAAACAGTCACGTTGATGCTGAAAGGGCCTACTTTATTCCTCACAGAAAATTGATCAGGAATCAATAAGACAATCAATAAAGAATTGGACCAGTAAACAGAATCAATAATGGATTGGATCAACATAATCTTACCAGTGCCCAACTCTAATATGTGTATATTTATATTAAAATAGCCACACCTTAGTTTGAGGAAAGGCATTGTTACACTTGTTGCGGTGTAACAGTCTTCCCAGTTCTCCCATGAAACCACTGAGTGCTCCGTAATGGCGGTTTACGCTATGAAGTTCAAGCCACTGTGTGTAGGCAACTCCAGAGGATGTCTGGTACTCATAAATGTGGATTGTTATTTGAAGACATAGTTCTACAATCAGCTATGTTTTGTCACCAACCGAACTTCAATACCTTCTTACTGGATTTTAAGATTTTAAGATGTATGGCATTTGTTCGACCAAGGCTAAAAACCTTTTCTCACAATGTTAATTAAAGAGAAAAATAATTTGTTTATCCATTCAGTGATGTATCCTCTCCAAAATTTACTGGGTTCTTCCTTGGACCATGCTTTATCCTTACACCTAGTTTCATGAAAATTGTGCCAGTAGTATTTCCATAATCCTGCAAACAAAGAAATAAACCAACCCAAAAACATAACCTCCGTGGTAGGGATGCAACAGTGTGAGATTTTCACTGTACGATGCCATCTCAGAAAATATAGTGGTTTCACAGTATCATGGTATTACAGAGCTATTATCAGTCAGAATGACCGTTAAAAGAATGAAAACAGAAGGGTTGTTCATCCAGGTGCATTATTTTCAATGCCATGGATAAACAAATGTACACGGTAAGATACTTGTCAAATACTTGTCATATCATGGCATTGCCTTAAAAACTGTTGCTGCAACCCTACTCCTTGGCGAAGGTAACAATACATCGGTTTACTGCGCTTTCAATCGTCTCCTTGAAAAACTCATTAATCATTTTGATATATCAACAATGGTAATTTGAGCTTAGAAAGAAATAAAGCATTATATGCATGCATTTTATCTAATGGTGAAATGCTGAAAAATATGGTTTGTATGCTGCAAAAACCGCTTGTCTGAATTCCAAAATGTGAAGCATTTTCTTGATGAAGAACAGTAAATCAGACTTGCAGCCACCGTAAAGGCTTTTTTCAATCTGTCATCATTACGCTATGACAGCGATCAATATTCCTATCCAGTTTTCTTACAAACCCCAGTTGGACACCGTTACACAGGTTCAGCAAAAGTATCAATCTAATATTCCTGATCCATTTTGGTATCAGTGGTGCTCAAAAGATAAAAGCGTGGTGGGATTCATCCACCATCTTCGCGTTGATATACAGATGTCTCAGGGCCTCGACGTGAGCTGGAACTATCACAGACACATCCAGCATTCTCTCTGTGTCACATGCTCAGAAAAAGCGCTGTGTTTCTACCACCGTGAAATTATCACGGTCTTCCCCCCCTCTTTTTCATCCAATCTGTTCCAAATCTTCTCTTTCCTTCATTCTCTCTCTTGCTCTCTGCTGCATCAACCTCCGCCCCTCTGCCCCATCTGCCTCCCTACTGTTAAACCCCCCCAGCCCCTCGACCCCTCCCTGCACTGGTTCTCTCTCTCTCTCTCTCTCTCTCTCTCTCTCTCTCAGGCATGTCACACAAACACACATACAGTATGCACAAATACACATGCTCTCCTGATGCTGCACAACCAATCCCAACCCCCATTGAAAAAAAATACACTCTGCAAAAAAAATCTGAACGATTGTTGAAACAGAAAATGTCACAAATCATCCCATTTTGTCTGCTGAGTAATGAACACGCTCTGCCCTCTCCCTCTTTCCCCCTCTCGCCGACAAGATTTACATTCATAAGCGGACACAAACAACCAGACACGAATGAACCAAATAAATCCCAGCCCGAGATTATTAATGAATGTAAATTTCCCCCTCACAGAGCAGCAGACAGCGAGCTCCACTGTCAAAATCCTACAGTGTTCCTGTGCCGCTGTCAGGGCCACAATTTGCCCGCTTATCCCAGTGCCCGCCAGCTCCGCGGGGTTTGTACACCTCCTACTGCAAATTCACATTCAATGTGCCGTGAAGCCAGTTGTAAGCACCTGATCGTGTGATTTTACTCCTCTTATTTCCCCTCTTTCCATTTCATAGCTTATGGCCTGGACAGAGCACGGAGACATTAACACACACACACACACACACACACACACACACTCACACACACACATCATTGATGCATCCTTCACTTGTCCTACATACAGTAATTACACAAACTAAGCACTGCGTTCAGATAAAAGCATTCTATAAGGATCGAGGATGCTCTGGGGAGATGGTGAGTCAAATTGGAAGCATAAGATAGCAGCGTCCGCTGGCACACAGCTAGCAGGGTGGAGGAGGGGACTGGACAGGCTGCCTGCCTGTGTGCCATCTCTGAACATCACCTTCCCCATTTTTTTCAGGAAAACACACTCCACACAACAGCTGTAATTAAACAGCATCTCACTCCTCGTCTGTGTCCAAACTGGACCAGCCTTGTGGTGATTACACCCAAAAGAAAGCGTTGTGTCTGAGAGTAGTCAGGCTTACCGTGTTCACAAGCCAGCATCCATTTACAAAGGATACTGCAGACAAGCCCTTGCAGGGAGAGAAAGGCTGTGTGCAATCCACCTTTAGTCCTGCTGCTTCATCTTCATATCTTCCTCATATTCACACACACTCACGTACATCTCTCTCTCTCTTTCAGAGCCCCTGTTTCTCTGTCTTATTAACGTCTGTGTTCTATATCCTCTCTTGTTTGCTCCAAGGCAGTTGAGACACTGCAGCGATGGGGGTGGAGGGCGTGTATATATGTGTGCGTGTGTTTGAGTGTGTCAGAGACAGAGAGGCAGAGAGAGGGAGTGCAGGACAGAAACGGAGGGAGGAGTCAGCAGGGATAGAGAGAGAAGGGGGAAATGGTCAGGATTAAATCATGAGTAACAGAAAGAGAGAGAGAAAAACAGGCTTTGACGGGGTCGCCGCAGCATCCAGTGTATCTTTATTTCATGCTTTAATGATAAAATATACATCGGCCATTAAGGAATTTGAGCCCTGCTAGCTAAAGTAGAGATGATACAGTGAGTAGATGTGTTTCTTGAGGTGTTATATGCTCGCTGACAGGCCAGCAGCAGGATTGGTTGTGATTTCATTGATGACTGAAAAAACATACAAGATAGGGAGAGAGGGAGGAGGAGGAGGGGACTAGAGAGGAGAGGAAGGGAGGGGAGGGGAGAAATGACGACAAAGGAATGGGAGGGGGATTGGACGATGGTGTAATGTGCTGTTTCCGTGCCAACTGTTTCTGTGACAGTGGGACCACTTCCTTTATTGCTATTGGCTATAACCAAGAATTGATAGAGGCTTGGGCAAATAAGGCAGCATGCCATGGGGTGTTAATGGATGTTTTTCTTTTCTATTTCTTCCAGCACTTGTTAATCTCAAACAAAATGTATGTGTTTTGCTTGACTGCAGCCACAGAGAACACTTGCATGAACACGTGATGATCGCAGCGCTGGGGCACGATATGAATTATCGCTTTGTCATTATGGATGCCACCAGTGTGTAAAGAGACTCCTCCCTTCCTCCTGACACACACACACACACATACACACACACTGTACAACAGGAAAAAATCCCCAGATCAAGTTGCTCAGGGTGTGTAGTGTAATGTAATTGCCTGGACACAAACCCTGGTGTCATGAACTGTGAGATAATTAATCGGCTATAGGCCAGAGCGAGCGCACATCTGGTGGGGGTGAGCAACTTTGCCTCTTCCTGACCTTTTATACGGCCTTTTTAATCCGATCTGGCAAGCAGGTGGTGCATTGTCCCCATTCTTTCTCCCTTTCACTTGCTCCTTCACTGCGATCATTAATTACCTTAAACAGATGCTCAGCGTCAACATACAGTCCCTTCCTCTTTAGCGACCATTTAATAAAGCAGAAATGTACCATCTCTCAGTTTCGCTGCTAGCAAAGAGAGAACTGTCTGAACTTCTCCAAAACAAATAACTGAAATCTAAGACAATAGTGCCAAAACATAAGTCAGGTGCATGAAACTGACACCTGCTATGAAACCACCAAAAGCCCATGCTGGGATGTCCCTATGCATTTTAATCACACACTAAACTCATGTGACAGTCAACAGGACACTATTTTGAAAATATACAAAGGAAGTGCCTGTTCAGATGTCACGTACACCTTGACTCTACAGTAGGTTGTTTCCACTTTGACTCAATAACTGTTGTTTCACCTTCAAATGTTAAACCTGTGACGATCTTACCACATCACACAGGAGATAAATATCCACACTTGACAAAAACACAATCTGCTTTTTTATGTTCTTAACTTATGAATGTTTCAATCTGTCTTGAATGAGAAGATCTGTGAGGTTGAGGGAAACAAAGAGCAACAATCAGTAGTTCCTAATGGCTATAGACAATGATGATATGCCATTTAAAGGGATACTTCTTCCCCCAAAGTAATTATTTGGATATCAGTTACTCACCCTGTGTTACGCTGATTTTGCCATGCCTGTCATTTATGACTTCAATTCATCAAGATTTTTCTCCGTTTTTGGATTTTTCACAGGAATCACAGTAACAATGTTTTCTATACTAATTCAACGTAATACCAGCCTGGTACGTCCATCCTGATCACGTGAGCTCAGCATTGTTTCTCTCTCTTTGTCAGTCTGGACTCGCTCCTAACCAAAACGATTTCAGAGGGCAGGAGTAACTGATTTGGAGACAGACTCCTTCAGCCAGTCCTGGTGTTAGCATTAGCGTCTGCTCCTTTATTACACAACTATTATGTCAGTTAGACAGTAACAGTGTAAAAAATATAATTTATTTATATTTAAGCTCTTTATGTGACATGTACCTCCTTGATTACATCTCCATGCGGCCTTTGCGATACACTATTCCCAGCATTTTTTGGAATTTTTCATTCAGCAACCAGCTGCCTCTGGACTGCTTAATACCAGCTGGCAGCATCTTAGTTGTCTGTCCGAAACATTATGAACGCTGATCTGCATGTCCGTGTTCCCTAGCTTTGCAGCCTCTCATATCTGCTCCTCCATTAGCGCTATCACTGTCAACAATAAACATCGTATTTGTACTTCTTCATCCCCAAAAGAGCCAGTCAGTAAATCAAGCTTTTTGCCAAATCCATTCAGAAAAAAGGCGAAAAAAGTATTTTTCTCTGAGAAACTGTTGTTGTTTAATTGTTGTTACTGACTCTAACACTGAATCAACTTAAGTTATCGCTGTGTTTACAATTTTGAAAGCAGCGGCCTGCATGTTACATCATCAACTATAACGCTGTCCCTGATTGGCTGCCGACATTTTCCGCTACAGAGCCCCCAGAGTCTGGAAATGGTCATTTGGTCACAACCAACTTACCTCTTGAAAGCTTTTAAAACTTTTTGTTTTTTTATGAGTCTATGCTGCCGACAGCTGTGGTTGGAGGCATTATGTCGTTGGGTTGTCCGTCCATCCCATTCTTGTGAACCTGATTTCTCGAGAAGGCTGTGAGGGACATTCCTCAAATTTGGCAAAAACGTCCACTTGGACTCATCAATGACCTGATTAGTGTTATGTTTGTGGTCAAAGATCACAGTGACCTAACAAACATATCTTTGGCCATAACACAATAATTCATAGATTGATTATGACAAAATTTCTAATAATACGGTCTAATAGGCTAAAATTATGAAGTGATAAAATTTTACATCTCAAAGATCAACTTCACAGTGACATCATAATGTTCATTATCATCTACTAGGCTCAGAACTAAGACTCTAATGGTAACCCATCCAGCAATATCAACCCTGTAGAAAACAACTTGGATCTGACTTTGATTCTCATACCTGCTTGAATGATAAATGTGCTCAGCCTCTGCTTCCTTCATTTAAAAGCTATTTCCAAAATAACTTCCTTTTAATCGTTTGGTGACCTTAAAAACTTGATTGTACCTTTATATTTCATCATTTGATTTCAGTTGTTATCAGATTCCCTTTCCTGTTGCAAAACTGCAGCAGCAAGGATGTTTGCCAAATGAAGAACAAAAGATCATATTACCCCCCGTTAGGCAGCTCTACACTGGTTGCCTGTTAGTTTTAGAATTGATTTCAAGATTTCAGTATTAAAGCACAGCAGGGTTTGTCTCCAAGCTACATATCAGACTTAACACTTCATGAGCTGCCGCACAGCCCGGTCCTCTGAGAGAACATGGTTGGTAACAGAAGGTGGCTGAGCTCTCACAAGGTCCGGCCAGAAAATTGGAGCTGCTTTGTCTTTTGAATCACTCCAAAAAGCCTTTTTATAACTTTCTTTTAAGTATACTTTTTGTTATCCTTTTAGTGAGAATGATTTATTTGTTTTGTAAATCCCCTCACTGACTTTTTTCCCTCTTTACTTTCTCAAGATGTTCTCTGCCAGTGCCTTATGACCCTTCTGTCTCCTTCAACAATTTTCCATCCCTTTCTCTCTCCATAACCCTCACTATCCCTTTTTGTCTCTCCCAGATTGTCTCTGTGCCTCTCCCAGCTTCCTGTCTCCCTAATCCTTAATCCTGTGGAAATCGGTCAGGCAGAATGAGCCAGCTTTGATCAGGCTCTCATATCAGGCGTGCTAACAGTGTCAGCACACCCGGATCCCACAGAACCCTGGAGCCCAGGGGGAGAGCTTCAAACAGGCGTTCACCCCCTGACTCTGCTGGAGAGGAAGGGGAAAGAGAGGCTGCAGAGTTCACGTCTCAACTGCCAGTTACGGACTCTGTCATCAGCATCTCTTTTTTAATTTAGCAAACACCATGATTTAACACCATTTATCTGTGATGGCACCTTTGCTTTTGGATTTGGCTTTTTCCGCATGAGCTGAACTTGCTGTGGGAAAGAGATCAGCAGCCAGTGTAGCGCTGTTTGAGGCTGAGAACAGTGTACAGCACAGGGATGTGAAAGTCACTTCTGCTTTTGTCAGCGGTGTCCTTGACAGCAAGCATGGAATCTGTGTTACTGGTGTTTTGGTATTGTGATCCACGGCCAGGGATGATACCTACCTGAGTGGGAGGCATGTTACAAAATGCCTGGTGATCTTGGGGCACAAATGCATCATGCAGGAAAATTAGCTTTGCTTAAAGGTCAGCTGTGCACAGAGCATCGAACAGAGTCCGAAAAATAAATAACTACACAAACTGAATTGTGCCAAAGCGATTTGTGCCTGTGCCCACATTTTAATCCAAACAGCCAACCCTAAGAATATATTGGAATGGTCACTGCAAAACAACATTCAAACATATTTTTGCTTCAGTACAGTGTTTAACCCTTAAACTCCTGGATCGACATTGGTTTTCTTGTGTTGTTTTCAGACAATTTTCACAAACATTTAAACCTCTTAAACCTGAGAAAAATGATTATAAAAATTTGTACAACACTGGAAAAAACATTAAGAACAACTTGACAAGAAATGCCCTCAATTGCCAAAAATAAAAAATTAAAAGGTGGCAAGCAAACGACCTGAAAATTAGCCGGGGGCATATTTTTAGACATTATGTAAAAACTAAGTATGTTTCAAAGGGGGCAACCATTAAAAACAAAAAAAAAGCGATTACCAACTTGGAATGCATGGCGTAAGGTATATGAGTAAGTAAGATTGCAAATATCGGGGTAACCACTACTTAAACACTGTTTTCTTTTACTTGACTTTTGAAGATGGGGCATCTATTGTTTGTGAAAGAGTTTTTACTTGGTTATGAAACACTCTCAACTTATCAATACATCAATATATGATTTTTTTGTTGGTGGCTACAACAAAGCTAGTGAATGCTTTGATTCACATTAATAATAAACTTTATTACAGACTCAATGGTCCAGATAAGAGCAAGACAATACATACAAAAGATATAAAAGACACATAGAAGTACCATACACAACATATTCACAATGCAATAAGATCACTTAAAAAAAACAAAAAACAAGTAAAAAGTCATTAGTTGCATGTAGGTAACGTCAGCTGAATTTGTCATTAATAGGTGTAATAGTTCGTAATATTACTTAGCCACAGATAGATACATTATGTCATAGTTATGCATCTTGCAGAAAACAGTGTTTTAAAAGAAAAAATTATTGTAAAAAATACTTTCTGTCTTTCTTTCACAGGCTCCCAAAACAATTGCCTGCCAGATGAAGATCTTACAGGAGGCAGTGGTGCTCATGGCAAATGCAGTCTTTCACCCTAGGAAACACTACCGCTTTTTCTTCAGTGGTCGACACAGCTTTAAAGCTCCTTACAGTTGCTTTAAATAATTCAAACAGCCTACAACCTTGCAGAACCAACAGAGACGGTAGGCTACATAAAAGTTTTTGTATCTCACAACTACATGACGTGGATGTTAGAAATCTCCACAGATTTAAAACAATACAGTCAGTGCACCCAGTCTCGTTTTTAAATCAGTTCAGATGTGTAATCAGGTACTTTCAATAATCTGGAGAAATAAAGCTTTTAACAGAGCCATCTATGTATACGATGTAAACATCTGATATATTCCTCAACTGAAGACGGTAGAGGGCAAACTCTTTGTGTGATAATATCTTTGTTTATAATCCTGTAAAGTTCGCAAACAAGACCTAAATCAAAGTAACTTATCTGGTGCCTGCATCAATTATAGTACCAAATAATGGTTCATAAAAGGTTAAGGATGAAAATGAAGAAATAGTACATTTCTCCAAGTGAAAGTATACTGTTGAAGAGTACAAATTCTACTTCTTTTGTGCAATTTTGCTTGATAGTCTGTGGCCTGCCCCTCTGTGAACATTCACTGTTATCAAAGTAAAGGTTGACATCTGGTGGACAAACTTATGTACTACACAGTCAAGAGGGACTATTTTGCATTTGGACTCTTTTTTAAGCACATAACTGATTCAGTGAGTAAAAAAAAAGATTTCTAAGAATTAAAAAGTAAAGATTAAGGAATTTTAATGCATGCACACAAGCAACAATGATTTTGATAGTGAACGACCTAGTTATTTGTGCCAAATTTAGTATCCAAGTTGTTTTTGTTGCTCTTGTATTTACTTAATGATTTTTACACCTCTGTGCTTATCTGAGGTGCTGTTAAAACACAACAGTGAGCTGGTTAATGCACTCTTATCTACATTATTACATCTTTTTTTTATTCACGTATAAGTTATAAGCAAAACCTTTCTGTAGCCGCACGGTAGCTGGCATGCATCAGATCAACACACAACTAATTGAGTTTTTAAAATGATTGTCATCTACTTAACCCTTTGAAACCAAACGGTTTTTCCTTTTTCTCAAAAACATGATAGGGCAGCAATGAGCAACTTAAGAAATGGCCCAGAAATTAGCAAGCTATGATTAAAGTTACAAGAAGTAACATTAGTAACTCATAAATTACCTAAAAACAAGCCTAAAAGAGAAAATTAAATAAATAAATAACAAGAAAATGAATTGGAAATAAGGAAAAAGAAAGGTAAAAAAAAAAACAACCTCAAAACAAACAAAAAGAATACCTGAGAAGAAATGCTAAAAATTAAATAGAATAACAATTGTATTTTTGTAACATCTTTTTAATGATATAATTCGTACTCAACCCGACCCCCACCCCTTTCTTTTTTCTTTTTGCGGGACAATTCTTGCCAAGTGTCTCATTGCCTTTTTCCCTGTGTTTTCTAAAAAAACAACCAGTTTGTTCAGGCTTCAGACGTTAAAATGCTTGTAAAAGACATATGAATGCAGCACAAGGTAACTGATATCAATCCAGGTTTTAAAGAGTTAAAGCCTATAATTTAAACATCATGTCAGCAAACAACACTGGAATAACAACCTTTACACCAGCCCCATGTTTCGGTCACTGATCTAATCCATAGATGGAACCAGAATGCTGTTGTTTTTCTGCACTGCAAACCTTCGGTTACAGTATTTGGTTAAGACTCTCAGCGGATCTTCAGACTGCCAGAGATTTAAGAGTCCATGTTGGTGGCAGTCTTAGACCTTTTTGATGGGGCCCACTTGAGTTGGGAAGAAACTGCAGCACCCCTGTTACACTAGTTCAAAGCCCCAGAACATCTAGCGGTGTTTTAGCTTCAGGCTCAGAGTGATGAACACTAAATAAAAGTCTGGAGGCACTAGTTTCGTATCTTAAGGTAGCAGGTTGATGGATGGTGCAGACAACCCTCCTTTTTCCTTGATGAATAAGGCTTTGGGTTAATGCTGCTACTGTGTCATATGTGGTTCTGTTGCTGAGAACAGATTGTACATAATCTGTAAGAAAATCAGCTCTTTGCAGACTTTTGTAATCCCTACACTCTTTGGCTAGAGGGAATCCCGTTGACCCCTTTCCAAACCCTAAGGCCATCTTTATCTACAGGAAAGACAGTGTCTGGTCTGATGTCAGCAAAGCCCTTAAAGGGAAGATTTCTATTGTCAAACCGGATGATTAATTCCATTGGGCTTGAGTCAGTGTGTAAAATTTACCTCAGATCAATACACATATTTAACAGTGGAGATGGTGGAAAGGAAAAACAAGGCCTTCCTGCACTTTTTCTTTGTGATTTAGACTTAATCAGGACAGGAAATTAAAAGCTTTGCAATGTTATGCCTGCAGCTGTGTAATGGTTGACTTTCAATGAGAGGAAAATGTTCACAGATGATTTATACCATTCTCATGGGTTCACATGGATCATTTCACAGCCAAACCAAGAGTCTGTATTGTTTTGTTAATGTCATTAGACAACGTGAATCTGAATAGACACAGTAAGCTGTAACTACACCACACATGGCTGTTCAAATCAGGCTGGCCTCTGTAGTAGAAACTGTCATTTTGACCAACACTCTTAACACTTCGGGCTCATGCCCCAGTACTGTCAAGCCCATATCACTGTGGCCTGAGGCGTCTTTCCTTAACCCTTTGAAACATGAGCAAATCGGCTGTATTTCTTTCAAAAACATGGGAAGAAGACGATAAGAAACTTAACAAGAAATTGCCCAAAAATTAGTAAGACATTTGTAAAAAGTTACATGAAAAAAAAGGAAGGAAAAAGAAAATAATAATAAAAAAAACAAATAATAAAATTGAAATTAAGAGAACAAACAGACAAAAATGTCCTCAAGAAAGAGGTAAACATTAATTTAAAAAAAAAAAAATTCTGCAACATAATTTTGTATTTTTAACCATAAGAACTGTAGTTTTTCTGGACATTTTCTCCTTTTTGTGAATATCTAATATTCCCCTCCAGCTCATTTTCAGGTCATTTTATTGTCACCTTTTACTTTTTTAACTGATGTTGCTATAGGTTTTAAAGGGTTAAAATGCATCAAAAAAAAAGAGGACAAGTTAGTGTTAGAACATTAAGTGAGCATGCAGTATTGAACAGAATCAGTGTATGCACAAACGTTACTGATGCACACATTAAAACACTTTATATTAAATGTTGTGTTTCAGTTACCCCAGAAGTTGGAGCTGGGACGATGTTACGATAGAAATGTGGCTGTAGATGTCACACCCAAACGAATCGCATTCCAGTAGAACAAGCCAGAAAATCAGCAACGTGTTGGCATGTTGGCAGCCATACCGGTTCCAGCCAGGTAAACCGTTGCTGGTAATACCAGTTGATAAGAACATGTGAACAGATAGAAGTTGGACAGTGCTGTGTGTATGACTCTTTTAATGCGGCATAAATAAGACAGAAGTATTATTAACCAGTATATTACTACAGCTTTCATTTATGCAGATGCTTGGAGCAACCGTCTTGATTTTGAGGTCGGGGTTGAGGATGTTCCTCCAGTTTCCAAGTCTGAAATCTGACTGCAGGCGACATTCCAGTTGAAAATTCAGACTGGGAACTCGGAAATACAGACTTCCTGGTACATATGGACCGCACTATAAGGTATGCATTCTTATTTTTACTTGTTCCATCCATCCACACATCTATCTGGGCACAAGTTTATGTATTCATACATCTGAAGCAAGATATTTCAATAGCTACTTCCCCCAAGGCTTTTTTTCCCAATGCTTTACATCAAAGTTTCCCCCCAACCAACCATGACAGTGTATTGCAAAAACAGATTACTTTCATGAGAATTTATCACAGGCATTCATGGATTCATTTAAGATTATTTTGGGGGTTTTTTTTGCCTTTATCACATCAGACAATTTAAGTGTGAAAGGGGGATAGAGAGGGGATGACATAGATGACATAGATAGAAAGGTACTATAATTACTGCACAAATCGAAATTTTGGCTTGATGATGGCACTGGATGTCAAGGGGTCACCAAGCGCAAAAAGGCTATTAATGCATAGCTTTCACCAAAAGCTGTTGAGGCATTCCACTATGGCAATAGAGGAAATATTAGCAGATCAATCGGGAGATTTCATCCTCTGGAGACCTTGAATTTCTGCAAAAAACTGAATGACAATCTATCCAGTTGTTGAGACATATCAGTTCGGACCAAAGTTTAAACTGACTGACATTGCCATCCCTGGAGCTTCTAGTGTAGGCAGTAAAAACTGCATGTTGTTTGTGTCATCCAACACTTGTATGCGGAGGGTTGTTTAATGCAGCCCCAAGGGGTACTTGTGGGCTTCAGACCAGTCTGCCTGTTTTTGTTTAGGCATAAAAAGTCAGGCAGTACTGATCAAAGTTTCATGAAGGGGAATGATAATCTATCTTTTATATGTGCAATATTTTAAGGACCTGCCTTTCTGCTGAAGCTCTTTAGGTACATGATGATGTAATAATTTTTAAGCCAGCACAGTTTGAGCACAGTGATTGGCCATAAGAGCTCTCACTGAAAAGCTCAACCACGTTGCAATAGCTTTACAAGTAAGGAAAACTGGGTTGTACAGTGAGTATATGCCTCTGTTACAGGTTTACTAACATTTATCAACGGACCGTCATGGGGATCTGTGTCCAATAGAAAATGTGCCTTTTTGCTTATTCTAGCAATTTCTGCAATCATTGCAAATTGCAATTATTAATGAGGGCTCTGCCTTGACTAATGGTGACACTACAATGCCTGTTTACCTTTCTATTCATCATTTCCATACTCCTGAATGATACAGAGTTGATTTTCTCCGGAAGGGAATAAGAGCTAGCATTGGATCCTGCATTTTTATGATGTCATTGATCATGCTAAGGGGGTGACACTTGTATCTACCAATGAACCCAATGAAAACACACAAAAAAAAAAAACCTGAGGAAGGTTTGACATATTTTCAATACATTTTTATTGGTTTGCTTATTGTAACATAATGTTTTATCAGAATCAGAAATACTTTATTGATCCCTGGTGGGAATGGGCATTTGTTACAGTCACTCTGATGTAAAACATAAAGAATTATGAGAAAGAAGATATAATAAGTGTGAAAATGTTGGTGTTTTTGCCTTTAATTGAAAGGACAGCACAAGTGTGACATGCAGCAAAGGGCCGAGGCCGTAATCGAACCAACGGATGCTTTGCCGAGGACATAGCGTCTATACATGGGGTGCCCGCTCTATCCACTGATCCACCAGGCACCCCATACTATAATATTTACCTAGTATGTAAAATATTGAGAATATAAAATATGTATAATAGTGAATCAAAAAAAATAGAAATATATAATATTTGCATATTTTGAAATTTATTTTAAGGTAGGGAAAAAATGTCTAAAAATGTATATATTTATTTTTCTATTATTTATTATGTCGTCTATATATATAATTATCATAATTGTATTTGTCACAGAATTGTTGCATACTATTTTTTAGCACATTTTTTCTGGCTAATTTCCCTTTCTTAACAGTTTTCTTTGGCTTATTCTCAGGTAATTTTTTGAACTTTCTACAAATCTCTTGACAATTTTTGGGTCATTTTTTTCTTCAGTTGCTCCTTGCCATCTCCCCTTGTTTTTGAAAGAAATCAAACCAATTGATCAAACCAAAATGAGTTGTAACAGATAATTTTGTAAACTATTTCTGTGATTGAATCTTTGTTTGCAAAAGAGCATAAAAAGACACGAAGCCCATGTAATTTATACCATGTCTTTTTTAAAAAAAAACTGAATATTTACCGTGGTATTCATTGATTAAAAGATATTTTTCTAACCTTCTTTCCCACCTTAATAGCCAATTAAATTAGTGTCATATTGAGGGGTTATCCGCTTTTCAGTATGATGTCAGTAATAAAAATCTTGCTTCCCGATTACATCAAATGATTCGGCAATCGTTTAAATATTTACAACCATAAATCACATTTTATAATCGACGTAATGCTCACGGCTTTAGTTGTAGGTGTATATGATAGGCTGCAATGCTGCCAGCTGAAGGGAAACCATTGCAAGCATTTTCAGTGCACGTCCTAAAGCTCTACAGCAGGGCGATTTTGCGCGTTCCCGTGACTCGCCATAGAAAACAAAGCTGAACGTCTTCCATAACAGCTAGGGGTGCAGACTTGAGGAATATCCGAATTTATTCTGGATACATCATGCTGAATATGGATTTACAGTGGGTGTAGCAACGTTGGAGACCGAGCCTTCTCGGCTGGGGTGACGGCAGGACATTAGCAAAACCGACGAAAATAACATCAGTGTTTTTTTTCTCGGGGTGCTTTGTCTTGTCCACCTAACGTTAGCAAACCATCATTCCCATTTCAATCGCAAGATATTCAGCTAGTGACTACTAGCTGCCGCCGGGATGTATCATCATGTTGTCACCTAAAAGTAACTGCTAGGACGTTGGATTGTGAAGGATAAGCAGAAAACCTCTCCGAGGTCCCATCGGGTTGTCACCGGGACCTGAATCTGTGTTAGCCACAGTCGCGGAACCCACTGTTTTCGGCGATATGGCGGAGCAGGGCTACTCATCTTGGTGAGTGCGCACAGGCATCGCGCTACCGATTAGTAGTAGCTACCTAACGTTAGCCGCTGCTACTGCTAAGCCCGATTCATATAGGTCACTGTACCAATGAATTATATTTCTGACAATTCACAGAAACACTTGGCTCTTCACGCAGATTCCCTCACATATATTCATCACCGCCTATAAAGCAAAATGTCACTCATCCATTTTTCTTTACCCCTGCAGCTCTGATATTGCTAACAGTTAACTTGAACGGGCTGGTTAGCTAGTAGCGGCTAATCAGCTCCTCCAGCTGACGCTATGCTAACGCTATTCAACTCCAATGGTGCTATTGTGAGCGATTGCTAAAGAGCTAGCTGCCTTAGCTAACGGCTTGATAAGCTCGTTTGGTTAGCCAGTTGGTGAATGACTCGTTCGCTCACATGTCAGAAAATGTGTTATTTTGCACAACAACCAAAACGTTGCATGACAGTGTCAAGCAGATTATTGAGCGTTACCCGAGCCAACAAATTAGCTGATTAGATGGTTTCTAATCGTTCAGCATTCGTCGTCGACCTGCTGCACACAATAACAAAGCTTCTGCCGTACAGCTAAGCTAGCTCACTGGCTTCGCAGTCATGTCCCAAAATGCCAGTTTCAGGGTGAGCTTGGCATTGTGACACACGACAGGTTGCCACAAAACCACACTTGCAGAATTGTTAGGTAAATGTAAACTTGAAGCTATGACGGCCTTATAGTAGGATTTAAGTGCTTGGCGAAGACTAGATTAAACGAAGCCAGGCAGAGATGATGTGATCACTCAAATGCGTTGTCCCCATGAATGAAAATGACCTGACTTTGTTGAGGCCTAGCCTATTAATGTAAGCTAAATTGTATCTGTTTATCCCAGCAACATGTGTTGAATGTTTGTTATGATAATTTCCAAAGCAGAGTGTTCTTGTTTATAAATGGTACAAAACTAGTTATTTCATTAGCAGACTAGTTTCATTGAATCGTGGAGGTACACACACATGCTGCGTTTTCATCTTATCTATTTGTCTAACTCTTATTTAATGTAACCTTTTTTTTTTTTTTTTTTTTTAGATTTGTAAAAGCGAGTCATTATAGTCTTCTCACAGTTGCATGACTTTTATCAGTTCAGTTAATCAAAGCCTGTTTAGCTAGTTGGATAACTGTAAACACCATGGCTGTTAAACATTCATTTGACCACAAGCTTTGTATCATTGTAGTATTCATAAACATCCGTACAACTGTACAGTTAGAAAATTGCTTACGGGGAGAGAAGTGCAACCAGTACTGAATTTCCACTGTGTTGTATAATTTGGCCACATTGGCTCAGACTATTCACATTGTTTATTCTCCATCTCATTCATGTGGCATATTAATTCAGATGTTCAGATGATAGCTGACCTGCACCTTGTAAGGTTAGGGTAATAACATCAGTTTTTACAATCAATATTCAAACTGCATTTCCTCATAAAGTTATTACAAAGTGACAGCCATTTTTTGGGCTATCCCATCCCCCCTTTCTACTTTAACATTTTGTAAGCAATGTTTGAGTAAAGTGGATTTTTGAGTGGCTTGAAGTATTAGGAAATACTATAGGTGACTTCCTATCAGACACTGGAAAATGTTAACTAGTGATTTGGTTTATAACCAATGACAGTTGATCAAAGTCCTGTTTTACATGTTTTTGTTTGTTCAGGATTAAGTAAAAAATGAAAGGCTTTTTCCCAAAACAGGTTGACTGTTTTGATATTTTCAAATTTTCATTGCAAAAGTTTGCATCAAATACTTTTTAACAGTAATGGATTGTGAAAGACATTTTCTTATGTTTAGAGGACAAACACAATTTAC
The DNA here is from genome assembly GCF_026936395.1 of Plectropomus leopardus. Lineage (NCBI taxonomy): Eukaryota > Metazoa > Chordata > Actinopteri > Perciformes > Serranidae > Plectropomus > Plectropomus leopardus. The sequence goes on along the minus strand of NC_142195.1, from coordinate 16,438,384 downwards.
ACATGTGGTCTGTACTAGGATACATTATCTAAATGACAACACCCAAGCCACAGGTCTGCATTTACACTTCGTATTAATAAGTGTTGTCATTATCTTTATTCTGCCAGTATTGTCACTTGATCTCAGTATACAAATTAGTTTGGCAGGGTTGGAGGACTTGTCAACAAGCATGCCATACATGAAGCAAAGCTATTAACAGTTGTCATTCATTTTTAAATCATTTTTTTGTGAGGGGAGACTTTCAAGACACTTCTAATACTTGTAGTCCCTGGCTTGCTTAAGATAGGAAGAGGCAGACTAGATGATCTTTAAACTTGCTCAGAGGATTTTTTTCCTTACGAATAGGATCATGCTGCGCAGATTGCATTCACACCTGGCTGAAATCTGATCACATGGCACCTGACCACCTCCAGATGTGTTCATATTATTGCATACTGCTCACATTGCTTTTAAAACGGGTGATGTTTTGTGTTTTTTCAAATAGTAGACTGAAATACAGATTACATGCAGGTTGAAATGGTGTCTAAAATGCAAATTGTTTTGACTTGTTAAGTTAAACCTAGCACAAGGGAAATAACTTTATCAATATGAAAAAAACTGAAATGCACCTTCCAGCAGCTTTAAAATAGTCTTTTATGCATGTTTTAGTAGCTCCCGGTCTTTGTGTTAAGCCAGGCCAAACATGTCTTGGACCATTCTATTTATTGAGCACATTGCAGTGGGCTACATGTTATACCAACAGCCATCTTTTCATCATTTTCTCAGTTTGTATGTTTCTTTAATTGTTGGTTTCTCTTTAAAATCACACAACCTTCACAACAAAAAGAAATCCTGTCAGAATAGGGCTTGAGCAAGCAGTTGCTTGTGTTAATGTGCAAGTTAAGCAGAAATACATTATTAAGGACAGTGACAAGCTATTGTGTGAGAAATGTCCTAAATGCCTGTCACTGAAGAACGTCAGAGAAGTAAATTTAAGCTTGTATATTCATGCTGGCAAAATTTTTGCTTTGCAACCAAAGTTGTAGGTTACCTTTGCTCATACCAGTGCGGTGTGCAAAGACTCAGGCAGCCATTCAGGGGGCAGGTTCATAAAAACTATTTAGATTCAGCTAAATCTGTGTGTAGATAACTATACATACTCCTTCTTCTAGTCGAGCATATGTGCACCTGATCGCGTTTTTTTAATCTCAGTCATAATGGAACCGGGCACACATGCACCAGCCTCATTTCCATCCCCACAGTCAGCCATTAATTGATACAGAAATGCCCTTAAACATGTTTGTTTATCGATACTTGTGCCTGCTTCACCGCTCATTAGACCGGTCAATGAGAAATACGGCAAAGAAAGTGCACTGACTATGTCGCATCGGTTAGGCTCTCCCAGTGGTGCCAGAACAGCTGTCAGTACGCACGGCTGTGGCTATTTGTAGCACCACTAATTCATCATATTTCAGTAAACCATCAGTGCGGTAAAATCTCAATCATCATTATTATTAAACGTCAGAAAGATGATCAGTGATTCATTCATAAAGCTCAACAGACTTAACCAGGTGCTTCACAATTCAGGATAAAATTAAACAATCACTAAAAGTGAGATGGTGGCTCAAATGTAAACAGAAAGAATAATGAAATTTATCACTCATAAATAATTTAAAATGAAGTTTATGAATGCACCTTTGACTGACATTTTACAGAACGCTGTGCAGCCTGCAAAAATAATAACACAATCAGAGAAATTGGCAAATAACCTAAAAACAAAGTTACCTGTCTCTCAACTCATAGTCAGTCTCTTTATCATTTCACCTGCAGCTCTCGCTCAGCAAAAACTGTGTGTATGCCTCGTCTAAAGTCTGGGTGAGGTGTGCACATTCTCAGCACACATTCTTCCTTTCTAAGTACAACTTTATGTGTAGGAAAAGACGTATGCATGTTTGTTTGTTTTTGGAAAACATGTACATCTGGCCCCTGGTAAAATAACTCCCCAGCCTTGTACGTTACTCGTCAACATACAGTCATTTGCAATTTAACAACAATGTCACATGACTGTTTGCCTTTTTACGTATATCCTGTAATTTGAACTTCTTTTAGGTCACATAAAGGTGTGACTGAGTATGTGTTTTCAACACTGTTGGAGCTGTAGAACGGAGCTGAAAATGTTCAAATTACATCATTATCTCCATCTGCATGCAGAAGTGTAAAATACTTGAAACATTTCAGCATTGGGTTATAAATGCTGCTGAGAAACATTAATTTTGTTGTTCCTCATTAATATGTGTGGCATTATCATCTACAGTGACTTTATGACTGATGTATTTTCATGTACATTACCTGGTCAATAGATATTTTTACTTCAGACTTTTGCAAGATAAAATAACTTAAAGTTACATAAGATCCTCTGCTTTATTTTTTTTGTATTGCAAATATAAAGATAGCAGTTCAATCAGGCGTATCCAGTATCAGAAACCAGGTAACCCTCAGCAAACATAAGTCATTTGGAAATGTTACTTATGCCAGTATTTTATTTTATTTAATTTTATTTTACTTTTTTTTACTCGGCCATTATCACATATTGAGTCATTAAACACAATGTCATGCTCCCATTACCTTCTGATCTGATATATTTTGAAGAAAATGCAAGGATAAAAAATATTATGGAAAAGTTTTGTCCATGAAAATGTGTGGGGACCCTGAACCTCTCACATAATAATCTCCGTTACAAGGAAAACTACTATGAATTTTGATACTGACACCATTGCAGTAAGCAACCACAGGCATACTGTGATTCACTGTATTAGTGGTATTTGACTAAGGCAGGTGTTAAAATACACAGACTTCTAATGGCATTGTGTTTACAGACATTTGGTTTGGATGCTGTGCTTGGCAGCATTTGCACATTCTGTTTGCACAATTAGTTTTATGACTACAAATAACTGCCTGGATAAATTGCTAATAAGTAAACCCCAGCACGTCCTGGTTTAGCCTTTTGGTGACCAACTGGCAAGTACAGTTTTGAAGGTGTGTTGTTTGAATGCTTGCAAGTCGTAGTTTGATGCCACTTTGAACAGTGTTCACAGCAGCAGGTAACCCAGTGCAGCTTGCTTGAGCTTTGACCGTCATTACATGGCTGTGTGTTGCCATCACACTGGTAGGCTACATCTATTTGTCAGTAGAGGAGTTTTCTCTTGGTTTCACTTCTCTCATTTTCAGTTTTGCAGCTTTTCAAACGCATGCTGTGTAAAGTCCAGTCTTTTCAACCGTAATGGTTTCGGTGAAATTTTGAAAGTGGTGCTTCCTGAGCTGCACACAGTGATATACAGTTAGACATATTAGGTAAGAGCAGACCTACGCAGGTCTCATATAGTATCTAATTTTACCTGTCTGTCAAGGAAAATGTCAAATGCTTTATGTCACTTCTCTCTGTATTTGTATCTGGACCACATAAATCAGTTGTTGCACTTGTTGATGCCATCATGTAAAAGCTTTTAATCTGCTAATCAGGAGTAAAACTAGAAATGTTATGTTTTGTTGCCATTTTCTATCACCATGAGACTCAGCATAGAGATTACAAAATATTCGCCTCCACTCTGTCATTTTCTTTAATAACTTAAGATGTTTTTGTTTTTTCCCAGTTGTTATGTGCCTTTTCTTTGGTTAAGCATCTCAGTTAAGTGCTTTGGTGAACAGCCTAAGGGTCCAGTCTATGTTATTTTGTAAGGCTGGCTGGTAAGAGTGGGATTATATGGAAAAATGATATTGACTTATATCGATTGCAGATCGATGTAAGTGCCTACAACTAGGTTCCCTTTTTACTCAGACATGGCACTATAGGGCTGCTACGAAGCCTCTTCTCTACGCCACCTTTACATTTCTATACAGAAACAAACTGTAAACAAACAGCTCCAGTGAGTGATTTTAGATAGCATACCGGAGCAAAAAAAGGCATGACGTGCATGAGGTGTAACACAACAGCGTTTCCCTTTAGAGTGACATTCAACATACCCATCAGCAGCGCTTCTGAACAATAATAATGGCATAACATGGCAATAACAATCATTTACCATCTCTCTTACATGGCGGCTGATCTTGTCCTCTGCTTGGAGGGTAATGAGCTCATTGTTTTATGCGGACATTTCAGATTGCTGTTCTTCTTTACGGTAGCTGCTTACTGCTGCCAGCTGCTTAAAACACTTCCTGTAGTGGGTTGCACACATAACACAGTCAAAACGTCACAACCTGCCCACTGCCTACACTGCTGTGTGTAAATTCCAGATTGAACCCAGCAGCAACCACATCTGTTGAACTGAAAGTCTGAAATTTTGCTTGCCAGCATGAGTGGTGTTTCCCACACATACTGAAAGTCATTCCTGTCGACAGTGATAAAGATTAATTGTGCAATATGTCAAAAATAATGATGAATACCCCAAAAAAAGCCAGCAATGTTATTTTAACATGACATGTGACTTACATGATTGTCTATTGTTTAATTGTTGTCTAATTGTTTATCTGGTAATTGATCAGTTGGTTGCTTTAGCACATATGTGTCACAGTTAATTCTTTAGATTGTGTGGAGGATTGATGTGTAGGTGGTGCTGTATGTGGACAAAGTTCATAGCTCATAGCAATCTCTAATAATGGTGCATGTTGCCATATTTGTACTACCTGCTAAAGTCATTGCTGCAGCTTGAAAAGTTTTAAATGATTGTAGAAGCTTATGGGTCTTACATTTGGTGCATAAGATATTGTGTTGTACATTATGTTTGAAATCGTGATCTTATGTACTGGTAAAATTAAGCAGAGGTTTTAGTGGACGTGCCAATATTTGCCTTCAGCAACAGCTGATTGTCTTTCTCTGGAGTCCCATAAGTCAGCACTATTGTAGACACTGGAAGGTTTAGAGAGATTTGTAGTTTTGACTTGATGGTTAGTTGTTCCTAGGTGCTCCCTGCCATTAGTCGTCACCCACTTTTACCTCAGACTGCATACTGATGACATGGTGTTGTCTCCATGATCTCTGTAGTTGCCTGCTGTTGTGCATAACTAGCAATTTATGAGATTAGTGTAGGATATTGCCCAGAAAGTATTATAACACTGAAAATATAAATGTTTTTCAAAAAAGTTATCCTAAACATTGCTTTTAAAATTTAAATGAGACAATGGCTGCAGCTCCTTAACGGCAACATCCACTTAGTAGTAGTCCAAAAGTATCTTTTTCTTTCTCTTTGGCCTTTTTATTAATGGATTAAAGAAAACTCATTTGAAAGGAAACATGGTTATTAAGATCTAATCCTGAAACCCTGTTATGAAGAATATCCACAGAACAATCTTGCTTGCTTGCCTTTTATAGACACTGTTCATTCAACTCATCATTCACACAACTCACAAAGCAGTGATGTTGAAAATGTTGACTTCTGCACATTAAAAATATGCCTTTTTACATACGTAGAAGTGATATCTAGTGTAAAGAAATGTCTGTAGTCTTTTGCAACAAGAATCTGTGGTACACCGTAGAGTGCAAGCGACAGCCCTGTCCCATACTCACCTTATATCATCTGTTAAGAAAGCTTTGAACTTTGTAGACACAAGTAATGCTGCTGTGTTCTTAACTCAGAGCACACTAAGAACAGTGTCCTTAAAACGTCGTACTGCAGGGCATCCTTGTGCTTCTGCGCTAAGGATGGACGATATAATCGTAACACCACAGATAAACTTAGCTTGGGACATCACATGCTCTCTACGTCAATCTTGTCTGCCAATTTCCACGTTGTAATGTTATCAGCACTCATTCAATCAAAGAAGAAATACCACAGAAGGGTGTAAACAGACCAGAGCAGCAATGCGGGAGAGGTGTACTTATTTTCATTGGGGCAAAAAAGGTCACTGTTAATCACAAATTACATTCTTGTTCCTGAAGGATGTAACCCATTACTGCTATAATTGGATGAGAAAGTGGAGGCAGATAAATGTTTTAGTCTCCCTCCACAAAATAATGTATTTCTTTTCTGTTTATGTCCCCTAAAATGTCTGACCATGACCATACTGGGTAAAGTTTGTTGTGATTCAAAATTTGTGTTTCTATTGTACCCAGAGAAAGCTCTAATAGGTACTTCACTAAGTCAAAAGCCAATTAACAAATCGACAGGGGGCTGGACTTGGACATAAAACTGGCAAAGAAACTTGAAACCTCCAGCGCAGAGCAGACTTGTCAGTGCAGAGAGCAGTGTCGGCATTAGCATAGTGAACGTTATGACAGCAAACATGTCAGAGTGTAGTTCTTAGAAGTAAACCAGACCCTGCAGCTGCCTTCCACTATCTAGCAAAAACCCAATTCTAACAGATATTATTGTATGTTTCAGAAAAGGTAATGTTGTATCAGACACTACTAGTTAAAAGCTAGCAGGCTAACGAACAGCACAAACAAATAAAAGATGCTAACTACACTTATCATTCCGATACATCTGCAAGTCGCCAACTTTGGTGCACAACAGACTTTTGTACGACTGAATCTTTTCAATGTTTCCTCTAAGGGTCCGTGTAGCATTTTTCTGAGTGGTGGCTTCAGCCACTCTGAGCCGAGAGGTGCTGGTGTCTTCTCTGTCAGTTTTTTAGTTACTGTCTACTAGAACTGTAGGACATATCACTCAGTCACCGCAAAGACAGAAAAGCCCATTTGCGGGAGCAGATTGGCCGCCAACTGAATGTTGCCGGTGAGTGTTGTGCTGTTATCACCGTAAGCATTTTTGTAGTCAGCCCTCTGTTAATGTAGTGCTCTTAGTCACCTAGAGATCGTTTATGTTATTGTTGTCAAAGAAACAAAACCCACATGTAACAGGTCATTTTAAAAAGTGCTGGGAGTGTTTTTTTTATGATGTGCTGGGATGAAGCTTATCTTATTGCCAGTAGCACTTTTGAAAGCGGAAAGCAAAACCTACCGCAAGCAGCTTTGGTGTGTGGGGTGGAGGCCAGACCCAGGATTTCTAAATTAGGGAGAAAGAGTAGATATGCCTCTAGTACCCTTTTCAGTGTATTTTTAACTATTATATGGGACAACCATATGAAACAAATTATTACTGTAATGTACTTTTAACACGTCTGAAGGGGACTTTCATGCCCAATTAAAGGTCCAAAGACAACTTCACACACTGGCTAGTGTAAGCTGGATTGAATAACGGTGCAAGTAAAGTTAATATATATCCTATGGGGCTCACAATTTTTTTTGTTTGTGTTATCTTTCTCCACACGTATAATCTGGAGAGACCTGAATGCGATATTATTTTAAATATCCATGCCTCACAGGGGCAGTATTTGTTAAAGTCTTCATTGTGGCCTTTTGACCTGGCCCTTAGTGGTCAAGTCATGCATGCAACTGGCTTGACGGAGGACGGTATTGGAATTGTGTTATTGAAAACCTAGTCTGTCAGTGAACAAGGACGTCTTATGGCACTTTGGGCTGCCATCCAGCCCTCAACAGTCCGGGATTGTATTTTGTTTTTAAATGTTCCATTCATCTATCTCACCCATGTTCTACAGGCTTCTGTGCGCAGAATTCAGACGAACCAGTTCGGTACTAGAATATGAATTAGGTCTGTGGTAGATTAAACTAGCTGTCTATCTGCTCACTGTGTTGACAGTGAGGCAGTGACATCATTAGTGTCTCTGTGTAGAAGAACAAGGTCAGTTTCTTAATCACTTTCTTAATGCTTGAGGCCAAACTGTTGGCAGGACATTTAACCTGTTTAGTCCAAAACGTACAAAAAAGAAGTAGTTTCCTGAATAGGGTGTCATATTTGGTCCGGCTTTATTGTTGGACGTTTATTATGATCAAAATCTTGGGTCAAGTATTCATCCCCTTTGTAATCTGACCAATCTGTAAAGATGACGCCTGCTGAGTGTGTTTTTCGGTCATTAAATAGAAGCCTGCTTTTGACAAACAAGACCGGGGCAAAGCTACATGATGCAGTATTGTCACGGTGTCCTGTTTCCACAGTGAACTACATGTTACCCCTCCCATCTAGACACCCTGTAGTCATTCCTGTACTACTGAATGAATGAAAGAGACAGGAGATTTTTTGCCTATTTTCCTCAGCATCACAATGAAACTGAGTGCACTGAGTGTTTCTATGCAAGGGCTGTCGTCTTAGTCAGTACTTGGAAGAAAATTAGTTATGCAGCACAGCGATACTCAGAACTGCAATAATATTCAACTGCATGCCAGCAGAATATTTCTACACAGAAATAGTGCTTTCTTTAGTACCTTGCATGTAGATGTTATCCAAATGAATAAACCTTTACGAGCCCCGTATTTACTATGATCATCTTTATCCTCCATGTTCATGCTCCATAGCCAGGGTTTTCTATGTGGTTATTATATCTGTCATTGTGTAAGTATTTTGTGGATATTTATTTTACCTGCAACAGTGACTACGGTTACATGCACACCAGCATTCCCCTATAATTCAGAGTAATACAGTACTCTGAATTTGATGTGGGTCATATAAACAGCATATTCTGTTTTAATATTCCCAATCAGGCCTTTTTCTGAATCTGGGATTTGCCAGTATTATTTGGGTTATAGGAGCAGTATTTGGGCATTTTTACAGCCAATTCAAAATATGGCCTCAACCGGGGGTTTTCACTGCAGTTCATGACACGTGGCTTCCTGTCTGTTTATGGGCAGTTTTCTACATTGTCATTAATTCGTTGTATGGAAAGCAACTTGCCAACAGTTTGAAAAGCTAGGGGGTAGAGATGCATGCAAGAGAAAACCCAAAATTTCTGGTCAGATTAAGAAACACACCTGCCTTTAAACTTTAGACTAAGACTTAGATATCAACAGTTATTTGATATGCGCAACTATCGCAGCACCAACCTTTTCAAAAACCGCACATTAGGCACGTTAATCAATGTATGGCTGCAAGTAAATGGAGGTGTTTGTAGAATTTTCATTTTTATTGGACATGTAAACAGGAATATTGTCTACAGCTTAGTAGGAATATTGTCTTTTTTGGAATAAAGGCAAAAACTGGACTATTTTGTGCATGTAAACGTAATCAATGATGTGGTAGACTTGTCTTATAAATGTCAATGTTTTATTTTGTTTGTTTGTTTCACCATATATGATTCCTTTGGGTTTTGCTGTCATTGCCCACACAAGCTGAAATGCAGCCTGCATGACACAGTATGTTGCAGAGGAAAATCATTTATATTCACTGTGTGCTGCTTCACTATATCCAAGTAAGGACTGAGTTTCTGGCTACAGTTGTAGTAGAGTGGGAGACGTTGTTGCCTTGAAAAGATGACCCAGAGCTCACTAAATCAAACTTTAATAAAAAAGAAATGCCAGAGTGCAGTGGAGGGAAAAATAGCAGAAACAGAGACTGTTACAGATGTTGATTCAATTCAACTCATTTTTTTTTAACAATATCTTGTAGTGTAACAAATATCCTGCTAAGTGTCATTCGGTCAGTTGACGGGGGTCATCTGTCGTTCCTTCTTGCTAATGTGGTTTTCCTGTGTGAAGGATCTGTCATCATGATTTATAAGACTGCACCCTCTGTAGCTTTTTTTCTCCTTGTCTTTAGTATTCTCAATATAATGTATACTCAATAATATAAATAAAATTTACAAATGCAGCCCAACTAACACTGGATCTTTGAGGCCAATATGGATATGAGAGTAACATATCTGATACGGATCCCTTAAATTAGAGTTTGTGCAGCTGAAACATAAACTGCTGTATTAGGGCTGAGGACAGACTATGCAGGCTAATTATGACACTATTTAGTAACTACTGCCTCCCATAGACCAAATTTTGCATGCGAAGGTGGAGCTGTGGAGCTGACTCATTGATGCTTAAGATGCCCTGCATACAGCCTGTCACTCAAAGCAGCCTCGCTTTTAATTCTGTGTAACTTATGCTTTAATAAAATGTAAACAGGTGTGTTACATAGAATTCATCCCTATAAAGTTAACATGAAGGGTAAAATTGGCTATTGATATTAAAAAACATTTTTCATACCAAAACAAACGTGTTTAATATTTCTATAAAGTGCAACCTGCAGTTTTTGGCACCTCCACATTGGTGTCATTTTCTAGACCTGGAGGTTGCCACTTGCTTCAAATATATTTTTGGCATAAGTGTACTGTGATGTCTTGTTACTCATTGGCTGACATATCCACCTACATATCTGCAAGCTATTTTTGGCCGATAAAGTGGTCTAACCATGGATGTACAAAGAGAATTATATACAGCGTTGGAGGCAGGGCCCCGGTCATGCCTGTGAATGTTGCTGAGTGGCGCATGATGCCAAAAACTTAAAATTTCGGTGTGTAAAATGATCTGGCTTTTCTGCTCTGCTTTCACATCATTTAGTGTAAAGAGCAGGTGCAATAGAGACCTGTTCTGACAGACCAGCTAACTTCCAGTGTAGCCCTCTGCAATCTTTAATGGGGATAAAGAAATTCAATCTTTCTGCTTTTCTACACTTGTTCTTGGAATGAATGTATCAAATCCTGAAAGTGAAACGAGTCATTTGCAGGGGTCGTAGTGCTAAAAAAAATAAATCCACTGCTTCACGGACATCTTTCAGAATGTAAGTCCATGGGAAAAAGTTATTTTGGGTCCTTTTGTGATGAGGCCTAGAAGGTGTAAGTCCATGGTTTGGCCTCTCTGTCAAATTGGCTTGAAAGTGTGATGGTTTCTGGGGGCTTGGGTCTAACTCACTAGTGCAATTTTGTATCACTAAAATGTGACACATTGCAGTGTTGCATTTTTCTGGCACTATAATAAATCCAGACACTCACATAGAATCACATTAAGCAGCAAAATAGGGACAATTTCAGACACAACCCATGATGTGTTTATACCACTGAAAAACCATACCGGTGTCATTGTTTGGTTGAATTGAGCTGATAAACTGGAAAAATAGATCTGCTGATAACTAATAGTTTTGAGTGGTAGATGTATTGGTGCCTGATGAAATTTGGGGGAGCTAAAGATAATGATAACATTATTAGGGGCCACTTTTTTTATTTTTTTTTATTTTTATAAACTTTTTAAAATTTTATTTTAAACTCCAGCCTACATTCCTCACCCCCAGCCAGAGAGTTTGACAGCAGACAGATAGGTCAGGATTGGGGTCAAATCTGCACTTCTCGACTGAAGGCAGCCACTTCACAGTGCCTTCCTTGTTTTTGCCCCAGAAAAAGACCTGCATTATAAGGTTGCATGTCAAGTCTATGCTATGTCAAGGCCCCAGGTCATTGATATAGCAACAACTTGGTACTTAGACACAGCACAAGTCTGCAAACTAGAGGCCTGGTTCCACATTTGTCTGAAATAAAAAAACGGTGCTGAAATTCTTGGATCACTTAGATGTTAAATGGTTATTATCTTACGACCTCTGGTTTCTGAGAGCCCACAAAATCTGTCTAACTGATTAACAGACTTAAAAATGAGATGGATAAGTAAAAATTTTAAGCTATATTAATTTGCCATCAACAAAGTACACTTTCTCTCCTGGACCAGAACTATGATGCCACCATCTTCGATCTGAAGTATTCGGATACTCTACTGAACAGCAACCCTCAGCAGAGGATTTGCATTATGATGTCCCTCATCAGCTCCTTTTTGTTTTGTCTAGTCTGTCTCACAAAACACAATAACATGTACAGATTGCAAGGGGCGGATGTAGGTCAAGAAGTATTTAGATTCTTATTCGTAGGCCTTATATCAGTAAGGTCTACTGATTATTTGCAATGAGTGGTATGTTGTATTTTGTAATGCTGTCGTTTTTTGTTTTGCTATGCTGGGTAGTATAGAGAAGACAGATCTTGCAAGAGTGAGTGTGAGCTGAGACCCCTTTCCTTTGTAGAGTTTCCAGTGTGCCTAGAACCACACTGATCATATTTGCTGTATTGATTTTCATAATCAATCACTTGTTTTTCCCCGGTTCTTTTTTTAACAACAAAATTTGCAATTCTTATTTGAATATCAAATTGTTTGGGTGTCCTTTTTTCATTGCTTTCTTGTGTGTAATTATGAAGCCCACTGATCTCAGGGGAACAGAATGTGTTCGAATCGGTGCAACACAGCAGCCGTTTCTTGTTGTGGTGTATTATTGGGTGACTCAAAATGTTTTCACATTGTGTTCAGTGTTCTTGTGGATGGTCATCAAAATGAATTTTAGATTCTTCAGAGCTCATAATGTTGACTACAGGGATAATAGTCACTTAAGTTGAACAGTGCCAATCCAGTTCCCCTCTATATACACAGAGCACGGGTCAGTTTGTTGTTGTATAAAATGGATACAGTGCTCAGTAAATAAACACTTACTGTCATACACAGGGTTCCCACAGTGATGGGAAACCTGGAAAAATAGATTTATAGTTTTGGAAAAGTCATGGCATTGTGTTGGGTGTCATGAAATTGTCATAGTAATCTTCCCTAGATAACCTTGCACCTTGTGTAACGTAACGAAAAACTTATTTTCTTTAGCTGTTGATGTAACATTGCTCTAATGTTTGTCGATATGTTTTGTTTTGTTTACCATCACGGACGTTTCTTCCTTTTCTCCCCACGCTCATATGCCAGCCAGCTGAAATTGTGTTTGAATGGTTAGAAAAATGCAGAATGAGTAGGGCAAGAAAAAAAATATAATATGTAAAAGTCATGGAAAGATTTCAAATTTTTGTCCATAAAAATGCTTGCGAATCCTTCTGTATATATATATACTTCCTTATATAACAGAGATTCAAAGTTGTTTTGATAAAAATGCTACCACCAATCCGCAATTTTCAAAGTTCAGCATTTCAATGATTGACTGAAATTATAGTTGGCCTACTTGTCTCCATTTTTCTTATTTCACACAGAATGCTGGTAAAAAAAAAAAAATCGAAAACTGTGCAACCATCATTTCAAACAGACGGTTTATGTCTATAAAGTGGGAAAGCAAACCTTATACAAAGAGGAAGGGATATCTGCACAATTTAGCACAGTTACACAATTGAAGGGTAGAATTTTCTACAGAGCTTTTAAAGCTCAGATTTTTGAAGTTAAAGTGGATGAGGACAGAATCAGGTCTTTCTTGACTCACTGTCTTTTCTAAATGTAGCCCCAGTTAATAACTTGCGTTAGGCTTTTTTTTAGAACTTTTCGCTGGTGTTCCACATTTGATATTTATATTGCCTACTTACTCACTGTTAATGGTAATTATTATAAATTATAATGAGTGTTAAAAAGCATAAAGCAGCATGTATGTGACATATTAAATGAAAAACTACTAAGATCCTGTCCTAGTGTCCTGTATCGGGTTTCATGGGTGGTATTTATTTTCAGGTTCAGTTCTGGCTGAGAAAAAAATAACATGCAGGTCCGATTGCAGGTGTTGGATGATAAATATGTCAAAATAAAATGATAATAATATAGGCTTAACTTAATGTTTTAACATTTTTGTCCTCTATGTAAGGCAAGAATATGAGAGCCGCTTCAGGTGTGTTACCAACAGGCACACTAACTGTGGAGATGTGCTGCTCAATATTAGAGAGTTAGCAAAAAATATTCTTTTAAATTGTACTTCCTGAATTACCTTTGTTTTTAAGTACGTTATCTTAGTTTTACATGTGTGTAATGTAAATGATAATGGATTTTGTGGTTTCAGATCAGGCCGCTAATTGGGTCAGGTTGCAGAATTGATTGGTCATATGTGTGGTTGGCAAGGTTATTGCACGTCGCTGTTCTAGTTTGGGAGCAGGTCCTTAAAATCAAACCTGTACTGCCCTGGAACATCACACAGGTGGACACTGTTACAAATAATGTGTAGTCAGGTAATCATACCACGTTATTCTGCAATATTAACTAAAATAGTATGTCCTTTGGCTAACACCTTCACTATAACACTTGGAAAAGCATGAGGCGAAGTAAAACAGCAGTAGGACAGATTTTTCCCTTTAAAAAGTGATCAGAGAGGCCTATCAAACATAACATTACATCCTGAAACAAATGTAATTGATCTAAAAGATAACAGGAGGTCTGGACACATCAGACAGGGATTGAACTCAAACAACAGATATGTTTTCACTTACCTCAGCTTGTATTGAATCAGCAGTATGTTGGTCAAAAAGAGAACAATTGCGTTTTGGTAGAAAAATGCCAAAACGCACATAATGATAACCATCAGTATGAAATTGCAGTCAGCTGACTGGCAACTTGTAATATGCAAAAGATTCCAGTTCGGAGCAACAAAAGGAGGAAGCAGCAGTTTAACTGGGCCTGAAGACTCGGAGTCTTCTCACAATACCCTTTCTATGTTTTAAGGTTGATTTGCTTTCCTGCTGCTCCTGTGATGTTAAAGGAAGTGACAACTAGAAAGTATACAATCCATGTTGTTACAGTTAATCAATGTAATGTCAGTATGGAGACAGTTGTTATGGAAACTGTGTTTTTTTTGTTTAGCAGCAAAAACACTCTGTACTTTTTGTCTTCAGTTTTTCACTAAAGGTGATGTGGAAACTTTATTTTTACTGGTTTCATTGCATAACATTTGTGCTCAGAGTCTCAAGCTTGCATCTCTCTCTCTCTCTCTCTCTCTCTCTCTTTAGGGCGTACTCCCTAGTTGACTCCAGCCAGGTGTCCACCTTCCTCATCTCCATCCTTCTCATCGTCTATGGCAGCTTCAGGTGAGTGTCACTAAATAAATAATCACTTTAGCTGTCAAGAGTGACTTACAAAGCATGTTTTGTTTAGCTTAAAGTGTAATTTCTTAACTGCCAGATATTTCTCCAGATTTAGTCACAGGCCTATCATTGTTATGCCCCCCAGAACAAAAGCCTACATATGTTTTTTTAGAGGCTTTTGCCCTGCAGAGTAAAGTAAAATTTTCCCATTTTGGGTCCTTTCCTTTTAAAGACCCTTAAGAAAACATGTTAGGTTTGGTTTGTTATGGTTATAATGTGTTTTAAATGGTAGATGTGTTTATTTACCATGCAGTTGATTTATGGACCTGTTCCTCAGGGATCAGTCTAGTAGAAATTAGGTTTGCATTTTTACACAGAACCAAACAAGGGCAGCATCATTCCACTGCAGGTTGTGATTTTAGACAGCACGCCGGTATCACGAAAACCAAAGAGGCATGATGTTTAACATAAGACTGTCTGCCTCTAGTGTGACATATGACATATTTGTTGGTAGCTATTTATGACAATGGCGTGACACGACAATTATCTTTTAGTGTTTTAGTTATATGACGGCTGATCTTGTTCTCTGCTCGGAAGGTAAGGCGCACACCCGTCGCACCCATAATACCGTCCTGCCAGCTGTCCCTTTTACAGAAACCACAATGCAGCACTGTTAGTACCAACATTGCCAGCTTAAAAGAGCAACAACTCTGTCCCCCCATTCTACAATAATACTTTTTTTACAGAACGGTGAGGTGGCATAGTGCAGTATTCCTGACTTGAACAGGCAGTGGAAAGACACTTGTGTAGCGGACTGCATTACCTGCCCACCGCCCCGCCAACATTTTTCCTTTTTTATCAATACTAGTTGGACAATGGATGCTACAATTATAAACTGAGTGTCTGCCTTACACAGCAGCAGAGCAGCAGGAGTCAGATTTAACTGAGGAGAGGAGGAGAGAGTGAGAAGAGTTGACCGACAAGATGATTGTGGAGGATCTGGTTTCAACGCGTAAAGCATAAGTGCCCATTTGGCAATATTTCGCATTCAACCCCAATGACTTTAATGAAAGAAGATGAGATGGTTACTTTGTGAAGATGTTTATGGTGTCCACTTCTTCATCTAACATCTTCCTGTGGCTGCTCCTGACTGTTTATTGCTGCCTGCAGTATTTCAAATTGATCCGCTGACAACAAATACTTTAAATATTGGCGTGTTTTGCAGATGTATTTTTAATGAACAAGCGGTGGTGTTTATCACACTGACGAACATATTGCATTTCCTTTGACTACTCTATGATAAAATTCAATGTGTGTTTTTCCCGGTTAAAGACTTTTAATTTGAAGCTGCAGCTGTTGGAAGTGTTTGGTTTATATTAGCAGTAACTTAATACAGCAATTTTACTGTATTACTTTTACTTTACAGAAATTAAGCATCATCAATGAATATCTTTTCTTGTAAAATGTACACTGTAGTCAACATTTACATGGGTTTATGAACTAATGGGTCATTTTTTTCCACCTTCGCATTTCTAGTCTGTAATCCGATGCACATTTTCTGGGTGTTGCAAGTGAAAAATAAAGCGTTTGGCACTTTCACAGTCCAAATGTACGGGGTGAACCATAGGAGTAATGTGATTTTGGTGCATTTAGTGCATCAAAACAATCTACAGTCCTGCTGCATCTAATGGTGTTTTGATTGTTTTAGTGGCATTAGGATATTGACCATAACACATTTGTTTTAGAGGAGTCTTATGATCAAGTAAAAGCTTGATAGAGTTTGATTCTCAGGCTGAATTGAGAGGCAGAGGCATGTTTGCTTATCCATCTGTTATTTTAATGATTAAGATGCAGAATCAATCAGGTGTCAGCTCTTGGATAAACTGCAAAAATATGTGGGCTATTGATGCAAACTGTCTTATCTACCATCCAAATAGAAAGAAATAGAGAGGAGAGTCCGAGTATGATGCTCCATTCTCTCTCCATGTTACAGGCCGATTAGGATGCCAGCAGAAAAACACATAAATGCACAGAAAAACGGGGCACATTATGGTCATATGGTGGATTGTTAATTTTTGGAAGTCAAGACTGATCAGATCAAACTGTAGTGAGCTTATAGTTTGTGGCTGTACTGTCGAGAGAGGAAATCATTTACAGCAGACATTTTGACTTGTCATAGCAGGAAAAGCACAGGTGTTACTAATAGCATTAATGCTCCGCTCTATTCAAGTGTCTGTCAGCTAATCACAGTGTGACAGTAAGACTGCACACACAGAACCAGGAGCCTGAAACTGAAGCAGCTAAATACAACACTTGATGTGTGCTTTTATACTGTATACTGTCTACATCAAGATATCATAAATTTGTTTTTGGTGGGATGAAATTGTAAGTAAAACCTCATGGTGGAAAGCTGAAATCAAATAAGATAATTTTGCAAAAGAAAGAAAAGACAAAAGAGAGATGAAAATATTTTGTGGGTTGATGTGAGCCACAGTCTAGTTGAAGTTCAGGGACCTCACACCCTCCACAAAGTTTAGCAGTCAATTCAATATTTCACCCAAACGTCCTTCCTTTTTCACAAACTGATTAAACAAAATTTTACTCTGAACATTAAAAAGAATTGTTGTTCCAAATATAGATATTTTATGCATTAGAGTTATTACTTTCCGTAGTCATAACTGATTATTTCACCACAGAATGAGTCTATTTAAGTGTCTTACACAGCCTTATATTAACAATTTACATGCTACGTTTACACTCTTCTGCTCTCTTGTTTCCCCTCCTGCAGGTCATTAAACATGGATTGTGAGAACCAGGAGAAGGATAAAGACGGCAACCCCACGACAACGGGGGCTTTCAATAACAGCAACACAAACAACAGTGCGTGTGCAGTACATGGCATGGCCAGATATAAGCAGACAAAATGTAATCACTCACCATTTTTTGTTTTTCAAATCCTCCTCACTTTGATGTTGGTATTGTTTTGCAGGTATTCAGACTATAGACTCCACACAGGCTCTGTTCCTGCCCATAGGAGCCTCTGTGTCTCTGCTAGTCATGTTCTTCTTCTTCGACTCGGTACAGGTGGTCTTCACTATCTGCACTGCAGGTGAGTGTTGCTCTTCAGCTTAACACAAAAACTCTACAGTGGTAGAATCAAACTGGCTGCAGACATAAAACCATGGACAGGCCCAGTATAAACATAATAGGTGGCGAGGGCACATGAGTGTATTAATCAGGCTGATAATACAGATATAAGCATGTCCTTCCTATCTAAACTTGGCATATGAGTGTCTTGTGAAGTAATTTCCTGGGCAGCTGTTCAGTTAGGCTGAATTCTCACTGATCTGGAAACAACATAGGTGAAGTTATAGACAGCTGATATATTTAGAAGGTCCGTGAAACACAGCTTTTTTCTGGGGTGCTGCCAAGATTGAAGAAGAAGATGAAGAGAAGATGATTTTGGAGCAGCAGATAATTATAAGTAAACATGACATAAACATTTGGGCTCAGCCCAGACCTTTGTAGAGTGAGGGAGGGCTGCACAATTAATTTAAATATTATTATTAAAAATGAGCACATTTATCACATTTTTTTAAATACAAATCATGCAGCCCTGGTCCAGAGGGATTTTTTTTTGTTAAAAAAAAGGTCTGTTTTGGTGCTTTTTAATGCACTCTGGCCCTCTATTTACATGCTAAGTATATGCTTTAATCATTGAAAAGTGTACATGTGTATCTCAAAATGTTTACTTTGGAGATTAATTATGAACGGTGAATTCCAAAATAATTATATGTTCAGTCATTTCTTTTTCACCGTAATTGTGCTACTCAGAGCTGACCACCAAACACCCTCAACTTACAAAAAGTTAGAGATTTGCATTTATTTTTACAGGTTCTTGTGTTACTTTTTTTGTTGAGTTTCATGTTGGCTTTCATTTAAAATAATTTTTGGGACCACATTCATTATTCGAGGTTAAGCCCTGACAAAATGATCTGGGACACCAAAGCGTCTCACCATAGTGACTCACTCCTGAGTCCTGCCTGCACAGACGGCGAGAGCCTGGCTCAAACTGATATATCCTGTGCTGCCTGGTTCCACTCTGCGACTCTCCTCCAACAACACAGCTGCAGCTTTTTTCTAGGAAATTCCCAATATCCTTGAAACTTAGCCAGTGCGACTTAGTAGACTCATCCAGGGTGGGCACAAGTTACTCAGTGAGCGGGCCTGTACTCACAATGCCGGGTATTTCTGTATTAATGCGTTCATGATTCTGATTAGTAGTTTCACACTGGTGGAGACCTCTAATTCGTGTTAATTATTGAAACTATGAAAACCGCTAGCTACCAAGTTAAGCTCATAGAAAACAACTGAAACAAGCAATCTACTGTAGATACAGTACATTATGCCTCTGGTTTCACTACTGTTTTTTTTTCTCCTCAGTTCTTGCAACAATTGCATTTGCATTCCTCTTGTTGCCAATGTGCCAGTATCTGACCAGACCCTGCTCCCCACAGAACAAGTAAGGAAACCATGTGGTCTGTTTGTCTTTAAATCATGTCTGATGTCAGTTTTGTGTGTCTTTTAGACATATTTACAAAGCTCTGTCCTTTGTAAATATGCATCGTACAAGGTGCTTGCAGTGCTATAAGTACTTGAATTTGGCACAGAATAATTCATTATTTTATGAAACGTGTTAGAAAATGTTTTAAACTAGGAAGCCAAGAACAGTCATGCTTTCAATTGTTTTCTAATGCTGTCTGATTTGCCCCTGTCAGTACGAACCCTGTCAGTACGAACCACCATATTCATAAGTCAGATTATTTCAGATTTAATTCATACGGAAGCTGTGAGGCTTAATACCTCTGGGAGGAAGTGGTAAATTTGTTTTGTTTTTTTGGGGCGAACTCGCCCTTTAACATTTGTATTTTTTTCCACTTACAGCATACAAATCATGTTTATTAGCCTCTGGGCTCAGATGTCTGGGTATCTAAAGTGCAAGGAATCACCAACAACACAGCCCACCTACTCAAGAACCAATATGAACGCCTCCTCTCTAGTTACAGATTCACAGCCTCCTATCTGCCTGTAATAACCTCCAACCCCAAAACCCTTTTCTGCTCAGTGTGTAGGTTTTAATATTTTGTGTATCTTAACATGCTCACAAAGAAAGCCTGTTCTGGCTGCTGTTCTGGCAGGACATTTATCATTTATTCAGCTCAGGCCCCTTGTCATTTCAGGTCTGTCTTAATAAGATAAAATCCAGATTAGATTAGACACTTTGATTTACACTAAGCTCTAACACTAAGCAAATCAGGCTCAGCAAACCACTCTAGTCTGGAAGGAGGTGGTAGTGTACCTGAAACTAACCAAACAAAAGCTCAAGAAGATGAATTGCACTTTAGTTGGTTGCAACACTAACAATTAAGCCAGCAGTAGCTAGCCGACAACTATCTATAAACTCCAGGATCAATCATTTTTCAATGAATTACGAGCCAAACCTTTATATGTCTTTACTGGCTCTCCACTCCCTCACTTAAACCGACCAATGCTCTGTTTTTTGCCCATCATAAAGTATGCAAATACTACTCTGTGGTAAAATATATCAGCCTGTTGATGTTTGCCTACATGTGTCACATTTTCTATGAAAATCCCACAGCTGTTGTGTCTCAGGAGCTCCTGTTAGGGCCAAGGACAGAGCTGCAATGATTACTTGTATATTATTAAATTAATAGCAAACTAATTTGATAATAGATGAATAGGTTTGAGTAATTTTGTATGTGGAAATCAAATCCTATATTGTAAATTGTCTGATTCCAGCCTCTTAAATGGGAATGTTTTCTGGTTTCTTTACTCCTCTTTGACAGCAAATTGAATATTTTTGGATTGTAGGTCAAATAAGACATTTGAGGAAGTCATATTCAGCTTTGGAAAATAAAAATCAGTATTTTTCATTATTTTATGGCATTATATAGACCAAGCAACTAAAAATAAAATAAAAGTAATTGATAGTAAACAATAAAAATAATAGTTAGTTGCAGCACTAGCTAAGGATGGGCTGTGATGCTTCTCCTCACCTTTCTCATGTTCTCTCATCTTAGTTGTGTGTGATTTAACAGAGTTTCTCTTATTTGTCTTATTGCAGGATTTCCTTCGGCTGCTGTGGGCGTTTCACTCTGGCTGAGCTCCTGTCCTTCTCCCTCTCTGTTATGTTGGTGCTCATCTGGGTGCTGACCGGACACTGGCTTCTCATGGACGGTGCGTGTCTCTCCGTCATGACTCGTGTCCATGTTTCCATTCACCAGAACTCAGTAGACATCAGAGAGTGTTTATTTCAAGGTCCCCAGAAGATGGTTCTGCAGCAGGATCCAAGGATTAGTAGCATTTCTCTGAACTGCTGGGGGATTTTTTGGCTCATGTTAAAAACATTGCCAAATATTAGACAATAAATTGAAGCTCGCAAGGAGAAGTTCTCTTAGCTTAACTTTGATGCTGCAGAGTAGTAGACATAAATTCAGCCATCTCAAGTCTTCAATAAAGGCAAGAGTCTGGACAAAATTCAGGTTTCATCTGCTGGAGAAGAAGGAACTTGACATTATGACTCACACAATATGAAGTTTTTAGCAACACTATTTTCAGGCTCCTACTACAGAGTGATGCATGCTAATGCAGGAAGATACACTTATGTTAGCACGGCCTGAAATAAACTTTTTTTTTGTTTTTACTGTATGCCACTAGAGTAGACAATTTTTTGGTCTGCCACTCAGAAATTCTATCTGCCATTTTTGAAATCTTTGTCCCTGATAAAAGAATAATATTTAATAATAATATTTTTTTTATTAATGTTCGATATAGCCTAATTATCTGACATGGCATTACATACATGGTAGTTACAGCAGTGGAATACTGTATACTTCTACTTTACTACATTCTGGAGGCAATTATAGTACTTTTAACTGCTATTTTAAAGTTTTGGCTATTGGTGATAATTCAGATAATTAATACAAATAAGAAATCAACTAATACATTATGATGTATTATTGTAGATTAAACTACGAAGTAGCATCTAAGGTAAATAAAATGACCTCCATCTTTACCAGCTGCAACATTAAAGTAATAAAACTATTAATGCATCAATAATATTACATTCATTGTTCTGATATTTGGCCATTGTGTACAATGGGTAGTTTTACCTTTGATATTTTAATCCTGTGGGTGGGTACTGCAAGCATGCATGCATATACATTTAAGTCAAGTCAGTTTTATTTATAAAGCCCATTATCACAAATCACAATTTGCCTCAGAGGGCTTTACACATCCATCTACTTTGGGGAGCAAGACACAGGTACTTTACTTGGGTCAGAAGGAACTGCAGTGCTACATTATACATTTACTACTACTTGATAACTACAGATGTCTTCTTGGCTCCGATCACCAACAGCTTTATACCATTTGTATGTATGTGTGAGAGCGTCGTTTTATTATTTATCTCTTTATTGAAGATTACTGGTTAGAATTCAGTGAACTTTGACTGTCAGTCAAAACAAATAAGGTCATGTAGTCAATACCATTGTTTTTATGTAGCAATTTAAAGAGACTTTCAAATTCATACCAATCAGATGCTAAATTAAATGCGTGTCTGTTTGTTGTGCAATTTCCCTATCTGCCAAATGTCAGGTGGCCTGACTATGAATGGGAATTGAGAACCAGTTCCAGTTAAGAACCCTTTCCATATTATCTGATCCATCAAAATCATATGTCTCCAGGTTTATCAATTCCTATTATAGATGCAGGCAGTGGAGACTTGTGCATTGCAAAACAAAGATGTCAAACTCTTGCATCGAACTTGCAGAGAGGAAGAAACGATCCAAAGTGCAGCTTCATTTCACAAAGAAAGATGACAAACATGCTGCCTGTGATGTCTTTAAAATGATCTTTTCAAGTAACGGGCTTAATTCCAGGAATGCTATATTATTGACACGCTACCCACGAGTGCCACTGAAAACCTGTGTAGGCCTATTTTTTCCACAGAGAAGACTGACCAGGAATTCATAAGTGAACTGCTAAAGAAGCAGACCGATAAGCTGAATTGTTAATGGTATTGGTATAAGCAAAATCCTATAAGTTTCCATTATTAGGCCTATTTTTCATGCCCATGGCAACAATTTACCCGCATTTGGTGGGTGGCTGATGCTTATTTCAGACCCTGGATGTCACTCAGCTGCTAAATAAAGCCGCAGTGGCATTGAAGCTAACTGGTCTTGATCAGAACTGGAATGTTAGTGAAGCACTGACAAAGCAGAGAGAAATGTGTGGGTGTGTGCTCTTCTTTTATTTGACCCAGTTGACTTCAGTAATGTGAAACACATTACTGGCAGTCTTCTTAAGTAATGTGAACTTCGCAGCCCCTGACACAAATGGTAACACTTCATCATCAAAAGTAAGAACACTTGCATTGTAAAATGATCCCAAGAATCAAAATCTGATTATAAAATTAAAAACATTTGTACAAGATTTCAATTCAAGCTTGACATTCTGTGTGTCCCTGCATTAAAACCAGTCAAATAATACAGTGTCCCTCTGGGTTCCTCTTACCAATAAACCTGCTTAGAATCAGTGCCACAGCATACACACTACTTTTAACACGCAAAATGTAGCCATTGTAATGAACATACTCTTTCAGTGATGTAAATCTCCTATACATTAAACCCTGACAAGCTCCCACGTTTTTTTCTCAGCACCATCTTGCGTCTTATCAGGTCGAACCTCATGCACAAAAAAGTGAATTAGGACATGAATTTCATCAGATTAGCCTGACTAATTAATTAGGCTTGTGTGCTCAGTAATTAATGTGTCTTAAATAAATCTGCTAAAATCATATCCCATGTTGCTTTTTCAGCTTTTTTCCGCTGACGCATGGAACTGTGTTTTTAAATATCTTGTGTTTTTCTCCCCACAGCTTTAGCCATGGGCTTGTGTGTCGCCATGATAGCCTTTGTGCGGCTTCCCAGTCTGAAGGTGTCTTGCCTGCTGCTGTCAGGACTGCTCATTTATGATGTGTTCTGGGTAAGATATGTTGCGATTCAAAACTTCATCCATATCACAGCTGACATATAAGTCACTGATATGAGATACAGCAGACATGATTTAGCTTCTCTAAACATACACCAGCAAGTACCTCCTTGCCAGTAAGATTATTTTCTGCGCAGGAGGAACAGAGGTGATGCATGTTACATTTTCCAGCAGCAGCAAACTCTTAGTATTGATGCAGTAATCACCATGGTCAACACAAGAGCTACTTACAAAATTCAGCCCTCATAAACAGAAATGAACAAGATAAATTGAGAAAAAGAAGGGGAGCATGCTAGAGAGGACAGCGGGTGTCCACGATTAGGACAAGGATCAAGATATCTTCGATACCTTTGAGAAATTAAAAACCATTTCTGTTGAGCTGCCTTTGGCTGGCCCTGGTAGATTAAGGTGTGATTTATTAACCATATCTGGCATCATTCCTTACTGTGGCTCAGCGCCTGCATTCTGCACAAAAAACATAAGCAATGGCCACCTAACAGCTAAAATGTCACCAAAGTCAAGAGTAACAACTGTCACGAATGGTGATTTTAATCTGCGGATGTGCCTCAGTGTGTTAGTGTCCCTTTTAACAGAGATCGTGCTATAGGGCTGCTACAAAGTCCCTTTTTTACATAGCCTTTTCATTTTTACACTGAACCAAACAAGGGCAGCATTATGCTGTTACAGTGAGTGATTTTAGACAGCATGCCAAGATCACAGAATCAGAAGAGGCGTGACCTTTAACACAACAGCGTCAGCCTATAATGTGACATAAAATAAACACATGGGCAGTGCTTTCTAAATAATAACAATAACATCACATGGCAAAAACAATTTTGATTTATCATTTCTGTTATATGGCGGCTGATCTTGTCCTCTGCTCGGACGTTTTCCCAGTTTGCCGACAGTTACAGCCATTGTTCTTTTTCTTTGAGTTACCTGCCTACTGCTAATACCAGCTTTTTAAATCTCCCGTGATGGGTTGCACACATAACACACGGTCAAATTGTTGCAAACATTTACGATGCCATACAATACCATACGATATGATACGATATACTTTATTGTCCCTGTAGGGAAATTCGTTTTGGACTCATGCTGCACCCGTAAATGCCTTCACAGTCACAATAAAACAAACACATATGAACAAAAAGGCACAAGCTACAAAATCACACTGATAAATTGCACATAGAGGCATGCACACTCAAAGGCAAGACTACTTTGTCCCTCAATTCCACGATCATACTTTTAATACAGAGCAGTGAGGCAGCATAACAGCCCGATACCCCTGCCTTGAACAGGCAGTGTAAAATGGGCTAGTGAGTGACAGAGGTGTGAAGTGGTGGTTTCATTTGATGTTAAATGAGCTGCAGTGTTTATTTCCCATCATTCAAACCACTGAACAAATGAATCAGAGAAGATTTCTATCTGAGGATAGTAGCTCATGGGATCTGTGAGCACCTGGCTGCTTTAGATGTGTTATCATTCAGATAATATTGTTATTGTTTAAGAAGTTGCCGTTACTTCTTAGATAGGATTAAAGATGAGTAACATTGTCATAAAACATTTTTTAAAAAACGCACAGGAGAAATGTTTTTTTCTCAGGTTTTCCTTTCACAAAGAAATTTCACATTTGTAAACGGAGTAAACGCTGTGCTCTGCACACAAATCCAAACTGAATTCAGACAGAACTAATCATAACCGACAGTAAACAACAAACTGCTCTGCTGATGCTCTACCAGTGAGTACATTTGCTGCAGTTGTTCTCATCCTTACCATGTTTGGTGCCTAGCAACCTGCCAGCACACAACTGCCTTCGGAGTTGTTATTTCCCCACTGACCATTTATGTTCACAGTAATGTTATAAGAGACAAACATTTGATGAATTGGATAAATTAATTTGCCTGCTTTGAGAAGTTGTGTGAAGCAGTGATTGAGTTTACTTGGATATAAATCAGGTGTGCAGGCAATATAACAGCAGATTGCAGCAGGAGAACATTTTGAGAGTTTATCATTTAGAGTTTAAACTATCATTAGGAAATAAATTGTTTGTTTGTTGTTTTGCTTGTTTTCAGTAATTATAAATTAAGTACATTTGCATTTTATGACAGTTGGTCAGACAAATTAAGGAATAGTACAAATATTAATGATAATAATATTAATAATAATAGTAAAATATCACTTTTCTAAACCAAGTTTGCAAAGTGCTTCATAGATACAGAAACAGAAAATACACAGCGGAAATACAAATTTGAGTGAGTTTAGTTCAGCCAAAAAACAGAAACAAAGATTAACAACAATGAGTTAAAATGGGACGAATAAACAAATGAATGAATGCATAAAAACAAAAAGGAAAAAGTGTAATTAAAAGCCACTTTATAAAAAAATCATTTTAAAGAGGACACTGAGGTAGCTTGTCTGATCCCTAATGGAAGTTTATTCTATGATTTTGGAGCCCTTACAGTGAATGTGCCACTAACTTTTGTCTTCAGCCTGGGGACTGACGACAGCAGTGAGTCTGCAGATCTAAGAGTATGCTGCTAATAATTAGACATGATTGGGCTCTGGGAAAGTGAAATGAGAATTTGTCAACATGAGAAGCTAAATTCCTTCTTTTCCCTCCAGGTGTTCTTCTCAGCCTACATCTTCAATAGTAATGTGATGGTTAAAGTTGCGACCCAACCTGCTGAAAATCCCATAGACGTTCTGTCCAGGAAGCTCCACTTGGGGCCGGGAATGGGCCGCGACGTCCCCCGTCTCTCCTTACCGGGCAAACTGGTCTTTCCCAGGTAAGACTAATGGAACCACGGGGGGAGAAAATAATCCAGTGACTTAAATTTCTTCTGTGATGAGCATCACAGCCTCACAGGGCAGCTGGCATAGCTGTACACCTTTTGTTAAGATTGGATATGTGGTCAGAATCAGGCAAAATAGTAGTTGATACCCAATTCAAAAATACTATTTAAAATAAACAATAAATCCCAATCACTTCTTTATTCAAAACATTTAAATAAAATATTTTTATTTTTTATTATAAATCCCTGATGATCCACCATGAACACAAAGAGGTAGTACCACTGCTTCTCCCCCACTGATGTTGTTGTTGTTGTTCAGCACTTGTACACGTAAGATATGACAGTTGGTCTTTGCGGTGGGCTATTTGTCCCACCCTTTCTCCACTGTCACTAGATGGCTGGGTAAAAAGTGATAGTTGCAGCGTTTTACCCGAAGTTAAACATTTTTCAATTCGTCGACCAGAATAGACACTCAGTGACTCGTGACACTGTTTGTAGCACAATGTAAATGTAATGTAAATAAATATTGCACAGAATTAACTAAATAAGCTGGACTCAGTTTAAAAAAAAACGTTTTCTTTGTGATGGGTCGTTGCAGCTGCATTTGTTGTTGGTTTCCACGTGGTGTTTTTTTTCTTGCTGGTAGGTGTTCCTTTTCTTCCTTTGGCATTTAAAAGCAGACTTGAACACTTGTAGGCGTTTATACTGCCCTGTCAGGTCCAGAAGAATTGCATCCCCTGTACCTGTGCTACTGGAGAAAAACGAGTGCCGTCACATTTTCAGGATATTTGCATTGATTTGGTACCATAGTAGCAGCTCTCATGACATCCCAAGTCAAGACCTACATTTGCATACAGAAACAAGTGATGAAACAAATGTTACATATTTATTGCACACAGCTCTGTGGGGTTCTTGCCTGGATCACATTCCTAGTGCTTCCGTATTTTGCTACTTTAAACGTATTTCTGCCCCCTTTCCCATCCGTGCAGCTCCACAGGAAGTCACTTCTCGATGCTGGGAATAGGAGACATTGTGATGCCAGGGCTGCTGTTATGCTTTGTCCTGCGCTATGACAACTACAAGAAGCAAGCAAATGGGGAAGTCCCAGGACCTGGAAACATGTCCGGACGCATGCAGCGCGTCTCCTATTTCCACTGCACTCTCATCGGATACTTTGTGGGTAAGCAAGCAATCGATGGACGGATGTGAAAGGTCAAGGGTTTTATTGTGTCAGTGTTAGGTATGTTTGGAAGTGATGCTTTTAGTTGTGTGGGTGCCATTGGAGTTTAAATATGATGGATAACTCATAACGTTAACTTTGAATCTCAAGTTTCTCATCTTTTCTCTTTCAGGGTTTTTTGCGTAATTTAAAAATAAAAGATGTAGCCAATATGATCAATGATGATGTGACTCTGTGTTCAGGTCTGCTGACTGCCACCGTGGCCTCCAGGATCCATCGTGCTGCTCAGCCTGCTCTGCTCTACCTGGTGCCCTTCACCCTGCTGCCTCTGCTCACTATGGCCTACCTGAAGGTAAAGGACACCACAGCAACAGTCACCTCTTTACCAGAAATAAAAGTTCAGCTGTGGCACTTTTGCAGAAGTCAGCAGTTCGCTTGGATTCTATAATTGTGTGAAGAAAAATTGAACCCTTGTGAAAAGGAAATGCAGAGGACATCTTTACTGTTCTTTGCCAAAAAGGAGGGAGGGATAAATATTACAGCTGGACTCGCTCTTTCTTTACACATAGTTTCCAACATTCAGCCCATTTTATTTTTGACTGAAGTTATGTAATTCACACATGCAAACCATTAATTGCAACACGTCCTGTTGAAGTGCACAAGATTTGTCACTTAACCAGTGAAAATTGTTCATGTAGTAAAATGGTGATTATTATTTCTGATGTTCCAAACACAACAGATGAAATATCAGAAAGGTGAACAGGATGCCTCTGCCACAAATATTCTTCTAGCTGCATATATGTGTCATTACTTACTGATCTCACAGCTTTTCTTTCTTTATTTTTAGATCAGGCAGTTGAGTCATTAGACAGCCAGTTGTCAATGATCTATTGTTTGCTAAATGATTATTCAGAGAAATGTTAGAAAACTGGAAACAAAGTTTTTTGGTGGGAGGGGGCGGCAAGTAGAATGAAAGAATATGTCAAAAATAGCTTGTTTGCAGTCATGTGACTATTATGGTGCACAAAATTTAGATGGAGGGCAGGAAGTGATAAATCCATGTACTGCGTGAATTGAAAATAGAGGAACATGAAAACATAAAAGGGTTGGATGAACCTGAAGACAACAGGTTCCGTCAGAAAATTTAAAAAAAAAAACTTGTGTTCAATGTGATCTATACACAACAGTGAAACATGTTTTTTTCTCACAACTTGACTGATTTGCCGTGTGCACACAATTACACAAGACCTCATGTTACTAATGTCACACAGCAAGCTTAAGAAAGCTTACAAGAGTCTCGTGAACTCTAGCCACTTTGTATGCGGTCGGGTCCACAGCTGAAACATCTCCCATCTTGTTTCGGGCCGACAGAGTAGATGTGAGTGCAGTATTTTATTTGTAAATGCTGCTAACGGTACAAGCTAACTTTAGCTACTGTTTTGAACCTACCTCATCAACCAGAGGTCTGGTGAAATGCCATTAAAAATCTGAATCATGATTTAAAACACTTTGACGTTGTCACTGCACAGTGTAAATGATTGACATTAACATTTGAACGGATTTTGACTCCGCTCCTCCAGACTAAAGATAGATTTTTTAAGCCACATTTGCCATTGTTTTTCTTTCTCTTTCTAAATATTTTTTCTGCTTTTTCCCTTTTAATCCTTCTATTTTCAGGACTCACAAAAGCCCTTGTTTTTTTTTCTCTGTTTGATTTATGGGTTCAGCCATAAACAGTGCAAATCATAGGCATTTGAGCATGTTGGTAGTCTTTGCCTCCAGTTGCCTGCCCTGTATGATGTATGATGTCATACATAGGGCTGAACCAGTTAGTAGATCGAAATCAGGTTCTTCAATACAAATAATTATAAAAACGTGTTGTTGTTTTTTTGTTTTGCTTTTTTCATATTTTGGTTAAGCGAGATGTTCAGGGTGACGGCGGCATTCACATAATATAACAAATAAGCTAATAGCAGATTGGATAATGGCAAAAAAAAAATTGCAGACACTAGATATCAACAGAAAGTCAGAGACTGTTGTATTAAGTTGCTGTGAGTTGCAGAATCATTTCTTCTAATCAGAAGAAAGAGGATTAAGTTATGTCAAGAGCCTTATGGTGTAAAGTCTCTCCTCCTCTCTGCCCCTGCATTGTGTCCACAGCAGCCTGTACCAAAGAGTATCCTCAAAGTCAAGAGCGCTCACTCTGCGGCAAAATCTGGAGCCTAAAATGTCCCCATAAGAACACTACACAGCACACTGACTAGCAAAAAAAGCAAGCAAACAAAACTTTATTTATATGGCACATTTCATTCCAGGTGGAAGCACAACGTGCTACACAAAGTGCAAGAGGTATGAGTTGCAGGCACACAACAAAGCTGTCAACTGACCATAAAAATAAGTCACATCAATTAAAATAAAAATAAAGACTACTAAAATAATAATCAAGATGAAGAATAAACTAATAAGAGATACAAAGGCATTTTAGTCAAAACTGATAAAAAAAAAAAAAGTTAAAATTAAATAACAGAACAAAAGAATAAAACCAATCAAAACTAAAAACACACCGAAGTTAAAACTAATAAAATTAAATATAATAAAATAGTTAAAAAATGAACCGTACAACTGGTTTGCACAGCTAAAAAGGAACATCTTCAACTCAACTTTAAAAGATTCATATAAAAAAAAGAAAAACATTGTCTGTCATGACAGAAAATCGTCTTAGACGTGGCTCAACATACAGTTCAAAACAAAGTCGGACAATAAACATATGGGATGTGTTCCTCAAGACAATAAATATCTGATACAAATAATTTAGACAGAATTAAAATTACAACTACTATGCGCAAAGTGGCAGAGTATTTATGTAGATGTTTGGACCGTTACCTTTTATTGAAGATGTTTAAAGATGATACTTTTGGGGCACTCCTTATGTCATCAGGTAACATGTTCCAGCGACTGCTCAACTTTAAGATTTGTCATTCGACTGAAGGGTCTCTGACTGATAGCTTTAACCCCCGACGTTCAAGGGGCAGCCCTATTCGTATGCAAAGAGACTTTTATGAAAATGTGTTATTTTAACTTCTGAGCCGGTTTTTGAAGCTTCATCAGGAAATATTTGATCCATGACTGACAAACTGCGTGTGCTCCACAGGGGGATTTGCGGCGCATGTGGTCCGAGCCCTTTCACACCAAGACCAGCAGCTCCCGCTTCCTGGAGGTATGATGCACCCTGGGATAAACGACCAGTGCGGGGAGGACTGCGGATCCTTTACCTTAATTAGAGGAAAGGAGAGAGGGCGCACTCACAGTGAGGCCATGTTGTCATCACTTGTTCATGCTTTCCGCCAATCTTCTGTGAAAACCCTCAGAAGGACACCAGTGTGTGGATCACAACGCCCCAACACGACTCATGTTCGGTCCCTACATCCTCCGCTTCATGTCTGCTTCCTCTTTTCTGTTTATTTCCTCTTCATCACAGTACATCCTGTCTATGCTGTTTTTGTTCTTTCCCCCCTCTTGCTCTTTTTTCCTTTTTCTCTCTTCTATAGTTAGTCTCGTTTGCCACTTCCCTTTCATGGCTCGTTCCATTCGTCAGGCCTCTTCTCACTGCGTTATCCTTCTTTTCTCTGCATCATTAATTTTCTCTGCATCTCTGTTCTGTCACCGACTCAGATGAACTCGAGGGCCGGCCTCCCCCCTTTTTGTGGACTTAGGGTCGTGAGACATGGCTGGGGTTTATATATATTTTTTTAGCATTGTCGTGGTCATTATTATTATTAATATTATTATTATGGAATGATTTCAACAAATGGAGAAGAGGTGGAGTGTTGCAGTGGCACAAGACAGTTCCTGGGAGCAGCGACATCAATAAAGGAGAAGAGTCTTCCCCCTCCATCCGTCTCCCCCCTCCCGCTTTCTTCATCTGTCCCATCATCCCACCACGATGGCTTTTTCCCAGCGCTCCCGCCCTCCTCTGACACTCCTCTCTGTTCATCTGCTGTCCCCGCCCTCACAGATAACTATGTATTTTATTTAGAAAAGTTTTATTCTTGGCATATACAGAAATGATGCATTATAAATTGTTAAGCCGCCCCCCAGCGTTTGAGGGGCCGCTTCTATTTGTATATATGTGTATTTGCGGTATCTTGAGTTTGTATTTGTGTTCGGGAGCATGTTGAATAGGGTGGGAAACTGACGCCAGCCAACGGCCGAATTTTTGGCAAATTTTGGCTTGTGTCGAGTCGACCGGCAAGCATCCATCACTTAGAGGTTGTTTTCTAAAGTTTGTTGGCGTGTGTGATAGAAACGTAGCTGATGGATATTTGGGAAGAAAGAAAAAAAGACATCTGCATCGGTGGCTGGTTGATGAAAAAGTTTCCTGCTCTAGTGTTAAAGTGTGTGTGCGTGCGTGCGCGTGTGTATGTATGTATGTGTGTGTGTGAGTGTGTTTTACTTGGTTTTAATTTGAAGACATGAACATGTTAAAAAAAACAATGACAATAGTCAGGTTTCCACTGAGCTGGGCGTGTTGGA
This sequence comes from Plectropomus leopardus, assembly GCF_026936395.1. NCBI lineage: Eukaryota > Metazoa > Chordata > Actinopteri > Perciformes > Serranidae > Plectropomus > Plectropomus leopardus. The sequence goes on along the minus strand of NC_142195.1, from coordinate 16,406,134 downwards.
TCAAACACATGACGTCTAATGGAAACACTTTGTGTCTAACTTGTAAAAAAAAAAAAATACAAAAACTCAACAGGGGTCAATTTTCTTTTTATCAGTCTTTTCTGCGTGCGGACAGGTGAAATGTATACAGTGTTGTTTTTTTTTTTCAAATAAATGAATGTTGAATTAATTTTAAGGTATGTTACTTTTCATGAAGCCACATCATACATCATGCTGGGTTTCATACCGAATTTCTCTCGTGCACATCCTAAATTTATTTATGGCTATCGAAACACTAAAAGCATCTTACTCCAGCTCTCACAAGTCTGTAAACGTCTGAGCATGATGATATATGATCAATTTTATACGTTTTGATAAAAGTGGAACAGCACATCTCATCTGAACTTCACCTCAGTCGATGAAGACCTGACTATTGTGAAAGTTCTGACTCAAAGCTCGGAGACGAGGGAAGACATACTGTGGTCAGATTCATGCTTAGTTACAGATGAAGGGTTCTTTGGGTGGATGGTTGTGTGTGTGTGCGTGTGTGTGATCACATCATAAAATCTGTTTGGACCTAGGGGAGGGAAGAAAATCAGTCATGCCCTTCAGAAATCGAAAATAGAAATTAGAAATTAACCCATAGGATGTTTTTGCTGTCACCATTTGGTCCCTGACAGTCTTGCAGTCTTTTTTTTAATGTCCTTCCACTTTTTTTGTGGTGCTTGTCAGTTAATATCTAATGTATACTGGAAAAAATGTGTGAGTGATCGCACGGCAGGAAGTCGGAGAGACATATGGAACGATGCAGTTTGCTGGCTATTTTGTTTTTTTTTTTACTTTTTTATGCTATCTGGCCGTGCATGTTAAGTGTACAGTGTATCATTTTCTCAGACTGCAATCGACAGGGCTACTGCAGTTTTTGAGTCTCTGCTGGCCGGCACTGAGGCACTGGACCTATGAGCTCGGCTACACAGAGCAGCGTCAGTGGGTGGGACAAAGGCTGCGGGTCAGAAAGACTGTGATTGGTCAGCTCTGACCTGACAAAGTCTGAATATTGTGTCAGGTCGGGACGTCCGACCTGCCGCTCAGTGCAGTCGTCTGAACTCGGACATCGTGGAACCACAAGCCCCCTTCACCTCCTCATGGACATGGCAAGAAAATATATAGATTTATATACATATATATACATATATATGTGTGTATATGTACATACATTAAATAACTGATGACGATCATGGTGATATTTTTTTTTTTATAGAAAATGGATTTCTTCTTACCCCCTTGTTTGTTTGTTTGTTTGTTTTTTTTCTTTAGTGCTTTAGTTTTTTTTATTTTATTTCCACCTCTTCTCCCCTCCAGCAGAGGCCTTCAGCTCTGTTGGTGCATCAATATTACAACTGAATGGATTCTGTATAGAAAAACGGTGAATAAATAAATTAAGAACTGTGTAGTGAAACAAGAATCCTGAAGCGCTTGATCTAAAACACTTTGTCTCCTTTTAACCCCTCCCTTGCCCTCTGCCCCTCTTTCCCTCCTCGTTCAGGATTCTGCTGTAAATAAACATGACTCTAACTGTAACACCTGTGTGGCTTTTTCTTTGGTTTACTTGTTTATCACTACATTTACATAACAGCTATACATACAGCTACTTTTCAGATTAAACATAAAAATACATGAAAGGTTTATAAAATACAATTATTAATAATTATTAATAATTATTGTTGTTAAAAAAATAACCCTCTGAAATCTGAGAAAATTGACGTAATTTCTTTCTAAAACATGGGAGGAAGGATATGAGCCCAAAATTAGCAGCAAAAAAGTTAAAATTTCAAGAAAGTTACCTTAAAAATTGGTTTCAGGGCAGCGTTAGTATTTATACAACAAAACATGTTTTGTAAAATGTGTCCCACAACACTTCAGGAAGTGGTTTTAATGATCAGATCACAATGTGTTTTGGTGGATGTTTACACCTGTATTTAGCGCTATCCAGTTGTGATCACATCACCCGAGACACACTTTGATACCTGGACTTAGCAGGGTGACAGCAAGTGTGCAGGATACAAGGAGAATGAAATTCTGATTTTATTAATATTATTATTTAAATCTGAGTTGTTCCTACTTTCACAAGTAAAAATGCCCTTTGTGGAAAAAAGGCTTGTTTGGCTTTTCTAATGAAATTGTGTATATATATATATATATATATATATATATATATATATATATATATATATATATATATATATAATCTGACAAAGATATTAAGTTTTAAACCCTTTGACGTCCTGCTCATAGTTTGGTTGAGCACATTTTGAGTCACTTTATCTTAATGAAAAATGTGTTGAATTCAACTCAACCTGATTAAGTTATCTGTGCCATTGCGTTTAGGATTGTTATCCTAAAAAAATCCACTAGATGTCACTGTGTTTTAAACAGCCTGCCTTTTGAGGTCACCTCCTACAGGAAGTTAATAACAACAAAAAACACCAGGCATGAGGGCCCTGTTTGGTGGGATTTTCAAAGGTAGGTAGATTTGTTTGACGTTACAGTTTCAGAGATCCTTATGAAGAAATGAATGTAACTTTACACAAAGACTAAAAGTTTAACAAGGGTCAGATATATTTCATAGAAACATGCCCTACCAAACAGTCGATTTGGCCTTTTATGGGAAAGGTAGTGAAGCTAAGCTAATGAAATTAAAACTGACCATTTGCTATGATATAGGCCTAAATCAACTTCTGATCATTCATTGTTGTTAAATGACTTAATATTATCCGTTATATATACATTATATATAACATTTTCATAAGTGTGATTCTTAATCTATGTTTTACCAAACTATTGCATTGGCCTTTTATGCTAAAAGTAGTTATACTAAGACAATACATTTGCATTTTTTATGAAATAAAAAACGGATGGAAATTTACTTTTGTTAATACCACATACTAAATGTAATTCCATTATATATTTGGTGAAAGAAATTATGTCAGTGCGAATTTCTTTCACCATTTGTGAGACGTTTTCAAAGAGTACTGTAATGTTTAATATGTGTGGTAATAATACTTATACTGGAAATTATATATGCTGGTATACTAAAAACATTACAAGCATTATTAAAGTGAATAATTTATAATTTTCATTTATTTATTTATACATTTTTTACCATGAACGGCCATCTAAACCTTTTGTTAGAGGTCTATATTTAACAAATTATGAGGTCTATTAAAAATAAGTTGTTCTTAAAGCCCCAAGGAGATAAAACATGCAAAGAAAAACTTCCATTGCTTTTATTTCTTGGTTAAGACTCTATTTTAAAAATGAAATTGTGAGAATCATCGCATCTCTGTTATTCCAGCCAGGAGCAGACTGTGTGGCAGTTTGCAGAAATCTGTGCTAATTGAGTTTTGTCCAGCAGATGGCGACACAGTACAAACATCTGAACCACAGTCAGAGAAGTCAGAAACGTGAAAGGCCTGTTGAAGTTCCTGAAGTCAAACACAACATGCACAGTGTGTTTTTATGTGCAGAAGACTCAGCCAACATTATAAGCTTATTTTCAAGAGCAGCCATCTATTAGCAGCGGTGCAGTGTCTTAAAAAAAAAAAAAAAAAAAAGTACTGACATGCAGACAAAAGTGTAAAGTTCATGTTTCCACGGTCAGCCTCAGAGGAGACATGAGCAGTTGCAGAGTCAGAACAATAAAAGAATAAAGTCATTTCTAGATCAAGAACTTAACTGAATTAAAAGCCATGCTCTCATCTAAAAAGGTAATTGGTTCCTGCAGGGCACCGGGGAGAGATCTCATGAGCCTTCGTGGGAAAATGGCCGCCGCCTCAATGACAGACCAAAGACGCTGAGTCAAGAGTTTGCAGAAAGGCTGCTGCACAATGGAAACAACAATCAGGAAAAAGTGAGTTCTTCTCTCTGAGTTTGTATCTGTTTGAGTCACTTTCACTGGGACAGTAACAGGTCTGCAGACCATCACACGGCAAGTGTAGGATATAAATGCTTGACAAGAAAAGTCAAGAATGAAGAGCAGCATTGAGAACATATTTATTTATTTTTATAACTATTATTTAATCAGAAAAAAACCCTCTTAAAACAGAAAAAAATCTCATTTCCTAGAGTGTCAGTCAGCATCAAAGTTAAAAACACACAACATAGAACCAAAATTACAAAGTATACAACTCCAAAACAAACGATGTTAAACACAAAAAGAACACAAAATAAGGTTACCACAAGGAAGGACTAAAAACTATGTTAATATACGCTATACGTTAACCATAAAAACAAGACATATTTAAACACCAGCTAAAATACACCCTGACATGGGCATGTAGAAGATGACATTCAAAAGTCCTGCAACAGTGCTCTGAAACGCCTCGAGGAAACAATGAGTGCAGCTTTAAGTCCCTCTGCAGACGATTCCACAGACATGGAGCTGCATGCACAAACGCTGTTTTGCCAAACTGCATACAAAGCCAAGGAATAGGCAATAAGAAATGCATTTAGCATCCCCTGAGTAGTTTATTGTGAAGAAATCATGAAGTACTGCTGTTATTTTAGATCTTTGTTTTGCCTTGTGAAGTTCACTGAGGTTCAGTCTGTGGTTTCACTCTAAAGGAGCTGAATTTCAATATTTCGTGCTCTTTGTTGCTTTAAAAGACGTTCAGACTCAGACAGACGGACAGCCTGACCTGCTGACTGGCTGCTTCCCTGGATGGATGGATAGATGGATGGATGGATGGATGGAGTGGACGGTGGGGGGATGAGGAGCAGGACGCTGGGTGGGTGGTTAGTGGGGGGGTTGGGGAAGGTCGGTGAGGTCAAGGCAGGCAGGGTCCACCCCTCTTCACCTATTGGCCGACTCGGCCGACGAGTCCTGTGCAGCTTTGAAGCCCTGAAGTGGACAGAATTCCACCACGACCATGGGGATTGTAGCACGTCATTTGTAGGAAATTTTGGCGAGATGGTCCTAAAAACAGAGAGGTTGGCCCACGCTTGGCATGCAGGGTTTTTGTATTGGGAGGCGCGCGTATAGGGTCCTCTTCCATTGATCCTGAAATTACAGACGGGCAGGTGACAGGGCAACCTCAATTAACCAAGTGCTGCAAAAATTAGTGTTTTAAACAGAAAAGGAACTCCCTCTTCTTTTTCTTTTGATTTGTAAGGTGATGCTTTGTATTTAATGGGGGTCTAAGCCACATTTTCATATTTTTTTTCAGCCTGATCCTGCTTTTGTAATAATGCATATATAACCTCATGCACAACGATGTTATAAATATCCTCTTATCCTGATGTGCAGACAGACCCAGAAAAGTTACTTTAAATTCTAGTGGGGAGCCAAAAGATGCTAAATGTGCCCAAATTGTTGGAAATATGGCAAAATAATCCACTAACGGAGAGGTTGGTTCACGCTTGGAATGCAGGGTTTTGTATTCGGAGGGTAGGGTCCTCTCCCATTGATCCTGAAATTACAGACAGGCAGGTGATAGGACAGGCTCAATTAGCCAAGTTCTGCATGAATAATTGTTTTAATTTGGAGGGACATGAACGCCCTCTGCCTTTTCTTTGCATTTGCAAATTGGCTTGAATTTAAAGAATATTTTTCTACTGTGAAATGTGGAATGAACAATAGGAGCATTAATCCTATGTGTGTTTTTCCTTTAACCCTTTAAACCTTTTGTGGGGTGATTGTTTCAAACTTGTACTGTGCTGCCAAACCAGGAAAGAAGAGAAAAATTCAAAATAAGATCTCTTCTTTGTCCAGCAGATTTTTCCTAGAAATAGCCGAGCTGTATTTAACATCAATATGAGATTTTGACCATTTTCTCATATTACTTAAATTGAGCTTCGCAGAAATAGCTTTCCTCTTGTCTCAGTCCAATCCTCACATGAGATCTTAAAATTCTCTTTTTTCTCTCACAACACTGATCTTTTTTTTCTCTGAAATAATCAGCTCTTGAGATAACAGTAAGATCCAGAAGAAAACTGGATTTGCTTAAAAAATGAACGTACACAGTGTCAGAATTTTGTCTTATCTGTTCTCAGACTTGTCTCACTTTTGAGAAGCCTATGAGCACAGAAAAATAACTCCTGCTTATTTCTTCTTTTGCTCCTTCTGATCTTAATTGTTCAGAATTTAGTAATCTCCAAAAAGAATGTTGATTTATTTCTTATGAGACAAAGAAAAGATTTTTGTAAGAGGCAAATTTTACATCTGCGTAAACATTGTTCACACACACACACACACACACACACACACACACACACACCCCAAAAAATAATTTCAAATTTCAGTGGAGAACCCATAGTTGTTTCTTAATAGTACTACTACTACTAATAATAATAATAATTATTATTATTATAACGATAATACATTTTATTTATATTTGCCTTTCAAAGAAATCAAGGATACCTTACAAGACACGGTTAAAACAAGCAACAATGCATCCATAGATTATAAAGTCTAACTATCTTTAACATACAGTAAAATAATCTTGGAGAACAATTGCCTTGAAAAAGGAAAAAAATGCAACAAATAATCTTAATGTATATTTACTTTATCTTAAATTGTTGAGTTTACCTACAAATGAGCTTTATTTACTTAATTTTATGAATTTGTTACAACTTAAAAATGACAAGTGAAATTCTCTTGTTCTTTCTAAGCGCTGGTAACTTCAGTAAACAAGTTAGTCTGACTTAAGTTAATCATGACAAAGAGGATTTTGTATTTGATGAAGAGAGGAGATCTTCTTAGTTTGTTTAAGAAAATACAAATATGACTGACTAGTTTGCAACAACAAGAATACATAAATATAACAAAGTAAACTTGGTTTACTGAAGTTGCAAAAACAGAAAGATTGACTCAATTAAAGTCATCATTTCACAGTTGCAACAACTTCACAAAATGAAGTAAATAGAATTTAATTTTAAGTAAACTTAACAATTCGATATAAAGTAAACATAGATTAAGACTTATAGCTATATTTACTTACATTTCTCAAGGCAGTTGATTTACTGGATTTTTTAAAAGTTAAATCAACTTCTCAGATTTTACAGTGCGCAGTGATTATTAGCTCTTATCACAGCAGCAGATATGTTTTCCCAGTCTAAACTGGTGAATATATAACCGTGCAAAGCTCATAATAAATTTCAGAGTCAGTAGCACATGAAGTGAGCCAGCGCAGGTAATTTAAAAGTGCTGGTATTTATTGCCGGTGGCCCCTGCTCCGTTAATGGCAGAGAGGTTCCTTCCCCTTCTTCTTCTTCCCCTCTCTTCTCCTCCAACCAGGCATTCCAGGCTTGTTTAAATAAGGCCGGCCTGCCTGGGCGCGGGTGGATTCCCCTCTGGCCCTTTGCCCTTTGACCTAAAGTGCATTCCGTATGTAAAGTGAGGAATTCCTCTGAAGTTCAGTTAATGGGGTTGAGTTTTTCATCCTTTGGACTCTGCACATACACTCGATGGAAAAGGGGGAAAAACAAGCTCGATGTACACTCGCTGGGGCGGGCGGCTGTGAGTTATGGATGAGGCTTGTTGTTTATTGGCGGCGGTAAAGGATCGATGGCTCCCACCGGCAGATATGGAGCTTCAATAAACTTGTGTGATAATCCTCTGGGATCATGACTAATTGATTTAATGGAAGATGTTGTGGAGTGGAAGTGTGCAGAGGAAGTGGTGATTAGTTGGCTGTGGCCCCTGAAACTCTGCTGGTGGAGGAATATTATATTATTATATTATATGGCTGTGATATTAATAAAAGTATCACTGTTTCATCTTAAGTCAAAGGGTTTAGTGGGGAGTTTTTCCTTGTTTAAAGACAGAGGGAGTCATAAACTGTATACAGACTGTAGAGAAAACATTAGGGGATATATCATTAAAAATACACACGTGAACAAGTTTGAGATCGAAAGTTATTATGTTCATAAGTTTAACTGTTTTGCTGTTTAAAGTTTTTTTTAAACCACTGGATCTAAATTCCCTTACATTTTGCCTTTTTGCTACTTGTGTAAAGCTCAACTTGAATCTATAGAAACACCAGGCAAAGTTAGTTTGTCATCCAGTTAAAGATAAATCAGTCCATATTTTTTTTATGTAATTAGTGAAGTATTCAAAACACATAATCATTTAAAAGCAGGAGACTTAAAATTCCCGAGGTTTTGCAAAACCAGGTTATGGAATAACTTTTAATCTTTATGTTTTGTTGAAATCTTCATAACTTCCTCTGTGTTTGGTGTCCCACACAGACCACATTGCTGTAGTATATATGTAATAATAATAATAATAATAACAACTGTAAATTCAACTTTTTTTTGGCTTAAAATATGTTTTCTTGTCTTCTGTCCTCATTAAAACTAAATATGTAGAAAAGTATTAAAGTGACCCTTAAATGCTGGTAATGAATTGCTAAACACCAAATAAAAAATTATTTCATGTTGCACAAGGTAATTAAGCTATGCATGAACACACAGGCATAGATTGCAGGGGGGACACAGAGGACATGTCCTCCTCAGTATTTAGAACATGTGCATTTCCCCCCTTAAAAAAATAAAAGAAGCAGAGGACTTTCAATTTGACCAAATTAAAGACTTAAACACCATAAAATGAAGCAGAAAATGCTCATAAAAAACATAACAAAATGCAGAAAATTAAGTGTTTGATGCTCAAAATGTTCTAGAGGAGGATCTATGTTTCACATGTGCCCTCCCCAATACACTCTTGCATGAACAAATATCTTCTCCTTTTGTTTACCAAAAAGTCACTGACAGACAGAGAAACCAATATGTTCTCCTACATGATGTTAATTGTCAATTTTATTTATGAAGCCCATTATCACAAATCACAGTTTGCCTCAGAGGGCTTCACAGCATACGACCTCCCTCTGATCTTGGACCTTCTCATCAGATAAGGAAAAACTCCCCCCCAAAAACCCCTTTAACAAAGAAAAAAATGGTAGAAACCTCAGGAAGAGCAACTGATGAGGGATCCCTCTTCCAGGACAGTAAGACGTGCAATAGATGCACAGCAACAATAACAATAACAACAACAAAAACATAACATAGTAATAGTAATAGAAATATTAATAAATATATATGATAGTATGTTACATGCATATATTATGGTATAAAACAGTGGCTTTCAACTGGTCCAGTCACAGGGTCCAGATTTCTCCTTATTCTTAACATATAATTTAATTAATCTGTCTTTTCTCCATTAACCAATTAATCATTTTCTTTCTAAAAATGTCTTAAAATTGTCAACAGTGAAAATCAAAATTTCCCAAATTGCTTGTTTTGTCTGACCAACATTACAAAAAGCAGTGCCGTACACAGACATTTTGGGGGGGCAGGTGCTCAAGCAGAGAGCACAAATAAAAGAAAACATGTTGTACAATAAAAACAGAAACGACACTTCAAAATAAAAGCTCTGCACTGAAAATTCACTGTACTTTAAAAAGTGTGTTTTTCACAAACTTGACACATTCACAAGTCTCTTGGGGTCCATTCAGAATAGACCTGTGGCCCACTTTTGTAGACCGACCCGCCATTTGGGAACCACTGCTATAAAAAAACAACTTATTTCTCACTAACTTTTATAAAAACCTCAACATCAGAAATCCAAATAGACTTATATCAGATTTTATGTCCTATTTAACATTTGGTGTCTCTAGAAACACTGGAGTAGACAGGTAACAACAGTCATATTCTAACATAATTTGGAAAATTCATTAAGCATCAAGCTGATAAAACAATCCAAATGTTGGAGTTATGGGGAGGGTTAACGGGCCACCTTTGGGGGAGGTAATTTTGACCATAGGCGTGGAGTTTTAAGAGGACGAGTAGGTTTATGACGTAATCTGTTTGTTTTCAATGATATGGATTTTTGTATGTATTGTCTGCTGTTTCCACCGAGGACCTTTGTGTTTTTAGTAATGCTTTGGGGATTTTTTTTATGTCATGATAACTTGTGAGAGCTGTCATGCTGAAAATGTTCCCCAAAAAATCAAATCAAATTTGAGCTGTTAAAGGTGATCTCCAGGGTTAAAGGCAAAGAAGAAAATAAATGTGGGTGTTTTTTTTTTTTTTTGTTTAGTAATTTGTTGTCCTGCTCTATGAAGTTTCTGGACCTTTAGATAACAAAATAAGATTCCTCATGATATATTCCCAGGTTAAACTTATAGGTTTAATGGAAAGATCACTGCGGAGCTCCTGGGTGGAGAATCAGAAGATGGATCATGGGGTGGAGGTTCTTGTGCTGTTGTGCTTTAGGAGCCCTGTGTACTGTTGGAGACGCAGTAAAAGGCTGTGCCACCCACACAGCTGGAATGTCATGCATGCAGTCCATAGAGTCTGTTTCAAGAGGGAGGCAGTGGGGGGAGGAGGAGAGGAGGGGAGCCCTCTTTGGAAGAGGCAGGGTGCACGGGGGCTCGGTGCTCGAGGTGGGGTCTTCTACTACTACTACTACTTCATGAAAAAGATGAAGCAGAAAACTCACTACCCACCCCACCGCAAAAAAAAAAACAAAAAAACTTCTCCATTAACCTTTTTTCCTTCTCGTGGTGGGAAATTATCAATGACGATCCATCACGGTTGTTTGGTCTCTGGCCGATGAGTGGAAGGAGGGGAAATGTGGAGAGGGAGACGTGAGATGGAGGGATGGGGGGTTGGGAGAGGTTAAAGGGCAGAGGAAGAAAGGAGGTACATTTTCGGAGGATGGGAGGTTGGAAAAAAAACAGAGGGAACAATAACTCCCATGTTTAAAAGGCTTTTCTCAGCCCCCATGACACCTCACACAGGCAGCAGTTTAAAGTCAGGCCGTTCAGCAGGGAGTGGTGCTTTGTGGCTCTTTCCCCTCAGGCTCATTTTCACAAGAAACATTCTGAAAAACATGACATTTTTTGTCTCTTTGCTCTTTTTGTCTTCTCTGCTCTCAACAAGGTACATTTCAGAAATAATCTAGCTTTCCCCCCACACTTTGCATATTTTCCTGTAAAGCTGATTTCTGTGCTGCCGTCTTTGTTCTGTACATTTCTAAAAGCTTTATAAAAATGCAACCAAACAGGAAAGCTGGCACAAAAAAATCAAACATAATTGTTCTCTGCAAATGTTTCCTTCTAACACGATTCTTTAAAATACATCAAATGAAAGGAGCCAATTTAGTGAGATAACATTAGTTCTTTCTATTACAAAATATATAATGTGCTAAAAAAGGCATTTATTTCCCCGTTCAGATTTTAGGCCTGTTTTCACTAGAAGTTGCATTTTCAACATCCGTAAAATACATTTACCTTATTTACTTTTGAAATAATGTTTTAGTTAATTGTTTAAATTATATGTGTAATACTTTTGAAATTTGGGAAACTTGCTGAAAGAAATATGCCAAATGTTGCCTTTAAATCACTTAACAAGTGTTTGAAATAATCATATGAAATTGTTTTAATGGATCTCTATGAGTACAGGTACATTTTACAATTATTAATTAATCATTTCAACTGTTTTGTTATCAATTAATTTCTTGAAATTGAGTGGTTGGTGATTTCCTTTATTTAAAGAATGAAAACACCTAAATTTGAATTAAACACAACTGAAGGTAGTATATTTTTAAATACTTAAAGGCTAAAACCTCTGGACAATAACCGAAATGAAAATGGATTTGAAGATATTTGTGAATCAAACAAAGAAAAAATCAGTAATAAGCTTTTTTCTCTTGAAATTGGATGATGTTTATTTAAAAGTGTGGATATACGATTGATTTGACATTTTAATCACACAAATCTGCAGTAAAATATTTCATTATCTCTCAGTAGCTTCATTTTACTTTAAAACAGGAGTTAAACTAACACGTGTGAGTGAAGTTTTTTTGGAGTTTGTTCTGTTTTAAAGCCACAAAATCATATTAACAACCCATCATTTCAACAAATTAATTGTTCAAATTAAACATTTGTTAAGTTGCTTGCGCTTCCTTTTCTACTGTGGAATGATTTTTAACAAACGAGTGTTGGTGAAGGAAAAATCAACTTAAGTTATTCAACATTTGTAATCCTTTAAAAAAAAAGCTTTTTAATCACTTTTTAAACATTTTGAAGCTTTGTGAGCAAATTGGGAAATATGTTCTAGTGGTTAATGAGTCATTTTTGAATCATTTTTATTCTTTATAAGAGCAGATTCTATGAGCCAAAACTAAATCATTTTGTTTATTTTAATACTTTTAGAAATTGATTTTATAAAGAAATTAATTTCATAAGATTTGCAGAACAGCCACAACTTTTTATATTTTTATTTAGCATTAGATTCACTCATTTCTACAGTGTGATCACCTCCTCCTGCTTTCTTCCTCTCTGTGGAGATAAATAATGACAATCAGTGTCTTTAAATGTTCTTGACATATATGTCAGAGTCATTATATAACCATATGATTCAGGCACTAAGGAGGGAATCTCCTTTCTGCCTGTTTTTATTAGTTTGTGGATTAGATTAGGAAATATGTATAAAAATACAGTTTCAGCAACAGTGATGAAAACAGAAGATATAATTAGCCAAAATCAAAAGTAAAATGCCACTTTCAGATCAAACACTTTGACAGGACAGTTTGGAGTCCAGTTTGAGGAGAGTCTCTAAAGAGGCAGAGGGGGCATCACTGCTCCAAACCTTCACCGGATCCATCATGCCCCGCCTTACATCAAACCTTTTTTTTTTTTTTTTTTTTTGCCGACTGGCTGCACAATCAGATCCCTTCTGAGTGGGCTGGAGTCGGGTGGGTGTGAGGGGAGAGTAAAAAGTGGGCCCTCTCCCACTGGATAATGCCATTATTTCAGCTCCTCTGGCCAGGAATGCCAAATTTCACAGCCCGCTACTCCTCTCTGTGCGTCAATCAAAGCTTCGCAAGGGGCCGAGGGCGCCCACTGGGTCCGCCTCCAGCACCGTGTGATCTGATCCAACCATTGATCCCCCACAAACCAGATCACACATGCTCAAACTGGGATCTTTATGCGACCACAACAATTTCTAATTCATTTTAATTATTATTTTTAATAAGTTTGCGTAAAATGAGAAATAATGGATCGGAAATAAGTGCCAAATCTATCCAATATTCAATTTTTTTGAATCGATCAATATTAAAGGCCTGATCCGTGCCGCCTGTGTGAGAAGATAAGCCGGGTTTAGTCCATATTTGAGCTAATGAGCAGCATTACTGTCCCTCCAGAGGCCAATTAGAGGCTAATTATAATCCCCTTTGTATCTGCACAAAAGGCTTTTTTGCGCCAAAAAGTAAATAAAATAATTAGTGATCAAGTATCCAGATACAGTGGAGGCAGAGATGATGAGAAATTTGTGAATGGGACACAGTTAATCAGGTATTCGTTGTACGGTGTGACGCTTCCTCGCGCGCAGCCAATCCCGTGCGCGCTGGGAATGTTGAACACGCCGAAACCAAACCAATGGCGCACCATACAGCAAAGACTAGCGCAAGAAGAGGCCAATCAGTGGGAGGCATGCAAACGAGGAATTTGCTCCGGCAGGCTCTGAATGTCAAGTAGTCAAAGATGGAGTCCGGATCTGCGAGGCCGTGTGCTTGTGCATGGAAGACTTGCGATTTTTTCTCACTCTCCAAGCTTGCGCACATTTCGAGCTCGAGTCGCTCGCAGGTTTTCAGGAACGACGGCGTGAATCCACAAAGCGTAGGACCGCGAGGAGTGGTTTGTGGAGAGGGTTGCTTTTCTTTGTTTTATGGACAACTTTTTTCCTCCCTTCTCTTTTTGCCTATAACGGATTGTCCCTCCCTTGGCTAGATACTATTCATGATTTTGGAGGAGGAGGTGGTTGTGCAGAGAGAGAGAGAGAGGAGAGGAGGAGGGGGGAGGGTGTCCGCTGTGAGTTGTAGGCGATATTTGCGTAAATTGTCAGGAGCTCAGTGCAAACTTGGAAGTTGCAAAGGTCGAGATGCGAGGATTGAGTGTTTATTTATGCGACTTAAGGGAGGGGAAACAGCGACAAGAGTTCAGAGTCAATCCCGCGCGCTGCGCATCTGGAAGCTCGCTCCAAAACTTGATCAGGACACGATTTAACGCCTTGTGGACAGATAAACGCGTCCTGCACCTTATTGGGCTGTTATCGTAGTGTAATGGGTCTCCGAGGGGGACATTTTCACGGTGCTGGCGTGTGTGTATGTGTGTGTGTGTGTGTGTGCAGCCTATAGGCTGTTGTGCAATCTAACAAGTCGTCAGTATTGTACTGTGGGCTTGTGAGCTGGCAGGAATGGCTCGCAGAGCAGATCCAACGTGAAGGAGGCGTATAGGCCGCTCACTGAGATGTATGGCGGAGAAAACGTAAAGCTTTCAAGAACAGGTAAAAATATAAAATAACAAGAACACCTTGATGTGTTTTGTAGGGATAAGGAGATGGAGCAGACAGGAGAAAGCTGCACGGTGTTCTAGAGATTTCCAGCGTCCTTTTTTCCTTCATGCTATAGATTCTGAATGTTGTGTAACAACGCGTTGATTGTGCAAACTTGCAGGAGCTACTCCTGCTTTTATTCTCGGCTTTGTTGCATTTAATTGTTAACTAATCTCACTATTGTATAGAAAGACAACTTTTTGTAAAGTTTTTTTTCTCCTTTTTGTTAAAGAAATCAATTATTCTATTTTGCCAGAGCTAGTTTGTGTTAATTCTCAGCGATCATTCGGAGTTAATTATAGCACTGAAATGATAAAAATGTATTTAATAGTTTAGGTGTGGAAGGTGGCAGCGTGAAAGCTTTGGGAGTGTGTGCCCCCCCCCTTGTCTCCAACCTCCCATTTCTCCCCCAAAATTAGAATGCATGTCATTCACTGGAGAGAATAGTATGGGCCCACATGCTGGGAAATACCCATTCTCCCAGGGAGAGAGTAACCAATGCTGCTTAATTTAGGAAGTTTAACTCCACCTCTGAAAAGTTAGATTGTTAAACTGTGATATCCTCTCTGTCTCACGCAGACAGGCTGATTTTGTGCAGTAAAATGCAAGTTTGCAAAACTTAAAAATCCAGTTTGAGTATTTCTGATCTAACTAGTTTGTATTAGCTTTTTAAAAATAAAACTATGACTAGAGATGTCAGTGTTCATTTATGTGGTTTTGTTTTAGGAGAAAAATAATTGAGTGTGCAGTGGAGTCTGATGGTGTCCATGTTGTTGTCCACTGCCCTTTTTCTGTTGCACTACTGGACATTGAGATGAGCAGTGCAATATTAAAAGGGCATTGGCCGATAAAACAGAGACACACACCTCCCTTTACTGCCTTAACTCTAAACCTACACATGGAGCTATCAGGGGCTCCTTAGATGTGATTATGAGTGTGTTTGTGAGCAACTACCATAAAAATCTCCTTTATGTGCTTTATTTTTTAGGAGATAAAAATAGAGAAATATCTGAAATTAATATTTCCTTTTTATCCAACACTTAACAGCCATTATCACTTCAACACCAAAAGCTAAATTTTTAAATTTGAGTGTTTCTACGTCCATCAGTCAATCCAGACAAACAGCATTGTTGCTTATTTAAATGTAATTGGAGTTTGGCAGTGAAGAATGGCTGTCCCCATGTCCACGTGCTGACACATGCTGAGGTCAGCTGCTTTGACAATGTTGCACTACTGTACCATCCATTCTAGCAGTGCAATAGTATTGTCATAGCATTTGGCCTCAGCTCACACTAAACTGGTGCTAAAGGGCTCGTTTCAAGCGAGTTTGTGTAGAAGTGGAGCTGATGACTGATAGCAGGTGGTAGCGCACAGAAAAAGCCTCCCTAAACTGTTTACCCAGTTCTGTATTTACAAAAGAGACTGCACACACATTTAGACTGACACAAGCCCTCATGACCTAAATGTAAAGTATACATTCTCTGTGATGCAAATTTAAGCATTTTGAAGGAAGACAACAAGTACTTTTTTTTTTTTTAATGCCAGAACTTCAATTGATTTTCGTCCATCTTGTGTGATGGTGCCACTTTTTTACTTTACACCACAGCTAATGACAAATGTGGCTGATTATGTAAGGTGAATGGCCAAAGAGCAAACTAATAAATCAAGTCAAGAAATAAAACATAAAAAATATACTTCTGCTGCATTTTAATGCCTGAAACCTTTCCATTATCTGAACTGGATTTTCAAGTTTTCTAGACTTTGTGGTGAATGGATTCTCTCAAATCCACAATTTTTTCAATGGAGTTCATCCTATTTTCGTAACTTGTTTTGTCGTCACATCAAACACTGTGACAGTGTGTATCAGTGATGGTAAAATAAGCAGATGGAAAAAAAAGAGGAGGGGGGGGGTTGATGTGTGTTTTTGAGCATCCTCAGTGGTAGCAGGTCGATGGGGGGAGGGGAGGTTTGGGAGGAATGTAGGGAGCAAGGCCCTCTCTTCCCCCTCGCGTTTTGCCTTCCCTTCTCTTTCTCTCTGTGTTGAGATTAGGTGTCACTGCTCCTGTGTGTGTGTGTGTGTGTGTGTGTGTGTGTGTGTGTGTGTGTGTGTGCCTCATGTTTGAACCATAAAGCAGGAGAGTAAAGAGGCTTGTTTGTTTTGAAGACTGTCAGCAGACCTCTCCGGGTGGAAATGTTTAACCACAGTCCAGTTTGCTGTGACAGGCTGCAGCAAGTAATTATTAAAAGCCAGAAAACTTTTCTTCAGAACAGAGTTTCAGGTGAAAAAAATGATTGTGGTAAAGTCTTGTTGCTTTAAAAAAAAGCAGTTTTGAATTGTACAGGACACGTATGTAAAAAGTGCAAGGAAAGGCATAAAAGGAGACCTCAGTCACTTGACTGTGTGAAATTCTCCCTGAGTAAAGAACGTGACTTGTTTAGGCTTGCTTGCAATGCTTGCTGGGAAATCCTGGAATGTGTGGAATGGGGGACGGTGGTGCTTCTGCAGTTATCTGACTGCATAGAGCAGCAAGTATCCTGCATTGAAACCCAACATGTCAGCGGTGCTTTTTTTGTTGTTTTTTATGCAGCTTTTTCATGTGCAGATCAAACTACAGAGAACACAAGCTAATGAGATAATGACATCTGCATTTCATTAAATACATAAAACACAACAAAGTGCTGCGCCTGAATCAAATGTTTTTGCTTCTTTCCTTTTGTAATGTGTCTGTGGGCCTGCTTTTCATGAGTGGATGTGTTTTCATTAAACTGTGCTTAATGAGGCTTTTAAAAGAATTTATAAATGAAATCACTGTGAGAGAATTTGTTTGAAAGAAAAGCCTAACTTTTTCTAAACGTGAAAGAAAAAAGTTAAATGTGTATATGTTAAATTCTGTTTTCGCGGTTTATGAATCATGATATTTTTCTGACCCTCTCTAAATAAAGACTAAAAAATAAAGTTTTCATTTGCTATTTATTTTTTTCTTTGAAAAACAAAATTTAAAAAAAAGCAGAATTTAATATTTTAAAGTAATCAATTGACAATTGGATTAAAAAAATCTGATGCGGACTTTAAAATCTGACATCTTTACACATGACTGGCTTTTGTATTAAAGTTTTTGACAACAGTGAACGAAACATGAAAAAACAAACTTCATCAAAGTGTTAGTATTCACTACATCGAAACACTGAAATCTCGGCCTGCTCGCTTCAGAAACCGTAGTGGAAATAGATCATCGCAGTGTGAATGAGTTTTGTTAGAGTGCATCTTTACTCTTCTCAGTTTAGTTTGATTCAACAAACTGATCCCACTCAATAATAGCCTTTTTGTAACCTCCTAATCCATTTATTAATTCTTGTAAACTCCTAATTTGCAGCCAAGCTTTGTTCAAACTCACACAACTTTTCTTCCTATTGTAGAGGTATTTACAAATATGCAAAGTCCCCAAACACACTTAAGTTTTATTCTTAAATTTTGGGAAAATGTGGAAAAATGTTTTATATATCTAGAGTATGTCTGATGTGAAGGGACAGCTAAAAAAACTAAATGAATTTGACTGAAAGAGCAGATAGAAACACTGAAATAGTCTGAAAAAAGTCATTTTTCTGAATTGAATGAATGTTATGAAGTGAAATTTGAGGTGAAAATCACAAGCTGAAAGAGTTAAAGTTTAATGTTTAGTGTTTTGTGAAGACACCAGATACTCACATTAAAGTTTGAAAAATTAAAAAGAAAAAAATCATATTGCATTTAAATTAATGGTACCGCTAAAAAACAAAACAAAACACGATGTCTAAAGTTTGATTATTCCACTTGTGTGGACAATTAAGTTAATGGGAAGTGCATATAAAGAAAATACACGTCACAAGTGTGAAAAAGGGTATTTTTTTCTGAATTTAAGGGAAGTCAAAGTGAAATTTAGGTTGAAAATCACAAATTGAAAGAGTTAACAAATTTTAACATTTAGTGTTGTGTAAAAATCAATATGTACTAAATATTAATACTACTGTCACCAAAAACACAGATTTATCAACACATTTTGAATCAGAATATTTAACAGTTTCAGTTTCTGCAGCGCTGATACACAGGTAGCTGCTCTTTTTCTCTCTGTCTTATTGTCAGTGTTGACTCTGCTGTTCTCTGCAAGAAAAGAAAAGTTTTTGTTGTCATGTTAAAGCCTTGATAAATTTATCTTTTGATCAAAAATTTGATTTTTTTGCCCTCAATGTCAGTTCTAGTATCAAAAATGGCATCAAAGATCAATATTTTTCTAGGTGTTTTATAGAAGTTAGAAATTCCAATATTATGACAACACTGTTGAATAGCATTGTAAACAAAAACCTACAACATAAAATGCTAAAATAATTTTTATAACCCATTTTAATGCAGCATGAAGCTGGAGAGAAGCTGACTCCCACCCATAGCTTAACATTAACACTCAGGATCACAACAATGTCATTTGCCAAACTTTCTCATTTTTTTTATAATTAAATGAAATTAAAGTCATGTTAGTGACATCATCAAACAGCCTCCTCTTCCTCCTGCATGTTATTGTCATTATCATAGGTGTGACTGTATTGTTTTAAAGATATTTCTGCAGAGTGACATGTGGGTGAAACTCTAAACAGCACAGTGAAACGGGTACTTTTCACACCTCTGCAGCACAGGTAGCTCTGTATGTGAAGAGACAGCTCCTATATCACAGTGTGGTATATTGTCTCAGAGAGACGAATGGAGGGGTCATAGAGTTAGAGAAGGCATGTATGTATAAGTGTGTTTGTCAGGAGACGTTTTACGACTTCAAACCAGAAGGCAAGACTTGTTTGCAGACTAAATATTACCAATAGAGCTGTGTTATGTATTTCATGTTATTCCCTACAGTTTTCCACAACAATTTAGTTTCTTAAGAGATTAAATTCAGACACAAAACCTCAGTTCAAATGTTGTGACTGTCTCCACACACATGGGTAGCGGTTAGTCTGGTGTCAGGCTGCTCATTCAGATTTTTTAAAAAAATTCAACTGCAATAACAGGTTAATGCTATCCAAAAGACGAGATGTAGCCCAAGATCTGGCTATGAAAGTTTCAATGAATAACGCTGCATCAGATGAAGAATGCAGACGGTCTTTTGTCAAACATCAGATCTGAGAGAATTCTAGGGTTATTTTATACGCAAATTGTGTCAAAATATGTTGGACAAGCAATTAAAAAAACAACAGATGAAATAGCAGCTAGGTGGGATGAAAGCTGAGGAAAATAAGGTGAGAAAATAAAACATGACAAAATATATAAAAAAGGAAAAAGAAAGAAAGAAAGAAACAATAACAATAAATCCAGGTGACAAGCAGACAATGCAGAGGGAAATGCAAATAAACTGAAATAGCCCTGATACAGGAAATGAAATCATCAAGGAAACGTGTGTGTTTGTGTGTGTGCGTGCACACACGTCTGCAAGGGGGAGGTGCTAATAAATGCAGTGGGTGGCTCCTAATTTTGGCCTGTAATGTTTAATTCAAAGGAATAGTAGACTATGAATAGATTCTCACACAGTCATATGAATTGTGTCAAGATGCTCTGACAGTTCACACTTAAAAGTCAATTATTTTTTTCTTAATTTTGCTCATTTTCATAAACACAGTGAGTTAAAATCAGCACTGGATCCCGGTGATAACATTGTGCTTTGTTTCTCTTTTCCCACCCAGTGGTGTAAGACAATGTCAGCTGTTTTCAGTTGGTGCTGGTGGAGGCTTCATCATGATGTCTGCTGTGCCGTAATCAAAATTAAATATGAGACTGATGTATCCGTATCAGTTTTTCTCTTGAGAGAAATGTAGACAGATCTCATTCCCTACAGGAAAACAGCAGGAAAACTGTGATATTCTGCACACTTTAACCCTGCAAGAATACAGAATATTTTCCTCTTATACATGATCACATGTGAGCACTGATATCATAAGGAGAGTGAAAGAGTGTGTGAGTGTGTGCAAGAGAGACAGACAACAAATTCCTCTCAGCTCTCTTGATAAAGGCTCCCCTCTCGTGGGAGCAAGACTGTCAGAGCCAAAGAGAGGACAAGAGACATACACAGTGTGTGTATTACAGCACAGGTGTGTGTGTTTCTACAACAGCAAAGCAAAATAAGGTTTTAATTTTAACTGGGGGATGTACAAAACATGCAGCAGTTTAACCTGCCAGTAGATGAACTGCTGTATTTGCTGTTGAGGTTTTTTATCTTGTGTTTCACTGTATTTCATTGTAGACAAAGTGATTCATGTTATCGAAAAAAATAGAGATGGATCAGTGTTTTGCCAGATTAAAAACGTTTAGTTTGTTAGTTTAAATACACGCACACACACACAGACACACACTCACAGATCGATCGACATGTTTGTTGCAGAGGAGATATACTGCCATCCAGTGGACAACACATGAAGTACAAAATGAAAACTTCCACCCTTTTAAACCTGGCTCGACATCAGTTTTTCTTTTGTGCTGCTTTCAGACGCCTTTTACAATCTGCCTCACTCTTTTTGAGCAAATTGGATTGATTTCTTTAAAAATCATAATGGAAAGGCAGTGAGTAACTTGACAAAAAATGTCCCACAAATTGCTAGAATTTATTAAAAGGTGACAAGAAAAAGACCCGAATTTTATTTTAGTTATTTAAAAAAGGGGGGAAATTTAAATGTAAAAAAAAATTTCTTTTTTTTCTGCGTCTACTAATGGTCAAGAGGCTCATGACAGTGTGAGATAAAGCTGAGCTTTAACATTGGCTTGCTCAGTGGTGCTACGTAGATGTACGCTTGCTTCTGCGCAGTTAGACAGTTGGCAGGTGTATTTCAGAGAGAAAATAGTTCCCACATGAAACTGCTCATAACAAGGTCTGTTGATTATCTTGAGTAATTGTTTCATGATTTCTGGAAAGAGACATTGCTATGAAGTTTTTCAAATGTAATGTTTTTGTTGATTTTAGCATCACAAGCTGAGTGCCAACTAGTTCCATTATATGTTAAAATTAAAGCGCTACAGAGATATTTTTTATTATTATTGAAGAGAAGACAAACATCTCCAACACTTGTCAATTTATACTAAAGCAGTCAACACCAATAAATAGCACTACAGGTAAAAGGAAAATGTGTATTGTATAAACAAGCAAAAAACAAACCAACAAAAAAAAAAAGAAAACCCACAGCATATTAACTAGCTTGTTTGTAGTAACTTCTTACACATCCAGTCTGATTTTAATTGCAGAAATTTTACATGATCTGTCCATTGGACTTCTGTCTGGATTTTGGTGTTTACATGAATTATATTTGAAAAACTCAACAGCAATGTGTCTTTCCTGAAACCGTGTCCTAGTTACTCGCAGTAATCCACAGACCTTGTTGTAAGCAGTTATCTACAAAATAAATAGTCCCCATTAAAGCTTTCTGTGAGAATTTTAGGAGCCAATGTAAAATGTTTATGTATACGAGATGCCACATATGTATATGTTTATTTAAAGTTGTTCTACTTCAATGAAAACAGTGAAAACAAATAATATGATTTATTGAAATGATTCAAAACAAATTGCACAAACAACAAATGAATAAAATTACTTCCTAAAAACCATTACACAAACCTCAGATTAAATGTGCAAATGTACGACTACATGCAACAACACATGAACACTCATTATGTACACTTACCCCAAGTCTACTTTTGATATAAATCTTTAAATCTAGCTGCGTGGCATAGCAGTACATATCCACTAGGTGGAGCAGTAAGTTATTTTTTTTGTAAAGGAGGCACATCATGGCTGCAACAAACCCTTTGAGCAAGCACAGGTGCAAACAATCCTCTTCATCAGTGTCCCTGACAGCCGAAGCACACGAGAAAGTTCCTCTGCAGCATTTTCTTCTGAAACAGCTGTCCTCAGCACTGTAAGTGAGAGAAAGTTTAATAAACTATGAGCAGAATTCAGCTGAGAAATGTTTTGATCCTAATGATAATAATATTGAGATTTGTTCACCATCATATAGTTGTTGGTAACAGTGAGCTCTGTTGAAACAAAGTCAGACGAGACTTGAGACACTGCTTCGTGAGGCATCTGAAAGAGTTAATGAGTGAGGTGAAGAATGAGCATAAACTGTGAGGGATCAGATTTATTTTTGTGCAGGTGTGTGTTTAGGTGAGGGCTGACCAGGACGGGGGGTGCCATGAAGAGGAAATTGAAGGGGTAGTGCAGCAGGTTGAGGCAGGTGGAGGAATACAGATCTGCATAACGCATCAGCTGGCTGGCAAACAGCGTCTGTCTGGAGCCGCTGCGCAGGAGGCTGCCCATCTTGCCGTAGGACATGTCCATTCTGTAGGTCAGCGCCTGCAAACAAACAACCAACATCAGCAGAAAAACCTGGACAGAGTTCCAGAAAACTTCTGAAACACAGTTTGTAATATCAGACGTCCTGTTTTTGCTTTCTGTTGCAAAAATTCATATTCAGAGGTTGTTTTTTTTTTTAAATCATGGTCTTGAAAAACATTTGTACATTTCTGCAAACCTCAAAAATATGACATTTGCACATTTCATGCATGTCATGTCAGTATTTCTAAGGTGACATGGTATACGATGTGACTTTGGCATTGGAAGGTGAGGGGGATAATAAATGGCATGACACCTTTAGGGACAGCTGCCAAGCTGCAGACCACTATTCTAGAGCAAAAAACAGTAAACATTTTTGAAGTTTTGAACATGGGTGAAAGCGACCAAAAAGTGGATTTTAAGCCAAAACATCATCTTTTACAAGCCATAACCAAATAGTTTTTATGCCTATACTTAATGCAACTTAAAGTTTCAATGTGTCTTCTAAATAATGATGTGCAAACGTGAAGTGTCCTTGGTTTACGGAAATATATAAGGCAAAACATTTTTTTTTTTTTTTGCAATTTGGTTGTGCAAAGCATTTAGGTGATGAACAGTGTGTCAGACTTTTTTCTTTTTTTTGTTGCTACATAATTCCCCATTAGTAACAAATGCCCATTACTTCATGTGTTGTTAATGATCTAATTTATTGCTGTAAGCTCTCATTGCACTAAATGAGGCAGTCAGTAGAATTTGAATGGATGACCAAACCACCTTCAACCAGATGAAGTGTTTGTGTGCTTAAATATTTTAAATGACAGTAAAGCTGTGTTTAAAATGTTCTAGCAACAACAACAAAAACTTCCAAAGTAGTTAAAACAACAACTTCTTTAGCAACATTTCCTAAAATGGTGTAACTGCCTAAAAAAAACCAAAAAACTAAAACAAACTTCAAGAATGAGAAATTGAAAATTGAAAAACATTTTTTAAATGTGTGAAGCTCACCTTCATTCTCGCCTGGATGGTACTGATTTCAGGACACTTTTTACTGTCGGCGTCCAGATGCCTTCAGACAACCAACACAGGAAACAGTTAAGAAGCTTTCACTGCATCATGTATCTGTGCTGTACTTCTCGTAGAACGTCAACATTTGCTAACATCTGGGCAACAGTGTCACAATAAATGTCTGATAAATATCAGGCTTTGCAGCTTAAAACAGACTGAAAACATCCACAGGTTTTTCAGAATAAATGAGTTAAGCTTATTTGTTGGATGATTTACACAACTTATTTGTTGCATTTTTATATGCAGTTCAACAGATACTGATTTACAAATTATGGACAACTAAAGTATAGTTGTATAAGTATAAATAAATAAAGAATGCCTTTTGTAATGATTTATTAATGTTATAAATTATTAGAATCAAATTCTCTGGGTATAAATAATTATAGATTATAATGAATTTATCACTTCTGCATGAATTCATGATTAATTCATTGTCTATTAGCTGTTCAAAAAAACATAACAAGTGTTATTCATGTAAGAAGAACTCACTTGTAACGTTCAGCTAAGAAGATGTCGAGACGTTTCAGCTCCTCGAACATATCTGCCAAATCAAGAAAGTCATCAAGACTTTGAAATGATCACATTGCACAAACAATACAACAACGATGTCTACGTGTTCTTACTTTTCTTCTGCTCCCATACTTGCAGCTCCTTGTTGAGCTCCGGTACGACCAGAAAAGTCTTCCAGCCCTGATGTTTTTTTGATTTGAGGATGTCACCAAAGATGTGGTCGCCAACGTAGAGGATGTCTTTATCTTTAACATCCAGCAAATCACTGATGATGTCTGAAGATCCTACAAACATAAGGTTTGTTTATATTGCATAAGAGTACATGGAAGGGGGATTAAATTATCACAATGCCTCCACATCACAAGCACACATAAAAAATACACATGTATGGAAGCAAAGAAGTGACGTCATAATTATATTTTGATAAGAAACTGAATACTTAACTGTGAAATTCAACCACTGAAGGAATAGCATTTAAAATTTTTACTCTAAAACACATCTATTTGGATTTCACTATATATATATATATATACATATATATATATATATATATATATATATATATATATATATATATATATATATATATATCAGATTAAATTTAGTCGTTTTTGGAACAAGATTTTCTCATCAGGCTAGAAGAAAATTTATATTAATAATTTAATACGATTAAATGTATTGGTTAATTCAAAATTGGCAGACACTGGACATATTAATAATCACATAATGTGTAAAAACTGTAGTAGATTAGGTATTTTCACACACATCTCTACAGTTTACACTGAACGTCAGCAAAAAGAGGAATCCTGCTCTACTTGGCTTAATCCTAGTTAAATAACCAGACATGTCTCGCTTCTTCTCCTCCTAATATCCTTGTTATCTTCTTATTTATTATTTTATTAAAAATTAATGAATAGAAACACACAATCTCACCTCCGGAGTAAACAGTTCCATGTTGGAGGGCGCCTGTGTACGTCCCAATCCGAAGCTTTCCCGTGTCCTGTGTCCCAAAATACAACATGTCACTGAAACCTGCTGCGGCTCAAACATGAACGTGTCAATCTTCAGTGGTTGAGACTTTTTCATACCGTGTCCACTTGTCTCAGCACCGTCCCCTCTGCAAAAAACAACGGTTTTCTGGTGTCCACCACGATGAGGTCGAAGAAGGAGCGCCAGGAGTCTTTGGGATTTCCAGACTAGAAATAAAGAGTTAAATTCACATGATTCAATGAAATGGACATTTTCTGAATTTTCAAAGCAAAGTTTAAATTTTCTTACCTTACTGCTACTTTCAAGCAAGTATTTCATAATGACCTTGATGAGGAAGAAGAGAAGGAAACAGAATTTTTTTGAATGTCTCCAGTTAATTTTCATATAATTTGGGGCTTCAGTGAGATATATTATTCTGTGTTTAGAAGCTCACCTCAGTGTAGCTGTAGTCACTGTTGGTGGCGAGGAAAACTTTGGCCACTGTTTTAATCCGGTTCAAGAGGACGGGGAGATTTGGCTGTAAAAAGCACACTTCACTTATTCATTAATCTACAAAGCCTTGTTTAATCTAACACCTTCATTTAGTAGCAACTAACTATATATGTCATGTCCCAACAACAACTTTTACATCTTCAGCTGCTTTTTTTTTAATGAGTTTCTAGAAATCTGGTGAGGCTGCTTCCTGTTTTTATTGTTCTAAATTGCAGCTCTCCCTTCACTCAGATATTAACATTATTAATAACTCCTGAAAAAGAAATTAAGGACTCGACTTTTTCATTTGAATTTTAATTTGTTTTTTTGTGTGTTTGTTTTTCTCTCTCTTATTGCCAGACGTTGGAACAAGTCATTACTTTGCAAGTCACAAGGGAATCGCAAATCTTTGCACTCAAGTCAAAACAGGCAAGTCCCAAATTTTTAAGTTTCGACTTCTAAAAAGGCATAATACACTCTTCAACAAAATTAATGCCAGTTTAACAATGTTATAACAATACAAGAATATATTAAATTTACAAAAATCATGAATGCTTTTTAAAATTTGAACTTAACTGTTAAATTTGTTAGGTGGGGCATGCGCGTTAGTTTACCTGGTAGAGCGGGCGCCCCATGTACTGACGCTGTGTCCTTGTTGCAGCAACCGCAGGTTCAACTCCAACCTGTGGCCCTTTGCTGCATGTCATCCCCTCTCTTTCCCCCTTTTATACTTAAGTTGTCCTTTCATAATAAAGCCAAAAAAGCCACAGGTTGGAGTCGAACCTGCTGATACAGCCTCTGTACTTGAGGTGCCCGCTCTATCAGGTGAGCTAATGGGTGCACCACAAATCAGTTATGTTAAAGTCCAAGTGGAGTTGGAAGTCTGTCTTGATTTTTTTCAAGTCAAAAAAGTCCTGTAGCTATTATTGCTTTTTTTTTCTTGTTTATTTTCATTTGATCTTTTCATATTAAAAGCACTCTGGGCTGCATATTTGCATAAAATGTGTTACATAAAAGTCAAGTTATTATTATTATTTATTTATTCATTGAATATTTAAACCATGTTTTTCAGTTCACTCACATCTTTGATGACGTATTTCTCCAAATTCTTGATAGTGCGTTCCTTAAGGGCTCCCTATAAAGCACACAGATAGAGTTTAACCTTTAGAGGCAAATTATTATTTCCCAAGCCAACAACGGGCACATGTCTGCATCTATTAAAAGACATCGGTTAAAGGTCAAGTGTGTAGGATTTACAGGCATCAATAGGCAGAAATTGTATGTCATGTATTTGTATGTTTACTTTTATGTTTTCCATTAATTTATGATTACCTAAAAACAAGAATCATGGTTTAGTTGCCTCAGAATGAGCTGTTTATATCTCTATACAGAGCAGATCCTCTTCTATGGAGCCCACCATATTTTTTCTACAGTAGCCCAGAATGGACAAAACAAACTGTGACTCTAGATGGGGCCATTTGCAATTGGAAAAAGTTTCAGTTTTGCAACCTCACAACATCTGCAACTGGATGCAACGAAATCCTACACACTTTAGAGCTTTGATTCAATTCACCGTATCATGAATGAAGTCCATTGCGTCCCGAACATCCTGGAACATGCTTCTGTAGGACATAAACAAGTCACCGTGCTGCCAACCTTTCAGGAGGCTGGGCAGAAGTTTGACAAATAGTTCACAGGTTAATTTATAATATTTTACAGCTGAGAGGAATGGTCAAACGTACATATGAGGGAATTAAAACAAAACAACTTACTTTGTGTATCTGGTGTTTCTGGTGAAGAAGTCTACAAGGCAGGTGTAGAGATAAGTCTCTGCAGGGTGCATGCAAACACAAAAGTCAGTTAGCAAAGACTTTAAAGTCAACTTCCTTTTTTAAATAAGTTTCGAATGCAGACAAATGAGAGTTTGAGGGTGGTAAACATTACAGGATTGCACAGAAAACACATTTTACATTTTATACCTGAAAGATTGAAGAGAGTGTTGAGGATGTAGAAACGGTCTGTGTCGCCTCTTTGAATGAACTTGTTGGGGTAATATTTGTGGATGTCTTCCCTGTGGAAGATAAATGGATCAATATTACAAACACAGGCTAAATGACTAAAAGGACACCATGCATGATTTTATGATTCAGGATTATAAAAAAATGTGTGAAATCTTGTGATAATCTACAAAACAAATTAGATGCACTCGTGTGTCTCCTGCGAACCGGAAAACCAGTAAAACCACACTGAGTCAGCTCACCTCAGCTGACTGTCATGCTTCAGTCAATATTAGTTTGTGTTTCCCTTTTCTACAAATAACAATGAGTAGAATACAAACAACCGTGACATACAAGCTTTAATTAAACTGTAGCTGTTTGTATTTTCACAACACAATACTGTAAAATGTCAGCAAAATGGCCTCAATGTAAAACAGTTTCGCCTGTCTGTTAAAAGTCGTAATCAAAATCTAAACTTTTTTTTTTAATCTTATGGTATTCCCCTCAATATATTAAACTTTAGAAGATATAATTTGATAAAATATTATATTTTTTTATATAAATATATAAACATTGGTGGGAAAAATTTAGATCATTTATTAATTTAAAAGCAGAATCACTACACAAGTGCTTCATTACAAGTAAAAGTGATACTCACTTTGCAGGCACCTGTAGTGCTGTTTATCAGTCTAGTTAGTTTTGGTGTGAGTTGCTGAGTGTAGTAATGGCACTAGATGGCCAAAAAAAAAAAAAAACTTTTGAAAAACTCAACAGCAATGTCTTTCTCAGAAATTACAAATCGGTAACTCAAGATAATCCACAGACCTTGTTTTGAGCAGTTTTCGGTAGGAGCTATTTTGTTCATACCGAACTACATCTGCCAACTGTATCACTGCGCAGCAGGAAGTGTCCATCTTCTGCTAGCTCACCTAGCACCACTCAGCTGGCTAAAATTACACACTTCCTTTTGTGCGGTGATTCGGTTGGCAGGTTGGCACAAGTTCAGTAGTGACAAAATAGGTCCCACATGAAATTGCTCATAACAAGGTCTGTGGATTATCTTGAGTAACCGGGTCATGAATTTTGGAAAGAGACTGCTGTTGAGTTTTTCAATTGTGGTTTTTTGGCACTTTGAGCACCACAAACCAAGTGCCATCTAGTTCCACTATATTGGAGAGAAGGCGGACATCTGGTCGATATCTCCAACGCTCGGCAACTCACACCAAAACAATCTGGATTGATAAATAGTGCTACAGGTCAGAGGAAAAACAGTTTGATTTGGGGGTGATCTGTCCCTTTAACCACTTTATATATTGATGGCTGATTTAATTAACTGTACAAAAATACATCATAGTTTTTATGTGAAGCAAAGAACAATATTTCTGTGAGGGGCATATTAAAGTAAAGTGGTACCAAATATTGTTTAGACATCTGTTTGCATCAGCATCACAAGCCAAAAAAATACACAAGGAGAGCCAAATAGTGAAGGCCTTTTAATTGTGTATTCTCTATGTTTAGTATTACTGCTTCTCTATCAGCCCATATATACACATCTCATCATGTTCAGGCTTACAGAGACTGTAGCCTCGGGCAAGAGGGGGACGCCCTGCACGTCCTTAATGTGATGTCAACTCACTTCTAATATATATTTTTCTTAGAACTTTTATTTCTCTTAATTAATTATGTTGTATAGTCAACTTTATATGTGCATCTGTCTCTGTCTGAGTTCACAAGTAGGGATCATTAAACAACAATTCATCAAAGTATGTGGGAAGATTTCGGTCCTGTATTCTCTAGAAAGAGTTTGACTTTACCCTTTGAGGAAGAAAAAGCCATGGCTGCAGACTAAAATATTTCCATTTGAATCCACCTTCAGGAGGTTTCCATATGTGGTGTCGATAACTAAACCGCTGAGAGGAGAAAAACAAAAAGAAGGTATGAACGAGATCAAGTCATGACATGATCTGACAGTTGAAGCAGCACCTGGGTTTATTTCAGGACTGCACATAGCAGAATATCAATTAATCCACAAGTTATTTTGTTCAAAAGTTGTTTTATGTATGACATGTCAGAAACTGTTAAAATTCACAACTTCCTAAAGCCGAAGGTGATAGCTTTTTTGCGTGGAAAATTACTTAAAAATTTATCTATTATCAAAATAGTTGCTTATTATTTTTCTGTCAATTTACTAATCAATTAATACAAAATATTTAGAATATATACATTTGTGCCCCCCAGTGAAAACATGAAATTACTAGAAGACTTTTATTTTGACAGAATTAAAGACATTTCCACCATAAATTGATGCAGTTCTCTAAATTCTCTCTCTGTCTCTGTTTTTTTTCACTAATTTTCAGTTCATTTTCTTGTCAGCCTTTTCTGACCTCTTGCAGTTTTTGAGACACCTTTTGCTAAGTTACTCATTGCCTTGTTAACTATGTTTTCAAAAGTAATCAAACCAATTGGCGAGGGTCTGAAAGGTTTAACGCTTGTGAAAGGCATCTGAACGTAACACAAGAAACTGATGTCGATTCAGGTTTAAAATGGTTGATTTAATTTTTGAAAAAATTCTACAAAAACTTTTCATTTTAATTAAATTGTTTGTTAATGAACATGCAACATGACACTCCATTTCAAGGGGTTTATCCTTACATGTTGAACTGACATAAATAGTTGTCCTTTGAGAAAATACATAATTACCTTATCCATACACTTTCGTAACAATTTATGTCTTTAATAAATTGTGTTCCCCAGGCATTGGGTGAAAAAGCATAAAATTGCTTGTAATTTTTCTTTTGTAGGTTTACCTTCTATTTCCATAGCACATCAGATAAAATGATATCTTTTTGTTACATGACTTCTCATGCGCAGATGTAGACTTTTAACTAACCGTGTGGGGAAGCTGGGGTCATACGTGTAACGTAGGAGCTCATGAGGGTATCCAATAGACACCATTCTGTCTCTTATCAGCTCAAAGCCCAGACACTCGTAGTCAGGAGACTTATACACTGCGAACAAACAGAAACATCATTAACATAAAGCCGGTAAATCTTGTGCTACCACTTCAAGAGCAAACCCTGAAGCAAGAATATAGAATTCAGTCTAAAAAAAATCAGATTTATAACCCACTCATGGTGACGCAATGGTTTACACTCACAAAAGTCTTTCTGTTACATACTCGCCATCGTGTAGTCCATGTCGAATCCATAGCATTTGATGTTTTCCAGGGTCAGACTTCTGTT
Source organism: Plectropomus leopardus (assembly GCF_026936395.1). Lineage (NCBI taxonomy): Eukaryota > Metazoa > Chordata > Actinopteri > Perciformes > Serranidae > Plectropomus > Plectropomus leopardus. The sequence continues at coordinate 16,375,150 of NC_142195.1, read as the reverse complement.
GACGAACACCCTGTGATCAAACACAACAACATAAGCTGAAGTCAGCATGACAGAGAGAACATGTTTGAGCACAAGATTTAAGAGGTGTTCGTTGAACAATCCACGTCTGTGGGTTGACTGTTGAGGTTTTCTAAGGTGACTGTGTTGCAGTTGTTTCAGGTCATGTGGGCCTGAAGGGAAAACGTCTGTTATTGTTGTTTGAAAGTCAAGATTTGCTGCTTTTCTGTGACATTATTGGGTTTCCTTGTTGTTGCTCTAACAACTCTTTTCTATCACATGAACTTTTTTAAAATTAAAAAACTCCATCATCATTTTACTAGGGGGTTACAAATTATTGGCCTGACTGATTATTGGGGCTGATATCTGGAATTTTGCCAATTATCTGTATTGGTGTTTTAGCTTAATGATTGCTGATCAAATTAATTATTAAAAAGTGCTAGAAAGTGTCAACATGGGAGAAACTTTTAATGTGTAAAACCTCAGAGAGCTATTAATTTTTAATTAAATTTCCCCTTTATTATAAAGAAAAGTTGCTGGGAACTTAGAGTACATGACGTTGAATGTTTCAGTTTAAACATTTGCTTAAGGCGTTTAAACAAAGCTTTGTGTTGGAGTTTATTATATTCCAAATTCTAAATATTGATAGAAAGATTTTTATTTTTATTGTAAATACATATTGCTTCCAAATATCCGTTATTGGTATCATTAACTACTAATCAGTATCGGTATAGACCCTAAAAAAACAATATTGGTCGACCCCTAATTTTGAGCGTAGTGACCTTGTTATAGTTTTGTATTTCCTGCTCCTAGAGTACAGCGACAGTGGAGGTAAGAAGTGTTATTTTAGCCCTAAACCATCTCCAGCACTATTTCAAATGGCTGCAAATTACAAATAAAATGATCTATTATATATTTTAACAGACTTTTGGGTTGACTGGTGTGACTGTTGCTCCCAGATGCTCGTCTTTATCAGTGACTTACACAGAGAGAGAAGCCTATCTGCAGCACCTCCAGTCTGGATGGCACAGTGTCACCCTCCCCGACAGTTTGTACATATAGAGTTGCTGTGAATAATTTACCTGCAAGCTCTTGTTTGTAAGTGTATTGCCGTTGAGGATTTTTCCCCTTAGATGAGTTCAGCATGTAAAAGCCAACAGGGAGCGAGTATTTCTGATGCGGGAGCACTTAGTGTAGAGGGCTGGCTGCTGGGTTCAGTGACTGTGGATTAAAATATGTTGTGATGGGGTGCAAACCTTTAGAGGATAGAAGCAGGTGAGGGGGGTCAGAAAGCATTTGGGATTTGTGAGAAAACACCAGTTATTTTAAGCTGTAATAACTCAAATGTAATAATGTAGAAATAAATACAAGAAGTCCTTCTGACCTGGTGTCGTGATCAGTGAGGCACAGAAATGTGAAACCTTTTTTTGTAAGAAAATAATGACAAAAAACTTCAGAAATTGTTAGTATATATGTTAGTATTATACTGGTAAATAGCTCATCGTGGGTGTAGATTTTGGGGATGCAGGGGACAGTCCTCCCTCAGTATTTAGAAAACATTTGACCCCCTTTTGATTACTTCTATTTCGAGGAATTGCGACTCGTAAACACAAAGATGCCTCTGGTAAAGTAGTTTGTGGCAGTATGCAACTAGAGCTGAAAGAATAAGTTGATTAATCAATAAATCGATCAACAAGAATCATCACATAATCCTTTGTCATTTTTTAAAGCAAAAGAGACACATTTGCTAGTTTTGTGATTCTTAAATGTGAAAATGTCATGCTTTTGTTTGTCATTCATGATAACATTTATAATGACACTTATCAAAACCTACCTATTGAAAACGACTTATAATGTGTAAATAATGTGTGAACTTAAATGTGTTTATTTTATTGCATATTTTAGTGTATTCTATTCAATGATTTTTTTGTCTTTGAGTACCTTGAAAAGGGCTCTAGATTAAAATGTATTATTATTATTAATATAACAATAACAACAACAACAACAATAATATAATAAACTGAAAAGCATTGTTTTTTTTTGACTGGATAAAGTCACTTGGCTCTTGGAGATTACACAAGGCATGAATCACTATTTACTGGCATTTTATTAAAACAGTAAACTTACTTGAATTATAAATTACCATGACATTATCACCATAAATTGGTGCAAAAATATCCCCAGAAGTCAGGAAATTAAGTGCTTGATGCTCAGGTTTTCTTGGGAAAGGAACACCAAACCCATACTTAATATGTGACACCCCAGATGTTAGTAAAACAAACAACCCAAACAAAACACAACAAAAAACAACTATTGAAGAATAATTAATTGCTGTTATTAACCTCAGAGTATATTTGTGTATGCAGTTTAAATCACACTAAATCAAATGCACTCACATTTGGTCATAGCTTCGCTTCACTCTGGGCTCCTCAGCCTTTAAGATGTTGGTGTGTGTGTCCTCTGTGTCCATCAGGATTGAATCGACGCGAGCTGCTGTTCAACTTTATGAACTACACACACATCCAACAAGTTATACTCAGCACTTTTTGCAGCCAGTCACTGGAGTCATTCTAATTACCAAACGTACTCAAATGTAGGCGCTGACATACGTGTTATCCCGTGTTTGTACGCAGGCTGGGACTCCTCCCTGTGACTTTTTCGCTTGTTGCTTAAGTAAGCGGCTGCATGACACACGCGTCCAGACTGTCGACATCGGCATTTGTCACGCACTCGCCCTGCACGACATGAAGCTTTAAGCGTATAGATTGTGTTATCAGAGGCGTGCACATGTTACGGGGCTGCACCTCTGCGTAATTGATAGGAGTTTCCCCCGATGACTGCCAGTCAGTCCCGCTGTGACCCGGACAGCCAAACTGTGTTCATTAAAGCAAAAACATCCCAGATATTTGAAGTATTTATTTGTCTTTAGTTTTCCCAAAATATACACTTCGCAAGTACATAATGAGTGTCAGCAGCACGTTCTTAAGGTATCAAAAGTAAAAGTAAAAACTCAAAATTCTCAAAATCTAAAAATGTAACTCAAATCTTTTTTTTTTTTTTTTTTTAAAAAAACAAAACTTAATGGCTAAACAGAACATTTAATTGCGTTTTGATGCAAAAATTGAGGGCTGTACTTTTTTCTACCTTTTTTAATGACATGATACTATGGCATTTTTATTTTTATTGAAGAATATTGCTGCTAGAGAAAAAAAAATCAGTAGCTTATCTTGTTCTAACAAGAAAGGTTTCTTTTTAGAAAAAGGTATTTTCATGTTCTATCAAGAAAGTTATTAGAACAAGAAACTTTGCATGTTTAAATAAGAAAAGTTTCTTGTAAGAACAGAAAAAGTTTCTCATTATAATATGGGACATCATGTTATAACCTGAAAAGTCTCTTGTTAGAGCATTAAAATATATTGTTATCAGAAGTTTCTTGATACTGATTTTTGTTTTCTGGCGTGGCAGCAATATGCTTATGATTTTCTTTAAATGACATATTATACTATGACTTCTTATGATTATTCTTCTGATTCTTATGAATCTTATTAACACTATCCACAACAATCCACGGTGCTATAGACTAGGTAGGCCTAACATGCTTATTTTGTTATAGTTTTTCACTTCTTAATACATTTAAAATGAATAAACCTGTGAAAGGTCAGTGTTTGACATTGAGTGTACTCACAGCAGTTGAGCATCAGTTTCTGCTGGGGAATGGCAATACTGGTCGCTCAAACCATACTGCAGCACACTGCAATCTGAGAACTGGCAGTCCTAATAATGGCAATATGTTCTGTTTATTTATGATTTTAATTACATTTGCTAATGATTATTTTGGACGGCGGTGCGTGGTTGCCTTTCATAGCATAACATTTATTTATTTATTTTTTTGTCAATATATTGTATTTTAATTACTGCCTAGCATATGTGGAGTAGAGCTAAACCAAAAGTCAAAGACTGGTTTGCACAGTGGAAACATGCAGGTTTTATAACTATCTGTAATGTGATTCAGGGGAGATTAAAGATTATTTAACGCTTTATTGTTCATTATTTAATCATTTAAATGTTTGCATTTTTATATCTTTATGGGTTCTTCTGTTGGGTGATGTTAAAAACTTTTACGAAGGGAAACTGCCTTATGACAGATTTTATTTGTGAAGCTTTATAGAGAAGACAAAGTCCTTTGTTCATAATATGTGTTAATTGCGTAGGAAGTTAAAGTGTTTTCTGACAATTGTTGTTGTTTCACCACTGCAACAGAGTATTTGGTGTCCTGTACTGTAAGCTCTTGTGGGCTGGAACTTGTATTGCTGATGTTTTTGTAACTGGACACGCTGGATGCTCTGATCTCTATCTGTTTAGCCAGGGGTCAAACATGCTGAACACACTGATAACCAAGACAAGATGAGTTTAAGTCAACTAGCAAGAGAGCCACTACAACAAACACACAACACAAACACACAAAATAAACTCACAATGAAAACAAACTGTTAGACAAGTCTTGAAAGACGCTAAAGCTGCTTTTATTATTTTTATTACTTTTATTATTAACTTATTCAAATTGACAGGTGTCAGGTATAATAATATAATTAAACTGTATGACTAATTGAATTAATCTTTTATTTCTGCTGCATTTTAAACTTACATATACAAATCACAGTATGGTCTCATCTATTTTATTTCAGCTGGGTTTCTGTTCAACTGATTTTTGTTCTCTATGATAATCCAAATTTGTAGTGCATCCTGAAACTCTGTCTCCTGCGCTGTCAGATTCTCGGTCTCAGGGACATTGAACTTTACATTCAGCCCACAGGTGGCACAGACAAACAGGAATATGAGAAAACAAAAGTAACTCTGTTTCTCCTTTACAAATATAATTTTGAGTGATGAATTTAATCTTATTTCACCTGAATAATCTCTCTCACATGTGCACTGGCCTGTAGTTACAAATATGCCAAATTTCACCAAGATAATAATGAGCTTACCATTATAAAAGACAAGAGCATCCTCTACAGAAGCATGCCTATCCAGCTGAGAGTGAGGGTGATAGTGTTTCCAGCTGATTTGAATGATTGACTTCATGTTTCAGATGGTAGAGGACCTGATGCTCAAGAGGGATACACTGCAGCAATTATAATGCTAAATACTGAAACAGAAATCCTTGATAAATAACTAAGATCTTAAATGAAATGAAAAATGAAGATGAATTTGAGGACCATGCTGCAGAAAAGCATCCAGGACTCTGCGGAGACTCAAAAGATCTGCCATATTGCTTTTGAGTTTATTAGTATTTTGAGTTGCTCTCAGGCATCACCTGTCATGTTTTAAGCAAAATATGCAGAAATATGCCGCAAACAGTGTCTGGTGTTTTGTTGACTCACATACAGACACAGAGTAATGGTGAGGAGGGTCAGTGCAGCCGACATTTTCATGTACCCTCTGAAATGCAGAACTTTTTGCAATAATCATGAACTGCAACATCACAGCATGTTTACAGCAGCAAACCACAGGGGGGAGCTCTAACATTAGGACAGGTGTCTCAGGTGGAGACAACTGTGAGGTTAGAGGAATGGGTTTTTCCATAGCTGTTTCCCTAAATCCTACAAAGAAATAATAGAAGGACTAACGTTTATGTCAGGATGTCAAAGGGATATTACAGTAAAACTTCACTGATGGAAATAGGTTATTTAATGGAGGGGGAGCAGTCTGGAGAAAGAGCGGGAAGGAGGAAGAGCCTGGCTTGATTGAGAGCCCATATATAGTGGATTGAGGTCAGGTGTTTGCTCTTTTCTGCACTGCCTGCAGCACAACCGTGGGCTCGCTGCAGCATTGTTTGCCTGAGTGATAATGTGAGTTTCTTCATTTGAAGTAACTAAATGTTGGAGTTTTGTAATTTTGAGTTACAGTGATTAACATTGGGTTAATTCTTATTAGAGGTCTTGATTTTCGCTCCCTTTGTATACTATCAGCATTACTTTGTGCTGACATCTTAATGCAATACTGCAATAAACCAAACTGAAGTGGATTCCTGGGTGTCTCACTGTGCTTGAACATAGCCATAGTGTTCATCCGAGCTCTTGACAACCAGAAAATCACTTATACAACCCATATAGCCCTGAGAATATTTTACATTCAACTTGTCTGCTACATAATAACATACTGTAACATGTCTGTGGTTTGCAGAAATGTACAGTGCCAGCATTTTTTCTGGTGACTGGGTTGAGGCTCAGTAAGATAACATTCACATTGCTCCTGCTGCTGCTGTGTGCATGAGTGACTGAGGTTGGCTTTCCTTTTACGTTTGAAGATTTTAACGCCTTTTCCTTAGAGATTTTAGAATATTCTCTCAAAGGAATAATTTGAAATTTGGGGAAATGGGCTTTTTTGGCTTTCTGGTATAGGTGAGAAGATTGAGACCATGAGGTGTCTGTGCAGTAAATATTAAGCTACAGCTACAGCAGGTTAGCTTAAGTGGCTCTTGAGCTCTGTACACAGTGTAATTGTTTGTTTTATCTGTACATAAACTTGTAGAAAGGCAAATTTGCCATTTTCCATTCTGGAGTCTCAGCTGGTTGAAATAGTAAAGCAGATTAACCCTCAGTAAAATAGCAAATTGCCCCTTTTTGCATTTAAGTTTTTGTTAAATGAGCTTTATGTGCTAGTAGGTGGATTTTTATGTAAAGTTAAAGCCAGACAGACTTTTTTTTCCCCAGTTTATGGTCTTTGTGAAAAAACAGAAACGGATCAATCATCAGATATTTTGTCACACTGTTCATTCGAAAGTGACTGTAAAAGCAAGTAATGTTGCAAATCTGTGAGCAGGTCACCTCACAGATTGCAATTTACAATATCAGTATAATTTATTTTAACTGGATTAGTCAAAAACAGACATCTGGTTTCTTAATAGAGGCTCCAAAAACATTCTGTATAAATGGTATATAATACACCCTGGTATAAATTTCATATACATTGATCAGGATCTCATCCATTTTGCCTCCTACAGAAAGGACACCATGAGTCTTCAGGAGAGTTCAGTGCACCTGTGAGCTGTTATTTGAACCTGCCACCACCTGCTTGACTCACAGTATCCATGACGCCAGCCACCTCACCTGATCCCCAGCAGCTGACCACTGACTTCCCCAAGGACAAGAAGGTAGGGAGGGTCGCACCCACCACCCTTCGCAGCCTCCTCAGGGCGCATTCAACAAGGTACACGGTGTGAGCTGCAATGGCTACTCCGAGAGGCACACACAAGGGAATCATACATTCTGAGAAGAGTCAATAATGATCAATAACTGGGTGAAAAATGACCAAAGGAACTTAGTAATGTAATAGTGACAAGTATAAATAGGAATTGATTGTCTGTAGGGTTAAATTAGGAGCCAGGAGTGATAGAGCAGCCATCTATGGAGAAATGGGTTTCCTCAGGTTTATGTTAATGGATGTTTTATACCAGGGAAACACAGCAGCCTCATGCATATTTCTAGGCTTTTAAGACATTTTTAAAAAATTTAGCACATTTCTAGAATTTCAGGACATTCCTAGGATTTTAGGATGTTTCTGGGATTTTTAGACATTTCAAGGATTTTAGGACGTATCTTGAATGTTAGGACATTTCTTAGATGTTAGGACATTGCTAGGATTATGGGGCATTTCTAGGATTTTAGGATGTTGTTTGGATTTTAGGATGTTTGTAGGATTTCTGAACATTTCTAGGATTTTAGCACGTTTTTAGGATTTGAGAACATTAGCTAGGACTTGTTGGGGTGGTGCAAGGGAACCTCCACTGGCACATTTTTAGAAATAAATAAGCTCTATTTCGATGCTGTTTCGTGCACTCTCAAACCATATGTATCCTGCTGGCCATTAAGTTAAGTATCACTGCCTTAGAGAAACATGAAACTTGGAAAAATGGTTGTGTGGCTCAAAAGCTAACACAGCTCTATTTACACCCACAAAGTTGTTAAAAGTGTTTGCTTTCTGTGAGACAGTGAGACAGAGACTGTGTTAAAGCCCGGAGACATCATTTAAAAAACAAAAAGAGAACAAAAGCTAAAAGTTTAATGTGACTCAGCTTTCATGGTGCTGCATTAATTTAAGTTTTTTTGTTTGTGTACACTGACCAGCTGAATTTTGAGATACTCTGACTAGACACCACCAAACCCTGTAACCCCTCCGATGCAGTAAATGGACACAATGAAGGACAATAGGATAATGTTGTAAACCAGAGTATACAAAAGAACAGGGACACTGAAGAATAGAAAGGGGAAACTGGATGCCAAGAAAGCTAACCGTGTAAACTGTAAATGCACGCTCACAAACCTGGAGAGCTACTGCTGCCATGAGTCTGACCTGATTACAACACAACCTCAAGTCTCTCTGCATCAGAAGATGTCATCTCTCACACTTATCTGGTTGTTTTGGTGAGTCGTTTCGTTAACGGTTGTGTACAGCAGTGCTCTTCAGCAAGTGTCTCTCTGGCCTATTTGGCGGTGGGTTTATATAATCTTACTTAAGAAATAAAATACCAAAACTGTCTCAGTCTTGCAGGTGGAGTGTTGATGTCTATATTTGGTGAAACTAACCGCAGAAGGTTTCACATCTTTGAACAGCCAGGAAAAAAAAAAACACAAGCACACACCGTCGTAGAAACTATCAGAAAAGTGACGTTTTGTGTCAGAGGACGTGCAACACTTTCCCCAACAGCTGACCTGTGGCGTAATACATTCGGGCTTTTGTGTAGGAATACAGAACAGTTCAGAAAATGTAGAACCAAAGTAGAAAGTAGTCTGACATTTTTTAGGAAGGCTTTTTTTTAAAGTGGCTAAAATGAGGCTAAGCCTGGGGCGCACTAACCTCCATCTACTGTATGTAACACTGACTACAGATAAGTATTTTATCGAGTCTAACTTGAAAAGATCCTAACTATCCATTTAAAAACAAGAGAATTCCCCAGGATTACCTGGAAAGGACAGAAAATGTAAAAAATATTTATCCCTTAAGCTAACTGACTGCTGGCAGTTAGTGGTATTGAGCTTCTCATCTAACTCTGCAAGAAGGTGAATAAATGTATTCTTAAATTATTAAAAATTAATTTAAGATACACACATTATTAACTATCTTAAAAACCTCAACCACCACATGTTACACTATCCTATTTTTTATACAAAATAGTCCCATGATGAGGTAGATTATGTTTTTTAGCTTACAAAATAATAATAATAATAATAATAATAATAACAACTGATATCAAACTCCTTACACTGCAAATTTCGCAAAGCTCTGAATCTCCTCAGTAACAACAATGTACACAAAGACCAGCTGTTCAACTGCATATCAGCTGAACATGGCCGACTTTATTGTTGGATAGAAGTTATTTTGGGCAGCTGGGAGACTATTTGTCAGGCCACACACTGTGAATAAAACACAGATATGTGTGTGCGCTCTTGTCTTTAAAGCTTCCTATCAACCAGTGACTGCAGCTCCAGTGTGTGAAGCACACTGGTCTAAGAGCTGTGAAGATCACTGACTTCAATGCAACACTATGTGACGTTTGAAAGAAGAAGCAACACTTCTTCCTCTTCAAATGAAACATTTGAATTCAAAAGCATAAAAAAGTGTCTGCTGCTACAACCTGAGCCTATATGGTCTCATATGATCAGAAGCTTATGATGAATTTGATGATGCAATTCTCAAATATTGAACAATTCCTTTAAGATACCTGATTTCTTGTCCTTGTACCCAAGTGATGCAATCAGGCACATCCTTGCATTTGTGATAGCTAAATACACAAGCCCGATTCTACTGAGGCCGACATCGAACTAAAATAAAGAAACCTCCTTGGTAACGCTCTGTGTCAGGCAGACTATCAAGCCAGATGTCACACAGCTGACCTCCAGGAAAGAGCTGGTGATGGCTGTCCTGCATTGTCTGTGGGAGGTGGTGGCTTCGGATGACAGACCTCTGAGAGACGGAAACTTCTAAAAACCTGTCATGAGGACTGTTTCCTGGAGGAGATGAAAGCCCTCGCAGCTGCCAGAGAGGCTCTATTTACAGCTTGACTCAAGCAGAAGTGGCTGACACTGCGTGAAAACAGAAGCATTGTGAGCAATTTTTACATGCCATCTGTATGAATTTATAAACAAAAGTAACCTGTACTCAAAAATAAATTGGCTGATGCTGCAAAATGCTACTCCACAGCACAATAACATTGGACAAATGAGTCATCACTGATGATGTATAATTATTTACCCTTCTTGACTACAATTAAAAACATACAGAATCATTAAGGGACATTAATTATTTAAACATTATGATTTGTCAATAATAAAAGTAAATAAAAGCACCCATGGGTGGATTGAGACAGTGGGCCCCTGGCATAGATATGCAACTTCTACATACAAGCAAGACACACAGTCTGTGGTGGTTAAGTGTCTTTTTGTGGTCACTTTGTAGTCATTTACGTCTTTTTGAGGTCATTTGGGGTATTTTTGAGGTGATTTGTGTTGCTTTATGGTCATTTGTAAAACAACCACACTGAGACATTTGTATTCTTTGCGCCTTTATGTGTCTCTTTGTTGTCATTTTGATTCTCTTCCTGATCATTAGCCTTTGTGTTAGTATTCCATCCATGCAATCACCTAGTCTTGACATACAATTAAAATAGTACCAAATTTAAAAGTTACAAATTTCAGCCTCGTCACCAGTCATCAGGATTCATCCTGTGGGCGCCATAAATGTCTAACCCAGATTTCATGGCAATCCATCCAATAGCTGTCGAGATATTTCAGGCTGGTTCAAGTGACAAACTGACAGACCACAATGCTTGCACGGTTAGAAACAAAACTATCTTTGTACAGGTCAAATGACAAAAAAATCCTTCCACTTTCTTTCAATTCTGTCTACAACACGCTGTAGGTTATAAAATGGTCTATTTTTTAAAAAAAAGATACAAAAAGATTTAATACAGTAAAGGATTTTTCTTAATGGGTCAACATTATTGAGAATCACAGGACCATTGTGTATCATCTTTAACTTTGGAAACTCACAAATATGTTCAGTCAATTAGCCAAAGCTCTAGACTGACTTGTTTCTGTGTAAAAGTGCTAAAAGTGCTGGCTTGGTTGAAATCCTGTAGGCCTCTCACAGTGTAAGGCACATGAAAGACATCCTGGCGAACGAGCTACAAAGTGCCACCCCGCACCTTCAGATTTAGAGAGAAACAACAGAGACAGAGGAGGAGAAATTAGGCCACTGAGATCAGAGTGAGAAATATAGAGATGCGCTTCATTGTGTTTGAGGAGGGAAAAGTGAGACCAGACACTGATTATAAATGGGAACTGGGGGAAAATGCTGCACCTGCCAAAGGCAGGGGAGAAGGATGACTGGTTTTATAGCCACTGAAAACAGAGAGGAAATGGAAAAGCCTGAAATTGGATCACAAAAGAGCCAACCTAAATCCTCGGTTGTGAAACTGTAACATCATATTAAAAACCTCAACCACCACAACTTACACTGTCCTATTTTTGAAAGACAAAACAGTTCCTGGATGAGGAAGACTATGTTTCTTAGCTGCATGTAATACTGGAAAAAATAAGACTGGTTTCAAACTCCTTACACTGCACATTTTACAAAGCTCCGGATCTCCTCAATAACAACAATGTACACAAAGACCAGCTGTTCAACTGCATATCAGCTGAACACGGCCAACTTTATTGTTTTATAGAAGTTATTTTGAGCAGCTGGGAGACTATTTGTCAGGCCACATACTGTGAGTAAAACACAGAGATGTGTGTGTGCTCTTCTCTTTTAAGCTCCCTATGAACCAGTGACTGCAGCTCCAGTGTGTGAAGGATACAGTGGTCTAAAAGCCGTGAAGATCACTGTTTTTGTATAAATGTAATGTAATTTATGAAAGAAAAATAACATTTTCTTAATCTTCAAATGAAAAGTTTAATTAAAAAACAGAAGTAACACATCACTCCTACAGCATTACTTGATGTGATATGATCATTAGCTTTATGAAGGTTAATGTGGGTTAGCAAATGATAGATAATGTAGCGCAACTGACATTACTGAGTCACTCACTGTTTTTACTTTATGACTCTACTTATGCTGCTGTAACACATGAGGTGGTTCTTGTTTACTCAGGCTTCCACCCTCGACATTAGACATAAAGAAAACATAACATTATTGCTGATACATTATCATGCGCTCGACTGCATTGATTAGTCACTAATGTGATAGTTGAGTTTAGTGTAATATTGCTGTAAATGTTGAACTATTGTGTTCATCTCTCCTCCTGTGCTTGTTTTCTTAACTGGCTTCCTAAGTAACAGGGTTGCTGTTGATGGGTGTGGGAAAGTGTTCAGGATGAAAGTCATGTATTATTTCCATTTGTCAAGCGTTAACCTCCTGTGCTGAAAAATGAAGCCAACACGTGCCTAAAACTGCAGTTCTTTAAACAGCCATTTGAGGCTCCAGTAGCTAGTCCATCCCCAGAGAAACCCCCGTTAAAATGCTCAACTTCACAATTTACAAATTTCCCCCTTAATGACAACTGTACAGGCGGTTAACTTTTATATAACTCCGACATTTACTTTTGATTAAAGCTTAAAGTTAAGCATAATTAAGTGTGTTCCACTTCGAGTGACAGGCTGTCTACCTATAGTGTCCTTGGCCTCTCAGTAATCTTTCCCTCGCTCCTCCAGTGCTCCAACCTCTCATCCAAATACGGTCACCTCTGGATTAAAAAAACTAAGATGGCAATGGCTGAAATGCCAAACTCGAGGCTGTAGAATGGCAGTTCAGAAACCAACGGGTGATGTCACAGTCGCATCCATTATTTATACAGCCTATCGTACTGACATGCCTGTGGTTTGCCAGTGACTGTTTTCCTTATGTGAGTTGGAAGGTACCACAGGATTTATTTATTCAGAGCACCTGAGGCACTCCATCATTGCTCTGGACCCCTTTTCCATCAAATTAGCTCTAGTTCACTAGTTCTTGAATCGTTTCTGTTTATCTTGTGAAACAGCCATTGTATTCACAATACGTACAATGTACAACAGAAATACACAATAGTAGCAAGTTGGTGGATTGCATTAATTACCTGCAAACTTTTGTTCTGTTATTACACATATTTGTTTCTATCCAAAAATAAGCATTTTAATGTTATAAATTAGCTCAAAGCATGACAATGATATTAATGACAGCCTGCTAATACTGTTAACCTTTTTCTAAGAGCACTGTACCTCAGTACAGCCTCACTTAGCAGCTCATGTAGTTGTGGACTCGTAGTCTTGTTTTAATCTATCTGTTATGAGCCCCCTGAAGGAAATGAAACAATCACCCGAGTGCGCCTTCATTGAAGTCAGCCTGCTAAACTCTTTAATAAACGTATTCTTGGTTTAGACAAAAACTAAATGTCACCTCAGCATTTTCTCAGGAACTGAATTTTCTATTATAATTATCAAAATGGCATTTACTGATATCCAAGCATCTTTTTTTTGTCTTATACACAGTGTCTGCCAACATTTTATTAACGGCAGCGATTATATTGATATCCAACACAGTCTGATAATATTTGGTAAAAGTTCTGTTTTGTAACAATGGAGTGACTACTGGTCAAAGCTATATTTGATATCTCAACCTTTTGATGAAATTACTTTCGTTTTTAAAGTATTTGGTCAAGTATAACAAAGTTCTTCATAAACAAACCCCAAAATTCTTTGAGTGACTAATTTGTGACGCACATTATCAAAGCTTGCCAAAAACAGGATTCCTCTGTCACTGTGAGTCTCTTGCATTGACTTTAAATGTGCCATGAGGTGGCAGCAGCACAGTTGATGTTCTCAGCATGTGTCTCTTAACAAACACTGTATGCTTCTCTGAGTCAGGCCTCTTTTTTCAGGCCAGCACACAAACACTTGGCAGCAGAAACAGACACTCACAAGGAGTCGTGCCAAACTCGTAAGGTCCTCCCAAGTAGACAGAGAGTCATGGCAACGCTTGATCACGATGAATAATGAATGGCTCACAGGTTCACTTTACAAGGAGCTTTTCAGGTTCAGACACACACTCGCTATATTCTCATTATCTGAGTGTGAACTGCAGTCCGGGCTAGGTGACTCATACCAACTGATGCTTTTACAAAATGTGCCCTTCATAACAGGAATCAAGACCTTAAGTAGTTTAAGCTGTCATAAAAACCACGTAAATGCAGAAAATTGTGACTTCATTAACTCTACTGTTTCATTTATGATAGGCAGAGCAATCAGACTTAAAGCAACTTGTCATAAAAAGCTCTTTAAAAAAAACTCTTAGGGAAGCAGTTTTCCACAAGGAGAACTCACTATCTATCTGATTAACACGTGAAGTATGAAGAACACACACAAGTGAAGCATATCTATAATGAGACAGACTAAAAACTAATTAGCTCTCTGCTTTTGAATCTATCTGGATTTGAATAAATGTATGTCCTAAATGAATAATTTGACATTTTGGGAAATAGATAAGTTAGATGGGAGGATTGATGTCATGTTTGTCCATGTAGCTCGAGCTTTACAGGACATTTCTTTCCAAGTTGCTCATTGCCTTTTTTTTCAAAATTATTCAAAATAATTTAAACCAATTTTCTCAGACACTTGTGAAATGTGTCTAAACACAGCACAAGAAAACTGATGACGATCCAGGTGTTAAAGGGTTGACACATTATGTACTACCACCACATAATGCTGCGTTAAGAGTTTGAGAGAAATCACGTTGTTTCAACGTATAAATACCAAGCTTGGCATCGTCCAAAACTTAAAAAATCAGCCAATCCACTTATCAAACATCTCAATATTGCCTAATATCAGACATAACTGCCATCTTGTTACACTCCCTTTCCATCTTCAATCAGTCATCTCAAAATCAGATGGATTCATAGGTCTTGACCCAGGCAAATATTACTGGAGTTACGTATATGATTAAAAAATATAAAAAAGATATTGTCCTGCAAAAAAAAAGCAATGCTGAGCTGAGCTATCTGCCTGCTGACAATGTCGATGGCTGTTGGCTGTCATCAAGTTGTCTTAGTGTAAGGCTAAAAACTCAGCATAGCCACTTCAGAGGACTTTCCTGGAAAAACTTTGTCACTTTCTGTATTTTATTTGATTTGTGACAGATGTAAGACACATATTCTTATCATTATGGGATGGGTTGATGGGTTACAGACCAGAAGAGATGAAGGAGTAAAATCCATGTATTGATGTCAGACGTTGGGACAAACCCTCATCAGTGTAGCTGTGATCAAAGCAGTAAACCAAGAAACAACACCTGAGCAATGCTGCCGGTGACTCTTATTTGTACATTTAGGTTAACTTTTTTTGACGTGCACACAAATGTACACACCGGAAATTCAAAGATAAAACGTGCCAAGCTTGTCAAATTTGTCCTCAAAGTGCCAGTCACGACGGATCAATTTTCTAATCTCCAGTGGCAGAAAACAGACTGGTACAGCTGAAGACAAAGCAGGTTTAACAAAAGAATTTAACAGGTGCTGATGTTAATAATAATGTTTGGATATGTCAAATGTGTTTTTGTGAAGTAAGCAGGCAATCTTCTTGTCTTTGCACAGTTATTAGTGTGACTGTCAGTAAACACACATTCTCACTTTGAATCTTACCTTAGTCCAGTCTATGTGATATGCAGGTTTACATTGTACACCCACTAAGAAAGCTCTGGGTTTTCCATATACCCACTTAAAAATACATGAGGATACGCAACAATGAAATTTTGTGACAGAACTTTTAATTCAGATATCTGTTTTTGCGAATACAGTCTCAGGAGATGTGATAGCAGACTGAACAAACGCTGCAGATAAGGCAGAGTCTTTTCCCGACTCCGTATGTATTGTGTGCATAGCAAGTGTGTGGTCCAGCAAGAGAAAGAGAGAGAGAGAGGGGCCATCGCAGTTTACCCCCCTATGTAAACTATACACCACTGCATTTATCCTCAGTCGTCCAGGGTCATCTGGCTATAAATGCACTTGTGCACAAAGTAACGAGACAGACAAAACAATTAGGCTGTGAATTCCTACCCATGCACGCAGGCTTTCTGCCCATTCTCCAAATTTACAAAAGAACCAGCACAGCTGCAATATCACTCTGCTCATGGAAAATAAACTGGAAACCTGAGAGTCAAAATCCCATGTTGCATACCGTGCCATCCCTTGCCCTTGAGTGTGGCACTTAAATCAGATTGACAGTAAATCTCCAGCTCAACACAAACGGCTCTTCTGTCAGGTGTGACGCGCCCTAAAGCCCTCTGGATTCAGGTATCAGGGACATTAAAGGAGGAATTGGAGTGAAAACAGGTGCAGAGTGCTGCAGGTTAGTTTCTTATTCAAGTCATGTATCCAGTGTCCATATGACTCAAAGCTAAATAAATCATGGTTAATTAATTTCCAGCACAATGGAGGCGGGTGACATTGGGTTTTTGGTGAAACGTGAAGGAAAAGATTGAACTTAAAATGCAATTTCACAATTATTAACCTCCGGAAGGTATTTTTCCAGTTTTTAAACAGTTCATTTCTTATTTATTTAACCCTTTTGTGTGTGTTTTGTTTGCTGTCTTTGCTGCCTTGTCTATTATTTATTCCTTCACATATTTTCTGGGTGAATTTATTTTACTTAGTTAATCCTCTTAGTCCGAGGTGGGATACAAGGCTGCAGCAATCTTCTTCTGCCACTGGCGACTGTCTTTGGCCACAGCTTGGGTCCAGACACATGAGAGACCCATCTCCTTCAGCTCAGCCTCAACGGTTCTTCCCCACTCTGCTTTGGTCTGTCTCTATTTGGCCTCCCTGTTGGTGTCCATCTGAGGGCGATTTGGGGGTTACAGCATGCTGGCATCTTCAGTTCATGTCCAAGCCAACGGAGGCTGTGTGACCTCATACAGGTTTTCATTTGAAGTCATGTTAGGTCAGAAAATATTCGGGATTCTATGGAGGAAGGTGTTGTGTAATGCAGTAAACTTGTTTTGCCTATGTTATGCTGAGTTTTGTGACAGAAACTGCAACAGTTTATTTCATCTCTGTGAAGTTTCTGTTTTCGTATCCTGTCCTACATTTGTCTTTTTATATCTTTATATTGAAGCCGATTGTGGCTTTGCTTCGAAAGTCACACAATAACACGAACAAACTGCTGATTCAGGCAGTGAGCAGCTCCTGTGTTCAGTGAGGTAAAATTACTGTTTTTGTCTATTACTCTGACTTTTAAGAGTGCACAGATAAGTTTCACTTTTGTTTCAGTTCCTTCTCAGAAAAAGCTGACTGTCTGGGAGTCTGTAACGGTCGACACGAAACAGTGTTTATAGTTTTTCATCATTTTTTACAGTTAACATAAAAGCATATTAGACAGCGTTCTGACCATTTGTTAGCTAGTTAATTGTTAATATTCTGTCATTTATTTGGTCATTATCTTATATTTACTATAAATAATTCATGTTAAGTCTCCTTTTGGCCAAAAATGTTAAAATGGCTTCTTATAGGCTACTAAGACAGCAGGAAATCGTTCAGTGATTTGGTATTTTGTTGATTCTACTAGTTTTGCTTTTGAATGGCTGGTTTCCTTGAGCATCACTGATTGGTCCCCAATGGTCAAACTAAAATTAGTAGTTTATATGAGATTATATTGTGGCATTGCATAGTAGCCCTGGAGGGAAAAAAAACCCAAAACTAACAGCATGTACTGGGGCAACAGAGTGAACATTACTATTTGTGTTTTGCAGTGTTTTTACTGTTTTACAGATTTCCATTGTGATCTAATTAGTCAGTAAGAGTAAGTGAGGTTAGAACATGAGTGATGTTGTGTGCATGATTGGTGAGCTGCTCTCCCATGTGGGTGCAAAAAATAGACTGATTCAGGTTTAATAATGAATCAGCTCCCCATGCCAGTGTTGGCAGCAATAAATTCTGGCTCTTCTCATTGTTATCAGTCAGGACACTGAACCTAAAACCACTCTTACAAGCCAGAGGGGTGAGAAAACACAATACTGCACTTTTATACTTTATGAGGTTGCATCTGAAAAAGGAAATAGTGTGTTACAATGTGAATAGCTTGTCCAAAGTATGGCTGTGATTTTTTAAAAATCATTATCTTGATTTTTATTGAGTTTAGCCAAGGTTAAAGTATTTTAAGCAACTGAGCTACAGGAACGTCTATAAAATAATTGGTATGCCCTCAGCTAACTTACAGTTTGAAGGACTTCGTATGTCTCTACTCAAATAATGAGGCTTCACAGAAATCTGAATGCAGAATTAACCCCTTGAAACCTGGATCGACATCCTATTTCTTGTGCTTTGTTGAGACACCTTTCACAAGTATTTAAATCTTTAAACCCAATTAGTTTTCTGAAAGTCTTTCAAAAACATGAAGAAAAAAGGTAATGAGCAACTTGGCATGAAATGTCACGCAAATTGCAGAGGAAAAAAAATCAGTAAAAGGTAACAAAAAATGACTTAAAAATCAACTTTTAAAAAAGTAATCAAATAACTAGGGAAAAATACCCCCAAAATCTATAATTATAAGTTTAAAAATAGGCTTCAGATATATTATATATAATATATAATATATATATCATACACACACACACATATATATATATATATATATATAGATATATATATATACACATATATATATAAATTCTATTTTTGTTTTACTTTTCTTTCTTTCTGTCAAAGAAATTTAGGTAATTTTCTTGTTTATTTTCTCATTGCAGTCATTGACTTCTTTCCTTTTTTGTTCTCTTTTTTTAATGAAATAAAGCCAAATCGCTCAGATTTCTAAGGATTAAACGGTCTCAAAGAGAGGTCTGGGTATGACAAAACAGGATAGCATCTCCAGGCTCCAGTCCAGGGACAAAGTTGCCTCTCTGCTGTTTGCAGATGATGTGTTTCTGTCGGTTTCATCAGGTCGGGTTGAGATACGGCATCTCGAAGGCTATTGTTTGCTGCGAAAAATGCTGGATTGCTCACTCCAGGTTCAGAATTACTTTCTGCACCAAGTGAAGTAGTTCACATGTCTCGAGGTTTTGTTCACAAGTGAAGGTTAAATGGAGCATGAGATCGAAGGGTGGATTGGTGCGGTGTCAGTAACAGGGGCGTTGTACCAAACCATTGTTTTGAAGAGGGCGCTGAGCCAAAAGACAAAGCTTTTGATTTATCATATCTACATTCTAATCCTCACCTATGGCCAGGGGCTTTGAGTGGTGATTGAGAAAATGAGATCATGGATACAAGGTGCCAAAATAAGGGGCCATATACACAGTAACGGTTCTTACATGAAATGCTTAACTTTTGTTGTGGTTTGGGCTTCTTCTCACACTACAACGACATTTTTGGGGGCCTGAAAATACAAACTTTTGAAACCAGGTTCCAGGGTGTAATCTTTTGAAACACAACCCCTTCTGTCGCCACATAAACTGGCAATGCGCAGATCCTGTGAGAGCAGTGACATCACCTTGCGCATGTGTTTGGTGTTCTTCTGTGGTGTGTCTTTACAAAGTTAACCCATGAACTGCTGGCCTGGCATGTTTTGGCAGATCATTCTCACAATGTTATATACATGTTATGATTTTTTAAAAATGCAAATGACAGACTTTGCCATTTTCATTAAGGTCGTTCTCATAAGAAGTTGCCTGCGTTGGGTGGCTGGACTCACCTTTTGAGATAGGGTAGAGATAGGAGCTCAAAGAACAGCCACTACTCTTCATGTTGAAAGGGGCCAATTGAGGTGGTTCAGGCATCTGATTGGGATTCCTCCTGGGTGTCTTACTTTGAAGGTGTTCTGGGTTCGTCCAAATGATAGGAGACCCCAGAGTACACTCAGGTCACACTGGAGGGATTATGTGTTTGGGAACACCTCAGGTTCCTCAGGATTAGCTGGAAACTGTTGCTTGACATTCCAGATGCAAGAAAAGTGGTTATTTTTTGATGAGAGTTTGAGACATTTCCAGCTGTGTATGTAGCTACCAAAAAAGGTATTTTAAACCAACACATGATGTTTTCCCAACCCTTACCAAGGTTATTTTGTGCCTAAACTACCATGTTAATAACAGGATCTTCACAACTTAAAATTTAAATTTGAGACATAAAAATTTCAACATATATTTGAAAAGTGCAAATGTCTACACATCTGTGGTTTGCAGAAAGGTACAATGCCAACATGTATTGTGGCAATTGCTTGGGACTATCTTACTCAGCCTTCTGCCACTGCAACAGATAAGCAGCAGAAAATGGATGAAACAGCTATATATATGTAAATAAGCTTTTAACAGTCACGGCTGTTAGAAAAACATAATGATAAACAGTAATAAAATTATATCAGTATAATGAACCGCATCAACACTAAGAATACATAATAGTAAAATAATCATTATTTTCCACTTTGGCATAAACAATATGCAGAGCAAAAGCCTTTTCACTTTCTATTGGTCAAACAAAATATCAGCATTTTCTGGTGCTTTCTCTGTATTTTAATAATGAATTGTGCAGATACACAGTGGGAATATTTTTCCATATGACTTTTAAACTGTCAGACACCCATGTGACCATTCAAATTTTCTATGACTGAACTTAACAAGATCCATATCTGCAAGCAAAGACATTTGTTAGCTTTTAGGACCCCTATATAAAAAAGTTCTGTGAAAAGTCCTATTAGGTAAAGGGACGATTAAAACTCAAAAATAGCAACTACAGAAGCTATTTTATTTTGCTCAAGGACTGGAGTTTAGCTATTTATAGGCAATGCCCTATTTGGCCTCGTTATAAAACCTTGAAAGTCGACTGCAGTGTTGTCTGAAAACAGCAATCATGATGTTGTCTTAATTAGATTTTTAGGCTGTGAGGTCAAAAGGATAGAAAGGCTTAGACCAAAATAAAGATATATATCATATGGCTCAGCCAACAGATGTTTATTTTAAAACAATACACAACAAAACTAATTTATGCTTTTTTCCTGATAATCAGCTCGTATCTCGTCAGAGTTCCTCTCACATTTATTGATTAGCACACAAAGTCGTTCAGTTTTGTGTTTTTAAAGAGGACACATGCATTTCCACACTCACTACAACTGATAGAAAATAAAAATAAAAATGTAGCAACTCTATTGGCAGAGATAAACCATTTGTTTTACATAAATCACATGAAGTGCAAAAAAGGCAAAAACTTCTTTTGAGCAAAGTTAAACCATTACAACAAATGTTGTAATTATACAAAGCTGCCATATACACAAATGGACAAGTGGCATCCAGTTTACAAACCTTTCAAACCACACAGTTCGTTGTCTTCTGTCTCACACAAACGCGTCATTTAGATTCTTGATGTCAGTCACTGCTCTGATCTTTCTTATCTGTCGAGTCCAAGTCACCTGAGGCCATCAAGTTATTAAAAAGAAGTCCTGAAACAAGATGAAACCTGCGCATAACAATAACAAAACAAAAGCAATCTCTTGCCTTATAATCCTGGGAATTTAAAAGCGATCAATGATCCTCGAACAGCCAAAGTTTCTCCTAATAATAAATGTAGAGGAATTTGTCATGGTGACATTGGTATAAAGACATATTGGTGACTTTCAAAGCACACAGTGATAACAGTAAAGCTGAGGTGCAGGTGTAAGGCTGCCTCAGAGATGCTACAGTCCCGTGGACTGGGACAGGGCCATATAATGTTTAAAAACATATCACATTTTAAAACAATATGATGTAAAATGTATTACTTTGCAAGAACAGAGGCCTGTAATTGTAACAGTTGCACTAAAGTGGATGTTTTTTTTCTTTAGACAATGTGAGGGTCTAAGGGCAGAGGGATGTTGTATGCTGTAAAGCCCTCTGAGGCAAACAGTGTTTTGTGATAATGGGCTTTATAAAAAATATTGACTTGACATTGACTTGACACTTTGTTGTCTAAACCTCGGAAAGTAAACCTAAAAACAAGTTTTTGCTTTCGTTCTAAGTTTATTTTAAAGGACACAAGTCAAGTCACAAGCATAAACTACAAAAAGCTGCTAAATGATGAGTTAGGAGTGAGAATGTGTTTTTCAATTTCCCCCAGGCGGCAACCTTTGCGACTGAAAAATGCTGCCAATGCCAAAGTACCAAAAACTGTGATTCAGTGACTGGCCACTTGAGGCTGACTCCAAAACAGAGTAAATCCCCCATGTTAAAATGCCTAACTTTGCAGCAGAAATAAACATGTTTACAGCCTGGTACAAAAACTGTTTCTCTCTATAGATATTTCAACATTTGTGACAACTGTATGGGTGGTGAGTTTTTTTTTAAATTCACCTGTTTCCATGTTATTAGGCCCAAAGTTACGAAAATTTAAGGGCAGGGCTGCTTAAATGGCGAGTCAGATGAGTCAGATCCACCTCTCACTCATCCACAGCTCCAGCCTGTCGTCCAAATATGATCACTTCTGGCTCAAAAAAAAACAAAAAAACAAACAAGATCCCAATGGGGGCGAATGCCGAACAAACCAGCGTGTGACGTCACGGTAACTACATCCATTATTTATACAGTCTATGGTTTCAACTGTCTCTGAGCTTGCTGTTTTGGCAAAAGAATTGCATTAATGTTAGTTTATGCTTAGGCAGTTCAATTCTTATTCATTATTGTCTCTTGTTCATTGAAAAAAAAATCTTTTCTAGGGAGCCCACGGAGACCTGAGGGCCCTAAGCAACTGATTATATTGCTGAATAGGTAGGACCAGCTCTGGTAACACAAATAATGTACACTGTCTCCAAAGTGAAACACCATCTGAAAAATACTTTTTTTGTACAGAGGAGACTCCCAGGAAAAAGGCTGGTAAAAAATTGTCACAACTCTCATAAAGGAGCTATCGCGGTCAAGGATATTCTTGATATTCTTGTTTCTAATGGACCAGTATCTTCTTCAGAAGGAAACTGGGAAATGACTGTTGAGCATCTGAAAGGCTGTTTCTGTCAACCTAAGCAGGCAGCTCACTCTGCTACTTGCCTCACTCCACATTTTTCTCCCTACTTGTCAGACTGATCAAAACACAGTCCAGTAGGTAAACACATGGAGGTGGGGAGTAAAGTGATGCTGACTCTGTAATTGTGTTAGACAGCGTTATGTTTCCCTTTCAAGGTACATCAGAAGGGTGGAGGAGAGAGCTGCAGAAAGCAGGACAGAGCCGCACAGCTCTGAAAGCAAACTTCTTATTCATGAGCCTAACAATCGTTTTTATCTTGAGGATTAAAACCACACTTGATCTGAATGACATTTATAGTCTAAAGGAAAGAAAAGATGGCATTAATATTCAAGATAGGCAGCTAATATCTGTTTGTCTACATCAGATATTCAATTGGAGTCACCCACCAGAATAAAATAAATCTATGTATATATGTGTATTAAAATGTTTTTCCATTTTAATGGCAGCGATTCTCTTTACAACACCTTTACATTTAAACATTCACACCTAAATATAGTATGTGGGATTTGACTTTGTAACCTTAATTGGGATACATTATTAAATTCCCCTTTATTTATATTTATTTTATATTTATACATTATACAGTGGCAATCTTGGACTCTTGGAGGGTGCCAGGCGAAGAGGCTCATCGGGGCCTCATTTCATTGCATTGACAGTTGCACCTAATGTTGTATGTATGACAATTACAGGTATCAGGCTATAATACTGTAGCTAGAAGAAACACCACTTAGAGGGTTTTGGGGGCAGTGACAGTGCGCTGTGAACTGCCCGGCATTGGTTGCCATGTGCTTTTAGTTTACTAAACATAACCACGAGCAGTGTCATTCACCGTATGCTTTTGTTGACATCACTGTAGCAGCATCCCAGAAAATAAATAGCAGATGTAGAAGGATACTTGGAGTGTAATATGTAGATGCCTAAGTCCGCTGCGAAGTGGCAATATGTGAGGACTGCGGATGAGAGGGTGTTGCAGTGTGGGGGTGGGGTGGGGCAAACATTTGCCTACTTTTACTCTCGTGATGGTGCACACTACAGTATATTTAAATGCATGTGTCCATTCCACATTGTAGAAAAACTCTACAGGTACTGCATTTAAAATGTCACTTAAGTAAAAGTACAAAAGTATTTGCATCAAAATGTCCTAAAGTAAAGAATGTAAAAGTACTTACTGTGCAGTGGCCTTTTTAAAGATAATCTATAATATATTACTAGATTATACTAATTAAAAGATTTAATCTACATATCACTTAAATGCTGCAGTTGATGTGGATGGGACTAATTTTGATGACTTAATGGTAGCTTAATCTATAATATATGTAATTTATTTTGTTGTGTTAATAATCAGAAAACATAAACATAAAGTATCTATTAACAACAGTTATCAGACAAATGTACTGGAGTAAAATGTACAATATTTCCCACTGGAATGTTGTGGAGTAGAAGTATAAATTAACGTAAAAGGAAATACTCAAGTACAGTACAAATACCTTAAATTGTACCTAAGTACCGTACTTGAGTAAAAGTATTTAGTTATATTCCACCACTGTCTCTACCTTCTTATTTTTACGCTGTCAGTCTGCATTGTTGATTCCTACTTCCTAAAATAGCCAATGTGTGATTGTTGGAGGTCTTTCTTCACTTCACTATACTGTATGTGTTATCTGGATTAAGTGTGCTTCTGCCCTAAAAAAAAAAAAAGAAACCAAAAAGTCAGTTTGTAGATAAATTACTAAAAATTTCCTCCTTTTGTGAGCGAGCAACTCTCTTTTTTTCCACACCTCTTGTGAGACATTTCAGTCACTTTCAACACTAGGGGGAGCAACAACCAGTTCCACATACACTAACACAGAGCATGAATGAATAATATGTGCATGACTAATATAAATGCACTTCAACTAATTATAGTGCATTGATCATAAATCTCTGACTGAATGAATAACCGGCCTGTAGGACTCTCATAGGACTCATCTCAGATCCATAATATATGTATGTGTGTGTGTGTATACATACAGCATATATATTAATAATTACATAGATTTTTATTATGCACATCCCCTGCTTAATATTTTTGCATATTCTGCACAAATCTGTCCATTTCATTTAGAAACATCTACATTGTACATATTTGTGGTGCTATAGTACCTTTGCTATTTTTAGGGCACATTATTTTCTATTCTATATTTAACTTCTTAAGAGCTGCAGTACTTTGCCTTGTTTTCTTCTCTGCTTAATATGTTTCTTTCATGTTTAATGTATGCACCGAGAACTAAAACAAATTGTCGTTTGGCAGAACATACTTGTCAATAAATCATTTTTGGATTCTTATATTATCTTATTTTATATTCTGCTTTTTATTGGGTGTTTTTATACATCGTTGCTGTTTTTCTATTGTATATGATTGTTCTTGAATACCCTGTTTTTTCAAAAACATGTAATCAAAATGAGATGAAAATGAGATTATAATGTGGGATTTAAGATGATTTTAATCTGTGATTTAAAATTAAATTATGATAGATAGATAGATAGAGAGATAGATAGATAGATAGATGGACAGACAGACAGATCACCTTTTAAATGTGCTTAAATATAGATAAATGGGGGTAAACACAGACTACTTTACCAAGATGAATGGATAATAATGGCATAAGTGTGGTGTATGCTTCCACATATTGTAACACCATATAGAAAAAACACCATTCAGCTAAAATGAACAAATCTCGAGCGCTCTCTCCTCTCTCTGTGTCCCACAGAATACTAACATGTTGCTTGGATAGGATACCGTCCTGTTGCCGACATGTGGCTTGAATTTATGCCGACTGTCTTCATTCACTGGACTCCACACACACAGAGCAGAAAAAGCTATGGAGGTGGGAGGTGTCACGTGGTGTGTAGACCCAGCCAATCGGGGGTAAGTGCGCATTGCGATCCTGTGCAGAGGGCTTGTTTTATTAAAGGGTTGGTAGTGATCAATGAGCGAGTGGAGCTGTCCACGGTGCTGAAAGTTAGTTCGTGATGGACTGACTTTCAGCACCGCGGACAGCTACACTTTTATAACTCGTATTAAAAAAAACTGTACTGTATAATATGATACCACATGCACACATTTCAAACTCATCCTCTCCAACTTTGCAGATGTTTAGATTCTTTGTTGTTGTTTGCTGGATGATATAGAGAGAGAGAAGTTTACGACTCCAATGCAACTGAAGCGAGGAAAGCCTTGTGAGCAAACTGCGCAGCTCCGAGTATAATCCCACCACAACTACAAAAACATAACTCCAATATACTCTAACAGCCCTAAGACTAAATTTGTTGCCGCTGCACACGCCGGGACGTGTGGATGATTGGGTTTCAGCCTTTGGTTTATGCCTCCACAGCTGCTCAATCTCGGGCAGTTGGCTGTATTTCCTCGGGGTGATATAACTCTTCTACTCCATTAATAACGCAGCCACCAGCGGTCACATCAATCTGTGGCTGCAGACACGAGTCTTGCCATGTAGGTGCTACAGGCCTGTGTGCACGGTCACGTGGTCGGCGGCCAATGGGCTGAATGGAAGCAGCACCGTGTAAATCAGGGGTGACAGAGAGCTACGTGTGTTTCCTATGAAGTCAATAAATGGGAAAATCAGTCATGGATTTATGAATAGGCCTGGCTAGTGGGTGTTGTGTGCAACAGCATAAATTATATCTGTTTGAATGGAAGAGGTGTGCTTATGCAGTGACATTTAACAACAGTAAAAATGAGGGAACGCACCTTCTACATGTTTTAATTTACACTTTTTAAGAAAATTCGTCTTTTACACTATTTTTGGCTGCAGTTTCTGAAAGGTGCTTCATTTGTGTTGTTTATTTAAGTTCAGATCTTTAGGCTATAAATAGTTAAAAGTGCAAGTAGCTCTCAAAAAACAACAATAATTTTGTGTAGTTTCTGTTGATCCTGATGAAATAAGGCTGTCCTCATTTTTTCCCCCATTATTCATTTGCAGGACAAAAATCCAGTATACTATTTAAAGTGTACAAACAAAACAATAACAAAAAGCCAGTGGGACATGACGTTTAATACAAATATTATAAGACAAATGTGAAGTGTCTTGATAGCCTTTTTTTGTATGTCCAATCAGTAAGTGTTTTTATACGATAAAAAAAAACAAGAACACCGAGAATAATAGTTTTTTTCATGGCTAAACTTACATTTGTGTATGAAGTACTCTGTAAAAATGATTACCAAATTCATTATAAAAAATGCTTTGTCTTCTTTTCTTGAGGCTGGGCTTCACATCTCATGGTTGCAACCTTTTTCATGACGTCGAGACAGTTGTTTT
Source organism: Plectropomus leopardus (assembly GCF_026936395.1). NCBI lineage: Eukaryota > Metazoa > Chordata > Actinopteri > Perciformes > Serranidae > Plectropomus > Plectropomus leopardus. The sequence continues at coordinate 16,347,838 of NC_142195.1, read as the reverse complement.
GGTCCCCCCTGCCCAATCGGAGCCTCCGCTCACACTCTAGCCTACCGGAGCCGAAATGGGTCTATTCATGCAGCGGCTCTGTCCTCCCGTAAGTACCATAACGCCCTTCGTCGGGTGCTCTGTGGTACCCGACTGCTGCTTTAAACGGCAGCACTGACATGGAAACCCCATTGCAGCTGCAGAACGATTTCTTTCCAGAGCAGCAGCTCCAGCACTGTAAGTACCAGCACTACTGCGGGCGGGAGGATCGACTCGGCAAGCAGCACGACCAATGCTGCACCTGCAATAACTGCACCTGTGATGCGAGAAAAAGCCTCGTCTTTCGCGGGACGTCGCCGACCACTGTGGGAACTTTAAGGACACCTTCGGAAACGTCTTCGAGGCAAGGTTGCCAGTACAGCGTCTGCGAGTTCACACCCTCTAGTCATGGTAGTTCATCCAGGCATCATCATCCTCACCATCAGCAGCAGCATTGCCGCGATCGGCAGCGGGGCAGCCTGGGCAGCAGCCACAAAGACAGTAACTCCTACAATGAAATAGCCATGAGCAGCTGCAGATACAACGGCGGCGTAATGCGGCCGCTGAGCAACTTGAGCTCGTCCCGCAGAAACATACACGAGTTTGATTCCGAGTCCCAGCCTTTGCAGCCCATCTCAGCCGCAGATGCGTCGGACACTTTAGTATCCAAGCCGGAGAATAATTCCACCACACTGATGCCTTACGCATCGGGGGACGGAGGGGGAGGCTGCAGCCACAGCGGCGGCAAATCGGGGAAAAAGAAAAACCAGAACATTGGGGAAAAGCTCGGGCACAGGAGGGCCTTGTTTGAGAAGAGGAAGCGGCTCAGCGACTATGCTTTAATCTTTGGGATGTTTGGGATCGTTGTTATGGTTATAGAGACTGAACTCTCATGGGGAGCCTATGGAAAGGTGCGTATTTACACATGCCGTGCAGAGTTAATTTAGCAGCATGTGACTGACTGAGCAAGAAAAAAAACTTAAGCCAAAAGTGTTATAGAAAAGCAGTCAGTTTAAATAAGAAGTCTTGGCTCTCTGCAAAGTGTCCCATGTAGTCACACTGTCACATGCAGGCCAAAAGGCCCACTGCTGTCCAACCATGAGCCACAATAGTACAAAAGATATCATGTTTGTTGCAGTAAGAGGCTGATTTATTACTCATGTTTTTATATTTTTCTCACTAATGCTGTTTTACCACCATGAGAATGTGATTGTATGTCATGCTGTTGTGTGTTGTTTGGCTTTAGTGTTGTTGCTCTTTTCCAGGAGTCCCTGTATTCATTAGCTCTAAAATGCCTGATAAGCCTTTCTACAATCATTCTCCTGGGGCTGATTATCATATACCATGCAAGAGAGATACAGGTAATGTTGTAACACTTTTCTCATTCTCTAACTGTGGGTGTTAAAGGGTCAGCAGTTTGCTATGACAGTGAATGCTCGATTTATTGTGAAATGAGCTCACCATTGCAACTTTATTGGATGTCACAAATAGCATTGGTATTTTGGAGAAAATGAGTATTTGCTAGAGGTTTTTTAATGACCTGCTAAAATCTGCAAATAACTTATTGTAAAAGCAGTGTGGGACAATTCAGTTAAATGATAAATATGCATTGTTTTTATTTTCTTTATTCTAAAGTGCATGACACTGGATGTTTTACAAAAACACCTGCACAGACCTGTGATTGCATAAATGGCAATAGAGGCTTTGCGACTGATCATCCTCTTTTGAAGCCACATTACCAGTCATTTCTACAATTTGATAAGATTTAGGAAGTCCTCACGTAGCTCAGTGGGTGAATTTAGATTGTCAACCTCCCTTAAAATGTTCCAACACTTGGACAGTTTTATGACCTTGCCTCAGAGCATTGTTGCATTACTTACAGTTCTCCCTTCCTGCGCTTCAGCACTTGTGTCTTTGTTGAACAGTCACACGATTAATGGTGCCACTTTCTGCAGGGGGGACGTATGTTGCCAGAAAGCTTTCATGAGTCAGACCAAGGGTGTTTCTAGGATTTAAGGACACTGGGGGCTTAGCCTAACCTTGGTAATTGGGGTCCGGGGGGATCCTTCCCAGGGATTTTTTTTTAAAAATTGTTCTGATTATTTTCATGCTTTTTATGAACTCTGGCACCTGATTAACCTTTAAAAACAGTTAAAAAAAACTTTCAGGATTAATTATACATTATTACGAGAAAAATATGATTAATTAATTAGCATTGAGTACAGAACACTTTACAAATGCTATTATTAAACATGTATTAATTAGAGATGGAAAAAAACTTAAATGTTATGTTAACAGGGGTGAAATGTTAATAAGTACATTTATTCAAATACAAGTATGACTGGCATGACAGATTATTAGATCCGGGTCCTTTTTTACATACACACACACACACACACACACACACACATATATATATATATATGTATATATATAGAAAAGAATAAAAAAGAATATATATATATATATATATATATATATATATATATATATATATATATATATATATATATATATATATATATATATATATTGTTTTCTTTTTTTTTAAATGATATGTATTAATAAGATATTTGGGGCCGAAGCCTTAGACGCCCAGGCCTAACGATGCCACTGTACCAGACATTTTCCTTTTCATACTCTTTTTTTAAAGGTTATATTGCAATATCAAGGACTGTGGTTCCTTTATGTCCATGATTGTTTTTTAACATCCTAAAAGGTCCTTATGATCCATGACCCTGATTCATGAAGAGCCAGGGCAACTTTTAGGGAAACTCCACTTGAAAAGAAACACAACTCAAGCATTTTCTCAAATCTTGAATCACACAGTGTTTAATCATGTTAATGGACAAGAGATGGCAATGGTGACTTTTTTTGTTTTTTAAGATGCCTTTAGCTGTAGGAGCTGATCCAGCTGTTTTCTTCTGCTCATATTCAAGATATAATATGTTTGAGTAGAGTGGAAAAAAATACATTTGGCCCAAACATGAGAGTCTTATATTTTGCATCAAAAGTTGCATTTGCCACAGTATATTCATCAGCCTTGTTGGTATATTTAGTGCTTACAGGTCCCAGGGGAGTATCAGTCACTGAAATAGCCCAACAGTAAAATGCGTCGCCCCCTTCAGATGTCTCATTGTAAACCTTTCTTTATGAGGGATGATAGAAATGCACAGACATCATTACCATATTTCAATGCATGAGAGAAGTGTTTTCATTTCCCCAGCAGACGGTCCCAAGTGGCTGTTTATAAATTAGAAAGCATACTGTATTTTTGCATGACAGTATCATATTTAATCTCCCCTCCCTTCGGCCTCCACACCTTTTACTCAACCCTGTGTAAATGATTCAGAGTTTTTTAACCTCTTGCTTGTGAAAACTTTTCTAGATGTTAAATAATGTAGTTTAATTGTGACAAATATCCTGCAAAGCTGCATTTCTCATCACAGCAGGTTTCCATTTAGTGAGTTTTTTATAACAGATTGTGTTAAATTGGTAGTCGTGCCTCAGCCATACATTTATGGTCCCTGTGCACAGTAAAGCAGTTAAATGCACTGGATTGTGCTACATACTTTCCGTCACTGTTTCTCATATATTCTTGTAATGCAGAAACAATGTATTGATAAGTATGACGGTGATTGCAGTTTTAAAAGACTTGAAGCCTCTATTTTAACACATTAAAAATGGCTGTGAAGCAATATTGTTTCCTTCACTACAGGCACGCTTAAATTTTCATTTGAGCTCTCAAACGAGTTTTTCTTTCCACTCCTTTAATTGTCAGGAGCTGCATATTTACCCCACAGGAAGGCTGTTTCAAACCTCTTTGATCCTGACTCCTCTGACAGTCACGTCGATATCCAAAACATTTTTCACCCTAGATAGCTCTCTCTCTCCCCAAAATAAAGACGTTTCCGCTTTTGCTGACCTAGAAAACTTTATTAAGGCAATTGTTTGTCCCATGTTGATTGCTGCAATGCACTTTTCAACACATAGTTTTTCTCCACACTGATTTATACACAATTTATTCAAATGTAAAAGCTCAAACACTTAACTAAATCAGAAAATGTCATCACATCACTGTGGTTTTACTTATTGTTCTACTCATGCTTCTCTCTAAATGTACAAGTTGATTATAAGGTTCATCTTCTAATTCATCAAGTCCCCTTTAGAGCAAATTATCAGGCAGTTCCTGGAAACTGACTGTGTCTCACTATTTAAATCCAGTTCGTAGTGTTTGTGCTTCAACTTCCACCATGCCAGCTGCTTCTTTGCTTCCCTGCCTGAGGGGCTTTTGTGCCTGTTGTTGGTAGTCTGTCATTACTTGGTTCCTGCAGACTGACATATGTGCTAACACACACACACGAACACACACACACACACACACACACACACACACACACACACACACACAGACAAATTAATTCTAAATCTATCTTGCTAATCACACACATGCACACACAGTCGCTCCGGATGTGTGTGCTTCCCGTCATTTTCTCTCTGCTTCCTTCATTTGCATCTGATTAAAATGTGATTTGACTTCATGTATGTTCAGTTTAATTGTTTCAGGTCTATTATTTATTAGACCCTCGCTGCCTGCTTAAAAGCCATGTCTTTCAAACATCCCTCTGCCTTCATTTTTTAACAGACATTTGCAGGGAAAGAGCTCTCCACCAATTTTTCAGACTCTTGGTGTTAGTTTTAAGTTACACATTCCCTTTTTTGTGAAAACCTGGCGCCTACATTACCCACAATGTAACTTCACTGCCAACAGTTCAGTCATATATTTAAGTGCTGTATGCTAGCAGCAGCTAATGTAGCCTCAGTTCACTTGGAGTAACCTACAGAGTTCTAGTAAGCTCACTTCTCTATACTGCCATACTTTCAGATTTGTTTAATTTTAAAACTTGTAGTCTTCAGATCCAGCCGACGCTGCACTATCAAAGGCGAATTATTAGACTTTACGTCAAGTCCCAAGCACCTTATACCTTCCGTGTCCGCCACTTGATGCTGTTGTGCCCAAAAAACCTTTTTCCTGGTGACGTACATTGGGAAAGAGACATCTATAAATCAGTGGATTGGTTTTTTTTAGCATCACAAATCCCTGCAAGATGAATCGTTTCAGGACTGGGATTTGACCCATTCGGTCCAGTAATATTTAGAAAGTCTAGAATTGCTTCAAGAGAAATCATCTTATGCCCGTTCATGTTAGTGGAGGGTTAAACTGGAAGTTAGCTGCTTGGCCAATGAAAGTCTCTAGTGTGCCTGCTGTATGGATGCAGGGATGCAAAAGCAGAGTAGAGAATCGGGTAATTTTATGCGCGGCAGATGAACTTTTTTGGCCTCATGCATCACTGAGCAACTTTCACAGGAATAAACGAGGTCCTGCCTCCAACACTGTATCCAGTTCTCTTAATACATCAGTGCTTTGCACAGCTCCCTCTGGAGACACAAAAAGCAGTAGCAGTACTCCCCTAGGACATTTCAAGGAGTTGCGTGCAAGATTTAATATAGTGGCAAACAACTATTTGCTGTAGACATTGTGGTGTTATGGTATCCTTAGCAGAGAATGAAGTCACCATCCCTCTGTGTGCATTGATATCCAAATTTCCTTGTTCATGCATGATAGTGCATTGACTCCCTGTATCCTACTGCCTAGTTAATCACTGCCACTCTGCACTGCGCTTAGGCCTACATGGCAGTTACCGCTGAAAATGCTGGCCATGACCCAAAGTGGCAGAATGTCGTCATTGCAGAAGTATATCATCTACCCTCAGGTAACCTCCACGTTAACACCGTTAGCTCTGTCAGCACTTTTGCTGTTGTTGGCACTGTTAGTTGCCAGCTCTCAAGTCTGCCACCTCCATGTTGAGAGCCATGTGCAAACAATCCCAGCTCAGACTGAGTCATAGTTACACTCTGAATGTTGCATAAAGCTACTTTTAAGAAAGTCTGAAGCGTAAAATTGCTGGAGTTCCCCTTTTAAAATCTGCAGTCTTTAAACTCAAGCTGATAATACACAGACTTTTCAAACCGTATCCGGAGTCACAGACATGACACAACTGTTTTCATATGCTGTGCTTACTCCCAGTGACCATTAGATTGATTTTGACATGTAGAAATCTGTGGAGTGTCATTTTAAATAATTGATTTCTGACATAGAATTTCACTCAACAAACACAAACCTACTGACTAAGTGACTCAACATGTGGTATATAACCATCACGCGCTACTGTTGTGTTATTCAATATGATGTGGCGTCCCTGGTTTGTGACCCCCAACTTCATTTCTGTTATGACTCTCTGGTATTAGTAGAGTGCTCTTTCTAAAGTGCACTTTTCCATGTGAGAAATTTCACTCCTGCAGTGAAATAGATTATGCATGCACATCCATGTGTATTCACAGATGCCTGTCAGATGTAGAGGCATAAGTCAGGCTGATGAAATATTTCCCCACTACTTCTAGCCCCTTAAAACTGATTCACTTGTCAGACTCAGTAAAGACTTTGCCCTCTCATTTTTGTAGGGTACAACAACAGAAAGTTTCTCCTCAGTCGAGTGACTGAGAACTCAAAAGGTCGGGTCAGACAGGGTAGATGTTCGACACCAGCTGTCATTTGAATTGTTTAGGGATACATCTGTTGTGCTGCAATTGCAGTGACGGGTGACCTACTGAGCCAAGTGCATTAACAGAGAGAAACAGTGTGTCCATGTTCTGCTAAATGTCCTTATATATTAAAGGTCCCATATAACTACTGATCGTATTTAGGTTCGGACTTGTATTGGGGGTTTCTACTAAAACATTTTACATGATTGAAAGTTTAAAAAAGACACATTTTCCCGCACCGTCTGCCTGCGTATACCTGTATTCACTCTCTGGAGCACATGGTTTTAGTGCCTGTCTCCCTTTACCGGTGCTCCCACATCTGCACTCTTGGTGTCTCTGCACCGTTTTTGCAGGCAGGAGACTGACCGTAACAGCATTGTAGTGGCAGTTTCTGTCTTTATAAAGTATAGTTGTGACATCACAGTTTCACAGAAGTCCTGATGGTTTGCTTAAAGGCACAGTTTTAGATTTCAGACTTGTACCTTTCTCTGTGGGATTAAGCAATTTGATGCTTTTCACAGTATTTATATAGCACCTAAACCTGCTGTATAATAACGTGAAAATAATTATGATGAATGAAATCTGACTTTTAACAGTATGGGACCTTTAATGTTTAATGCTTCTTTGTACATATAGATATTGTTTTGGTATCTTTTTATACTTTGTCAAATGTTATCAGTCGAATTCAGCACAAATAGTGTTTTTTTTGTTCACAGCTGGCAATCAGTAAGAGACATTTTTTGGCTTTTAAGTTGAGTTTGCTGGGTTAGCAGGCAGCAACTAACTTTATAAAACAAGTTCACATGGAAAGGTTTGGGTCTGTAGCTGCTTGTGTTTGAGACACTTGTGTTTGAGAGGCATCCTCCCAAAACAGCCCAGTCTGCTCTGATTGGTCAGTGTTTAGTGGCCTTCCACATCTGCACACTGGGCGTCTCTGCATCATTGTTGCAGCTGGGAAATGAATGTAACAGCAGTTACCTTTATGTAGTATAGTTATGACATCACAACTTCACTGAAGTCCTGACGGCTCATATAAATGCTGAGATTCTGAATACGGACAGATTGCATTTCTCTGTGAATTGAGCTATTTTATTCTCTTAACAGCATTTATAAAGCTTCTAAAGCTGTTATATATTTATAAAATAAATAAGACAATGAAATCTGACTTATTAAAATATGCGACCTTTAATCTTGTTTTTTGTCGTTGTTCGGTATCTTTTTATACTTCTTCAAATGTTATCAGTGTAATTCAGCCCCAGTGATATCTTTTGTGAACAGCTGGTGATCAGTAAGAGGAATTTTTAGACTTTCAAGCTGAGTTTGCTGCGTTGGCAGGCAGTGACTTACTTTAGAAAACGAGTTAAAATGGAGGGGTTACAGTCTGTAACTGCTTCATGACTTTGATTTGTCATTGTAAAAGTCTGATATGAGCTATGAGCTGGAAGCATCTTCCTGTTCTGGCTGCTAAGATGGTTGATGAGTTCACCTTATTCCCAAACAGACAGAAACTGACATTTTGAAAGTTTCCTCTTCCTCCCACATCAAAGGCTCTTTGCCGAGGGGCATTTGTGTTAAGGCCATTGCTGTGTCGCTGTACCTTGTGATGACAGTTCTGCTGAGTTTTCTTAAACTAATGCAAAATGCTTTGGGGCCTGCTCTGTCTTTGATGTGTACTTTTGTGATAAAAGTCAGCGCTGATGTTTCACAGTTGCGCGGTATTATAATTTTTTTTACAATCTGCAGAAAAGATAAAATAACAACACATCGCCCAAACTGTGCCAGCGAATCCTGCCAAAGCCAAACTTGGCTGTGCTTGTCAGACCGCCCCTGGGTGAGCGTGTGTATGTGTCAGAGATATGGTGTAACTGCAGGAGACGCTCTGCATTTCTCACAGTGAAATCTGTCCTCTACCTGAGACTCCAGACAGGAGTCAGATAACCACCACTGGCTGGTGACCTCAATGTTTTCACTGAACATACAGGCTTTCAAGGACACTCAGCCTCCCAAAGAGTTGAGAATACTAAAAATTTATTGAACACATTTACTAAACTGGGCTCTGCATGTGACTTTAAACATGCAGATGATTTTAGGGTTTTAATTTGTTGGCTGCAGCAGCAACACTTTAAAGAAAGAAAGATTTATACAAGCTTTTACTTTGGCTCAGAGGGGCTTTACTTTGCTTGAATAGAAGAATGTGTATGCAAATGTGAGACTTAATTTCAGAAACAAAAGCAAACTGAATCAGCAACGGCTTCAGATTTACTCAGCAAAGTGGCCTCTTAGTGGCTCACTTTGATATCATAAATAAAGCATTGCATTAATGTCTAATCGGGCAGAACCTCTCAACCTAATTCACTAATGAGATTGAGCGATTTCATTCTCAGTGACAAGATATATGTTCCCATCTCCACATTACACAGATTAAATATTGAGCTGGACTCCATTAGTTATATTGAGCGTCGTGAAACCAGTAACCAACCCAGCTTAGCATCACAGGTGAGCTCTTCAGAGACCGCACAGTGTAGACGCAGGACAGCGGCAGGCGGAGAATGATCTCAGGACATGAGTGAAAACTTCCCGATGATGAGCGAGGGGCATGCACTCATAGTGATTAGACTGGATTTTGTGTCCATCAGAAAAAAGCAAGGCAGGCTTATTTATAGCACATTTCTGCAACTAGGCAATTCAAAGTGCTCTGCAAAACAAAAAAAAAACCATCAAAAACATCAAGGCAGAATGGAAAAGAAACACATTAGAAAGGGATATTTAATTGCAATTAAAACAGTCATTAATTAGCAAGAAAATATGAAATAAAAACAAGCTAAAAGAAATGCTGAGAGACGTCTGGATTTGTCTTGGTGTGTGCTCTTAGACCTACTGTCACTGCAAAGAAAACAAATTTCAGAAAGTGAGGACATTTTGGCTAAGGTTAGAATTAGGTTTAGATTCAGGTTTAGATACACACATATGCAAATGTACAGAGAGACACAAATGCGTATCCATATATAATAATATAGGGGCCACATTTAAGAACTTGAACAATTACTCAAAAAATGACTACATCAAAAACAAAACTAAAAACAACAACAACAACAACAAAAAAACATACTGTGTATATTTTTGTATAAATGCATCTGGCCATGCAGATAGTTTGGAGGGCAATGTCAGTCAACTGGTCCACCATTTTGGTCCAAACCAAAATTTCTCAACAACAGTTGATGGATTTCCATGAAACTTTGTGCAGACATTCATCGTCTCCAGAGGATGTAACCCGCTGGCTTTGGCGATTCTCAGACTTTTATTCAGCCCGGTCGCCAGAAAAAATGTTTGCATTGTATGTTTCTGCAAACCACAGATACGTTCCATTTTATGTAGTGGATACATTACAACTTTAAATTTCAACAACACTGTGCTTAAGTGTGGTTAGGTTTACGCCCAAAAACACCTGGTTATGTTAAGGAAATGATCATGATTTTGCCAGAAATACCTGCTTTCCATGTAACTATCCTGGTTGGAAATGGAGCATTGACTCTGTAAAAACAAAAGCAAAGAACAAAGAAAAACAAACAAAAGTAACATTACCCCCAGGGGGAAAAGACGCTACAGGTCACGAAAAACACCTACATTTGGTGCCTAAATATCTGCTTGTAAAACAGTAACAGGCCGCAAAAACACAACCACCGTCACCTCCACCTCCCTGTGTTAAAGTCAGTTTGTTTGTTACACCACTTTAGACATATGAAACATACAAATGTAAAATATCTGTGGTTTTCAGAAAGGGCCACTGTCAACATTTCCTGGCATTTGGGCTGCTTTTCTGCCAGCACTACCATGAGGTTCACATTTGTGGGTTTGAGCAAAATTTCTTAGCAGCTATTGAATGAATTGCCATGAAATTTGGTGCAGACATTCATGGTCCCTTCAGGATGATTAAGATAACTTTAATGATCCCTTCACTTTTAATTTGGTGCAGCAATCAGCCACAGCTGACAAATTTTAGCACTGTAAATATTGTACCTGCTTTATCAAGATCTATTGTAATGAATAAACGTGTTAAGGTTTTTTTTCAATCAATTTGGGTAAACTGACCTTTAAGTAACTGAATGAGCTCCCAGATTTTCCTGTCATACTGTAAAGTACTTAGTTAGATTGTAAGTTTCAGCTTGAAATTGGTTTTCCTTTTTGTTAATGCTGTTTGTATGATTTGGATACAATCGTGACTTTTTAAGACCAGTCCCCCTTCAAAGAATTTTATTTCTCTTTAAAGTTTTTCCCTCCTTGCTGAAGTCTTAAGCAGTATTTTAATTTTCAAGGGGTCATGAGGTTCGTTTAGTTCACCTCCTTATGAGAATATGGTCTTATTTTTGCTGCATCTTCAGATGCAATTGGTTATTTTGCACTGTATGTTTGGACATATATTAAAACATGATAAAACCATTGGTCACCAGATATTAAATTGACCAACATACACACACACACACAGACACGCACACACACACACACACACACACACACACACACACACACACACACACACACACACAGAGGGATGATTTAAACCTCTATAAGTTGTTTCATCTTGCTTTAGTTCAAACCGCCAGAATTCTACAACATTTGCCGACATGTTCTTAAGTTAGTTCAGATTTAAAATCCTTTTTCTTGCTGTGTCTAAATTATTTGTAAGACTCCTGTAACTTATTTAATAGTGTCCTGTCTCGTCAGCTGTCTGTTTTTAGGCCTGACTCTCAGTACCTTCTTCTGTGTCGTATTTTGACATTTAAAACACACACTTAAAGGTTTTTCCATTACAGATGTGTGTCCTCCACCTCTCCGTCATAACTGTTGCTTCTGCTGCTAGCATGGAATATTTGATGCTCTGAGGTAAAGGGCCCTTGAGTATTGTATTTCAGGTCATCCATTACCATAATTGCTTTTACCCACCAAGTAGGCTTTCCTTATGCAACCTGCGTGTAAATGTTTAATTACATTGTTTTGAGGTAACAAACTTTGTAACTGCTTTTGACAGGGCGGGTTTGTTGTTTAAAATGTAAAAGAAAACGCTGCTTGTGCTGTGTGCAAACAATAGATTTAGCTGCTTTCAGAGCCTTAATTCTGTAAGTAAGAAACCGTGGCGGAGTGGAGCCACAGCTTGTGTTTCCGTGTCTACATTACACTCACTTGGAAAGCTGAACAAGACGAGCTGTGGTTAGAGTTACACACTTCTCTGACAGATGTCAGTTTGTTAAAGGAGTTCGGTGTCGCTCATTTGAGATGAACAACTGCCTCTGAAAATTTAATTCATGTGTTTTCTGTGTTTGGGGGAAACTTTGATTGTGGCCTTTAAATAAATATAAATGAGCTGCAGAGACTTTGTGGGTCAGTTGTACTGTTTGTTTGGGGACATGTGTTCGCTGTAGCTCGTTCTGCGCCAGCTTGTTGACAGTTGATATTTCTTGTACAGTGGTTGTTGAACATATAATTGGCTCAGCAGCTATAATAAGCCTGTTTGTTGTTGTGGGTTCAGTGAAGTTAAAGCAAAGCGGGCGGCTGTAGTGTCAGAGTGTCTCCGAAGCTGTCAAGCTGCAGCATGTGGAGCATTCATGTGTGTCTGTGAGAAAAGTGGCCGAGCACCATGTTATTGGCGCTTTCTTTGTCCTTGAACGTGTTGAATAGCCCCTTTCATTTCAATGTGAGAAATATGACTACTTCAGCAATTCAATTTTTACGTAACATATCACTGCTAAATTTACAATCTAGGTCACTGATCCCATTAGCCCTCCAGGATTGGGACAGTTTTTTACTTCTATAATGAGAAATTCCAAATTAAACTAAATGGAGAGTAGTTGGCGAGATGCCGAGTCGTGATGTGTGTCTCCAGTGTGTGTTAGATATTAATATCATTTTATATCTTATGGAATTAAAACTGCTGTTTTGATGAACAAAATCAATAAATACTGTTTGAATTTACGGCTAAGGGCTATATGATGATTATTGAAGCTTTGACTTTTTTAAAATGTGAGACCTGTATCAGGGTTTTTGATATTTGGTATGGACCCCCACCCCTTTAACACAAAAAAAGTCACTGATTTCAGTGATTCAATAATTTTTCACCCATTTGTAACATTTTCTCTCTGTTAAACAGGCATTAATAGCAGTTTTCTGGGTTATACATACAGTATAGGTAAGATCCTGCTACACCAATTAGTATGTTTAGAATATCGTTATCAGCTATGAAACTTCTTCTTACCCAGCGACAAGCAAATGAGCCTACTTCATTGTCATTGGTAGGTGGAGGGGATGGTGTGACATCTGGGTTAGACAGCTGCCAAGCTGCAGACCGTTGTTTGAGACCAAGAAATAACACCGGTTGTTCATTAGTGAGCCGTTTTGGCATTTCCAGCAGTGTTTGTGCCACCAAACTTGGGTCTGTTTTTTAACAAGTTGTTCCAGTGGCATTTGTGACCCCAGACAAGGTACTTTTTAAAGGCATCTCTACATTTTAGGCAATGTTTGTGCAGCCTAAAGTGGGTGTTTTTTTAGTGAGTCATTGATGTGTTTGCAGCAGCAATTATGACACGAAACATGGATGTTTTTTGGAGTCGTCACTGTGTTTCAAGTAGCCTTTGTGATAAAAATGCACAATCTTGGCATAGTTTCACTCTATAGGACACATATAACTTTAGCATACTTTTGTCATAATGCAGAACACAACCAAGGCGACATGCTCTTTAGAGAGATAATGTTCAGTCCCTTATAACTACAGAGATCTACAATATATCTGCTGTTTCTGAAAACTGGTATATTGACCCCAAAGATACTAAAAAATAAAGAAACAGGGACATGATTTTTGTCTGCTGTGTATGGCAAAATGTGCCTTCATGAGCCATGGCTCAAGCAAACAGCATGTTTGAAAAGGATGGAATTAAATATAAATCTTGTCTATGAAAGAATAAAAATGTTTGGAGACCCTCCTCTCAGCAGAAACAAAAAAACAGATGCCCCTTGTCCTTACCTGACCCCACTTTTCCCATAATAATTTCTGTACAATCCCTAAACTTAAAAAATATATATACCCATCTTCTTCATTCCCTCATGGGTAGTGCCAGCAGGTATCTGTGGAGTTGTGAAAAAATTCACAGAAAATCCAAACTGCACTCTTTGAATATTAAAGATGAGCTGACTGCGTGCACAGTCCTGTTCTCAGAGACGCTAAACTGTAAGCACAAACACTGTCCTGTCTGTGCATGTTTTCATTTTCAATCCTGAGAAGTCACCGGACATCGTAAAATTCATTCCTAAGCATATTAAGATGGTGCACAATAAAATATAATCATGTGCAGTTTTTCTTTTTTTATCCTTTAGATAGACTTCTGCTCTCATGGCAAAAACAGCCGCCAGGAAACCTCGCTTGTATTTGCTGACAGCAACGTTTTGTGAAATATCCACTGCCAGTTGTGACGGCCTGTTCGCAGGCAGAGGACCTTGAGGTGATTGAGTGGAGAGAGCAGGAGCAGCTGTGCAGGAATATCAGTATGGTGTGTCAAAAAGAGGAATTATTTGATAAATGTAGGGGAAGCTAATGCAGTCTGATAGTATTTAATCTGCAACCTGCTCCAGCAAATGTAAAACTCAGACAGAGGAGCGGGATTGAGAGAGTGGCTCTTGGCCTGTAGGCATGACCAGGGCTGACTGTGAGTGAGCCGGCAGTGGAAGTGATGGGCTCTGACGTTAGTTCAGGGTGAATACACTGAGCAGTGAATCTTCTGGCAGAAGATAACTGTAGATTGGATTGAAAATGATGAGGAGAAGGGAGGGGGTGAACAACAGGAGGGAGCAGCAGCAACGGAGGTGACCACGTGAGGAAAGCTGCTGTAGATGGCAGAGGACAGGGTGGAGATGAGTGATGAGGGGTGCTGAAATCCACCCACGCTGAAGTCCCTAGTGGAACGGCCTACCTTCTGGTTGGGGTGGCCAGGCGATCAGAAGCTAATGCTAATGTGGAGGCGGCAGATGTTCTTATCAGTATAACACTTGAAAGTTAAAAATGCAAACTGCATGCTGCTAAATGTAACACTTCTGCCTTTTATTCAAGTCTGAAAGCAGAGACAAATAATTTGTAGTAATCTGTGGCAGAATTTAGATGTGTAGTTGAAAAAACTACTAAACTAAATGGTCTAATCTGGCCTTTTTGAAAGGCGTTGTGGAGACACACGCATGGTAATTACTGTAAAACTTTAATTAATAGCCAGGTGTTGAATCTAAATTTATTCCCCTATTGTGTAGTGTTTCCCTCCTGTTAATGCATAGTGCCCCCCTGGATGGTTAGGGCTCGGGGGATTGGGTTTTAGGTCAAGTTCAGGTAGGGGAAAACACATATAGACAGGGAAACAGTTTTTGGCACAACACTGCCATTTATTTGTCAAAATATGTAGCCACACCAGGCTAGCGAAAGCGACTTAACTTTTGGGGCATGGCTTTTTGGGTACCTACTACAAACCACACATTTTTTTTTAATTCTTGTCATTTATTGTATAATTTTAGATCCCAGAACCCAAGGTAATGTCCTCATATGTCTTGTTTTGTTCAAACAGTAGTTAAATACAAGATATTCACTTTACAGTGATATATATGAGAAGGAAAAGCAACAAATCTTCTTATTTAAAAAGCTGAAACCAGAGAATCTCATCATACGATGCACTACATATCTGCCTACTATTGTTCAGCATAGTTTTTTGTACAAAGACACTAGTATGTATCTTTTTAAATGCACTGAGCTGTAATTACCACATCACTTCCTTTTAACTGTCCCACAATCGAGGCAAGAGGAAACGGGAAAACACACCTTTGTGGTAGAAAAAAAAAATCCCCTGCAGGGAGATGGTTTGGGGTATGTGCCTCAAGCAGCTCCTTTGAACTGAACAGGTGACATCTTGCCATTAAAATCCAGTATGTAGTTATGATAATACATGTTTGGGTAAGCCATGAAATATGATAGAGAATTCACTTTTCAAATTATTTCAATACCACATGAATGCAGCACAAGGTTGTGGAGGTAACTGGGACAAGTTTTCAAAGAGTTTCAATGCTTGAAAAGTTTAAAATTTCGAAAACATTTGGTCCACTCATTACTTCTCTCTACAGGACATGAAAAGCACACAAAAACATCTATAGGCCAAAAAACAAAGGCATGATATTTCAGTTTTGCAACCTTTATTAAATACTATTGTACGTACAGTATCTGAGGGGCGTATTTGGCTTTGAAAGTGTGTTGCATCCTCCCCTAATCTTATCAGTTATTCCTTATTTTCATTCCTCCTCCAGATGTTGTGAGCTCTTCACAGTGATTTGGATCAATTTTGTTCTCTTGAATATGGTCAGAAATAATGTTATGTGTATATATATCATTTGTCTCAAAGGGGCAACAGTCTGGGGAAAAAAAGCCAAAGTCTTTCCAAATTGTGACTAAGAAATGTGATTTAATGACTCAAGGCTGTTTGTGACTTAGTATTTAATGGGGTTTAATGATTTCCTGTAGCTTCCTGTGTCACCATGATGAAAATGTTACCCTCCGTCAGCCTCACCGTGCCCTTTCCTTGCAGTTATTTATGGTGGACAACGCAGCTGATGACTGGAGGATAGCCATGACATATGAGCGCATCTTCTTCATCTGCCTGGAGATCCTTGTGTGCGCCATCCACCCCATCCCAGGGAACTACACATTTACCTGGACGGCACGCTTGGCTTATACCTATGTGCCATCCAAGACGGATGCGGACGTGGACATCATCCTGTCCATCCCCATGTTCCTGCGGCTGTACCTCATCGCTCGTGTCATGCTGCTGCACAGCAAGCTCTTCACGGACGCCTCATCCCGCAGCATCGGTGCACTCAACAAGATTAACTTCAACACACGCTTTGTGATGAAGACCCTCATGACCATCTGTCCCGGCACTGTGCTGCTGGTCTTCACCATCTCGCTGTGGATCATCGCTGCATGGACTGTGAGAGCTTGCGAGAGGTGCCTGGATCAGTTTCTCACGCTATGCAGCAGTGCTCAGCATGAAACATAGATAAGGCATAAAAATAGATAATGTACACACGTCTTAGCTAGCTGTGTGTCTGAGCATCAAGATAGAGAGATTTACAAGAAAAGATTAAAGCCCTGCAGTATTCTGACAACACATTTAATCTTATATGCAGTACATTGGATTTTTTTCTTCTTCTTTTTTAAAAAGTGAGAATTAGTCACAAGGTGAAGCTGGAGTGCATTGGGTGCATGAAGGTTGGCCAACCTTTTGCATTTATTATTTATTACAGGTACCATGACAACCAGGACATAACCAGCAACTTTCTAGGAGCCATGTGGTTGATCTCAATCACGTTTCTTACCATTGGATATGGGGATATGGTCCCAAACACATACTGTGGGAAAGGAGTCTGCCTCCTGACTGGCATTATGGTGAGAAAATTGGACTGGGTGCTCCAGTTGTTGTTTTGCCAGTCATAAATTTTGTTTATTTTTTATTTTTGTGTCATGTCAAGATTTTCACTTGGAAAAAAAAAAACATGGAGAAAGGTCTGCACACTGTAGCTCCCATAAGTGCAATTAATTAGCACATACTTCGTCAGACATACAGAGCTGTATATATAAAGTTGCCATCTTTAAATACATATGGCAGTCATCATATGATCCAGGTGAAATATAAAACCACCACAAATTACAAATTACATTACATACAAATGTATGATATCTAAATGCATGTAAAGAAAAGCATATATACATATAATACACAACATTGTGCTTCATAACAATATAGACAAGACAAAGCACAGAAAAACATCAGTCCAGAGGCTGTCATACCATCTATATGGCCAGATCTAAATAGAGGTGCCTCCAATTGAGAAGATGGCAAAGAGAAAATGACTTGAAAATAGCAAGAAATTAGTAAAATGAACAACAACAATTACCTGAAAATTAGTTTTAATAAAATTTAAAAAGAATAGGAAAGTACGCAAAACCAAAAAATAATATAATGAAATGATTTTTTTTTACTATTAATTTCTTTTTTGTTTCCTTTTTCTGATGTTTTTGAAAGAAATCACACCTCTTTGCTCAGGTTTCACTGGTTTAAATATTTGTGAAAGGTGTCTGAAAACAGCACAAGAAAAGTGATGTTGCTCCAGGTTTCAAAGGGTTAAAATGACATATCCCTAAGAATTAAACAGAAAACAGGAGTTTACATATTCAGTACAACAATATTCATAGAGGAGGAGAAAACACACTGTATACATCTGAAGTCAACCGAATACACAAATCATAATGAATAGTAATAAATTCATAGATAAATAAGGATCCCAAAATCAGTTACAGTGAGTAGCCCAGATGTGTGTGACTTCTATGCTTTTTTGTAAGATTTTCCACATGGGATTACAAGATCACCATACCTATTCCAATCATAACTATACAAAACATGTGAAAAAGGAAAAGACATAAGATGCCACCAAACAAAAAAATCCCAAATAATCTGTTCGCATAAGGAACAACCAGCTATTTACAGATTATCTCAATGAAGAGTTTTTTTTCTCTTCTCCTAAAATGTCTCCAGATAACATGATAACATATATGTTTTTGGGCATCTTCTATATTTACCAAATCAATATCTATATAAATTTTACTAAATGAAGCATTGCACAGTTCACAACAAAAAGGACAGTAGAAAACAAAATAAAACTCATTTTCTGTATGATATAAACAGCAGACTGGACAGATCCACTTTTCTTCCTCGAGATAACATACCATCCAGTCTCAACAGTCAAATATCAAGTATTAGCTAAGCACTTAGAGATCTTTGTTTATTTTATCCAATATTTTTACATCATTTAAAAAAGCCTTACTAAACCCAGATTTGCAAAACAATGTGCATATATCATTTTAGACCGACAAATTTGTTTATCCCAGATAAATATTTGTCTTGTCATGTAACCAATCCCATAACTGAGCTGTAGATATTTTCCAGTGAGCTTCAAGATTCTCATCCCATGTCTCCCACTGTAGCAACTCTGGTGAAACATTGTGCACACCCAGCCAATATTTCTGATATTGAAAGAAGAAAGCTTTATTATTAACTATTTCATGAATTGAAAAAAAAAAAATCAAATGAAAATAAGTAAAAATGCATGTTGTATGTTTGTGCCTGTCCTGTCTTGGTATTTCACAGGGTGCTGGCTGCACTGCCTTGGTGGTGGCTGTGGTGGCAAAGAAACTGGAGTTAACCAAAGCTGAAAAACACGTCCACAATTTTATGATGGACACCCAGCTAACAAAAAGAGTAAGTGAAAGCTTGGTTATTTTGACATCGCAGATATTTCATCCGTCTGCGTTGTTGACTCAAATGTTTCCTTTTCTCCTTTTTTGCACTTTAGGTGAAAAACACAGCTGCGAATGTTCTCAGGGAGACGTGGCTCATCTACAAGAACACCAAACTGGTGAGAAAGATGGACCATGCCAGAGTCAGGAAGCACCAGAGGAAATTCCTCCAAGCCATTCATCAGTAGGTACCCCGCTCCGAACCCCTGACCTCACTCCACTTACAATGGTCTAATGCCTTTTTTATCCCGCAGTGTTGATTTTAACTGATGCAACACCAACCTGAAATCTGACTTGTTTGACACCTGTAGCAAAAATATGTGCTCAATTTCTTGACAGATCTTGTGCTTGTTTAACCTGACTTTAAATTTGCAGATGTGAAAATGAGTTGGCCTGTTGATTCTGAGTGGTAAAAAAAAATGCATTTTATGCAATTCGTTGAGAGGTTCATGGAATCCTTTTATGAAAAAGAATCCAGTCAGTGTAAAAGCTACATATTTTAGGTGTAAAATGGCATTTTCGCCAAGTGAGATTCAGAAATGATTTCAGAAAAGAAATCCCTTAAATTTGTAGGTATATAGTGGAAATAGTCAGTTTTGCACAAGTATTCCTGGGAAAAAAAATCACCTTGAAAGATTCTCGAGTAACAGAATCCACAGCAGTATATTGATCTCTCTCCCTCCCTCACCTTTTGCTGTCAGATTGACTCTTGTGTGTTTCCTTCACTGGAAATCAAATGACCTCAGGGCTGACACATGTGGGTTTCTACTTTTCCAGCGGCCGGTCAGACACTTACCTGTCAGCTAGTCTTTTAGCGGTTCCCCGAGGGCCCCAAAAGTGCTACCTAACTCCAAAGCAGTATCGATTTTAGCCTCACCTCGCTCTTGTTTTTCTCCAACCTACAGTGCTTACAAGCACATCCAGTCTGTGGCTTCTTTTGATAACTGGCAATCAAGTCAGTGCTTTATTAAAATAAGTAATGAGCTGTGCAATGATTTTGTTGTTCTGTAGCTTTATGCTGAAGTGAAATGTCCCCTGTTTGTATGTTTGTTTGCTTTCTGTGGTTTTCTGTATGTATATGGGTCTTTGTGGTGTGCAACTTTGATTTGCTCATGAATCTTTTGAACATACGTTTATGTTTCAGAGACATTAGGATGTTTGATTACAAAAGCAGAGAGGTAGAGAAACACAGAGTGTCTGCTGCTGCTGCAACCCGCATCCAGATTTGTGCCGTTTAATAGCATTTTGTCATGGTTGCTTTGTCGAGTCATTATGTCCCCGCTGTCCTAAGCAGGCGATCCGCAGTGTTGATGACAGCGTCTCATGTCCACCTCCTGTTCTCTAGGACAGCCTAATAATGGAAATCCCTCGGAGGTAAAGCTAGATCTATAGAGAACCAGATTCGGTGAGAAAAAGTCACGTCCAGCTCTGTTTGCAAGGACAACTGCTCAGCATGGTGTCAACATCCTCCCGTCACACCTTGATCCTCTATCTGTTTTGTTCACGAGGTAGTCAAAATGTCTTATCTTGGACAGCTTTAAGTATTGCTCTTAGGTGAGATGAATATCGGACAGGAAGTGTCCTGACAGCGAGCAGATCGCTCAAGTGGAGGATCAGAAAAGGCCTGCAGCCATCCTAGACCTGTCATGAGGCAATAGCAAACATCACATCAGATATCATTGTGCCCGTTTCCTCTGTTCAGAGCTGCAAGACAAAACTTTCAAAGAAGTCGTCATCAATCAGTGTAAATGATGTGAGGTGTAAACAGCTGTTAAACTGGGCCATAGATGCTTTGAGGCACTGTTGTGTTGGTGAATGTTTACAGGAAGTTTGTTTTGATATACTGTATTTTCTGATAACCAGGACTAGTGTGGGAAAAAAAGGGGGATTAGACTTAGAGAGCAAGCAGAGCTGCAACTACTGGTCCAAACACGGAGAGATAACACGCTGGTTGCAGAGACAAACAGAAACATTGTTGGTCACAGGTGAGGTGTAGCGATGAGGGTTCCAGCAGCCAGACTTGAGCAAACAGATTTTGCCATCTGAATATGTTTATCTGATGTTGTAATAATTCATTTGTCTACTTCATGTTTCCTTTTTTTCCTGTTTGTGTCGACACAATGCAATAGAGCTCGAAAGTAAGTCTTCGCCTCACATGTAGATACAGACCTGTTGTGTGCATGCTAACGAGAGCTTGTCCTTCAACCCAATAATGTGACTAAAAAATTACACTCCCTCATTTGATAAGTGAAATTCATGTCACGAAAAAATGTTGCACTTTGCACTGATTGAATCGTCTCACATGACACAATCATAACGCCGCCAGATTATTTCATTTAAGCTGCTACGAAGGATTTTATTAGATGTCTGTTCAACTGAATAGCATGTCAATTTGATAAAATGCACATTAGCCTCACATTTTTTATTCCGAGTTCAACATTTTGCAAACAACTTTAAATAACCAGCACAAACACCTTCTTTTTATGTCTTATTATTGAGTAGATCTTTGCTGCACTTTGTAAACACACCCACAGATGCATATTGAGTGAATTTCAATTATCAGTGATGGAGGGTGTTTTTCTTTCCATTTCTGCATGGATGTGATGAGAATTTGATCTTTAATCAGAAAGCCACTGATTAAACTCCAATCAACTGTGCTTTCACTTACCGAAGGATGACGACTAGAGCTCTACAGGACCTGCAGTAGCACAAGTATATGATTTATAATCTCCCTCAAGTCATGTTATACAACTCAGCAGTCATGCTCATACAGATCAGGGCTTGGGGTCATCTTTCGGCGTGTGGAACCATTGTTAACGCCTGTTGCTACATTTGCAGCCACATTTCCTCCCATTTCTCTGTTGGATGACACAGTAGGAAAAAATAATGCTGATCTGGAGTTATCATGGCGGGGAAACAGCATAATAACAGACATACAGCTGTCATGCATTTTCTGCAGTAAGAGGAATTAGCAGAGTTAGCAGCAGACAGATTTTAAACACTCCTGAGGTTATTTGGATGGTGCAGTTTTATCACATGAATTTGCATGCAGTGGTGCTCCCACACAATTGCTTGCCCACCCCATGGACATTTTTAAGCTAGTGCAAACACACTGGTATCTTGTAAAACTAGTCAACATAAGGAATCTATTTTTACCAACAGTGTTGGCATAGTTTATAGAGAAGGGGGGTAAATAATGCTCCAAATTTAGCCTAGAATTTGGCATGGCCATTTTAAAACTTGAACTCTCACCTCTAGATATCTGAATGAAAATGGGTGCTGCCTGTACCCACAAGTCTCGCCTAAGGAGACACACCAAACCTAGAAATCATTTACAAAAGCTGACTCTTGCATTGTCTTACGTCGCCTATGTCTCAGACTGCAAAGACTGCAACCGACGGCCAACCAGCATGTATGTTTTGCAGCTTTGTTAGAGTAAATATCTCTCCATACCAACAGATGACGGTAGTCTGTAATCGTCATTCAAAAAGGGAGACTGCAAAACAGTCTTGCTGCTAGATATCCAGTTAGCACATTAACAACAGAATACCATGTTGACAAAACAAAGCATATTTACCATGCGGCAGTGAACAACAACACAAACCATCAGGAAACGCTTCTGCAAAAGAGCTCAACAGCTACTGAAAAACAATCTTACCTTATATAACTAGTTTGTTTTCACTCCCTCCTGACTTTAGCTAGCCCATTTTCTTTACTTTCCTCACCTCTATTTATTTTCTCCTGCCCTAAGTTCACTGATGTGCACTTTGGTGTGCCACTCTAAGATTTTCAGTGGCCCCATCTGGCCACCCCTATGAAAAAATTCTGGGGGTGCCACTGTTTGGACATGCAACCAAATGATTTACATTATTACAGCCGTCAAGTCAAATGTCTCAGTACTGTCACACCATACCCTTTGGGAACGCTGTCCTTTTCAGTCTACAAGGTTGAGGAGGGAATCATAGCGGGCCACAGGGCACTGAGTGGTTGTTAGCTCAGAGATCAGTGGATCGGAGAAACAGGAAAGTGACCTAAGAGGAAGGTCAGGGTAAAGCCTCCGAGCAATCCCGTTTGAGCCCAAGAGGCTGTGACTGTGACCGACGGCATGAAGCTGTCAGCAGGGACGGGCTGCAGAATGGTCACCCTGTCCATTACACCGGAGAGAAATTAGCATTTCTTTCCACAATGAGGCAAAGGGAGGTCATGACAAAGAAAGCAAGTCGAGAGGCTAAAAAATATGGCGCAGCACTAACTGAGATTGCCTTAACTGATTTAGTGGGGTATTGAAAAGCTTAGCGTAGCCGTTTTCCCCTGATGAATAGCAAGCAGATTTAGAGTGCCCATTGAAAAGGAGAACTGCCCATGAGGAGTGATTGACTGAGGGAAAGAGACACATAGAATATAAAGACGGGGCAAGCGGGCTTCCCCGTCCTGACCTCGAGTTGCCCTGTGACCCCATCTAACAGCTAATGGTCATCCAACTGTGAAATGTATAATTTTAACAGGTCTTACATCAACTGCAAAGTCATTTAACATTAAATACCTATTATCTTTTATCATTTTTAGATACCTTCGTTTTTCCTTTTCATTTAAATACATGAATAATAAAGTGCAATAGTGTTCTGTCTTTAGAGTCTGCTCTGTATGAAGCATTTCGGACCTTAGTTGTCAGGACACCTTCCCCTGCCTGTAGTTTCCTTTAGTGACTCCTGTGGCACCCTCTGTTGGTCTAACCCGTCATCTTCGCTCCACATCTGCCTGTCCTCAGGAAACAAAGAAATGATCCCGCATTGCATGAGAATGGGTGCATCTCAGCTAATTAGCCGACCCCGCTCCCTCCCTAGGGGCCCCCTTAATCCTCTCTCAATCTTCATTACTGTTTGCCTTCGATTCACACACAACCTAATAATCACCTCAAACAGCCTTCATGTCTCCATTAGTTTATAGGTTTTTTATAAGAATCTGAAACGCTGGCATCAGGACGCTTCTGTGTGTATTGTGCTCAGTTTAATTTAGCATGCGTGGGTGATTCTGGAAAAAAAAAATCCCTCTTTAATATCTTGAAACCACGTGTGGTCGACACTCTACAATACTGCACAGTTGCTGTTTTTGAGCCCCCTGAGAGGAGGAGTTAAAACGGGCTTTAGAAGCCTAATTAAACAGGAGATGTGAATTATTTAAACATGTTGTATGAAGTAGAAAAGATAGTTTTTGCAGACTTTACAAGCAGGATTTCTTGGTTGATTAAAAAGGTGGACCACAAGTTAACTGTCACTGGAAAAAGCAATGTAATTGTCATTTTCAATCTGTGATGCAAGAATAACAGGATTCCTTTAGAGGAGCAGTGTGAAGGATTTAGGAAAATATTGGCAGAAACGGAGTATAATAAGATTAGTATGTTTTCTCTTGTGTAAAGTCGCCTGAAAATAAAAATTGTCGTGTTTGTGTTGCCTTAAAATCAGCCATTTATATTTACTGAGTGAGCAGTTCCTCAGCTGCATAATCCACCATTTTGCACCACAATGTCTCTACAGCAGCCTAGAAAAGACAAACCAAACACTGGCTTTAGTAGATAGAGCCATTCACAGTTTCACATTGGCCACCGTAGTTAGCAGCCCCTCAACAACTAGCTGAACAGCACTGGAGAAGCATTGATTTGTAATGTGAAACAGCTTTTTTTGGTATTGTTACCAGTTTAAATCCCTGGGTCTGAGACCTCTGCAGATAAGTTAGCTCCTGTTAAAATCCCTCTGAACATCTGGATCTTAAATTATCAGAAATAAGAAAGAAAGAAATAACATGAGCACATATTAGCAAGTGTTTAGTGGCTGGTCTGCGACGAGCCAAACAGCATCCAAAAACATTTATTTTTAATGTAGAACTGCTTTATTCAGTATTTTTTTACCAGTTTAAATCACCTGGTCCATTTGTTTCAGATAGGAAGATACCTCTGCAGGTAATTTGGCTCCTGTAAAAAAAAAAACAACACTTGAACATCTGAATCTCTAATGTAAGCACACATCAGCAGGTGCTGGGTTAGCAGCTGGCCTGCGACAAACCAAACAGCACCAGAAAAAATCTGATTTTTAATGTGAAACAATTTTTTTTTAGTGTCTCTACCCATTTTTAACACATGATCCATTTGTTTTTGAGAAAAAGAGACTTCTGCGGATAATTCGTCTCTCAGTAAAAGCCTCCTGAACAATTAACACTGAAGGAATTCTAACCCAGAGTGCATGCCTACCACACAGGAAAAGTTGCAGCTGGCCACTAGATGTGACCAAATCCTACACACTGCTCCTTTAAGCAGTAAATTGTGAAGAACTTTTTTAATTTTCCTCAATTCTGATGCCTTTTTTTTAATGTTTGTATTGAAAAGTTTCAAATGGAAGACGGTCCACATGTGTGCAGATTGCTGCTATCAAAAGATAAAACTCTAGTCTGTGTTAATATAAAACAGTGTTTGATACCTGTGGCTTTTGAGTGACTCAATAATTAATAAACGTAAACAGAAAAAGTTGACCAGGAGAACATTAATGATACAACAGTTTGTATGACAAGTAGCTATTGAGTGGTGTGAGTCCTCCTCCTCCTTCTCTTAGTATGGTTTTGTTGGTTGAGTAGGACGTAGAGCTGGTCTCATTCTCCTCAGTGGCAGCTCTCCCACCCTCTGTGGTCTCCTTTCCACTTGCATGCAGCTCAACCAAAAACAGACTGACCCCTGCATTCTATACACACATCCTGTGCATGTCCTAGGAGTGCTCTCCGTGTGTATGCCTTGTGTGTGCACAAATTTAATGACAAAATTCTGATAGCGTTAATTTATTGGGTTCTGAATGGTCTTGTGTTCAGATTGAGAAGTGTTAAAATGGAGCAACGCAAGCTGAATGACCAAGCAAACTCACTAGTGGACCTTGCTAAGGTAAGCTAGACCAACAGTCTACTGCTGCATTGCACATTGGGACACACAACTCTCCTGATTTCCTGTGTGTGATTGACTTCAATGCATGCTAGTTCACTCGCTGAATTAGTTTTGTTTTCTGATGTAATCAAAGTCTACAGGTGTCAAATAAACAGACAGGCTGCTCGCAGGGTGATTAAAAATAAATCTGTGTGTACTTCTGGTTGTCTGCACTCACCTGAGATTTTGTGGGTTTGGAATAATAACTTCATTTTATTTCACAGTGTAAATCCCCAGGACTTGTTCTCCGGAAAATTACTGAATGAGAGTAATGAGAAACCCCCTTTGTGTCTGTGCTGGGTTTTTTCTTCACCTTATGTACTCTCTGATGTTTGTCTCCAGATGCACTAAACAGAAGTTGACAAACCTTAGGGAAAGACCAGGCAGCGCGCCAGCCTGACACAGCAGAAACAGTAACCTGGGAAGGGAGACACACTGTGATCTGATGATTCAGCCAGAAGTAAAGGCAGAGAAAGAGAGCAGGGAGAGGCAGAAAGAGCTTTGACATTCAAACGTACAGCACAGTCAAACTGGATTCAGGCCAGCGTGTCATGAAAGGTATTAGTTCATATTCCCCAATCACCTCGTGCTGTAAAACGGCAGTGAGAGCTGGGATATGACATTGGATATCAGGTGGCTTAGAGCCAGCGCCACTCAGCTGTAGTCTCTGTTATATGAGTGTGTTGCCATAAGAGGGCAGAGTCGCCTTAGTCTCTTCGTGCTCTCAGAAGAAAGATGGAGCTAAATAGAGCTGAACATATCATTGGCAGCTGCACCGCCACTGCAGTGCAATGTGAAATTCCTCAGATCACAATGTATCCCCTTAACTCATTATCTCCTCCACAGTCTAATAGAGAGCGTGTTTCTTCCTTTTATGCCACTTAACCGATGCACTGTTGTCTCTCTTCGCAGCATTTTCTTAACTTTGCCATTCAGGCTAAATTACATGTCCTCGAAATTGCAAAATTGCTCACTCAAGCTGCTTTTAAAACAATCTCTGCCACTCTTCTCCCTCTCCCTCTCTCATTCTCTCGTTCAGAAATAGGCTGATGGTGTCAATTTGTGGTTTTATTATGCAATTGAAGTGGATCCATAATAATGGCATATATTCTTGCTCCATCAGTTTCATCCTCTATTTGTGATATTTGTTCCCTCATGGTTCACTGGGCCTCCTTTCTTGGTCTCCAGCATCTTTTTTTAATGTGTTCCTGTTACATTTCATGATTTACAGATGAGGCCTAGACTTGAGTCACTTCAGCTCCACATGCAATCAGTTATTTAAAAGGATGGCTTACATAAGATAAGATACCCATACATTTAAGTATTCGGTTATTTGCATTCGCAAGCCACTGAGAAATCTAGGCATGCAAAGAAATCACGATTAGATCAGTGTTTATGTAAGTAATACTACACATTGAAACCCTTGTCTCTGCTAGTCGCCACACTGAGCGGTGTCAGTGCTACTTTAGCTCTCACTGATTCAAATAAACAACCTATCCCATTAAACCCGCCTCAAATCAGAAGAGGACAAGGTAAGTGATGGATGGCATCGCCTCTAGGCTGCCAGAGATTATTAGTCCTCTGCTGAATAATGCCTCAGAAACCGCCCTCCAGCAGCATCACCCCCACACCTCATCTGGAATGTGACATGGATTTCTTTAGTGCTTTGTTGACTGTTTTTTGAAGAGTGAACCTTGGGAGTTAAAAAGCAGCAGCTTAAGTTTATATATTATTTAAAAAGTCTGTGGACAGATGTGTGATGCGTCAAAAGAGCAGAAGGCATCATGCAAACTCAGCAGGCACCTTTCCTGTCTCCCCAAGGTCACAGGCTAATGTACTCTGGTCTGCATGGAAACATGAAGTCTTGTAAACTGGTCATATTAAATCTGCCCTTCTCAGCCAGTCTTAACAGGAAATGGTTTTCAAGGTTGTAACATAACCTGATGATTTTTTTTATGTGGGACCTCTGGTCCCCCAAAACGGCAGATCAATGGGACAGTCGCTGGTGAATCGTAGCCAACCAAATGCATTAGACTCCATGACTGTACCATAATCAAAGCATTTACTTTAACTTGTAAAAGTTGATTGGTTATTTGGTTGTTGATGACTGATATCATCTCTGCTATCTTATTTGGCATTTTGTGTTAGATGCTGAGATTACAGGATTGGTTCACATTTTTCAACTTTGACTAAAAACACACACATTCTCATACAGTATGCACACTGATAGATACATGTTTGCTTTATTGTTTCTTTTTAATATAAGGCTTCAGCAGTCAGAGTTGCTCTTGTTGCATTCAGAATCGCACTTTTTTTTTATGTTTAAGTACTTAATGCAGCTGCCCTCACAAAGTATAACCTGCATGGAGTATGCACACAACTGGGATGTACTACTTGGTCATAATAATGTGTCTTGAACTTTGACACTCTTGCTCATATATCATTTGAAGTCCACTCAGCCACATGCAGCAATAATACATTAATTTATGTGCAAAAAAATATGTAGTACTTACACCTGAATGTGCTGTCATCCATTATTGCAGCTTCTGTCAGCTGTCAGCAAACTGTCATGTGTCTGAGGCTTGGTGAATTTTATGTATCACTGCACAGAGGATTGTTTGTCAGAATAGCTAGAAAAGAAATGTGTTAACCACAGACCTTATTTCAGACATCTAACCAAAAAAAACTGTTAAACACCCTCAAAACACATTAACTTTGAGAAAAGGAAACTAGAAGTCCAAACATGCCAACTGATTTCTATGCTTTAGGACTCATTGTTGTAGCACTCTGTGGTATAAGCCAAACTTTAACATGCATTTTTACACAATATGAGCACAGTTAATTTTGTCCCCCATCACTTAGACTTTAATCGCTTCTTTTACACCATTTAAAAGAGTGAATGATTGCTGTGACAATTAATGGTTTCAGTGCACATATAAGTATGCAAGTATTGTTTTTAGACAGACTTTAAAAATGTGAACCTGTCCTTTAATTGTTTTTGTGTCAGAATCCACAAATGTTTGTTCCCTTTTTATTTAAAGCCTACCTTAAATCTGAACAGTGGGTTGAGAATGTAGTGAATGTGAAGCTCACAGCCACTTTTATTTCCTTTCCTCTCCTTCTCAGAATGAATCTTTCAGCTGTATTTTTAAGATGCCTGTGTGTTTATTTATATTTTATCCTTCTTGTTAATAATGAATGTATACATTTTTTTCCAGGATGTCCATCAAAATAAACATCAATTTGTAAAATGATCCTGTTAAAAGTATTTCCTCTCCCCTGTTCCAGACTCAGAACATCATGTATGACATGATATCGGACTTGAATGAGAGAGGAGAGGACATGGAGAAGAGGATTGCCCTGCTGGAGACAAAGCTGGAGACTCTACTGAGTAACTTGCAGGCTCTGCCGGGACTCATCAGCCAGGTCATCAGCCAGCAGCACAGGGACTTCCTGGAGGTGCAGCTCCAGCCTTATGACAAACACAGCCCTGAGCGCTCACAGTCAGTGTCCCGACGGAGGTCGTCCTCCACAGCACCGCCCACCTCCTCCGAGAGCAGCTAGAGTCCAAGGGGAATGCCTCCACTGAAGACTTTTGCCATCATATGGCCAAGTTGCATTTATCGTAAAGCCTTATGGTTTCAATAAGTATTATCCAAATTCTGATGACAGAATCCAAGATACTGGGGACAATGCATTTTAATGGATAACTTCATGCTGTT
This sequence comes from Plectropomus leopardus, assembly GCF_026936395.1. Taxonomy (NCBI): domain Eukaryota; kingdom Metazoa; phylum Chordata; class Actinopteri; order Perciformes; family Serranidae; genus Plectropomus; species Plectropomus leopardus. The sequence continues at coordinate 16,318,167 of NC_142195.1, read as the reverse complement.
ATTTGTTTTTTATTACCTCAAAAGATGATGTTATCCTTGCTCTGGTGACACAAATAATGGCGCTTCCCTCAGTAAAAAGGCCTATCGATGGGGGTATGATACGAACTCTACTCCATCTCTATGCAGAGATAGCCAGTTTTAGGTGGCAAGGTTACCATGTGTGAGACTATTGCACTAAAATAGTGCTTCTCACAGACTTTGTGCTTCCACCGGCTTGATTCAGTTGCTGTGTTCCTCAAAGCAAACTGAGAAACCACTGAGAAATCAGTCAGGGAGCATGACAGTGATATTGGAAAAAAGTGCTGTGTTTGATGGACTGGAGTGAACTGAGAGCAGACGGCAGATGAAAATCGCTCCTGCACACTGTCACTCAGAGATAACTTAAAAAGCTTGAAATGAGGAAAAAAGCATATATCTTTTAGGTTAGAAACAGCATCAACTATAGTGGTTTTCTTTTGCAGAGTGCCCCTGTAGAATGACTATTTTTGGGGCGACGTTGCAAATAATTTACTCCTCTAGTCAAAATGAATGCATCAAAATCTGTACTTGCACTTACTTTTTAATCAATGCACTTCAATGCTGACGGACGTATGATATAAAGATGCGTTGCTCATTAAAAGAAGAACATTTGAGATGTTTGGGCATGGGTTTATTATTGTCAATTCTCATGTTGTGGCTAGTGTTGAATCAAGTCAAAGCCCTTTTTTTTCACTAAAGAGCATAAACGTAGACCCGTCGAGGTTTACAGAAATGCATTGAGTGATCACAAACTCAGTAATTACGCCTCATCATGCTGTGTCTCACCTCTTGTCCTTCCTTCCTGTGCTATTTATGCTTGCTGTCACCCCAGCTGGGCAAAACAGATGCTGAACAACAACTCATTGAAACCAGATCTACCTTTTAAAAATAAAATGCCTATTTTTATATATTTTGATGAGGACAAGCACACCTCTTATGACTAAACAAACAACAACGGGGACATATGAATCGACAGATTCAGCATATGTAGCACATGGTTTCATATTTCTTGGACTGGAGCTAAGATACATACACAAAGTTGTCTATTAGGTTCTTTTCTGAACTTGATTGTAGACTATTTAAAAATTGCATTATTCTTCAGATTGCATTTATGTTTTACAGCACAGGCTTTAGATGACGCTGTTGGCTGAGCTGGAAGAGCAATATTTAAGAATAGAGCTGGTAAATTTACCAACAGTGGCTGGCATTTATTAAGTTTTATTGTCAAAAATCTAATTACGATATTTTGAATTTGATTGAAATATCCTCCTTGGCCTTTCACACAGAGTATCTCCACTGTGTGAAAAGCCCTGATAAGGCCAATATACCCTCTAGACATTAATATCCACTGTATGAACATAGTTGTTAATGCAACCTGTAGAGGTTCACAGAGCATAGCATGGGTCAGAGGAGATCATCAAATCAGCAGCACTGATCTTGTTCAACCAGCCCTCCCACTAACCAATAAGTCAATCAGATGGTCAACAACATGAACGATGTTCAGTCCACAAACTTCAGCAACATAGAAACCAATGAGAGATTATACTGTATGCGACTTAAACAATAAACAATTAAACAATAAAAATATACAATTTGACTGGCCTGTGTTCTTTTATTATTATGCGTGAGAATTTGTATTAAATAGAACATGTTAAGTGTGTATTTGTGTGTGCATCTGCAAGTAAAATAATTACATTGGCATATATCTGTATACTGTGAGTTGTGGTCAAAATTACTTTTTCATTGAATTTAATCAGATTTTTTTTGACAGCCTCTCTTGATTTCTTGCTGAGCAAGCAATAAGTGAAGACAAATTAGGGAGGTGGATGTGTATTCAGGGTAGGTTTTGGCCATAGACAGTAACTTGTAGGCACTCTAAAGCAAACAGTAGAATGACCATCAATGGTACAAGTACCCTTTTGCTTATAAAGTACCAACAACACAATGTAAAAAAAAATCTAAATCTGCTTTAGTATAAGTGTTACCAGCAATAAATAAATCAGTGAAATTAGTAAAAATTCTCAGTCTGAAGAAAAAAATGTTCCACATGACACATTATTATTATTATTATGATTATCATTAAATATGACGTTATTAGATTATTATTGATTATTATTATTATACAGCCTAACGTATATCAGGTTTTATTTTCTAAATGTAAAATCTTAACCATGCAGAGTAAATACCTGCCAGTGAAATGTAGTGTAGAGAGAATAGAAGAGAATCCTTGTAACTTTCCATCTCTGTCCCTTATCTATATAAAAAGAGTGGGCAACTATTATGTCTGACTTTTGACTATTACCTCTAACTTTAGTTATCTTTATTTTTTATCCACTTCTGTTATCTACATCTCCTCTTCTTTAGTGTTATGTCCTGTTAGTCAGCATACTGGGCATATTGCTTCACATGTTGTTCTCGCGAGATTTCCCGCGAAGCAGCGACAGCGGGACTTGTGTGGTGTGGACCCGACCCGTGTGCATGCTAAACAACACCTAACTTTGCCAACTTCATGTAAAATCTTCCCAACTTCTTTCGGTATCGTCGGTTGTACTCAGGAATCTCCGTCACCATGAGTATACTCGCCAAAATAGCAGAGATTGAAAATGAGGTAAGGTATTAGTAGCCGGCTGTCAAACCCGATGAATCAGTCACGTTATAGCTACAGGCTAACCACTAGCTAGCTGTAAACGCTAGCAACCGTTAGCCTAGCTCCCACAGCTGGGCTACGTTTTACTCTAAATATTTTCGGCCCTCAGTTTCTTGACAGGTTACGTGTATTGAAAGTTGCTTTAAGTGCTCGTTGGCCTCGTAAATGCTTCATTAATCAGAATCAGAGGAGGTTGATAACCCACATGCTAGTGACATTAGCATAACGCCGCTTAGAGCTGGCTCCAGATGCGGTTTGGCTAACGGGTGACCAACCGCTAACTTTACCGGTTTGGTATTAAGACATCTAGCATACAGATTAAAGTGTGTTTCCCGTATCACACGAAACATCCTAAATTATCTTGGTAGCCGTTTTTTGGCAGACATTGTTTTCGACGTGTCAGTGTGTGTGTTTCCTTTTAATAACTTGGTCAACTAAAATTGCGTGTAACAGTGCCTGACTGAAAAACACAGTGTCCAGTGGAAGCCGCTTTAAGCAATTTAAAAATCAAACGGTATAAAAGTAGCCCTGTCTATAAACTTTTAGGAAGTGTAAATGCACTGTCAGGGCTCAGGTAGAGATGGGGCCAGGTAAACAAGTGCTAGAAGTTTAGCTCACTTGTTTGACGTGTATAAAAAGTAGAAGAAGAAACGTAAACTTAACTATAACTCTGTAGGTTGAGTGATAACCACTCACAAGATAACTTTAGACTGGTGCAATATTGGATTAAGTAGGAGGTGATACAGATAGGAATGGTTTAGGAAAACATCCCATTAAATGTTTTAACAAAAGCCAGTTAAGATCCTCATGTTTCATAGTCATCTTTGAATTATATCCTACCAGCTAGGTGCTTAAAGGATGGGATAGGTTTACTCTTTCTTAAATCTTGTTTTAGACCAAGTCAAGTGCCAATATTAATGATGTGGGGATCGACTTTTACTTTGTCAAACCTCAGCGTGCTATTTTTATTCATTTTTTATTTAAATTTTTACTTGACCTTATTAAAAAAAAAAGTTGCTGGGAACTTGCAGCATATGATGTTGAAAGTTTCAGTTCATTTTCTAAAGGCATTTGAACAAAGTTTTGTGTTGGTGCTGATTATTGTAGATGGCCAGGACGCAGAGGAACAAGGCCACAGCTCACCACTTGGGTCTGCTCAAAGCCCGTCTTGCCAAACTGAGGAGGGAACTCATCACACCGAAAGGAGGCAGTGGTGGTGCAACAGGAGAAGGTAAGAGGATGTTTTTCAAATACTTAGCACAGTTTGTTTTTCCTTTTGTTGGTATTTTTCACTGGGCAGAGGTGAAGGGAGAGTCTGTGGGAACACTCTGCTCCTCCTAGGTTGCAAAATGTTGACAAATGTGTCCTTTTTATTGGGCATCAACCTCTTGTCTATGGTCTTGTTGTAAAAATGCAGACTGATGAAACGTCAATATGTACTCAGTTGGTTCCCTTAAAAGTACCAGTGTGCAATACTACTCTCCGTCATCTAAAGCATCACAGTGGATGTTTTTTTATTCAAGTTTCTGATTCTTCTTTGTCTTGTAGGTTTTGATGTTGCCAAAACCGGAGATGCTCGTATCGGCTTTGTTGGTTTTCCCTCGGTGGGAAAGTCAACGCTGCTAAGTAACCTTGCAGGTGTGTACTCTGAGGTTGCAGCCTACGAGTTCACCACTCTTACAACAGTACCTGGGGTTATTCGCTACAAAGGAGCCAAAATTCAGGTACAAAAATGTGTTATTTGTACAGTACCTGCAAAGGTGTTTTCAGTTTGTATGTTGTCAGTGGGGTGCTAATTTTACTTTCTTCTTCTCTCTCAGCTCTTGGATCTCCCAGGAATCATTGAGGGAGCCAAGGATGGCAAGGGCAGAGGCAGACAGGTCATCGCAGGTAATGACACGATCAGTGAGGTTTCTGCTGTGACTGAGAGAAGTTTTGATTTACAAATAAAAAACAGAGGATGATTTCTGGTACATTTAGTTCCTTCCCTAACAATATTATGCATTAATGTTCCATTCAATGAGACGCTTTTAACTTTTTTCATTACCGTGTGCTGTTATGTGTTTTAAATGGCAGTATGGTGATGTTTAGAGGCTATGATTTAAACAAATTTGTTTGAGCCTAAAGGGTTTCCTGACTACTCTAGGGGTACAAGCTTATTTTAATGAAGTTTTAATGAAGTTTTGATTTACTATTGAATTTCTTTAGTAAACAGTGTACAGTATGACAAACACGTACAGAAGCATATAGACAAAGTAAAATCTCACCAGTGTTGTTATTAATAAACGGTTGCAGATGCAATTTGTGTCTTCTATGTGATTCATTCATTCTGCTCTTACTGATGTCTGGTCCTTCTTTTTGTTTTAGTGGCACGAACTTGCAACCTAATCCTGATAGTGCTTGATGTGTTGAAGCCTCTTGGTCATAAGAAGCTAATAGAACATGAGCTGGAGGGCTTTGGCATCCGACTTAACAAGCAACCACCCAACATCGGCTTCAAGAAGAAGGACAAAGGAGGCATCAACTTCACAGCTACAGTATGTCTCACACAGAATGAGATTAATTAGACACAGAAACACAAACTCATCAACATTTCTACTTTTAAACAAGTCAATTAACTGAATAATTCAATGCTGATAACATTTTTTTAGTTGGTTAGAGTTAGTTATGTGTGTGACAGTAATAAATGCTGGTTGTCGTCTTGTCATTCAACCAACTGATGAGCCAGAAAAGGGAGATTATTGTGATTCAAAACCATCACTCTATATTGACATGCAGGATTTTAGTCGTCAGTGTTTTTCTTTAGTGTACTGTCAGTTTGTTTTAATAATGGGCATTTTTTCTGGCATCCCATTAGTTTAAACAAATACGTGAAAGCCTTCAGGAATCGATGTCTGTCTGTACAAAGAAGTTATTTAAAGGTTTGCACTGATCTGCAGACGCATAAGATGTCTGTCACATTGTTAACTAACACTAAAACGCTTTTCAATTCTGCCCTCTGTTGGACATTTATAATATTACACTTAACTTAGTTGCTTCTGCACCTTTATTCTCCTGTCCTTCTGCAAAATGTCTGCATTTCTTTTTTCTTTGATGAATTGCAAAATTAGCTTTATATTATTTTACTGATTTTCATGATTAGGATTTTCTTTCCCATTGCTTCACTGTCTTGTGTCGGTCGACATCATGTCTGTTCTCCTGTCTCTCTCCGTAGTGTGCACAAAGTGAGCTGGATGCTGATACTGTTAAGAGTATCCTGGCAGAGTACAAGATCCACAACGCCGACATCACTCTGCGCAGTGACGCCACAGCTGATGACCTCATTGATGTGGTGGAGGGAAATCGGTAAGCTGCTGAAGTGCTAGAATGGGCCCTCCTTAGTCATTCCCAGTAGGTGTGGCCTGCTTGCATCTTAAATCCTATTTCAATTCCCACTAGACCAGTGCAGATAAATTTGAAAATGCTATTTATGGGTTCAAACCACGCTTGCATTTTCAGACCACTTACCATTTTTTCATACGTGTGCAATACATAAAGTGTAGTCAACTGTCATTTCTTACTTGAAAACCTATAGATTTACCGTTTCTGAGTGTAATTATATAAACACTCAGCAAATGCATTAAATCAAGGATATGGACAATGTAGGTTGGGGCATTTATACCGGGTCTCCCTCTCTGCTGTGTCTCTGCATTTTATTGCAAGGCACCTCACATGGCAACAGCATCACCTCCCTGCAGTTATAATGAAACACAGAATTTAGTCTTTCCTGCATAAATGCTCTTTTTGCCTTTACAGGCAAAAGACTGGAATCAGAGACAGCATAATGTACACCAATATTCCAGTAAGATAAATAAAACCTGTAAAAGAAAAAAAAATATACATACACACACACACATATATATATATATATATATATATATATATATATATATATATATATAGTTTCTGTAAAATGTTGCAACAAAAAGAAACAAACCTGCACTAACCTACATGCAGTTGTATAGAATTAAAGCCTTCACAGGCAAAGTCCTGTATCTAGTCAGGTACCTGCAGGCACCTCACTGGAAACCCACAAAAAGGTGCTTCGAAGGTGGTGTTTTGTTTTAATTTTATTCTATGACAGAACTATCATAGACAGCAGCCTCTTACAGTCTCTTGTCGACAGGGTCTACATCCCGTGCATTTACGTGCTCAACAAAATCGATCAGATCTCCATCGAGGAGCTTGATATCATCTACAAGGTGCCCCACTGTGTACCCATCTCGGCCCACCACCGCTGGAACTTTGATGACCTGCTGGAGAAGATGTGGGACTACCTAAGGCTCGTGCGCATGTAAGATTTGTTTATATAGTCACCACAAGGGGTGTGAATTTAGATCAGAGAGAGTAAATGGTGCAGAAAAAGGACTACGGTATGAGAAATTAATTTTTTGTCATCCAGACTGTAAAATTTGACTGTGTTCATGTGTTCATTTGCAGTTACACCAAACCCAAAGGCCAGCTTCCTGATTACACATCTCCTGTTGTTCTACCTGACGGACGAACAGCTGTCGAGGATTTCTGCTTAAAGATTCACAAAAATCTTATCAAGGAACTCAAGTAGTGAGTATTGTAGATTTGACTTTTTCATCTTTTAAAGGGAATTTTGACCCTTAACAAATAGCTTTGATCATGTGCACAGTGTTAATCACAACTCACTTCAAAAGTTTTTTTTTCCTCCATCCTTTTCTTATTATTTCATCATGTCTTAGAGGGACAGTTCACCCCAAACTCATAGATACATTTTTCTACTCACCTGTGGTGCTATTTAGCCAGTTTATATATATTCCACCAAACTAGAAAGAGCAAGTTAGTTGGCTCGTGTTTGTGACAGCGTGAGATGCAAACATTTATGTCGTCCTCTTCGGCTGAGCTATAACGTTAGCTAGCTCAGTGGTGCTATTTGAGCTGGCAGTAGATGCACGCTTCTGTCTGTGTGGTATACATTTTGCGAGTTCTCCTCAGTAGAAAGAAAATAGTTCCTACATAAAACCATTCACAACAAGGTCTGTGGATTATGTTGAGTAACAGGGTCATGATTTCTAGCAAGAGACATTGTTGTTGAGATTTTCAATTGTATTTTTTGGCACTTTGAGATCCACAAGCCGATTGCCATCTAGTTCCATTATATTGGAGAGAAGGCAGACATCTCTACAGCTGATATCTCCAGCACTCTGCAACTCACACCAAAACTATTTAGATCAATAAAAAATTCAGGTAAGAGGAAAATGTATTATTATTTTTTAAATTATGGAATGAACTGTCCCTGTAAAGGAAGCAATGATTAGTTCTTCTGCGTTCACATGGAATTGGGCAAATGATAGACAGCAAAAAGATTATCATCTTAGTGAATGAGAGCAGGACTGTAAAATTAGCTGAGCCCGACAGAGAATAATGGTGACGGAAGACAGCGCTGCTATCCAAAGTTAAAACATTTTAACTTTTTGCAGTCCCCTGCAATGGAATTTTTAACCACGTAATGCGCAGCTCCTTCAGACAGGGAGAAAACATCTGGACAGTTACTGGACATTACTAGAACAAACACATAAAATAATAGAAACAAAAGTAATTTCACCTAGAATCTTTTATTCCATTCTTTGTAAGCAATACAACATCACCATTGCATCATATCGTCATGTTTGTTTTATTTTGCGTCCTGCCATTTCATCAGATTTTTCTCCCATGCCGTCCAGAAGGCGTCCGTCCGCCATCTGCCTGATTCCATGTGAACGCAGCATTAGATATTTAACATATAAACATGTTTAAGTATATCTAGAAACTGAAGTCTTATTTTTAGTTCATACAGACAGATTATTTTAAATAGAAATAGAGTCAGCATTCAAAAAGCTATTTTTAGGTCTGGCATTGTGAGTTTTTATTCATGTTCACAGCAAGGATCATTTACATCTGTGATATTGTTCATCTTTTTTCCACACTACTTCTTACTAAAAGGCATTTATAGAGTTAACTTACACCACAATGATAAGTGGTCATCAAATGGTTTAAAACAACACAGCCGCTTTAATCACAGCTATTGCCCTCTTTATGGCGAGGTATGTCAGATAAGCATTAATTTGAGGCTCCGGATAAGGATCTGAGATGATGTGTTGCACCACCATCTACAAATGGGGGAGCTAAGATCGTCAATCAGTCGATGCGTTAGTGCTGGTGAACATTCCCCATCCTCCAGGGAGTTAAAGGGTCAAACAGTGACACGTGTGATTAGAAAGCCTTTGTAACGAAAAGAAGTCATTGTACCCTGTAGGTTATATTATAGTGCAGAAACATTGTTGCTGCAGCAAAGAAAGAATGATACTATCTGTATGAATTATTTTCTGGTCTAATTATAGGGTTTATTACTGCATAATTATATTAATCAACTATTTCATGCTTTTTTGTGGGTCTAATCTCACAGAAAGTGAAGCATGCATCCTGTTGACTGCCTCAAAGTAATCATTTTAATATTTTTTTCTTTCAGTGCGCTTGTGTGGGGATCATCAGTGAAACACAACCCCCAAAAAGTGGGCAAGGACCACGTACTGGAGGATGAAGACGTTATCCAGCTGGTGAAAAAATAAAAGGAGCTTTGGTCCACTGCATGGCCCGTGTATCACAAAGTGTTCTGTACAGCTGCTCAATAAATCACCACCATTTCCATTAGAGCATCTCTGTCATGCGACACCCAGTTTTTGCTGTAATTTAAAACCAAAATGACATGAATGTAAGTGTCACGTTTAAAAAGAACCCACAGTACTTAACACCATGATTAGTTCATATTGAATATTGGTTAAGGCTTGCATTAAAATATGAAAGGATCTGTTCAATAAAAACATTAAGAAATCTTGCTTGTTTCAGTCTTTTTATTCAGCTTTCAATGTTAAAACATGTCACGCAATTCTTGTCCAGTACACCCTGCTTAAATCACGATATGTTTTATGCTATCATGCCTTCCTACTAGTGATTCAGTGTTAACATATACGTATCAAGTAAAGTCAGGTTGACTTTATCTCTCTGTTTAAATCAAGATGATCTAATGTGCCACATGTGGTCTGCCTCAGAAGTGTTGCATCATTGAATCCTGTGTTCCCTCACAGTAACATGGTCTCCTCCAGAAACACAGCAGCACTTAGCAACAGCGTTAACCACGACCATTTCAGTCTGGCTCAGAGAAAAAAAGTCATTTGAAAGCGCCGTCCAGTTAAGTGATTTATGTGACATTGATGATGAAGGCAGTTATTCAGGCTGGTGGTCCACCCCCTCTCTCTGCTAGGGACGGCCACTCAGGTTAATCAGTTCATTCACTCAGACGCAGTCTGGGGACATCATACGCCAGCTGTTCACAGCTAACAAGACTCCACAGAGCGAAATAAAGAGCATTTCATCAGAGCAGGGAGCACTTCTGGAAGCTTGCATTATCTGATGTCGATATGTTGCAGCCTGCGTGAAGTGTAGCGGCCATTTTGTGTCTGAGCACCTCACAGTTGCCAGAGATTCAGTGGGTGGTGGCGGTGCATACATAAGTATACAGAGAATGTTATTATATAGTCAGATGGAAATTTGAAAAATAAATGTCTTGAACCAAACAATATTGACGCATACAATTCATCTCAGCGTTCCCAAAGCTTTGTGAGCTTGTTTTGGAGCATTTAGTGTGCTGCAAAGATGTGGTACTCGCCTTTATAATTTCAGCTTTGCTTGTTTAAGTTAACTGATCCTCACATTTCATCTAATATTACACACAAAATGTATCAGTCAAAGATAGGATTGAAAAAATATGCAAATTACTTTTAGGGCAGTGCAAAAATATCCAGTAGATAAGAGAGCAGGTTTCACAATCTTGAATATCTGCATTTACCAGAAGAATATGAAATAATATGATGTGTGATAGCAGAGAAAAAATTTCTCGATCCCCAATGAAACAAACTGACCCTGCGTTAGACGAGAAAAACTGCTATGCAGGCCACAAAAGTACTTTTCCCCTTATATAGAAGAAGCCATTTAAATTATCATGAAAGCGATCAGTATTGTCCATTTATTAGTGTTTACATTGATCCTGATCAATCTAAGTGTTGGATGTTTAACAACGATGTTGATGCAACAGGATCCAGGTTCATAGATATATAAAAAAGCCAGACAAACACTTTCTACAACACTATAACGGTCAACGAGGAAGAAACTGAGTTTATTTGATGTTATAGACTACAGTCTTTAGTAAGCGAATGGTCACCTTTGTAGGAAAAGCTGCAGTAGTTGAGGGTATCGCCTGTCCCGCAGCAGCCGGATCAACCCTGCTCAGACACCACCCCTTCCCCACCCCCTTTTACCCTGTAAATTATAGCAGCACTTTAGCTAATGAAAGAGTTGAAGACCGGGCACTAATAAAAGCCATTAAGTGAATAAAGCACTTCCCCTCTAACAAAATTAAAGAATCTACCCATTTGGGAGAGGGAGGACTCTGTATTAATATTTATGAAATGCGGAACCGGTGGCCCCCCCAAACTCCCCAACCCACGTCCAATCCCAGCCTGACCAAGTCCTCCTTGCCAGTGCACCTATCCAAAGAGAACATCATCAACCCCTCCTAGCTTGAAGGAGGGGCAGGAGATGGGGACTTGAAGGGTGCTGAGGACGCAGCCAGGACAGTCTGTCTCCAGTTGAGCAAGCTGGAAGACCCCAAGACACAGCTCAGAGCTCCCAGTCATCTTCGTCGCCCCTCAGCCAGCTGCACCTAACACCGACTTTGGGACCAGAGGATGGGAAGATCGGTTTCTTGTGAAGACCAGATGTGTAGAAGTGAGTTTCCAAAGGCAGCAGCTGGAGGTCGCAGGAAATTTAAAGTCTCATTTTTGTAGTATTGTATAGATAGTTTGTTGAGTTGTGAGCCATTGTCTAAAGATTTTTTTAAAATGTAATTACTTTGCTTTAAATCATAAACTTGTAATGGTTAAGAACATTTAAGTACAGTAGTAGTCAAATTCAGTATTTCTGAGGTGCATGAGTTAGAACTGTTGAAAGAAAGTAATCCATCTACTTTTTCTGACAAAAGACAAAACTCCCAAAACAAGGTAAGGACCCATATTTATGTATCACAATCATCCATGCATAAACCATCCTGCCATCCCATCAGCCACACTGCATCCCTTCCAAACATCCTCATTGTTCAGAAAAACAGAAGTCTGTTTCAACGCCTCCGCCTACCATTTTCACCCCAAAGCACCCCCATTTTCGTGCCATTTGGTCAACTACAAACGCAGGGTTTCTCCCTGGCGCATCCATATGCATTGTGGTGTAATTTCATCACACAAAGTGGCTTAGTTGCCAGAGCTCTAAGTTGATTATTGCACCATGCCTTCTCATTTTAGTAAGATGTCCCAGGGGAGCCGAAAGAGACACCAGAGAAGGTAACAAGATTGTCAAACCTTTTGGAGAAGCAGCTGTCTTTGCTTGATGGTATCATGACTCTTGACATTGCACTCAGTGACCGTTAACATGGTTACGACTCGATTGCCAGGAGGGGGTTATTTCTTGACTTTAACAAGACAGCAAATGTCCTCTGATGGACAACAGCAATGTAGCAGTCATTCTTGAGTCCATTGGTATTTCTAGGGATCAAGACTTATTTTATAGTCTATAAAGTAAAATTTCAGAGACTGGACAAAATGAAATACTGCGGCTCCTAACAAGATCACTAACGAATTACTTAAACTCTGTTTCCATTGATCAGTTGAAGAAGACCCAACAGACAGATGGAGAAGTAATTTGATTAAGCCAGCATTCCTTAGGCCCTCTGTAAAAAAAAATCTTTAAAATGTTAAATATTTTAATGTATGTATCATAAAAAAGTAGTTTTTTAGACTTTTTTCCAGTCGTGTCTGGTAGAGTTGGGCGTGAAGGGCGGGAGGGTGGGGTTTGACGCAGTTTGTGCGCAGTCGGGGTGTAGCCCTTTTTTTCCGCAGTGAGTGTGTCCTATGACTAATCGTTTTTTGGTTTTTGTTTTTTTCATTCTGCAGATATTCTTAACCGCAACTGTGTAGCTATTCTTTTCTAATCCTCCTGTGAATCAGTGGTGTGATTTTGCTTTTGAACAATCTGTCAATGGATCTCCTCCCTCACACCTTTGGACTTTTTCGACTCTTGGACTGCAGATACTAATCAAGCCATGGGATTGTCCTTGAAATTCAAGAAACCAGAAAATACTCTGACGATGATGAATTTATTTTAGGAGATTTAATACTTCATGACCTGGCTGACAAAAGCAAAAAGATATATTCTGTTTCTGTGATTTTCACCCTTTACTTCCGTTTACATTTCAACCAACTGACAAAGATTCTAAGTTCCTTGGACGCCTTAAGTTAAGGGGGAAAGTCTTCGATCTGCGTTTTTTGTCTTCGCCCAGGACCCCATTGTGCTTGATCTAACCATGCAGTGCGTCTTCTGTCCATGGTTGTGCCAAGCACCTTGGAGGCTTGTGAGCAATATCGACCTTCTATTCTGAACTCCCGACCAATTTTTAAAAAAACTCAGAATTTCCTTTTCAAGTCAGTGGTGTACTTGTGCGTTTATTCATTTAAATGAAATGAACCTCAAAATAGTGTAATAAAACTTAAATACTTGGAGAAAATTAAAACTATAGGGTATGCACAAAAGGACCACAGTTTTATAAATTTAGTTTTTAATTATGTAATTTTTTATAATATTATATATTTTGTCCTTACGTTATAGTTTTTATTTATCATTCCTGTTGTTTCATCTCATGTACTCTAGAATGCACGACTACGACTAATAAATATCATATAAACATCCCGTGTGTTTTATTGATATTTTTTCAATGTTAGAAAAGACAGCCAAAAATTTTAATTTTAAAAAAGATGGGGCTCACAGGTTTTTACAGCGTCCATATGGATAAAACTGTCATTTTCTAAAAGCTGGTTGGTGTAATGTGACAGATTTGTGGAAACGATCAATTACTGTAAGTGCTCTGTGGCGTTAAACTATATGGCTAGTAATTTCAGACAGTCGAGGTCATATATTAAAACAATGTGCACCCTGTTAAGACCACGGGCACATCTTTGATCTGTAAATCAAATCCTGAGACATACAAACCCATGTGTTTTAAGAGTGAGTTCATGTTCTTGAAATGATGATAAAACTATATTTGTTTCTATACAGCGCTCAGTTACTTATGTTGTCTTGTAAGTCAAATCTTAACTAATGCATTAAACCAATGCATTTTAAATGATTAAACCAGGCTTGTCCTTTCTTTATGGCCTATTTTAATTAATTCAATCTTCGTGTGCTGTAGATGTAAACTGTCAAATATTGATGTAAGACTTTTGGGTTTGAATCAGAATGACCAGTACATCGATGAAGTACACTACAAGTCTTGCCAGAGTCAGCGCAATGTTTCCTGGAGAAATATTTATTCACGTATTTGATGTATCCAATCCAGAAAAATACACCGCTCTTTGTTTCAGAGTTTTTATTTCCGCAGTGTGCCAGGATTAGAATGATAGATTGCCATTGTTGGATAAAGCTGTATTTTATGGGACTGCACTCTCACCGTAGATGAGGTGATGTAATTCCTAGCAGCCGCCTTTATTGCAGTTGTTATATTTATGATTTCAAATGCAATATATATAATGCATTTATCAAGAAATATCAATAGCCTTTTTTTTTTTTACGGCAGACATTTTTCTTGTAATAGTAGGAAAAGCCAAAGAGTTACAAACAATAGTTATGGCTCTGTTTTAGTCAAGCGTCCTAGTAAGTCATAAGAGTGAGCCCGCATGCACAATATTAGGACCATTTGAACTGAAGCAGCTTAATAGAGTTCAGCCATCTTTCATTTATTTTTTTACACCAGTGCTCTTAGTGTCATGTGTCAAAACATCTTCAGTGAAAAAGCCAAGTTGGAATTCTGCTTTGAGACTGAGGAAGGTCATAAAATGAAAATCAGAAAAGGCCACAGGGTTTAAAGAATGAAAGGGGCAGACAATGTGGCACACATATCTGTCAAACACAGTAACGCTTTTCACTGAATGATATTTAACAAGCTTTCTTAAAACAAAACCTACAAGCAGAATTTTGATGGTATCAAACAAATTCTGTGTTGTGGACACACGTATTTATTTGTATGGCATATACTATAGCTTTTTAGTTACATTTTTATCACATACTATACTATAACATTTTTTGACATTTCAATCACTGTTTTTTTTAAACATTTTAATCTCCCAAAGACTTTTTAGTGACATTTTGATTTTGCATTGTACTATGAGGACTTCTAATAAAATATTTATCACATGCTATACTATGTCTTTTTTTTTGAATGAAAAACCATGACTTTGACTTTGTAGCATGACATTTTCACTGCATGCTATACAATGACTTATTATGACATTTACCTACCATACAATACCAGGACATGGTTTATGATATTTTCATGACATATTTTACTGTGACGTTTTTCTGACATTTGTTTTCCACATACTTTACTATGATATGTGTTTCATGACATTTTGATCACAAATTATATATAACTTTTTTTTGCAACAGCTGTTATGCTATGACTTATTTTCTTTTAATCGCATGTATACTAGGCTGTGACTCGCTTTCCATGACAATTTCATCTCATACTATACAATAAATTTGGATGGTATTTTCTTGAAATACAATCAACTGTGAGTTATTTTCATAACATTTTTATCACACACTATACTAAGACTTTCTTTGTACATTTGTAATGCATGCTATGTTATGACATTTTCATCACATACTATATATTATGACATTTGTATGACATTTTAATCTCATACTATGCTGTGACTTTTTACTGAGGGATGATTTTTTTCATAACATTTTAATCAAAAACACGACGGTGACAGTTTTTTCTGACATTTTGATCATGTACTATAATTTGACATTTTTTGTGACATTTGAATTACAGTTTCTACAGTATGACTTTTATGAAGATTTATAAATATACTATGACTGTTTTATGACATTTTATGCATTCTATTCTGACGTTATTCATATTTCTATAACATAACAAACTAAGACTTTTAAAAATTGTAACTAAACATTTCTATGAACGTTTTTAATCGGATAATATAATGTCGTACACCTTAAACATTTGTGTGTGTGTTTTTTGTTTTTTTATTTAATTAGCTGGACAGTAATTTTCTGTTATTTGCAGGGCCTAATATTATTTGTGAAAATGCACGTGACAACTACGGTATTTTATTTGTTATATATAATGTGGAGAAAAAGACTAAATGTAAGCAGGATTTTGGCGCTTGAGCGCTTGTGTTTTTTTGGGCGAATGGACAATAAATGAGGACGCTGAAGAGTGGAGGCTGGACGGTACAAACCCTGCAAAAGTGTTACAGACTGTTTCCGGATTTGATAGGGAGACTACAAGCTAAAATAATGTAATAAAGGCCTTTGCACACCAGACGAGTTTTTTTTCGTGCGATTAAAATGCGCAGAATTTTTTTTAACCTGTAGCCACTCAATCCAAGCTTTTACACCAGCAAGGTAATTTACGAGACTGCGGCTCTTATTTTTTTGGAAGTTTTTTTCCAAAGTTTCGCTTCCGACGAGTCAAATGACCAATCAAAATGCTCGTTACTACTACATCACACTCAAAATAAAAAATGGTGGACCTGTGGATTGTTTTGGTGTCTCAGAACACTGTTTTAGACGATAAAAAAGGGAACAAAATACAAAGATAATGACCTGAAGGACAACGTGTGAGGTGAAAACAGCGTCGGAGCTGCAGTATGAGGATGATGTGTGCATAATGAAGCTTCTTCTATTGTTAAACAGTCTTTCTAAAAACTTCCGACTATGCTAAAGCCTGCATGAAGCTAACCACCCCAGTTGACTTCATCGTTACCTAAAGTCGCTTTTTTAAAGTCGTGTCAGAGTTTAATAGTAGTCACAAGTTGACGATAAAGCCAATGCTGTATGTGTATGAATGTTAAAAGTAACAGTCTAAACTACTTGTTTGTGTATCATTAGACCTGAATATGATCAGACAGGTTGGATTTCAGCTTATTTATTTATTTATTTATTTATTTTTTTTAACTTTTTAGTTGATGATGTGAAGAAGCTCTGGAGAAATCTGTGGGACACGCGAGAAAGAAGAGAGGACGGAGAGGTGAGTGATCAGGCACATGCCACCAGAAGAAGAGGTGGAAGTTTTTTGGAGGCAATGGCTTTTCTAGCTCAAATAACGTCTTTCGGGAGGTATGCTGTAAACATTTTAACATGATTATAAAAGAAAAAATACCTGCTTGAATACTGAAAATGCTGAAAGTGATCTTAGCAGTCTTGCTACGCTGATGAGAAAATATAGCTTACACAAAGAGGGCCTTTTTTCTGTGTCCATTACCAGTCAATTTGTTGTTAATATGATATTTTTAGCCTCGTTGAAGATCGAGACAGGCAACAGGAAACCCGACTGCTGTCCAATAATATGAATGAACCAAATGCGCCATGTGCACAGCTGGAGCTGTTTACAAACAAACGGGACTTCTCTAAAAATGATACATTTAAAAACAAAGTATGGTCTTGCCTCAGACATACGTCTAACAGCTGCTCTAGCTCAATCGGCTCTCCAAAATTGCTCCTCTGCCTCTTCAGCCTTGGAGCGAGCTGCTGAAGCAGTATTTCAAACTGAAGCGACTGTGGATCATTTTCAGCTCCTGAACCAAACACTGGAACTCACCAAGTTCTCCTCTCTTTTCCAGACTGGGATGAACCCATGTCTTTAGTTTTTGTCTCTTGTTATTGAGAAAAACAAGCACCAGGCTATCATTACTTGATGTCAAGTCCATTTTGATTTCCAGAGTGCGATTTTTTAAAAAGAATTTAAATGAATTTATTTGTAAAATTGCGTCATCCCTCGTAAATACAGAGGCACCTCAAAATCCGCCTCCAAATTAAATGCAATTTTTTGCCTTTTATTCATGTTGCCATTGGTCCACGAAGGCCTTCAGGAAAAAGTTGTGACAAAATCTGTTATGCTTCTTTTTGACCTGGAGTGCCTGCCCGGCAGCGTGTTTTTGGATCATGTTTTCTATCCAGTGAGGCAATATATTCCCAAGCCACTGCAATGCACAGACTGCTGGAAGTTTTGACATATTTTATTTTTCTGCAGAAGTGACAGTGAACCGTGTGGTAAATGTGGAGGATGTAATTGTGACAGAGACTGTGTGACTGAACCAGAGTGTGTCCTTTGTAGAGGCCATGATGCAGCATGTCCACAGAGAGGGAGGGAGGCGGACACTATCAGGACCCGGATGGAGAAAAGAAATAACC
Organism: Plectropomus leopardus; assembly: GCF_026936395.1. Classification (NCBI taxonomy): domain Eukaryota; kingdom Metazoa; phylum Chordata; class Actinopteri; order Perciformes; family Serranidae; genus Plectropomus; species Plectropomus leopardus. The sequence continues at coordinate 16,300,139 of NC_142195.1, read as the reverse complement.
CTGAGAATGTTGGAAGCTGTGGTGTGCCGTGCGAGGCTATGATGGGTCAGACCGGAGGGAACCTTCGTCCACACGAACAGAGCACCCCATGTCTTCATTGCTGCTGTTTTCACAGGTTAGTAGTTGGTGTAAGTTACTGATTTAAACTTCATAAAGCAGGCATGTCAAACCTGGCTGCAGGTTTTGTTTCCAACCAAGTAGCAGCACACCAGACTTGACTCATTTAATCAACTAATCTCCGTCTTCAGACAGTTGATTGGTCAAACTGTGTGCTCTTGGTTGGTTGGCACAAAAACCTGCAGCCACACCGGCCCCCCTGTGGACCAGTTTGATATGCCTGTAAAGTGTAACTCCACTTGATGTTATTGAGGTGTTTCGCGATTGTTTTACGAATTTTTGTTGAACTTTAGAAACTGTAAAATACGGCATTGTGTGAGGTCGGCAGGTTCACAGGCCGCAGAGCGGGGTTGATGCTAGAATGGATCGTTTGGAGGGAGGGGGCAGTAGCTCTGCTGCACGTCATCAGATGCTCACAGCAGAGTCAACCAATCACAGCAGCGTCTAGTTCTTTGTAGTTTTGGCAGATCTTTCAGTTTATCAGTCTCATAGACTGTATATAATATCTACATCTTTTCATGTAGTCTGTGATCTGTCTGCGTCATTCCTGTTCAGAAGTGTGATGACTCCACAGAGATTCTTTTATTTAAGAAGTGGAGAAAGAGTTTATTACTCACAGTGTGGAGCGGCATTATTCTTTGACTACTGATTCTTGCTAGCTAACGTTATATATAAGTTGGGTAACGTCACATTAACTACAGTGTTCTTCGTTAACTAGGTTATCTGACTGAACCCCTTTTCAGAGGTTTGATAACTCTGCCGAGTTAAATTTCCATGAAAAGTGTCTAAATTAATGTCAAGTAAATCTATTGTAGTGGGGCTGAGGCGGAGCGGCAGAGGATTATAAGTGCACAACCAGGACCCACAACATGGGCGTAGCTCGAGACAGGACCACAGCAACGGCAAAACCAAGACAACGATCAGGGCGAGCTGGGGGTACAGTATCAGTGCAGCCACAGCACGAGCACGACCAGAGGCAGGATCACAGCGCCAGCAGAGCTATCACCGCCATCAGGCGCAGCCAAGATTGCAGCCAGGATCACGTGCAGGGGAGCCCCCGCCCCCCCTCTGAATGATCCATTAGCATCAACCGCATAGCGGGCAGTGACAAAATAACCCAATACCAGTATCTATGCATTGCTTAACAGGTACAGTATATGATCAGGAAAAAAAATGACCATGAATCAATTCCAAAATCCTTTCCTCTTTTTGTAAAAAGCTTATTTTGCCAGTTGTCTACTGTTAAAATGGGACATGCTTTTATTGTCAAGATGGGACACTACTCTTTGTCATTTTAAGAGGGAAAACTGTTTTTGAGGATCATAAAACACTGGCTATATTCAGATAATCATTTTTATAAATTTTATCAAATATATTTCTTCAAATATGTCCGCTAGCTTGATGGAACTAAGCGAAGAAGGGCTAGCATTGTCATTTTTTAGCAAGCCTAATTCAAAAAAGCTCCAGCTGGTTATTCTACCCTACAAAGGAGAAAGGCAGTAATTCTTAGAGTGCAGAACTGAGATGTATAGCACTGTTGATAAATATTAAATAGCTCAGACAAGTCAAAAATTCTGTAAATTGTTCCAGAATGCAAATTTTCAAAGTTTCCCAATTTAGCAATACTCACTATATGTTGATGTTGAGTAATGCCGTATTCACAGTATTTTGTATTATCCCAAGTGATAGCTACTTTCAAAGTGTGTAAGTCCAGATACATGTGATTAGTATAATGGAGTATTGCTGTCAATTGCACTATTTTATTATAGTGGCTGTGGTTCACTGAAATAAGGTAAATGAGTATTAGGATGTTTCTTGAAGTAGAATACTGAAAGTACACATGAAATGTGAGATGTTAGAAACCACTGGATTTCTGGAGTGTTTGATGCCCTTGAAATATGGACTGAAGCAAAGACTGACACTCAGGGAAAATGTTTCCTATAGAATATTTTATTATGAAAATTGAATAGATGCAATCTGGATAACGAGCTTAGCACGTTGTGTCTTCATTGCTGCTGTGTCCTTTCTGTATCTCACAGAACTTATTTATTGTTACTGTAGCTCCAATTCTGGGACCCATGACAATAATATGACTTTTATATGACATTTGTATGACATACTACGACTGACTCTTTTTCATTACATCAGAACTGTTCTATGGCAATTGATGATATTTTCATTATATACTATAACTTTTTATGTGTGTTTGTTGTTGTTTTTTACCATACTATACCATGATTTTTGAAGTGACGTTTTCATCACAAACTATTCTATGATGCATTTCATGTCATTATTACCACTTAACATAGTGGTGACATTTATTCTGAAATTATGATCATGTGTTATACTATCACTTTTTGAATGACATTTTTATCACATGGTATATTATGTTAAACTTCATAGCATATTGAATGTCATGATATAAAAACCTCTTCCCAAATACCATAAAAAGGTCTTAGTAGACTATGTTGTCCAAGAAAGCAGAAGTCATAGAGTGTTGTCCAGCACAGCATAAAAAAATGTCTCGCTATTGTATGTCATGCACAATAGGATAACCCTAACCCATCCAAAATATAATTTAAAGAAATTCAGAGACTTGTATTTAATCCAAAATAGCATGAAAAACTCAAAGTATACAATATTGGTCATAGTATAGAATGTCTTCCAAAATAGAATAAAAAAATTCATAGGATAGTCTGTCGTCGAAAATAACAAAAAAACATAATAGTATACTACGTCGTCTAAAATAGCATAAAAACATCAGAATTTACTGTATACTTAATAAACTAAATATTTTGTATAGCATAACACAGTCATTCACTGTTATGTCCTCCAAAACATCCATAAAAACTTCATTCAACTTAGTATGTCGTCTGAAACAGCATAAAAACGTCATAGCATACTATGTTGTCATAAAAATCATAAAAAAGTCATACCAAAGTATGTCGTCCAAAATAACATAAAAAGTTGTAGTATAGTAAGTCATCCAAAATAACGTAAAAACATAAAAATGCAATTCTGTATTACATGATCGTGAAATGCGTATAAAACGACATAATATAAATAAACTCCAAAAAAGCATGAAGACATCAGCGTATAGTTTGTCATTTCAAGTGGCACTAAAGCATCACATAAACATCATAGTATTGTCACAGTCAGCGCTGCCTCTCTCCTATTGTATTGGATTTTTTCCACTTTCTTTGCCCCCACCCTCTCTCTATACGCCACCCCCCACCCCCCACGAGTTTTGCCTGTGGCTGTGTGGTGTTCTGCTGCTTTATCTTCGTCAAGAGAGATTGCCATTCTTCTGGCCATCTTCAGAGCCTGCCGCCAAGCCAATCCACCTCATCCATGTGAGTGCTGCTGTTGTTTATTGTTGTGATGGTACATTGATTCACCACCTGTCCTCACTGATCCCGCTACCTGCTCCTAATGGATTTGTCTGCTCTGCTGTCTGCCTGCCTGATGCCAACTCTGCTTTATCCTTGACCCACAAGCTCTGCCTGCCCCTCTCTGGAGTCCCTGCTTTTCCCACAAGCTCCCTGCTGTGAGTGTATCTGCAACATACCTGATACATTCACCTGCCAGCCTGCTCCACGTTCACCATTTCCCAACCTGATCTCTGAACTATCACCTGTGAACGTGAGCTCAACCTAGTCTCCCTACGAGTTCTACTCGACCCTTGAACTCTGCTCCACCCCAGAACTGATAACTGTCCCTACATACCTGGAACCTGATTATACTCACCTTTGCTCCTTTCAACCTGCCAAAAGAATAAATAAAGGTCATTACCACCTATTCAACTGCTTTGTTGTGCTGCAATTGGGTCCTACCACACCCTATTACAAGTAAGATATGTGGCCAAAAAAATCACCAAAACATCACAGTAAATGATGTCGTCAAAAATTTCACCAAAACGTCATAGTATAGTATGTCGTCAAAAATGTCACGAAAATGTCATAGTTTAGTACGTTGTCATAATGTCACCAAAATGTCATAGTGAAGTATGTTGTTCAAAATGTTGACAAAACGTTATAGTTTAGTATGTCTCCAAAACTGTCATCAAAACGTCACAAAAACGTCATAGTAAACTATTTCGTCAAAAATGGCACCAAATCGTCACCAAAATGGCATAGTATAGTATGTCCTCAAAAAATGTTACCCAAAACGTCATCAAAAGTTTATGTATTGCCTGTTGTCAGAAATGGCAGCAAAATGGCACAATATGTTATGTCGTCAAAAATGTCATCAAAACGTCATAGTGTAGTATGTTGTCAAAAAAGGCTTAAAAACGTCCTAGTATAGTATGTCGTTAAAAAATTTCCCTAAATGGCTTAAAAACGTCATAGTATACTATGTTGTGAAAAATGACCCCCCAGAAAAATCATGGTATAGTATGTCGTCATAAAAATGACCCAAAATGGTTAAAAAATGTCAGAGTACAGAATGTTGTCAAAAATGACCCCAAAACATCATAGAATAGTATGTCATCAAAAATGACCCAAATGGCCCAAAAACTTCATAGTATAGTATGTTTTTCTGGACATGCAATATTATGGTGTTTTGGGGCATTTTTGCAACATTCTATGCAGTAACGTGTTTGGGCATGCTTTTTTATGTTGTTTTTAGCTGTTTCTTAGACATGTCATATTTTGACATTTTTAGCCAAAAAAACGCCATTGCAAAGCATGTTGAAAAAAGGGCCCAAAAAAGTCTAAAAAGTCATATTATATTACGTTGAAAAAAAGGCCAAAAAACCACATGCTAGAGGATTTGGTAAAACTCTCAAATTTTAATAGTATGGGGTTTTTGGCCATTTTTTAAATGTGCTTTATTATGGCTTATTGATGTTTTTTGGACCCTTTTTTCAACGTGCTTTGCTATTGCAAGCTGAGTCAGTGCTAAAAAATGTTTTTCAGCTATTTTTTGGACATGTAAAAATTTGAGATTTCTACCAAGGCAATAGTATGCGTTTTTTGGCCTTTTTTCATCGTAATATAATATGACTTTTTAGACTTTTTTGGGGCCTTTTTTTCAACATGCTTTGCAATAGCGTGTCTCAGTGAGCTACAATAAGTGGTTTTCATCCGTTTTTTGGATGTGTCAAAATTTGAAATTTTTACCAAGTATGCGATTTTTGGCCATTGTTTCAAAGTGCCATATTATGGCTTTTTGGGGGGGGGCCAAAAATCGCATACTATAGCCTTGGTAAAAATCTCAAAAATTCAACATTGCCAAGCATGTTTTTCAACATGCTTGGCAATGGCGTGTCTCTGTGAGTTATAATAAGTGGTTTTCATCCATTTTTTGGACATGTCAACATTTGAGATTTTTACCAAGCCTATAGTATGCGATTTTTGGCCATTTTTTCAATGTGCTATATTATGGCTTTTTTGCCTTTTTTGGGGCCTTTATTCAACATGCTTGGCTATGACATGGCTCTTTCAGCTACAATAAGTGGTTTTCACCCATTTTTTGGACATGTCAAAATTTGCTATTTTGCCAAGGCTATAGTATGCATTTTTTGGCCATTTTTTTCAACATTCTATATTATGCCTTTTTTTGCCATTTTTGGGCCCTTTTTTCAACATGTTTAACTATAGTGTGTCTCTTTGAGCTATGATATGTGGTTTTCATCCAGTTTTGGACATGTCAAAATTTGAGATTTTTACCAAGGCTATAGTATGCGATTTTGTCCATTTTTTCAAAGTGCTATATTATCGCTTTTTGGCATCTTTTTTTTGCCCTTTTTTCAACATGCTTGGCTATGGTGTGTCTCCGTGAGCTATAATAAGTAGTTTTCATCCATTTTTTGGACATGTCAAAATTTGAGATTTTTACCAAGGCTATAGTATGCGATTTTTGGCCATTTTTTCAACGTTCTATATTATGGCTTTTTTGCCTTTTTTGGGTCCTTTTTTCAACATGCTTAAGTATGGCGTGTCTCTTTGAGCTAATATCCAATTTTTGGACATGTCAAAATTTGACATTTTTACCAAGGCTATAGTATGCGATTTTTAGCCATTTTTTCAGCGTGCTGTATTATGGCTTTGTTGGGCCTTTTTTTTCAACATGCTTGGCTATGGCGTGTCTCTATGAGCTATAATGAGTGGTTTTCATCCATTTTTTGGACATGTCAAAATTTTAGATTTTTATCAAGACTAAAGCGTGCGATTTTTGGCCATTTTTTCAACGTGCTATATTATGGCTTTTTTTTTTGCCTTTTTTGCATCCTTTTTTCAACATGCTTAAGTACGACGTGTCTCTTTCAGCTACAATAAGTGGTTTTCATCCATTTTTTTGACATGTAAAAATTCAATTTTTTTTTATAGTATATTTTTTCAACGTTCTATATTATGGCTTGGTAAAAATCTCAAATTTTGACATGTCCAAAAATGGATGAAAACCACTTATTATAACTCATAGAGTCACGCCATTGCCAAGCATGTTGAAAATAGGACCCAAAAATGTCAAAGAAGCCAAAATAGCATGTTGAAAAAATGGCCAAAAATCGCATACTATAGCCTTGGTAAAAATCTCAAATTTTGACATGTCCAAAAAATGGATGAAAACCACTTATTATAGGTCATGGAGACACACCATAGCCAATCATGTTGAATAAAGGCCCCAAAAAAGGCACAAAAAAAAAAGCCATAATATAGCGCGTTAAAAAAATGGCCAAAAATCGCATACTATAGCCTTGGTAAAAATCTCAAATTTTGACAAAAATGGATGAAAACTACTTATTATAGCTCAAAGAGACATGCCTTAGTTAAGCATGTTGAAAAAAGGCCCCCAAAACGTCAAAAAAGCCATAATATAGCTCGTTGAAAAAATGGCCAGAAATCGCATACTATAGCCTTGGTAAAAATCTCAAATTTTGACATGTCCAAAAAATGGATGAAAACCGCTTATTATAAATCATAGAGATAGCCATTGCCAAGCATGTTCAATAAAGGCCCCCAAAAAGACCACAAAGCCATAATATAGCACCTTGAAAAAATGGCCAAAAATCGCATACTATAGCCTTGGTAAAACTCTCAAATTTTGACAAAAATGGATGAAAACTACTTATTATAGCTCAAAGAGACACGCCATAGTTAAGCATGTTGAAAAAAGGGCCCCAAAACGTCAAAAAAGACATAATATAGCATGTTAAAAAAATGGCCAAAAATCGCATACTATAGCCTTGGTAAAAATGTCAAATTTTGCAATGTCCAAAAAATGGATGAAAACCACTTATTATAGCTCATCGAGACACACCATTGCCAACCATGTAAAAAAAAGGCCCAAAAACGGCAATAAAGCCATAATATAGCACGTTGAAAAAATGGCCAAAAATCGCATACTATAGCTTTGGTAAAAATCTCAAATTTTGACATGTCCAAAAAATGGATGAAAACTACTTATTATAGCTCAAAGACACACGCCATAGTTAAGCATGTTGAAAAAAGGGCCCCAAAACGTCAAAAAAGACATAATATAGCATGTTGAAAAAATGGCCAAAAATCGCATACTATAGCCTTGGTAAAAATCTCAAATTTTGACATGTCCAAAAAATGGATGAAAACTACTTATTATAGCTCAAAGAGACACGCCATAGTTAAGCATGTTGAAAAAAGGGCCCAAAAAGGCAAAAAAAGCCATAATATAGCATGTTGATAAAATGGCCAAAAATCGCATACTATAGCCTTGGTAAAAATCTCAAATTTTGACATGTCCAAAAAATGGATGAAAACTACTTATTATAGCTCAAAGAGACACGCCATAGTTAAGCATGTTGAAAAAAGGGCCCAGAAACGTCAAAAAACCCATAATATAGCACGTTGAAAAAATGGCCAAAAATCGCATAGTATAGCCTTGGTAAAAATCTCAAATTTTGACATGTCCAAAAAATGGATAAAAACTACTTATTATAGCTCAAAGAGACACGCCATAGCCAAGCATGTTGAAAAAGGGCCCAAAAAGGCAAAAAAGCCATAAATTAGCATGTTGAAAAAATGGCCAAAAATCGCATAGTATAGCCTTGGTAAAAATCTCAAATTTTGACATGTCCAAAAAATGGATGAAAACTACTTATTATAGCTCAAAGAGACACGCCATAGTTAAGCATGTTGAAAAAGGGCCCAAAAACGTCAAAAACCCATAATATAGCATGTTGAAAAAATGGCCAAAAATCGCATAGTATAGCCTTGGTAAAAATCTCAAATTTTGACATGTCCAAAAATGGATGAAAACTACTTATTATAGCTCAAAGAGACACGCCATAGTTAAGCATGTTGAAAAAAGGGCCCAAAAACGGCAAAAAAGCCATAAATTAGCATGTTGAAAAAATGGCCAAAAATCGCATAGTATAGCCTTGGTAAAAATCTCAAATTTTGACATGTCCAAAAAATGGATGAAAACTACTTATTATAGCTCAAAGAGACACGCCATAGTTAAGCATGTTGAAAAAAGGGCCCAAAAACATCAAAAAAGCCATAAAATAGCATGTTGAAAAAATGGCCAAAAATCGCATACTATAGCCTTGGTAAAAATCTCAAATTTTGACATGTCCAAAAAATGGATGAAAACTACTTATTATAGCTCAAAGAGACACGCCATAGTTAAGCATGTTGAAAAAAGGGCCCAAAAACATCAAAAAGCCATAAATTAGCATGTTGAAAAATGGCCAAAAATCGCATAGTATAGCCTTGGTAAAAATCTCAAATTTTGACATGTCCAAAAAATGGATGAAAACTACTTATTATAGCTCAAAGAGACACGCCATAGTTAAGCATGTTGAAAAAAGGGCCCAAAAACATCAAAAAAGCCATAAATTAGCATGTTGAAAAAATGGCCAAAAATCGCATAGTATAGCCTTGGTAAAAATCTCAAATTTTGACATGTCCAAAAAATGGATGAAAACTACTTATTATAGCTCAAAGAGACACGCCATAGTTAAGCATGTTGAAAAAAGGGCCCAAAAAGGCAAAAAGCCATAATATAGCATGTTGAAAAAATGGCCAAAAATCGCATAGTATAGCCTTGGTAAAAATCTCAAATTTTGACATGTCCAAAAATGGATGAAAACTACTTATTATAGCTCAAAGAGACACGCCATAGTTAAGCATGTTGAAAAAGGGCCCAAAAGCGTCAAAAACCCATAATATAGCATGTTGAAAAAATGGCCAAAAATCGCATAGTATAGCCTTGGTAAAAATCTCAAATTTTGACATGTCCAAAAATGGATGAAAACTACTTATTATAGCTCAAAGAGACACGCCATAGTTAAGCATGTTGAATAAAGGGCCCAAAAAAGGCAAAAAAGCCATAAATTAGCATGTTGAAAAAATGGCCAAAAATCGCATACTATAGCCTTGGTAAAAATCTCAAATTTTGACATGTCCAAAAAATGGATGAAAACTACTTATTATAGCTCAAAGAGACACGCCATAGTTAAGCATGTTGAAAAAAAGGGCCCAGAAACGTCAAAAAACCCATAATATAGCACGTTGAAAAAATGGCCAAAAATCGCATAGTATAGCCTTGGTAAAAATCTCAAATTTTGACATGTCCAAAAATGGATGAAAACTACTTATTATAGCTCAAAGAGACACGCCATAGTTAAGCATGTTGAAAAAGGGCCCAAAAGGCAAAAAAGCCATAAATTAGCATGTTGAAAAAATGGCCAAAAATCGCATAGTATAGCCTTGGTAAAAATCTCAAATTTTGACATGTCCAAAAAATGGATGAAAACTACTTATTATAGCTCAAAGAGACACGCCATAGTTAAGCATGTTGAAAAAAGGGCCCAAAAAAGGACAAAAAACCATAAATTAGCATGTTGAAAAAATGGCCAAAAATCGCATAGTATAGCCTTGGTAAAAATCTCAAATTTTGACATGTCCAAAAAATGGATGAAAACTACTTATTATAGCTCAAAGAGACACGCCATAGTTAAGCATGTTGAAAAAAGGGCCCAAAAAAGGCAAAAAAGCCATAAATTAGCATGTTGAAAAAATGGCCAAAAATCGCATAGTATAGCCTTGGTAAAAATCTCAAATTTTGACATGTCCAAAAAATGGATGAAAACTACTTATTATAGCTCAAAGAGACACGCCATAGTTAAGCATGTTGAAAAAAGGGCCCAGAAACGTCAAAAACCCATAATATAGCATGTTGAAAAATGGCCAAAAATCGCATACTATAGCCTTGGTAAAACTCTCAAATTTTGACAAAAATGGATGAAAACTACTTATTATAGCTCAAAGAGACACGCCATAGTTAAGCATGTTGAAAAAAGGGCCCAAAAAAGGCAAAAAAGCCATAAATTAGCATGTTGAAAAAATGGCCAAAAATCGCATAGTATAGCCTTGGTAAAAATCTCAAATTTTGACATGTCCAAAAAATGGATGAAAACTACTTATTATAGCTCAAAGAGACACGCCATAGTTAAGCATGTTGAAAAAAGGGCCCAAAAACATCAAAAAAGCCATAAAATAGCATGTTGAAAAAATGGCCAAAAATCGCATACTATAGCCTTGGTAAAAATCTCAAATTTTGACATGTCCAAAAAATGGATGAAAACTACTTATTATAGCTCAAAGAGACACGCCATAGTTAAGCATGTTGAAAAAAGGGCCCAAAAAGGCAAAAAAGCCATAAATTAGCATGTTGAAAAATGGCCAAAAATCGCATAGTATAGCCTTGGTAAAAATCTCAAATTTTGACATGTCCAAAAATGGATGAAAACTACTTATTATAGCTCAAAGAGACACGCCATAGTTAAGCATGTTGAAAAAAGGGCCCAAAAAGGCAAAAAGCCATAAATTAGCATGTTGAAAAATGGCCAAAAATCGCATAGTATAGCCTTGGTAAAAATCTCAAATTTTGACATGTCCAAAAAATGGATGAAAACTACTTATTATAGCTCAAAGAGACACGCCATAGTTAAGCATGTTGAAAAAAGGGCCCAAAAACATCAAAAAAGCCATAAAATAGCATGTTGAAAAAATGGCCAAAAATCGCATAGTATAGCCTTGGTAAAAATCTCAAATTTTGACATGTCCAAAAAATGGATGAAAACTACTTATTATAGCTCAAAGAGACACGCCATAGTTAAGCATGTTGAAAAAAGGGCCCAAAAAAGGCAAAAAAGCCATAAATTAGCATGTTGAAAAAATGGCCAAAAATCGCATAGTATAGCCTTGGTAAAAATCTCAAATTTTGACATGTCCAAAAATGGATGAAAACTACTTATTATAGCTCAAAGAGACACGCCATAGTTAAGCATGTTGAAAAAGGGCCCAAAAAGGCAAAAAGCCATAAATTAGCATGTTGAAAAATGGCCAAAAATCGCATAGTATAGCCTTGGTAAAAATCTCAAATTTTGACATGTCCAAAAAATGGATGAAAACTACTTATTATAGCTCAAAGAGACACGCCATAGTTAAGCATGTTGAAAAAAGGGCCCAAAAAAGGCAAAAAAGCCATAAATTAGCATGTTGAAAAAATGGCCAAAAATCGCATAGTATAGCCTTGGTAAAAATCTCAAATTTTGACATGTCCAAAAAATGGATGAAAACTACTTATTATAGCTCAAAGAGACACGCCATAGTTAAGCATGTTGAAAAAGGGCCCAAAAAGGCAAAAAAGCCATAAATTAGCATGTTGAAAAATGGCCAAAAATCGCATAGTATAGCCTTGGTAAAAATCTCAAATTTTGACATGTCCAAAAAATGGATGAAAACTACTTATTATAGCTCAAAGAGACACGCCCTAGGTAAGCATGTTGAAAAAGGGCCCAAAAACGTCAAAAACCCATAATATAGCATGTTGAAAAATGGCCAAAAATCGCATAGTATAGCCTTGGTAAAAATCTCAAATTTTGACATGTCCAAAAAATGGATGAAAACTACTTATTATAGCTCAAAGAGACACGCCATAGTTAAGCATGTTGAAAAAAGGGCCCAAAAACGTCAAAAACCCATAATATAGCATGTTGAAAAAATGGCCAAAAATCGCATAGTATAGCCTTGGTAAAAATCTCAAATTTTGACATGTCCAAAAAATGGATGAAAACTACTTATTATAGCTCAAAGAGACACGCCATAGTTAAGCATGTTGAAAAAAGGGCCCAAAAAAGGCAAAAAAGCCATAAATTAGCATGTTGAAAAAATGGCCAAAAATCGCATAGTATAGCCTTGGTAAAAATCTCAAATTTTGACATGTCCAAAAAATGGATGAAAACTACTTATTATAGCTCAAAGAGACACGCCATAGTTAAGCATGTTGAAAAAGGGCCCAAAAAGGCAAAAAGCCATAAATTAGCATGTTGAAAAAATGGCCAAAAATCGCATAGTATAGCCTTGGTAAAAATCTCAAATTTTGACATGTCCAAAAATGGATGAAAACTACTTATTATAGCTCAAAGAGACACGCCATAGTTAAGCATGTTGAAAAAAGGGCCCAAAAAGGCAAAAAAGCCATAATATAGCATGTTGAAAAAATGGCCAAAAATCGCATAGTATAGCCTTGGTAAAATCTCAAATTTTGACATGTCCAAAAATGGATGAAAACTACTTATTATAGCTCAAAGAGACACGCCATAGTTAAGCATGTTGAAAAAAGGGCCCAAAAAGGCAAAAAGCCATAAATTAGCATGTTGAAAAATGGCCAAAAATCGCATAGTATAGCCTTGGTAAAAATCTCAAATTTTGACATGTCCAAAAAATGGATGAAAACTACTTATTATAGCTCAAAGAGACACGCCATAGTTAAGCATGTTGAAAAAAGGGCCCAAAAACGTCAAAAAACCCATAATATAGCACGTTGAAAAAATGGCCAAAAATCGCATAGTATAGCCTTGGTAAAAATCTCAAATTTTGACATGTCCAAAAAATGGATGAAAACTACTTATTATAGCTCAAAGAGACACGCCATAGTTAAGCATGTTGAAAAAGGGCCCAAAAAGGCAAAAAGCCATAAATTAGCATGTTGAAAAATGGCCAAAATCGCATAGTATAGCCTTGGTAAAAATCTCAAATTTTGACATGTCCAAAAAATGGATGAAAACTACTTATTATAGCTCAAAGAGACACGCCATAGTTAAGCATGTTGAAAAAAGGGCCCAGAAACGTCAAAAAACCCATAATATAGCACGTTGAAAAAATGGCCAAAAATCGCATAGTATAGCCTTGGTAAAAATCTCAAATTTTGACATGTCCAAAAAATGGATGAAAACTACTTATTATAGCTCAAAGAGACACGCCATAGTTAAGCATGTTGAAAAAAGGGCCCAAAAAAGGCAAAAAAGCCATAAATTAGCATGTTGAAAAAATGGCCAAAATCGCATAGTATAGCCTTGGTAAAAATCTCAAATTTTGACATGTCCAAAAAATGGATGAAAACTACTTATTATAGCTCAAAGAGACACGCCATAGTTAAGCATGTTGAAAAAAGGGCCCAAAAAAGGCAAAAAAGCCATAAATTAGCATGTTGAAAAAATGGCCAAAAATCGCATAGTATAGCCTTGGTAAAAATCTCAAATTTTGACATGTCCAAAAATGGATGAAAACTACTTATTATAGCTCAAAGAGACACGCCATAGTTAAGCATGTTGAAAAAAGGGCCCAAAAACGTCAAAAAACCCATAATATAGCACGTTGAAAAAATGGCCAAAAATCGCATAGTATAGCCTTGGTAAAAATCTCAAATTTTGACATGTCCAAAAAATGGATGAAAACTACTTATTATAGCTCAAAGAGACACGCCATAGTTAAGCATGTTGAAAAAAGGGCCCAAAAAAGGCAAAAAAGCCATAAATTAGCATGTTGAAAAAATGGCCAAAAATCGCATAGTATAGCCTTGGTAAAAATCTCAAATTTTGACATGTCCAAAAAATGGATGAAAACTACTTATTATAGCTCAAAGAGACACGCCATAGTTAAGCATGTTGAAAAAAGGGCCCAAAAAAGCAAAAAGCCATAAATTAGCATGTTGAAAAATCGCCAAAAATCGCATAGTATAGCCTTGGTAAAAATCTCAAATTTTGACATGTCCAAAAAATGGATGAAAACTACTTATTATAGCTCAAAGAGACACGCCATAGTTAAGCATGTTGAAAACAGGTCCCAAAAACGTCAAAAAAGCCATAAAATAGCATGTTGAAAAATGGCCAAAATCGCATAGTATAGCCTTGGTAAAAATCTCAAATTTTGACATGTCCAAAAATGGATGAAAACTACTTATTATAGCTCAAAGAGACACGCCATAGTTAAGCATGTTGAAAAAGGGCCCAAAAAGGCAAAAAAGCCATAAATTAGCATGTTGAAAAAATGGCCAAAAATCGCATAGTATAGCCTTGGTAAAAATCTCAAATTTTGACATGTCCAAAAAATGGATGAAAACTACTTATTATAGCTCAAAGAGACACGCCATAGTTAAGCATGTTGAAAAAAGGCCCAAAAAGGCAAAAAAGCCATAAATTAGCATGTTGAAAAATGGCCAAAAATCGCATAGTATAGCCTTGGTAAAAATCTCAAATTTTGACATGTCCAAAAAATGGATGAAAACTACTTATTATAGCTCAAAGAGACACGCCATAGTTAAGCATGTTGAAAAAAGGGCCCAAAAACGCAAAAAGCCATAATATAGCATGTTGAAAAATGGCCAAAATCGCTTAGGATAGCCTTGGTAAAAATCTCAAATTTTGACATGTCCAAAAAATGGATGAAAACTACTTATTATAGCTCAAAGAGACACGCCATAGTTAAGCATGTTGAAAAAGGGCCCAAAAAGGCAAAAAAGCCATAAATTAGCATGTTGAAAAATGGCCAAAATCGCATAGTATAGCCTTGGTAAAAATCTCAAATTTTGACATGTCCAAAAAATGGATGAAAACTACTTATTATAGCTCAAAGAGACACGCCATAGTTAAGCATGTTGAAAAAGGGCCCAAAAAGGCAAAAAAGCCATAAATTAGCATGTTGAAAAATGGCCAAAAATCGCATAGTATAGCCTTGGTAAAAATCTCAAATTTTGACATGTCCAAAAAATGGATGAAAACTACTTATTATAGCTCAAAGAGACACGCCATAGTTAAGCATGTTGAAAAAGGGCCCAAAAAGGCAAAAAAGCCATAAATATAGCATGTTGAAAAATGGCCAAAAATCGCATATAGTATAGCCTTGGTAAAAATCTCAAATTTTGACATGTCCAAAAATGGATGAAAACTACTTATTATAGCTCAAAGAGACACGCCATAGTTAAGCATGTTGAAAAAGGGCCCAAAAAGGCAAAAAAGCCATAAATTAGCATGTTGAAAAATGGCCAAAAATCGCATAGTATAGCCTTGGTAAAAATCTCAAATTTTGACATGTCCAAAAATGGATGAAAACTACTTATTATAGCTCAAAGAGACACGCCATAGTTAAGCATGTTGAAAAAAGGGCCCAAAAAGGCAAAAAACCCATAATATAGCACGTTGAAAAAATGGCCAAAAATCGCATAGTATAGCCTTGGTAAAAATCTCAAATTTTGACATGTCCAAAAAATGGATGAAAACCACTTATTATAACTCAAAGAGACACGACATAGCTAAGCATGTTGAAAAAGGGCCCAAAAAGGCAAAAAGCCATAAATTAGCATGTTGAAAAATGGCCAAAAATCGCATAGTATAGCCTTGGTAAAAATCTCAAATTTTGACATGTCCAAAAATGGATGAAAACTACTTATTATAGCTCAAAGAGACACGCCATAGTTAAGCATGTTGAAAAAAGGGCCCAAAACGTCAAAAACCCATAATATAGCATGTTGAAAAATGGCCAAAAATCGCATAGTATAGCCTTGGTAAAAATCTCAAATTTTGACATGTCCAAAAATGGATGAAAACTACTTATTATAGCTCAAAGAGACACGCCATAGTTAAGCATGTTGAAAAAGGGCCCAAAAAAGGCAAAAAACCCATAAATTAGCATGTTGAAAAAATGGCCAAAAATCGCATAGTATAGCCTTGGTAAAAATCTCAAATTTTGACATGTCCAAAAAATGGATGAAAACTACTTATTATAGCTCAAAGAGACACGCCATAGTTAAGCATGTTGAAAAAGGGCCCAAAAAAGGCAAAAAAGCCATAAATTAGCATGTTGAAAAAATGGCCAAAAATCGCATAGTATAGCCTTGGTAAAAATCTCAAATTTTGACATGTCCAAAAAATGGATGAAAACTACTTATTATAGCTCAAAGAGACACGCCGTAGTTAAGCATGTTGAAAAAAAGGGCCCAAAAACGTCAAAAAAAAGCCATAATATAGCACGTTGAAAAAATGGCCAAAAATCGCATACTATAGCCTTGGTAAAAATCTCAAATTTTGACATGTCCAAAAAATGGATGAAAACTACTTATTATAGCTCAAAGAGACACGCCATAGTTAAGCATGTTGAAAAAAGGGCCCAAAAACGTCAAAAAAGCCATAAAATAGCATGTTGAAAAAATGGCCAAAAATCGCATAGTATAGCCTTGGTAAAAATCTCAAATTTTGACATGTCCAAAAATGGATGAAAACTACTTATTATAGCTCAAAGAGACACGCCATAGTTAAGCATGTTGAAAAAAGGGCCCAAAAGCGTCAAAAAACCCATAATATAGCATGTTGAAAAATGGCCAAAAATCGCATAGTATAGCCTTGGTAAAAATCTCAAATTTTGACATGTCCAAAAATGGATGAAAACTACTTATTATAGCTCAAAGAGACACGCCATAGTTAAGCATGTTGAAAAAGGGCCCAAAAAGGCAAAAAAGCCATAAATTAGCATGTTGAAAAATGGCCAAAAATCGCATAGTATAGCCTTGGTAAAAATCTCAAATTTTGACATGTCCAAAAATGGATGAAAACCACTTATTATAACTCATAGAGACACGCCATTGCCAAGCATGTTGAAAATAGGTCCCAAAAACGTCAAAAAAGCCATAAAATAGCATGTTGAAAAAATGGCCAAAAATCGCATAGTATAGCCTTGGTAAAAATCTCAAATTTTGACATGTCCAAAAAATGGATGAAAACTACTTATTATAGCTCAAAGAGACACGCCATAGTTAAGCATGTTGAAAAAAGGGCCCAGAAACGTCAAAAAACCCATAATATAGCACGTTGAAAAAATGGCCAAAAATCGCATAGTATAGCCTTGGTAAAAATCTCAAATTTTGACATGTCCAAAAAATGGATGAAAACTACTTATTATAGCTCAAAGAGACACGCCATAGTTAAGCATGTTGAAAAAAGGGCCCAAAAAAGGCAAAAAAGCCATAAATTAGCATGTTGAAAAAATGGCCAAAAATCGCATAGTATAGCCTTGGTAAAAATCTCAAATTTTGACATGTCCAAAAAATGGATGAAAACTACTTATTATAGCTCAAAGAGACACGCCATAGTTAAGCATGTTGAAAAAAGGGCCCAAAAACGTCAAAAAAACCATAATATAGCATGTTGAAAAATGGCCAAAATCGCATAGTATAGCCTTGGTAAAAATCTCAAATTTTGACATGTCCAAAAAATGGATGAAAACTACTTATTATAGCTCAAAGAGACACGCCATAGTTAAGCATGTTGAAAAAAGGGCCCAAAAAAGGCAAAAAAGCCATAAATTAGCATGTTGAAAAAATGGCCAAAAATCGCATAGTATAGCCTTGGTAAAAATCTCAAATTTTGACATGTCCAAAAAATGGATGAAAACTACTTATTATAGCTCAAAGAGACACGCCATAGTTAAGCATGTTGAAAAAAGGGCCCAAAAACGTCAAAAAACCCATAATATAGCACGTTGAAAAAATGGCCAAAAATCGCATAGTATAGCCTTGGTAAAAATCTCAAATTTTGACATGTCCAAAAAATGGATGAAAACTACTTATTATAGCTCAAAGAGACACGCCATAGTTAAGCATGTTGAAAAAAGGGCCCAAAAAAGGCAAAAAAGCCATAAATTAGCATGTTGAAAAAATGGCCAAAAATCGCATAGTATAGCCTTGGTAAAAATCTCAAATTTTGACATGTCCAAAAAATGGATGAAAACTACTTATTATAGCTCAAAGAGACACGCCATAGTTAAGCATGTTGAAAAAAGGGCCCAGAAACGTCAAAAAACCCATAATATAGCACGTTGAAAAAATGGCCAAAAATCGCATAGTATAGCCTTGGTAAAAATCTCAAATTTTGACATGTCCAAAAAATGGATGAAAACTACTTATTATAGCTCAAAGAGACACGCCATAGTTAAGCATGTTGAAAAAAGGGCCCAGAAACGTCAAAAAACCCATAATATAGCACGTTGAAAAAATGGCCAAAAATCGCATAGTATAGCCTTGGTAAAAATCTCAAATTTTGACATGTCCAAAAAATGGATGAAAACTACTTATTATAGCTCAAAGAGACACGCCATAGTTAAGCATGTTGAATAAAGGGCCCAAAAAGGCAAAAAGCCATAAATTAGCATGTTGAAAAAATGGCCAAAAATCGCATAGTATAGCCTTGGTAAAAATCTCAAATTTTGACATGTCCAAAAAATGGATGAAAACCACTTATTATAACTCATAGAGACACGCCATTGCCAAGCATGTTGAAAATAGGTCCCAAAAACGTCAAAAAAGCCATAAAATAGCATGTTGAAAAAATGGCCAAAAATCGCATAGTATAGCCTTGGTAAAAATCTCAAATTTTGACATGTCCAAAAAATGGATGAAAACTACTTATTATAGCTCAAAGAGACACGCCATAGTTAAGCATGTTGAAAAAAGGGCCCAGAAACGTCAAAAAACCCATAATATAGCACGTTGAAAAAATGGCCAAAAATCGCATAGTATAGCCTTGGTAAAAATCTCAAATTTTGACATGTCCAAAAAATGGATGAAAACTACTTATTATAGCTCAAAGAGACACGCCATAGTTAAGCATGTTGAAAAAAGGGCCCAAAAAAAGTAAAAAAGCCATAAATTAGCATGTTGAAAAAATGGCCAAAAATCGCATAGTATAGCCTTGGTAAAAATCTCAAATTTTGACATGTCCAAAAAATGGATGAAAACCACTTATTATAACTCATAGAGACACGCCATTGCCAAGCATGTTGAAAATAGGTCCCAAAAACGTCAAAAAAGCCATAAAATAGCATGTTGAAAAAATGGCCAAAAATCGCATAGTATAGCCTTGGTAAAAATCTCAAATTTTGACATGTCCAAAAAATGGATGAAAACTACTTATTATAGCTCAAAGAGACACGCCATAGTTAAGCATGTTGAAAAAAGGGCCCAAAAACGTCAAAAAACCCATAATATAGCACGTTGAAAAAATGGCCAAAAATCGCATAGTATAGCCTTGGTAAAAATCTCAAATTTTGACATGTCCAAAAAATGGATGAAAACCACTTATTATAACTCATAGAGACACGCCATTGCCAAGCATGTTGAAAACAGGTCCCAAAAACGTCAAAAAAGCCATAAAATAGCATGTTGAAAAAATGGCCAAAAATCGCATAGTATAGCCTTGGTAAAAATCTCAAATTTTGACATGTCCAAAAAATGGATGAAAACTACTTATTATAGCTCAAAGAGACACGCCATAGTTAAGCATGTTGAAAAAAGGGCCCAAAAACGTCAAAAAACCCATAATATAGCACGTTGAAAAAATGGCCAAAAATCGCATAGTATAGCCTTGGTAAAAATCTCAAATTTTGACATGTCCAAAAAATGGATGAAAACCACTTATTATAACTCATAGAGACACGCCATTGCCAAGCATGTTGAAAATAGGTCCCAAAAACGTCAAAAAAGCCATAAAATAGCATGTTGAAAAAATGGCCAAAAATCGCATAGTATAGCCTTGGTAAAAATCTCAAATTTTGACATGTCCAAAAAATGGATGAAAACTACTTATTATAGCTCAAAGAGACACGCCATAGTTAAGCATGTTGAAAAAAGGGCCCAAAAACGTCAAAAAACCCATAATATAGCACGTTGAAAAAATGGCCAAAAATCGCATAGTATAGCCTTGGTAAAAATCTCAAATTTTGACATGTCCAAAAAATTGATGAAAACTACTTATTATTACTCATCGAGACATGCCATACCCAAGCATGTTGAAAAAAGGGCCCAAAAAATCTAAACAGTCATTATTATCGCACATATATGTGTATATATATATATATATATATAGTAAATTGAAAAAATACCAATTCCTCATGTCGATAAATCCGAAATTTTGACAAGTCCCAGAAATGGCTGAAAAACCCTTATTATAGCTCACAATTCATGCTAAAGAATAGCAAATTAAAAGACGGACCATAGAAAGGCCAAAAAGTCACAATATAGCATATAAAAAAATGGACTAAAATTGCACACTATAGTATGGCATTGATAGTATAGATAGATTTTTCTGTGATGACTTCTGAAGGATGGAGACACCTGTTAAAACTTCAATCAGCACACATTTATTATGAGTAAAAGCATGAGCATACAGTTATAATTAGAAATACAGAAAATACAAGTACAATGAACAAGTACAACATAGATGAAGATTAATACAAAGATGAGCTTTAAAAAGACTACAAATTAGGAGTAGTACAACAAAGACGAGTGCTCGGGACAGCCCAGACAGAGACCAGACTACACGCAGACTAAATAAAACAGAATACAAAAGCAGGCTGACACAAATCACATAGAAAGGCGGTAGTATTGATACAATGATGTGATGTTGATGGTAGGTATCAATTAATAACATGTCGTGTACTAGACATCTTTTGTGGAAAGAGGCATGTATTTGTGTTGTCATATTCACTGGCACTGGTCAAGCTGAGGTATCGCTGGTCATAACTTGTGGGACTCAGACATCACCGTATATGGAGAGGTGTTTCCTTGAGATAGACATGTTCTTGAGATAACTATGGAGCAAATGAAAAACATGGGCCCAAAAAAGTCCAGAAAGCCATAATATACCTTTTTGAAAAAAGAGCACAGAACTGCATACGATAGTGTGTCGAAAAATCTCAAATTTTGACATGTCCAAAACATGGATGAAAACCACTTATTATAACTCATAGAGACACGCCATTGCCAAGCATGTTGAAAAAGGGCCCAAAAACAGCAACAAAGCCATAATACAGCATGTTGAAAACATGGTGAAAAATCGCATACTATAGCCTTGGTAAAAATCTCAAATTTTGACATGTCCGAAAAATGGGTGTAAACCATTTATTATAGTTCATCCAGACACGCCATAGCCAAGCATGTTGAATAAAGGCCCCAAAACCGGCAAAAAACCCATAAAATAGCACGTTGAAAAAATGGCCAAAAATCGCATACTATAGCCTTGGTAAAAATCTCAAATTTTGACATGTCTAAAAAATGGATAGAAACTACTTATTATAACTCATAGAGACACGCCATAGCCAAGCATGTTGAATAAAGGCCCCCAAAAAGGCCAAAAAGCCATAATATAGCACGTTGAAAAAATGGCCAAAAATCGCATACTATAGCCTTGGTAAAAATCGCAAATTTTGACATGTCCAAAAAATGGATGAAAACTACTTATTATAACTAATCGAGACACACCATAAGTAAGCATGTTGAATAAAGGCCCCCAAAAAGGCCAAAAAGCCATAATATAGCAAGTTGAAAAAATGGCCAAAAATCGCATACTATAGCCTTGGTAAAAATCTCAAATTTTGACATGTCCAAAAAATGGATAAAAACTACTTATTATAACTCATAGAGACACGCCATAGCCAAGCATGTTGAATAAAGGCCCCCAAAAAGGCCAAAAAGCCATAATATAGCACGTTGAAAAAATGGCCAAAAATCGCATACTATAGCCTTGGTAAAAATCTCAAATTTTGACATGTCCAAAAAATGGATGAAAACCACTTATTATAACTCATAGAGACACGCCATAGCCAAGCATGTTGAATAAAGGCCCCCAAAAAGGCCAAAAAGCCATAATATAGCACGTTGAAAAAATGGCCAAAAATCGCATACTATAGCCTTGGTAAAAATCGCAAATTTTGACATGTCCAAAAAATGGATGAAAACTACTTATTATAACTAATCGAGACACACCATAAGTAAGCATGTTGAATAAAGGCCCCCAAAAAGGCCAAAAAGCCATAATATAGCAAGTTGAAAAAATGGCCAAAAATCGCATACTATAGCCTTGGTAAAAATCTCAAATTTTGACATGTCCAAAAAATGGATAAAAACTACTTATTATAACTCATAGAGACACGCCATAGCCAAGCATGTTGAATAAAGGCCCCCAAAAAGGCCAAAAAGCCATAATATAGCACGTTGAAAAAATGGCCAAAAATCGCATACTATAGCCTTGGTAAAAATCTCAAATTTTGACATGTCCAAAAAATGGATGAAAACCACTTATTATAACTCATAGAGACACGCCATTGCCAAGTATGTTGAAAAAAGGGCCCAAAAACGTCAAAAAAGACATAATATAGCACATTGAAAAAATGGCCAAAAATCGCATACTATAGCCTTGGTAAAAATCTCAAATTTTGACATGTCCAAAAAATGGATGAAAACTACTTATTATAGCTCATAGAGACACGCCATAGCCAACCATGTTGAATAAAGGCCCAAAAAAGGCAAAAAAGCCATAATATAGCAAGTTGAAAAAATGGCCAAAAATCGCATACTATAGCCTTGGTAAAAATCTCAAATTTTGAAATGTCCAAAAAATGGATGAAAACCACTTATTATAACTCATAGAGACACGCCATAGCCAAGCATGTTGAAAAAAAGGCCCAAAAACGGCAACAAAGCTATAATATAGCACGCTGGAAAAATGGCCAAAAATCGCATACTATAGACTTGGTAAAAATCTCAAATTTTGACATGTCTAAAAAATGGACAGAAACTACTTATTATAACTCATAGAGACACGCCATAGCCAAGCATGTTGAATAAAGGCCCCCAAAAAGGCCAAAAAGCCATAATATAGCAAGTTGAAAAAATGGCCAAAAATCGCATACTATAGCCTTGGTAAAAATCTCAAATTTTGACATGTCCAAAAAATGGATAAAAACTACTTATTATAACTCATAGAGACACGCCATAGCCAAGCATGTTGAAAAAAGGGCCCAAAAACGTCAAAAAAGACATAATATAGCACGTTGAAAAAATGGCCAAAAATCGCATACTATAGCCTTGGTAAAAATCGCAAATTTTGACATGTCCAAAAAATGGATGAAAACTACTTATTATAGCTCATAGAGACACGCCATAGCCAACCATGTTGAATAAAGGCCCAAAAAAGGCAAAAAAGCCATAATATAGCAAGTTGAAAAAATGGCCAAAAATCGCATACTATAGCCTTGGTAAAAATCTCAAATTTTGACATGTCCAAAAAATGGATGAAAACCACTTATTATAACTCATAGAGACACGCCATTGCCAAGTATGTTGAAAAAAGGGCCCAAAAACGTCAAAAAAGACATAATATAGCACATTGAAAAAATGGCCAAAAATCGCATACTATAGCCTTGGTAAAAATCTCAAATTTTGACATGTCCAAAAAATGGATGAAAACTACTTATTATAGCTCATAGAGACACGCCATAGCCAACCATGTTGAATAAAGGCCCAAAAAAGGCAAAAAAGCCATAATATAGCAAGTTGAAAAAATGGCCAAAAATCGCATACTATAGCCTTGGTAAAAATCTCAAATTTTGAAATGTCCAAAAAATGGATGAAAACCACTTATTATAACTCATAGAGACACGCCATAGCCAAGCATGTTGAAAAAAAGGCCCAAAAACGGCAACAAAGCTATAATATAGCACGCTGGAAAAATGGCCAAAAATCGCATACTATAGACTTGGTAAAAATCTCAAATTTTGACATGTCTAAAAAATGGACAGAAACTACTTATTATAACTCATAGAGACACGCCATAGCCAAGCATGTTGAAAAAAGGGCCCAAAAACGTCAAAAAAGACATAATATAGCACGTTGAAAAAATGGCCAAAAATCGCATACTATAGCCTTGGTAAAAATCTCAAATTTTGACATGTCCAAAAAATGGATGAAAACTACTTATTATAGCTCATAGAGACACGCCATAGCCAACCATGTTGAATAAAGGCCCAAAAAAGGCAAAAAAGCCATAATATAGCAAGTTGAAAAAATGGCCAAAAATCGCATACTATAGCCTTGGTAAAAATCTCAAATTTTGACATGTCCAAAAAATGGATAAAAACTACTTATTATAACTCATAGAGACACGCCATAGCCAAGCATGTTGAAAAAAGGCCCCCAAAAAGGCAAAAAAGCCATAATATAGCACATTGAAAAAATGGCCAAAATTGCATACTATAGCCTTGGTAAAAAAAACTCAAATTTTGAAATGTTCAAAAAATGGATAAAAACTACTTATTATAGCTCATCAAGACACACCATAAGTAAGCATGTTGAAAAAAGGGCCCAGAAACATCAAAAAAGCAGTAATATAGAATGTTGAAAAAATGGTCAAAAATCGCATACTATAGCCTTGGTAAAAATCTCAAATTTTGACATGTCCAAAAAATGGATAAAAACTACTTATTATAACTCATAGAGACACGCCATAGCCAAGCATGTTGAATAAAGGCCCCCAAAAAGGCCAAAAAGCCATAATATAGCACATTGAAAAAATGGCCAAAAATCGCATAGTATAGCCTTGGTAAAAATCTCAAATTTTGACATGTTCAAAAATTAATGGAAACCACTTGTTATAGCTCATCAAGACACGCCATTGTCAACCATGTTGAAAAAAAGGCCAAAAAATTGGCAACAAAGCCATAATATAGAATGTTGAAAAAATGGCCAAAAATCGCATACTATAGCCTTGGTAAAAATCTCAAATTTTGACATGTCCAAAAAATGGATGAAAACTACTTATTATAACTCATCAAGACACGCCATAAGTAAGCATGTTGAAAAAAGGCCCCAAAAACGTCAAAAAAGCCATAAAATAGCATGTTGAAAAAATGGCCAAAAATCGCATACTATAGCCTTGGTAAAAATCTCAAATTTTGACATGTCCAAAAAATGGATAAAAACCACTTATTATAACTCATAGAGACACGCCATAGCCAAGCATGTTGAAAAAAGGCCCCCAAAAAGGCAAAAAAGACATAATATAGCACTTTGAAAAAATGGCCAAAATCGCATACTATAGCCTTGGTAAAAATCTCAAATTTTGAAATATCCAAAAAATGGATGAAAACCACTTATTATAACTCATAGAGACACGCCATAGCCAAGCATGTTGAATAAAGGCCCCCAAAAAGGCCAAAAAGCCATAATATAGCACGTTGAAAAAATGGCCAAAAATCGCATACTATAGCCTTGGTAAAAATCTCAAATTTTGACATGTCCAAAAAATGGATGAAAACCACTTATTATAACTCATAGAGACACGCCATTGCCAAGTATGTTGAAAAAAGGGCCCAAAAACGTCAAAAAAGACATAATATAGCACATTGAAAAAATGGCCAAAAATCGCATACTATAGCCTTGGTAAAAATCTCAAATTTTGACATGTCCAAAAAATGGATGAAAACTACTTATTATAGCTCATAGAGACACGCCATAGCCAACCATGTTGAATAAAGGCCCAAAAAAGGCAAAAAAGCCATAATATAGCAAGTTGAAAAAATGGCCAAAAATCGCATACTATAGCCTTGGTAAAAATCTCAAATTTTGACATGTCTAAAAAATGGATAGAAACTACTTATCATAGCTCAAAGAGACACGCCATAGTTAAGCATGTTGAAAAATGGCCCAAAAACGGCAACAAAGCCATAATATAGCATGTTGAAAAAATGGCCAAAAATCGCATACTATAGCCTTGGTAAAAATCTCAAATTTTGACATGTCTAAAAAATGGATAGAAACTACTTATCATAGCTCAAAGAGACACGTCATAGTTAAGCATGTTGAAAAATGGCCCAAAAATGGCAAAAAAGCCATAATATAGAATGTTGAAAAAATGGCCAAAAATCGCATACTATCTCAAATTTTAACATGTCCAAAAAATGGCCAAAAACTGCTTATTATATCTCATAGAGATGCGCCATAGCCAAGCGTGTTGAAAAAAGGGCCAAAAAAGGCCAAAAAGCCACAGTATAGCACATCGATAAAATTGCCAAAAATCGCATATTGTATTCTAGCAAAAATTTTCAAAATTTGACATGTCCCTAAAATGGCTGAAAACCATTAGTAGTAGTTTAGTATAGTTCATAAAGACATGTATAGTTCATAAAGACATGTCATAGCATAGCATGTTGAAAAAAGCTCACGGAATCATAATATAGCACAGTATAGTATGGTAAAAAATGTCAAATTTTTACATGTCCAAATATTGGCTAAAACCACTTATTATAGCTTGTAGAGATGCATCATTATATAGCATGTCGAAAAAATGGCCGAAAACCACATCGTATAGTATGGTAAAAAAAAAAAATCAAATTTTGAAATTTCCAAAAAATGGCTGAAAGCACTTTATTTTGGCTTGGAGGGACGCGGCATAGTATAGCATGTCGAAAAAAAGGGTCAAAACATCATAATATAGCATGTAAATAAAAATAGCTGAAAACTGCATCGTATCGTATTGTGGAAAATCGCAAATTTTAACATTTCCCAAACATGGCTGTAAACAGCTTATTAAATGTTGTAGAGATGCAGCTTAGTATAGCATGTCAAAAAAGAGCCAAAAAATGCCAAAAATGTCATAATATAGCATGTTGGAAAAAAGGCAGAAATTATCATAGTATAGTGTAGCGACAGATCTCAAATTTTCACGTTAAATAAAATTGCTGAAAATAACATTATATAACTTGTAGAGACATGTCGTATCATACACTGTCGAAAATAACAAATTATAACCAAAACATCATAATTTAGCCTGCCGAATGTATGGATGAAAATACCATAGTATAGTATGTCGAAAAAAGTCAAATTTTGAAATGTCAAATATATGGCTGAAAACAACATTTTATAATTGCAGAGACACATTATAGTAAACAATGTAAAAAAAAAAAAACAAAAGCCCTAAAGCGCCATAATTTATCCATCCATCCATCCATCCATCCATCCATTTTCTTCCGCTTATCCGGGGTCGGGTCGCGGGGGCAGCAGCCTAAGCAGGGAAACCCAGACTTCCCTCTCCCCAAACACTTCGTCCAGCTCTTCCCGGGGGACCCCGAGGTGTTCCCAGGCCAGCTGTGAGACGTAGTCTCTCCAGCGTGTCCTGGGTCTTCCCTGGGGCCTCCTACCGGTGGGACGTGCCCTGAACACCTCACCAGGGAGGCGTCCTGGAGGCATCCTAATTAGATGCCCAAGCCACCTCATCTGGCTCTTCTCAATGCGGAGGAGCAGCGGCTCTACTCCGAGCTCCTCCCGGATGACCGAGCTTCTCACCCTATCTCGAAGAGAGAGCC
The DNA here is from genome assembly GCF_026936395.1 of Plectropomus leopardus. Classification (NCBI taxonomy): domain Eukaryota; kingdom Metazoa; phylum Chordata; class Actinopteri; order Perciformes; family Serranidae; genus Plectropomus; species Plectropomus leopardus. The sequence goes on along the minus strand of NC_142195.1, from coordinate 16,272,567 downwards.
CAGCCACTCTACGGAGGAAACTCATTTCGGCCACTTGTACCCGCGATCCTGTTCTTTCGGTCACTACCCAAAGCTCATGACCATAGTTGAGGGTAGGAACGAAGATCGACTGGTAAATCGAGAGCTTTGCCTTTCGGCTCAGCTCCCTCTTCACCAAAACAGACCGGTGCAGAGTCCGCATTACTGCAGACGCTACACCGATCCGCCTGTCGATCTCCCGTTCCATCCTTCCCTCACTCGTGAACAAGACCCCGAGGTACTTAAACTCCTCCACTTGGGGCAGGACTTCATCCCCAATCCGGAGGGGGCACGCCACCCTTTTCCGGCTGAGAACCATGGTCTCGGATTTGGAGGTGCTGATTCTCATTCCAGCCGCTTCACACTCGGCTGCGAACCGATCCAGTGAGAGCTGAAGGTCGCGGCCCGATGAAGCCAACAGGACCACATCATCTGCAAAGAGCAGAGACCTAATCCTGAGGTCACCAAACCGGACCCCCTCAACACCCTGGCTGTGCCTAGAAATTCTGTGCATAAAAGTTATGAACAGAATCTGCGACAAAGGGCAGCCCTGGCGGAGTCCAACCCTCACCGGAAATGAGTTCAACTTACTGCCGGCAATGCGGACCAAGCTCCGGCACCAGTCATACAGGGAACGGCCAGCCCGTATCAGGGAGTCCGAAACCCCATATTCCCGGAGAACCCCCCACAGGACTCCCCGAGGGACACGGTCGAATGCCTTCTCCAAGTCCACAAAGCACATGTGGACTGGTTGGGCAAACTCCCAAGCACCCTCAAGGATCCTGCCAAGGGTCCAGAGCTGGTCCACAGTTCCACGACCGGGGCGAAAACCACATTGCTCCTCCTGAATCCGGGGTTCGACTATCCGCCAGACCCTCCTCTCTAGTACCCCCGAATAGACCTTACCAGGGAGGCTGAGGAGTGTGATCCCCCTGTAATTGGAACACACCCTCCGGTCCCCCTTCTTGAAAAGAGGGACCACCACCCCAGTCTGCCAGTCCAAGGGCACTGCCCCCGATGTCCACGCAATGTTGCAGAGTCGTGTCAGCCACGACAGCCCCACAACATCCAGGGCCTTGAGGAACTCCGGGCGGACCTCGTCCACCCCCGGGGCCCTGCCACCGAGGAGCTTTTTGACCACCTCGGTAACCTCAGCCCCAGAGATAGAGGAGCCCACCCCCGGGTCCCCAGGCCCTGCTTACCCAACAGAAGGCGTGTCGGTGGGATTGAGGAGGTCTTCGAAGTATTCCTTCCACCGATCCACAACGTCCCGAGTCGAGGTCAGCAGCGCCCCGTCGCCACCATACACAGTGTTGACGGAGTACTGTTTCCCCCTCCTGAGACGCCGGATGGTGGTCCAGAACCTCTTCGAAGCCGTCCGCAAGTCGTTTTCCATGGCCTCGCCGAACTCCTCCCATGCCCAGGTTTTCGCCTCGGCGACCACCGCCGCCGCACTCCACTTGGCCTGTCGGTACCTGTCTGCTGCCTCCGGAGTCCCACAGGCCAAGAAGGCCCGATAGGACACCTTCTTCAGCTTGACGGCACCCCTTACCGGCAGTGTCCACCAGCGGGTTCAGGTGTTGCCGCCCCAACAGGCACCAACCACCTTACGGCCACAGCACCGGTCGGCCGCCTCAGCAATGGAGGCACGGAACACGGCCCACTCGGACTCAATGTCCCCAGCCTCCCCGGGACATGGTGAAGCTCTTCCGGAGGTGGAGTTGAAGCTCCTTCTGACGGGAGACTCTGCCAGACGTTCCCAGCAGACCCTCACAATGCGTTTGGGTCTGCCAGGTCTGACCGCGTCCTCCCCACCATCGGAGCCAACTCACCACCAGGTGGTGATCGGTTGACAGCTCCGCCCCTCTCTTCACCCGAGTGTCCAAGACATACGGCCGCAAGTCCAACGATACGACTACAAAGTCGATCATTGAACTGCGGCCTAGGGTGTCCTGATGCCAAGTGCGCATATGGACACCCTTATGCTTGAACATGGTGTTCGTTATGGAATCTGTGGCGAGCACAGAAGTCCAATAACAAAACACCACTCGGGTTCAGATCGGGGGGGCCATTCCTCCCGATCACGCCCCTCCAGGTCTAACTGTCGTTGCCAACGTGAGCATTGAAGTCCCCCAGCAGAACGAGGGAGTCCCCAGAAGGAGCACTCTCCAGCACCCCCTCTAAGGACTCCAAAAAGGGTGGATACTCTGAACTGCTGTTTGGACCATAGGCACAAACAACAGTCAGGATCCGTCCCCCAACCCGAAGGCGGAGGGAGGCTACCCTCTCATTCACCGGCGTAAACTCCAGCATTACAGGCACCGAGCCGGGGCAATAAGTATTGCCACCCTGCCCGGCGCCTCTCACCAGTGGCAACTCCAGAGTGGAAGAGAGTCCATCCCCTCTCAAGAAGACTGGTTCCGGAGCCCAAGCCATGCGTCGAGGTGAAGCCGACTATATCTAGTCGGAACTTCTCAACCTCGCGCACCAGCTCAGGCTCCTTCCCCACCCGAGAGGTGACATTCCACGTCCCCAGAACTAGCTTCTGCAGCCGAGGATCGGACCGCCAAGGTCCCCGCCTTTCGGCTGCCGCCCAGCTCACACTGCACCCGACCCCTACGGCCCCTCTAAACGTGTGTTTGTTTACATGGAAACATACCCAAAAATAACAGAGTAGCAAGTCTATGCCTTCCGCTTAAGTCCGGATATAGGCAATTTGTTGACCAGAGTGTCTTTGATGTTGTTTTTTTCTGTTTTAGGGAAACTGCGGCGTCTCCAAAACTGAGTGAAACGACAGGCGCCATGAGCCGATGCAAGGGTAAGATTTAAAGCTAAAAGCTGAATGCTCTGTGCTGAAATGGATCAAAAATGTGTATCGGCCGTGTGTTGTGTTAACACCATAGAGCAGTACTGATAGTATTACTTGTGTTATAGGCTGCTGGGAGCGAGGAGAGCTGTCTCGGCCAAAGAAGAAATCGATGTTTGGAGAGGGATCACCATAGACAGGACATCAGATGAGGACGACGGCACAGCTGACAGGAAAGCTGCGGATTGTGACGCCGCCATCCTTTAGAAGCCAGGAGCTCTCTGAACTACGTGCTGTTCTTCAGGAAAGACTGGAAGAGAACCCAAAATATTTAGCGACACACCACAAAAGGCTGCGTACTGGGCCACCCTCAGACAGACCGGCACCGACTGTATGCGACCCCAAAGCAGCAAAGAGACATTTCAAGCATCTCATGTAATAAAAACAACTCTGCTATGTTGCTGTTTTTTTAAAATAAAACTACCATTTTCAATATGTTCCTGGAAAATGTCTTTTTTCCTCAATGAACTGATATTGTGAGAGGTATTGTTAGTGACTGAATAATAATAATAATAAATTATTATTTTTATTATAGTAATATTAATGGGAGAGGCAAAACATTTGTTCTGCAATATCACATGCCCAAACTGCATGAATCTATAGCCAAATGATATTTTATTGCATAAATAACATAAAATATCTGCTGATATATCTGTCTGCTCTTCTGATATAAGAGTCACATGGAAAATTCAGTATCCCGTGAAAAGTTGACTGATATATGAGTCCGGCCGATATTTCTTTAAATTCGACAGACGTCACTGCCGATACTGGTTTTACCTGTTTTGGGACCACTTCACCCTATTTTTGGGTCAAAACGATATATCACTTAATTTTACTGCCTTAACTTGTTCTGCAATATCACAATTAGTGTCTTAAACTGTATCAATCTACAGCCAAATGATATGTTTATTTATTTTAAATAAATGAAATAAAACATTAGCTGATATACCTGTTTTGGGACCTCTTCACCCTATTTTTGGGCCAAAATGATAGATCACTTAACTTTATGGCCTTAATTTGTTCTGCGATATCACAATTAGTGTCTAAACGGGATGAATCTACTGCCAAATGATGTATTTATTTACTTTAAATACATAAAATAAAACATTGGCTGATGTGTCTGTCTGCTCTGCTGATATAAGTGTCATACGGCGTTGAAATGGAAAAATTCAGTATCCCGCGAAAACTCGACCGATAGATCAGTCCAGCCGATAATCAGCTCCGTTTTTTTCCAGGATAAAATCAGTATCGGCAGTGACGTCTGTCGAAAACTGACTGATAAATGACGGCCAATAATCAAGTAAGTTCTTGGCAGAGAAAATTCAGTATTCAGTGTATGATAATACAGGAGAAAAGCAGACAAACTTGTCGGATTTTTATGCGTATATACATAAAAATCCGTGTAAAAATATGCGTAATGATCAGAGAAGGGCATGATACTGATGTATATATATATATACATATGACCACTCACCTTACTGCTGACTCCGTGGCTCACCAGCAAAGCATCCACGTCTGTCGAAAACTGACTGATAAATGACGGCCAATAATCAACTAAGTTCTTGGCAGAGAAAATTCAGTATTCAGTGTATGATAATACAGGAGAAAAGCAGACAAACTTGTCGGATTTTTATGCGTATATACATAAAAATCCGTGTAAAAATATGCGTAATGATCAGAGAAGGGCATGATACTGATGTATATATATATATACATATGACCACTCACCTTACTGCTGACTCCGTGGCTCACCAGCAAAGCATCCACGTCTGTCGAAAACTGACTGATAAACGACGGCCAATAATCAAGTAAGTTCTTGGCAGAGAAAATTCAGTATTCAGTGTATGATAATACAGGAGAAAAGCAGACAAACTTGTCGGATTTTTATGCGTATATACATAAAAATCCGTGTAAAAATATGCGTAATGATCAGAGAAGGGCATGATACTGATGTATATATATATATACATATGACCACTCACCTTACTGCTGACTCCGTGGCTCACCGGCAAAGCATCCACCTAGTGATCATGAGCTCTTTTGCATCGGCCGGGTTCGAGACCAGCCTTCGGCGTTCTGCTACATGCTGTTCTCGGCTCTCTCTCCCACCGTTCCTCTCTCTCTTTAACTGTCTTTTGAATAAAGGCAAAATGCCCTGAAAAAAAAACACGTCAGTACTCCCTAAATGTTTCAAAACCTCTTCACCTGATTTATCAGCCAAAACATATATCACTCAATTTTACGTGCTTTAATTTGTCCTGCAATATCACAGTCTGTGTCTAACGTGTATCTAGACACAGACTGTGAATCTACAGCCACAAGATATTTTATGGCAAAAATAAAGTAACATATCAGCTGATATAACTGTCTGCTCTATTGATATTAAGGTCATATGGTGCTGACATGGAAAATTCAGTATCTGCAGTGATGTCTGTTGAAAACAGACAGAAAATCAGACAGGCTGATAATCAACTAAGTTCTTGGCAGGGAAAACTGTGACAGTTGTGTTACAAACAAACAAACACAATACCATACACTTGAACATTTATCCATATTGAGGGGGTGGCCTCTAGTTTAAGCCGAACCTTTATAATGAATTAAACATTATTATTTTAAATCGGATTACAGATTTCTTGCTGTGGATATCGGTGGCTTTGGCAGCAACAGTGACGGAGCCTGTGGGGGAGCAGGGCATCTGCAGAGACCTTCCCAGTATTTCAGCTCCCCAGCAGTTTATCTTATGTTCATTCTAGTTTTAAATTTACAGATGTTATAAAAAGAACAACCCTTTGTACAGTATCGCTTAACTCTGTGTATTATATGTGTGTGTATGTAACATTTCTCTATATATGTGATATATTTACCAGCCTTGAAATGTATGAACTATTAAATATGATTTGTAAACATAAATAAATATAAATAATAAAAAGCTGTGTGCCTTGCCTTACCATTTGTTATTGAGTCAAATGTAAACATGTTAATGTTGCAATCGGATTTTATTTAATAAATTAGGACAATAAATTCAGAGAAAAACATTAGTAGAACAATAAATATGAAATACATATTTTAATTATGGCAAAACACCGACAGAAAAGTAAATGTTGGTGATGCTGGGAATACACACCTCTGAACTCTGCCTCATGGCACCACTCCTGCATCTTTGACCCATGATTACCTTTCTGGGGGAAGGCGCCTTACCGCAGTGACATCATCCCTCTGCTGTGCTCTCGCTTTCTTTCGTTCTGCTTCTCCAGCTTCCTTCTTCCTCAAATACTCCTCCAGCATGCTGTCACTGGCCTTCCTCTTTGCCTTGGCTGTCCTGGGAGCTCCAGCACCACATCAGGCTCCTGCTCTGTTGGCCCTGCATCTTCCTCCTGCTCCTCCTCACTATCAACATTGTTTTGGGTGCTGCACAAAACCACGATTAGTATTTTGCCTTGCAGAGAAATTATATTGTAAGGTTTTAAGAGTCTTTGTTGGGATAAACTACAGTGGTGGAATGAGAGGTGACTCTTTTACCAAAAAGCAAGAGCATCTGGATTTCTTTTAATGTGAAACAGTAGGGAAACATTGCATTAATGGACACAGAAAAAACTCAGGCCCTCTTTGTAGATGCTATATTCTCCAATCAGGATTGCTAAGATCACTTTCAGCATTTTTAATATTCAAGCATTTTATTTTTACAATTATGTTAAAAGGTTTACAGCATACCTCCTGAAAGACGCTGATTGAGCTAAAAAAAAATTTAAAAAAAAAAAAGCCATTGCCTCCATAAACTTCCATCTATCCTTCTGCATGGCATATGCCTGATCACTCTGCACCTCTCTTCTTTCTCACAGGTGTCCCTCAGACTTTTCCACAGCTTCTTTACTTCATCAACTGAAAAGTTTTTTTAAAAAATAATAAAATAAAAAAAAACGTTTCTGCTGTAGCTGGTCAACACTGCAAATATGATTATGTTTAGCTCTGATGATACACAAACGCGTAGTTTAGACTGTTGTTTAAAATAATAAATACATCCTATGCTGGCTTTGTGCATATAATGGGTAATAAATAGCAGCTAATTCATAAACATACAGCACTGAATTTATAGTCTATCTGCAAGAGTGTCTGCCTGCAGGATCCACGGCTCCGCTCTCAAGTCACCTCCACTGTCAGAACAGGAAATAACACAAAAAGTACAAAATAAATGCGCGGGAGAAAAGCTAAATAAAATCGTATAGACACTTACGGTAGAAGCAATGTTTTCTTTGATTAATCTTTACTTAATTTTTCAACAATGAAACATGAAAACCATTATTCCATGATGTCGCTATGCTGTATGGATGGAGTTTATGTCCCATTTTTACCGAATAAATCAACACGGCATGTAAGTATGATAACCCACTAACAGAAAAAGGCAAAATCTCAGTAAAAAAAATCTCTGTAAAATCTACACATGAAGACTAATGGTTTTCATGTTACATTGTTGACTAATAAGTTACGATTAATTTTTTTTAAAAACTGTCCTTAAGTGTCGATACAATTAATTTTGAATTTTACAGTGCATTTATGTCATATCTTTTGTGTTATTTCCTGCACAGGAACTGACTTCACAGTGGGGGCCTGCAGGCGGACCCCTCTCTTGGTTTGTAACTACTAAAAACTCCTCACACAACTTTAAAAAAGCGACTTTAGATAACGACGAGGTTAGCTAGGAGGTTAGCTTCATGGAGGCTATCGTTAGCATCGTTTTAACAAAGACTGTTTAGGCATCGAAAACGTTTGATTATGCACACACCATGCTCATACTGCAGCTCCGACGCTATGTCTCCTCACACGTTGTCCTTGAGGTCATTATCTTCGTCTTTTTTCCTATTTTATTGTAAAAAAAACCGGCTCTCCGACACGAAAACAAACAAACGCTGCGCCATTCTGAATGTTTTTGAATTTGACTTCTTCTTCTGTGGGTTTTACGGCAGTTTGCGTCCCTTGAGTTGCATTACTGCCCCCTGATGGATTCACCCGAGCTCTGCAACCCGACTCACTCAGATCTACTACCATATACCTAAAACCCCTCATCTTTTCTCTCGTGCAGAAAGGGTGCGAAACTTGGAAAAATCGACTTACATACGAATGAATAAAATAAAATAATTACGTGCGTTTTAATGGCAAGAAGGGAAAAAAACGCGTCTGGTGTTTAGTATAGTATTTCGTCCAAAATCGCATACAAAGTTCCTGGTATACTGTCTTTGAAAACAGCACTAAAAAAGTCATAGTATAGTATGTCATCCAAAGCAGCATAAAAAGGTCCTGATTTTTTTCTCTTTACATTTTCACCACATAATGTCATCACTTTTTCATCACACACTTGTGTGTACTGTGCGTTTTGACTTTTTTAATACAAGGATATTTGTCCATTACATTTTTATCACATACCATACTGAAAGTTGTTCTGATAATTTGATCATTTAGTGTATTCTGACTTTTTTCATCCCATAGTAAGCTATGACATTTGTTATGACATTTCATCATATAATGCTAATGTATACTGTATGTATTACTAATGTATATTTGATTAATCTTGTATGTCTTGTCCTGTTTGTGTGGAGCCCAGGAAGAATAGTTGTTGCTATGATAACAACTAATGGGGATCCAATGTAAATAAATAAATAAATAAATACTATACTGTGACTATTTTATGTTTGTTTTTACCATACTATGACTTTGTTGACATTTTTATTATACACCATACTGACGTTTTTCACAATATTTCCCATCACATATTATAATAAGTCTTTTTCATTTAAGTTTAATTGCATACTATACTTTGACATTTTTTATTGCACATTATTTTTTGGACATTTTAATTGTATCTAAGACTATGACTTTTTTTTTACTTTACTATACTTTGACATTTTGTTGGGACATATTCAGCACATACTGTACTATGAGTTTCTCATAACATTTTTATCATTTTATGTACTTTGACTCCTTTCTATCTTATCCTATAGGAGAAATGCTTAATCTTAACTTCAGTTTGCTTTATTACATGTCTTTACTGGTATCATTCACCTGGGCTGTTTTTTTTTTTTTAACTTTTGGAGCGAAAGAGACCACTGTGGATAATTTGTCTCCCAGTTAAAACCTCCTGAACAATGAACACTGAATGAATGAATGAATGAATTGTAACAAGGAGAAGTTTCAGGGCTTCTCCTCACTACTGTTTTGACATTTGCTAGTGATTATTTCACACAGCAATGCATGGGTGCCTTTCATAGATTAACAAATCTTTTTTGTTTATTTTATCCATATATTGGGGAGGGGAATGTTAACCCCCACAAATATATTATTATTATTACTGCCTTGGTCTTTGTGAAATTATGGTATATTGACATTTTTGTGTACTAACTGCTGAAACAGAATACTACGATAATAAAAATACGGTACATACTGAAACGAATTACTGTGAGGAGTGAGTTTGGGTCACAGCTTCAGTTTTTTTCCCAGTTTTGCATCTAACTGATCAGTTGAGCACACAGCGCTTCAGTAAATCCTCACTGCAGTCTGTCGCTGACCTTATGCCCAGACAGGTAGTATATAGGTTTACAGATTATTCAATTAGACTGGAGTACGACGGCTGCCTCGCACAAAAACAATGCTAATCACTCCTTTCTCTACCGACACAAGGTGAAAACCAAGCATGCTCTGCAATCAGCGTCTGAACATAGATAGATACACATGAAGGTGTTTATTTAATCTGATTAGTCCCTCTTCCATTTCAATCACTCTTGAAATCACTGGGTAACAAGTGCGCCAGCTAACATCCGCACAACATCTCTGTTCCTAAAGTAATTCTTATGATGTTCTACAAATGTTTTACTGCCTGCAAAAAAGAAAAAAAAAACGAAAACAGTATGTGGCAACTCCTTTAGACTACTGCAGGTAGCACACAGGTGTCTACAAATAACAGAGCATTAAACATGTTACATTCACAAGCTGAATATTAGCAAATGATGCATAATGTTTGACTGGGTTATTATGATCTCTTTTAAGTCTCACAGCTTCATTTGAGCACACAGGAGATAAATATCAAAGACAAGCATTTCATTTCCTCCCTCATCATGTTTGTATCTCACAACCTACACTGAAATTTTTTTTATCAAATAGCTGGAGATGCTTCACAAAATACATTTATACACATTGACACAGTGGGGACAAGTTAATCTTGGACACTCATACATGTGGGACCTTCACAAAAGTGGATGCCACTATACTGCTTTATCTTGAGACAGCTACTGCAGCTGATTCACTCTGATGTACCTCCTACAACAAATATGACAGTTAAGTACACAATAAGATGTTTTAAACACATTAATTTTTAAATATTTGCGCCAGGATGTCAGGCTGTAAACAGTGTACTTTATTAGGCGATGTTTTATTCCACATAATGTGGATGTCTTTGTACATTCATAACACCCCTGCAATAAGTTCATTAGAAAAGCAAGAAGGATGATTTAGATGTATGGAGTTATAGAGTTTCAGTAGGATCAACATTAATAACAAAAAACGAAGAATCACAATGCAGGACAAACATGTTACAGAGCTTGCTGTACTCATAATAACAGGGATTTCCAGGATTCAGGCAGCGGTTTTATGAATGTACAGGATCTACAGTAACACAAAGAAAATACAAAGAAAACACAAACACCCATAGCTCCAACAGAACAAACTTCAGGGATGTCTGCTACAACTGTTGTGGACACCAGGATGACAAAATCATTTCTCAGCTGAAATGGGACAACTATTTTTTTCTGAACTCATATGAAATGTAGATTGTGATGTGGCACACGTGGTAAAAAGGGGCATTGGTTTGTTGAACTGTGTCTGTGTAGGGTTGCCTTGCTAGTGAAAACTGAAGTGCATTAGTACCTTTGAGCTGAGGATTTATGTGGTTGTTATAAGACACTATGCCCCAAATGCTGAAGGACTGGTTTATCTTCAGAAGGCTGTTTTGTCAACGCTGGCAGTTTCTGAAACCACACAAACACGGGGAGATGAACAGTGTGAGACCTCAACTGTGCTGATGGCAAAACAATGGCCATCCCCAAAACAAAAAGGTCAAGAGCTTTCGTTTGCAATTCTTTGGACATATTTTCCAATAATGGCAACATTAGTTTTTTTAAATCCATCCCATGAAGACACGTAAAGATCAATCACTCACGCTGCAAGCAAACAGGGAACCAGTTTCTTTATACCCAAGAAGAAAGGTGGTAAAAAGTATTCCCCAATTCTTCATCTGTCAGCGCAGAAGTTTTGTGTTTCAGCGTCCAGAACGGCACAAATGTTCCCACATCTGGCTGAAATCACACCACAGACACTATTACAGTAAAGCGGCTGCACGCGATCTGAACAGCCTTTACAGTCAAGCCTTGTCAAATACTGGAAGACAAGACATAAAACGGTAAAATGGAAACTGCGTTTTGGCAAAAGCATCTCTACAATTAGGAATTTTGGCCTGATCTTACCAACAGTTCCAAAGATGCGTCCTGACCAAGGCGTCAAAAAATGCCACGTCAAATTCCCCTGCTATGCAAAGATGGTGCTTATGCCTTCTATGGCATCATTTTCCCCAACAGCACATTGGTCAGCTGTCGTCAATACAGTCCATTGTTCTTGTGACATCTCATATACAACCAGAATTACCATGTCTACGGATGGACAGACTGTGTATTTGTATTTGATGTAGTTTTTTGAGTGCGAGTGAAAAACAGACCAAAAGAACCTCTGGTCTATAAAATATCCATCTCAAGCGTAAATCTGTCCAGGACCACCTGTGTGTGGCTTTTCTCCGCTGAGGCGTTCCTGGCTCGGCTGGCGGTTGGTATCGCTGGATTTAATGACACCTGCGTAGTCGAAGATCCCCACTTCCAAGTTCTTGGCCCTCAAGGCAGCAGTATGCAACTTCTCCAGAAAATCAGGCATTCCTGTCGGGTGCAGAGGGAAAGCCTCCTTATTAACAGAGTATAATTTGCATACTCAGTGGAAAAACCTAAAATGTTTGTGAGGAAAGAAATGCACTCACGAAGTATAAAAATGCACATCAATTTAAAAGTAGTAACAAGAGAAGATGCTAAACATTTGCAGGTTCCAGCTTCACAATGTCATTTTAAATATAATATTGTTGGTTTGGGGACTATTGGTTGACTAAAAAAGCAATTAATCAATTATGAAATATGATCATCAAAAAAATTATTTAAGCAGTTTCAAACAGTGAAAAGAGCTCACCGCTTGACACCATCCAGCTCACACAGTAACGGGGGAAGACAGTCTGAGGGTCATCACTGTATGTCAGAAGGTAATCAAATCCATTCTGCAAAGAAACACACACTCAAACTCACAGACTTCAAAACAAAAGACCCTGGAAGCAAGTTACATTAATTTGTGCACCAACACATTTACTACAAACCTCATCGAAGGATTTGTGAGGGCGGATGACCATCTTTGACTGGTATGAATGGACTCTCACAAATTCCTGAGTTTCTGGGACTCTGGGATGCTGCACGGCTCTATAAAACAGAATTTAAAGATTTAAAAAAAGGACAGAGACGAGTTCCTGATTTAGTAACGTATCAAAAACCAAAGCATATTTAAAATATTAACTTTGAAATCCCACCTGGATACCAGGACCATCAGGTTGTTTTCTACATCAACATCATAGCGGCGCACATACACATAGTCCCTCGAGTACATGGGATACTGTGAGGGGAGATTAAACGAGATTAAATCACAGCTGACGTTCTAAAATAACTGATGAATATATTAAACTGGGCTGGTAGTTGCTTTAAAGGGGGAACTCTCCTGTTTTTCAGTCTGGATTTTTCCATGTTTTTGTGTCAAAGTAACAAATCAGAAGAACATTGTTTGAAACTGATTCAGTATTGCTATAGCCCGCAGCCACAACGCGGGCTACAGTTTAATTCTTTGGGGTAATGGTGAACAGTCAATGTGCATCAATAAAGGTTTTTGTTTGTGCCACTGATAGGATCAGATTGTCCCCGTTGGTTTCCCTCATATAGTTTACTTTTTGCTTTAGTCGGTCTGTTTTGTTATTGTGTCCAACCATTTCTCTCTCGAGGAGTTTTGTTCTAAAGTCTTACAAGTTGAGCTGTGTCAGGAAGACAACAACACACCAACTGACAACAAACAAAAGGTACAGAAAAACATTTTAGTTCTCTGTAGGTCTTTTCCATAATGTTGCCAGACACTAATAACAACAATGTGAGCACGTCGGGGTAAAAATAAGCTTTAAGTGGACACACAAGCCACAAAGATTACATTGCAGCCTTCTTGCGGCTGCAGCGGTGTCCCTCAATACTGGACAAATTTTTAAAAAAAGTGTTTCTATTAGTCACTTAGACACAGTAAAATAAGAGTCCGGGTTGAAAAATATATACAAGTTTCTCTTAAACCACATGATAAGCAAAGATCAATCATACTTTGCTTATAAAACGAACAAAGAAGGAAAGAGTTCTGTGTACACACACATTATGTAGGACAAACAACTTCCCCTTTGGGCATAATAGCAAATAAACACAAACTCACAGGAAAGTGTGTGGCCCAGTGCACAACTTCAGAGCCTGTACTGGCATCTCTGTCCACGACTTCAAGCTTGATAACCAAGGAATCCCACTTCTTCCTGTACTCTGTATCCAACTGGGGGAAAGGGGAAGGTACAAGTCAAGGGTAAGGTGCCTAAAATAGCACATAGAGTGAGTAGTCAGGGTGCTTTTGTGCTGCACAACAGCAGTGCAAACATGTCAGTTGTGCAAGAGCAGCTAGGTAATGGAAATGCAAAACAAGACGCCACAGATATACCATAAACACAGTTAATGAAAGAATGGACACAGGTGAGTGGGCCACTGCTACGAATATATCAAATCTTCAAACAAATTACTGCCATTATTAGTTGGCCTCACTTGCATGATTGTGATTGGTATGCAAAGATTTCCCATGGTTCATGCGTCAGACTTCAGTGAGGACATTGCTGCACTCACATAACCTTGATAAGGAATTAGCGTGCCAGTCTTCCCTCCCTCATGATGTTTCTCTTTTTGAAATCCAGTATGTCAGCAGTATGAATTATTTACTCCAATTCATCGTTACATTAGTTGGGACTGACTTATTACTAATGGCACATAAGATTTGAAATGTCCGTACCTGTACATTAAAGAACTGCCTTGGGGTGACATCGTTATAGGATCCCAACACTGCAACAAAAAAAAAAAAAAAAAATTCTCTCTTTAAACAAATCACACCAATATCACCATAACAAAAGTACAAGGAAAAGAAACTCAAAGCACAGGGAAATGTATATGTGTGCTTTATCAGCGTTCTGTCACACAGGGGAGATTGTGATCCAGCTGACCTTTGTATTCGTAAAGGTGACTGTTCGGAATAGGACGCTTCCACACTTTGAAGCCCTTCTTTTCCATCACAACTTCCCAGCCAGGCTCCAGCTGTCCAGCCACTGTACCTGAACCTGTGTTTAGACATTTTACAGCCTCCAGTGCCTGTAGCTCGAGTCCACACCTTCAAATTGATGCAAACAACAGGAGCGGTTGTTAAGCATACTGCACAGTTTGCATTACAGATGACGGTTTGTGCTTTTTGTGGTTATATTTGCTTGGACTTGTATTTGTATTGCCAAGACTTTTTATAGCGTTTTGTATTTCTGATTTCACATGGCCTATATGTTGTTTTATGTATGTTTTTTATGGGATGTGCTATGGTGAATGCAGATTTTTGTGCATGTCGTGCGCACGTGTTATAGTGAAGCAAAAGTCAAATTTCCACATCACTGACGATACAGTTTTCAGATTCACAGTCATTTCAATATGTAATCCTGCACTGCAAACACAAATAGCGGGGAAATCTATTTTAAATGTCTAAGTTAGGTGTTGAGTGGCCATAACGGCATCAGTGATCCTTTACATAGATTGTACAAGCTCTATAGTTAGAATGAACACAATTTCTCCTGAGGATATTCCCACATTTGTGGTTCTGATTAAGGATGATAACAAAATAATCTGTTATTGATAAATCTATTAAGAATTTCATCTACCATGCAAAATGTAATCAATCAATGTGTAAAGTATGCAGAATGTTGCAGTGAGTTTTGATCAAGGAAAAACACATTTGATTTTGTTTGAATTAAGCAAAGTTTTTATGTTGATATCAAATAACGAATAACTGACTATTACTTTTATCAATAATTAATAAAAGGAAGTGCTTACAATTGGCAACCCTAGCTCTGATGGTGATAGCTGTTTCACATGTTCATCCAAGATCTCCTGTAGGACTTAGAAACAAAATTGCCAGTCTGGTAAAAAATTGCAGTAAAAGTGATGGGTAAGAAAGAACAACAACCCCTTCAGACTACATGAAAAAACAGTAGTCAAGGATTTTAAAGGACCCAACGCATATTGTGTATGATGAATATTACCTTTTACCATCAGATAGATGTTTTAGGACAAGCAGAAATAAGTGTTTTAAGCTCTCCTTTATCCCAACATCAATAACATTATTAAAAAAAAAACAACCAGTCAAATCTTGACTGTGTAGTGTTTCAGAGAGCAGGGTAAGGAGGCCTTAGGAAAATGACTGTGGAGTTTTTTGTAGCATGTATAATTTTGTAGTTTAATGGTCCACAGTTTTTGTAGTTCTACAGTTATTTATTCTCTTGTACATATGTTCAACTCCATAATTTAATTCAGAAGCAATATTCTTCATATGATGTGTTTCCTTTTATAGGGTATGTTCAATTTCTGTTTTATTGAGTATTCTGCAGCTGCACTCAGCTCTTTTGCCCAAGACAAATAAAGTTTATCCTACCGCTTAGCTAAGTGAGATTAGTTGAACATGGGCCATAGCGTTAATTCACATCACTTTTATACTCAAACTATTCAGGGACCCTCTGTGTTTGTCATTTGTTTACACCTGTAATGTGTACTTGTAATGTGTAATTCAAGAGTATGTCTCAGCACGAATGCAACAATGTGTGAATTTACAGAAAGTTTTCAAACCTGCGCATCTCCTCATCTTGGATCTTGTCATTATCCCACATGAAGACCCCAGCCAGGGCCGCGACGAGTTTCCCATTGTGGGCGTGCTTGCTCTGGAACCTGCGCCATATGTTACCAACCAGGGTCCACCTGGTCCGCTCGGAGTACAGGTTGGAGTAAAGCTCACCGATCTGGCAAGCCCGCCGGAGCCTCTGACCGGTCACAAAGCTGCAGTGGTCCGCAAATATGGACAGCAAACCCTTCCTCTTTTGGCCCGATCGAGCGGCCTCACTTGAACCGACACCTGCCCTCTGGAGCCAGGACAACAGCAGGCCCATGTTCCTGCCCAGCCATGGGACCCTCTCAAGCCTCCCTCTGCCCTCCTGGACAGTCCGCCTAAATGACGAGCTGCTTTGAAGCCTCATTGTGTTTACACCGATCTCGCAGATCGGACGCCGGGGCACGGAGTGAAACATGACAGCTGTGACCGTGACACCCAAAGACGAAATCAATGCCCGCAAAGTGCAGCAGCTAGCTAGCTAACTAACTAACTTAGCAGCCAAAGTTAAATGTCTGCGGAGACGAACCATGAATTTCCTTTAACACAGATTATAATAACGACTTTTGGTGAGCAAAAGTCATATTTTTACTCTGGCTGTAACGTTAGTTGACGTTAACGAGCTGAACACGCGACATGTAGCGTTAGCATTTAGCTAACGTTATCTGTCAACTGCCTACTAGTGCGACACGGACAAACCACACCCAACACCGCCGCACTTATTTCTCAATCCAAAGTCTAATAAAAACACTGTTAACTATATCGTCTACTGCAACTCACACACAATCGTCTACCTGTGTATCTTTCCAAAAGACTGCCTCGCGTTATACAAACTCTTGCAGTGCATGCATTTGACCCATGGATGTATTAACGCCTCCTCTTCCTACTCCTACACGCCTACTCGGAAGTCCCGCCTCACAAAGTGTATAGCGGGCGTTCATTGGATGGCTGTTGTTCTAGAACAAATATGATTGGTGTCAGTGGGAGTCCGTCTTAAATTTAGCTTCACGGGCACTAGCATGTGCGCTTGTCCAGCTCCAACCAGAGCTCCCCAGTTTCCAGTTGCTTCGATGAACTGGGATCAGACTTAGCTGCGATTTTAAAGGAGGAGGCAAGTGTCAAAGCTGGTCATGGATCAGCGTCTACAGAAGCTGAATCCATACTGAAAATGGTTGGTAGTCGCCCTCCAGCGGTGTTATTTAAACCCAAAGTCACAAGTATCGTGCCTTCACCACGTGTATTACACATGGACAGATTTGTAAGAGCATTCATTATTTCACAAAACCCACAGCAGTCACACTGTTGTGCTTGAACGTTTACTGGACAGAAACATATGTGTGTGGTAATGGCCAAAAACCACAACACCTTCGTTTGTTCTTGCAGTGACCTTGCTGATAGCTACCTTGCAGCCTGAAAATGCATTTGGACCTATTTGCCCCAGAGGACTGTTGTGATGAAACTCGTTTGACAAACAGTTCTTTATTGACCATTTGAAACCACAGCAAAGCCTGATATCTGTCAAAAACATGGGAAGAGGGCAATAAGCAATTAAAGAGGAAATTACCCAAAAATTGTCAAGGAAAAAAAATGTAAAAACTACCACAAATCCTACTACTACAACTAATCCTACTAGATTACAATTATGAATTATTGATATTAATCACTTTGATATTTCAGCTGCTAAAGGTGAGATTATTAAATTCTTTATATTCCACTGGATACCTACAAAACTACATGTAATCAGCTGATCTAATCTTATTACATTTTGTATTAATAATCAAAGTCTTCAAAGTAACTAGTTACCAAAGCTATCCAGTAAATGTAGTGAAGTAAAAGTATAATATTTGCCTCTGTAGCACAGTGGAGTTGAAACATAAAGTATTCTGAAATGGAAATACTCAAATTGGTTTGATTCCTTTCAAAAACATGGTGGAAAAAGCATTGAACAACTTGGCAAGAAATGTCCCACAAATTACAAGAAATTAGTAAAAGATGAGAAGAAAATTACCTGAATTTTTTTTTTTTTTTTAAAAAAGGGGATGAGATTATTAGAAAAATTATCAAAATGTGGTGTTAGATAGGTGTTTTAAATTACAGTACAATCTTTTGATGGTTTGCTTGTTTTTCACTTTTTTAAAAGTAATTTCTCGCTAATTTTGGGGCCATGCCTTGGTAAATTGCTTAGGCCTATTGCCTTCTCCACGTATATTTAAAATAAATCAAACCAATCTGCTCAGGTGACAATGGGTTAAAAGACCAATTTTTGACAGTGGCGTCCTCATATATATAGCATGGATGTATTATAGTAAAGATAAATAGGCATCAGAGAGAGGAATCATGATTATCAAACTGTAAATAGAGGAATATACGACAGATGGCGCTGTTTAATCATGCAGTGAACCATAAGCCTTGCCATAAAGCAGCCTTGAGTCCTTCCTGCATATATAATGCGAGCTGAGTTCTTTGTTCAACAGTTAAAATTAAACAAAACTAACAATAACCACACCAAAACTAACTCAGACTATAAAAAAAAATCAAAAATCAAAAATAGGTCGGTCTACATCAGAGAAATAAGCTAAATTATTTTGATCTGGAAACACTATAATAATCATTGCTTCCAAATCAACATCACCTGGTATCAGGTTCCCTAAGAATCGATGGAAGCAACATGCGACATGTTACCTGTCAATAACATTTGTAAACAAAATAGGCTTGAGGTAATAAAAGAACAGGAATATTATAACAATCCATGGTGTTATTTTTGAGCAGTGTCATTACATTGATGAAGAGGGTGTAACTAGATAGCGTAGCCTAAAAGAGAGAAATACTCCGTTTTTAACCCAATACATCACATTTTATCTTAGCTCATGTGCTCATAAAAGCTGTAAGTCTTTCAGTATCATGAGACCATGAGACAAGGTGTTTTTGAAGAACCTCGTGCAAACACAGCATGTGTTATTGTGTCAGTTTACTGAGGCCTATTTCTTAAACAAATATTCCACAGTTTCCTCACTGCTCTGAGGACTTACAGTAGTAGTATACAGGCTATTGCATTAGGGAAATCCTATCAGGTATACCGTGAGACATTTGACCGCAGGGCATACTTTAATAAATACACGAATAGGCAGCCTTATACTGACATTTAGAGCATGTTTGAATTGGATCTATAGCCATCAGGACTATTGCAGTGTAAACGCCACATCCGTTTTTTTTCTTTGATGACACTGACAATCCCATTATCTTATCTTTAAAAAGTCGAGGTCACTTTTCTGGTTACTGGCAAGCAAGTAAAAAAAGGCTTGTTATTAGTGTGAGTAACTGCTATGTTTAGCTTTGGAGGGAGAAAGAAAGGGGAAAGCATGCTTTTCCTTAAGACAGCGACGGTAAAAATAAAAAAAATAAAAAAGTACCCGTCAGAGTGGTTACGAAACAGCTCATCGCCACCCTCCGCCCTTTATGAAACGCTGCCTTCAGGACTCATGACAAGAATCGTAAGTATAAGAGATCACGCCCGACACCTAAACGTTGTCCTGTGGGTTGGGGGTGAGGAAATTTTCCATGATCCTCAAAAGAAGTGACGTCAAATAGGAAGAGACAATTGAGTGAGTGAGGTCGTCATAAAACAATAATTATCTATTATTACAGCACTTTGTGAGTAAAAACCCTGTTGTGGTGCGTTTAGTGAACTCCTCGTTGCAGTCACGTAGCCTACGTTTTGACTATACTATTAGTCGGCCAAATATATTTTGCCATTGTGCGCTTTTTTCTATTGAACACAATAAAAGAACAGTCACCAAAGAAAACTACTTTTGTTAGAGGGTGAATGTTGTTATCATTTCCGGTTGGATGCACTTGAATGAGTGAAGTCTCCTGTAATGCAGTCAACATCATGCAGTCAGCCACCGGTTGTTTTCCTGCACTGTTTTGACGGGACACATTGTTTCCCTTATTTAGGAAAACAGTGGTTACCAGAGGTAATTGTAGTTTGCTGTATGTGTCTATTTGACTACAAGCTTAAAATGTGGTCACATGACAGTTTAGGTAGCCTAGTAAGTAAATATCAACCTTATGAGATACATAGACAGAGAGACAGTAAGATTACACAGGTAGTGGCCCTTAGAAACAATCCAATAAAAGTAAAATTACTGAATTCAAAACGTTAATGAATTAAAAGTATATCTAAAGTGCTGAGGTAGCAGTACAGTGTTCTTTATAGTAGGCTATCAGTGTTATATTATCTAAATAGGCTATAATATTTTGGAGATATTGGCCTATTATTAATGCATTCATGTGTAGCCTAAACATCATTTTATGTTGCAAAAGGTTGAGGCAGATTTAAATTAAATACGCATGGGTAGATTACCCTACAGCAGTGTATGTATGTATGTATGTATATATGTATTATTATTATCATTACTAGATTGTATAAGCTCACCATAGGTTGTGTGCTCTGGGGGTAATGTGTCAATGTGATCACATGACAGTTCAGTAATGATTAAAGCATAAACTTTATGAGATACATAGCAGAGAGATAAGACAGATAGAGATTACACAGGCAGTGGTGGAAGAATTTTTCAGATCCCTGCCCCATGTAAAAATACCTATTAGAAGTAAAGTACTGCAGCTAAAATTATAATAGTATAAAAGTAAAAGTCTGGACAAAATATTATCAGTATAACACTTTAGATAGTAAGTAGTCATTATAGCATCAACCTTATGAGATACCAGGCAGAGAGATAGACAGTTATAGGCCACACATTACACAGACAATGGTGGAAGTAGTATTCAAATCCTTGTCCCATGAAAAAACACTTAAATACAAGTAAAAGTACTGCATTCAACATTTTTAAGAAGTAAAAGTATAGCCAAATAATTAGCAGTAAAATGTACCTAATGTAGCCCCTCATTGTTATATTATTGAAGTATTACATTTTTGTTATTATTATAAAAGTTATAAAGTTATGCTTTATGTGTATCAAATCAAATCAAGCTTATTTACAAAACGTGTTTAAAACCAACTGGAGTTGAACAAAGTGCTGTATAATATAGTAGCCTAAAAATTTTACAATTACTATTACTATTACTATTACTATTACTATTACTACTACTATTACTAGGCTATTACTAACAATAATAATAATAGTAATAACACTAATAGTAATATACTATTACTACTACTACCACGACTACTACTTAAAATAATAATAATATTAATAATAATAATAATAATTATTATTATTATTATTAGTAGTAGTAGTAGTAGTTGTAGTATTGTTATAATAATACATGGTACAGCGATAACAAAACATAGACATGCATGCAAATAGATGAGTGAAGGAAATAGAGCACAGAGGAGTAAAGTGTGAAATACAAAATATGAAAGTCTCTCCACATTCATGAGCCATGCCATGAACGCATGATGAGTAAAAAAAAAAAAAAGTCTTGCCGACAGCTGGGCGGCGCTTGCTGA
Organism: Plectropomus leopardus; assembly: GCF_026936395.1. Classification (NCBI taxonomy): domain Eukaryota; kingdom Metazoa; phylum Chordata; class Actinopteri; order Perciformes; family Serranidae; genus Plectropomus; species Plectropomus leopardus. Next base: position 16,251,112 of record NC_142195.1, on the reverse strand, counting down.
GGGGTGTATCCAATAAAAGAAGAACCCCCTGTTCTATTCTGTTGACCGGCACGAGCAAGTTCCACATGCGGTAACGAAGCTCCATTCAAACTGAGACGTTTCCGGATTTGGAGTTATTTCTCATCGAATAGTATAGTCGTATATACCTTTTGACGAAAGTGTTAGTCACTTTATTTTTTTAACACAAGGCAGCTTTTTTTTCCTCCAGGGGGATCGATTTCAAAATCATTTTTGTCATTATCCCGCGCGCGCTATCGTAAGATACTGTCCGTGCCCGCGCTTAATTAGCTTACAGGCTAGCAAGCACTATTCTTAACAGGACTGACAACAACAACGTGTGGTGAGTTCTATAATTTATTTTGTCTATCAGAATAAGGATTTATTTGTAGTTTATTCGCAGAGCGCCGTAACTAAGATGACCGTTTTTACCGCTACATGTTAACATAAAGAGGATGATGACGTTAGCCGGGGAAATAACCGTTGTGCTACGTATTCATCACTACTAATACAAGTATACCGTTCTTTAGGTAACATTTATATCAATAAGAGCAGACTAACACCGAGCCAACGTCATTGTATTTTAATAATCTTGTTTAACCGAGGATAGTTTATGGATGTTAATTGTGAGTTAACGTCACCACTACGTCAGGTCGGTGTTAACGTGAGGCTCGTATTAAGGTAAACGGAATGAACGCACGAAAACCGTGTTTACGTTAATGTAAACAGTACTGATCATCTGTCCAGCACACATTTAATATTTCATTACAAAAGGGCACGGTATACTCTCTGTCGTGGCTGCCCACCCGCTCGGTCACTCAGAGGAGGCTCCCTACATTGTGTCACATCCGGTTGCGTCCCCTTTTACAAAACACGTCAGACATTATTGAAACTGCGAATAAAAGGCATATCGGCCATTGCAGCGGATATAATTACAAAATACAGTTTATTTAAAAAATCCAGTGTAGACTCTTCGAGCTGTTTCTAGTGTGTCGCGTGACTATGAACAGATGGCGCTCGTGTTCAGGGCTGTGTTCTATGAATGGATGACGACACGTGCGCACGTAGAAAAGATTATAATGTCTCCTTTAGATAAGGCACTTTATCTCCTAACGATTTCATGGTCAGCAGCATTGCTAAACAAAAACAGCCAGAAACCGAAGGTGAAGTGTTTAGGTCAAATTAGAGCACGTTGGTGTAACCTCCGACTCCTTCATGCGACATTTACCAAAAATGGCTTCCCATTGGGCTTTCGGGAAAGGCGGATCCTAAAGACCCTCTTTCCGGTCTTAGCGTTTACGTTTTTAATTCTGTGTAATTAAGTTTATATATATATGTAATAAGTAAGTAATAAGGGGTAATAATCAGGGGGTTACCTAACTCGTGATAAAATTGTAAAATTTGCGTAAATGAATAGTTTAAGTTGTTTAATATACGAGGACAATTGCTTTTTAAATGTATTTTATAAATGTAAAATTTAGCTTAAATAAAAGCCAAATTAGTTACATAATGTTCATTCTTGGAGAAATATGGATTTTTTTAAATAGTATCAGTTCAAAGGATGTCAGATGTGCACACTAAAAAAATAAAATAAGTGTTCTAAGGTTTCTACCATATTGTTATAGAACGCGCATTCGTCATTCATATCAGGAATGTATCTATAAGTAAATGAATTTACTGGGTAATATCTGTGTATAATTTTTAAAAGCACCTCTTTGATTTTGTTGGGCAGCAAGCGTTTACTACCTCTTATCTTATTCTGTTTTCAAAGACGCTGATTTTCCCTGTGGGAACTCCCTTATCTCAATGCATTTCCTTATCTTTGCAAGTGTTTTTATTGATGCTTTTTATGATAGACCGCGTGAAGGCGAAATGAGGAGAAATGTTACTAAAGTTTACATTTTTTGTCATTTGTCTTTTCCAGGATGTACTCCTGCTCATCTGCAGTTACATTTGCACAATGGCAGTCCGTTCAATCAGTTTGATATCTCAGCTCCAAAGCAACAGCAACATATCCAGGATAATTACAGGATAGCAATAAGCCCATACTGTACCTCTGTTTACCTTAATTGTTTTCTGGTCAGTACCAGCTAAACACATTACAAGTTTGCACTGCTAAATCTCAAGAATCCTGTTTAAAACAGGCGGGCCTAAAGAAGTTATTTATTTTACCAGTTACCTCTTTATTTTACTGGCTGCTGTTTAGACGTAGCATAATTTAAGTAGCTATTTTTGACAAGCATTCATTCCCTTTAAGATTGTGAAGTAATTCCTCTATAGTCTACAATCATGGTTTCTACGACTGCAACTGCAATATTACTGGCCAGCACGGCGGGGCTAGCGACCCAGGTTGCCCCAACTGCTCTGACAGAGTACATGTGGCTGCTGATTATTGGCTTCATCATCGCCTTCATCTTAGCCTTTTCTGTGGGTGCCAATGATGTTGCCAACTCATTTGGCACAGCTGTGGGCTCTGGAGTGGTCACCTTGCGACAGGCATGCATCCTGGCCACAGTGTTTGAGACGCTAGGCTCTGTGCTCCTGGGAGCTAATGTGAGCGAAACCATTCGTAAAGGTATCATCGACCCAGGGATGTACAACGGCTCTGCGCACGTGTTGATGGCTGGATCCATCAGTGCCATGTTTGGTGAGTATCTGCAGCTTGTCTGGTGTGTAATATAACCTGCGGCCACTGAAGCCTGTAAATAGAGCTTGGTGGCATGTAGGCCCCGGCACTGTTTGGTTTTTACAGCCAGAAAATGTAGATGTTAATCAGTACCTGGTAATAGGGCTGTATGAGGTCAGCATGTCAGCCTAACGTGATCAATTCATTGTCATTAGGTTCTGCTGTGTGGCAGCTGGCCGCCTCCTTCCTTAAGCTCCCCATCTCTGGAACACACTGCATTGTTGGTGCTACTATCGGCTTCTCGCTGGTTGCCAAAGGCCAGCAGGGAGTCAGGTGGTTTAAACTCGTCAGTATCGGTAAGTCAGCCGCTCTAATCAGATGACCTAGAAGTGTCAGCAGTGTTTGGTAGACTTTGATCACAAACTACATTAATGTAATGGAAGTGCGTGACCGCTCGAAATGCAGTGTTTTCATAACACATCAGTGTTGTGTCTGCGTTGACAACCTTCAATCGGTCAGCAGTCTAATGTTAGAAATTTATGAATGACCAGATCAGAGCTAAATTTAAGATGAATAGATTGAATTATATTTCATATTTTATTCAGTAGTGATTCCAGTTGTCATTAATGTTTTGGGCTGTCCAGGGGCAAGATGGGAACTGTGATAAGCTCTGATCTTGCGGTAGAAAACATGAGGCAATTTTACTCAGAGCTACACAGAATATACAATAGAAGCACTAATTTCACAAGTTGTTTCTCACACTAGTTGCATTAGATGGTGGATTTCAGTGGTTGTTGCTCTACGGAAAGCCCGACCTTGATGTAAAACAGACTGCTCTGTTTTTAGAAAACTAAAGTACTGAATCAGAAATAATACAATTTCAGCGTCATTTCGTCATGAAAAAGGGCCATGGTTTTATACTTTTTAACTGAGGTCACAACGAGAATCGATGATGAATGACCACATTTTACAGAGAATTGATCATAGCTACATAAAAAGAAACACTGTCACTTGGCATAACCTGAGACACAAGCTGAAATTAAATTTCCTGTTTAGAAAAGGATGTTTGTGTTTTTTGTTATGTTATTTTTGGTAAACATGGTCAGATATTACATTTCCACTAAACTGCAATCCTCATATTTCTTTAATCCGCAGTGGTTTCCTGGTTCCTGAGTCCCCTTTTGTCTGGAATAATGTCAGGCATTGTTTTCTACTTTGTGCGCGTGTTCATCTTACAAAAGGTAAGCCGGCTGCTATCAAATTGTAGAAAAGTATGTGTTTCTGTGAGTGAGACAAGAGCCTTCCAGAGTGATAGGTCAGTTTCAACACTACTGCCAAAATGAAATAGAGGAAATGTTTGTTACAGTGTTATAATCAAGCTACTGTTCTCTGTAGTAGTTCCTTATCCGCATCATACAGTGAGATTCAAATTACTGCAGTGCCCTTGTTATGCCATCAAGTGTAACCTGGTAGCAACATGAGGCAGCTCTGTTCATAGAGTGAAGTTTGTCTTTCTGACTCGGGGCTCTTTTTTGATCCCTCAGAAAGACCCCGTACCAAACGGACTGAAGGCCCTGCCTGTCTTTTACGCCGTGACTATGGGGATCAACCTGTTCTCCATCATGTACACTGGAGCTCCAAGTGAGTATCATTGTTTCAGTCATTTTTGCTCTGCATGCCTGCCCGCACAGCCACAGCTTAAAATAAGCTGCTCCCTCAGACAGCCGGATGCCCACACGTATTCCAGATTGAACCAGACTGTTTACCCTTTTTACAGAAGCTGTGTTTATTTTAACATGTGTTTTGGGGCCTCTCTTGCTTGTGGTTCTATGTGGGTCATGGCTGGAATGAAGTTTTAGAGCGGAGCACAACAGGGAGATGGAAATAAGATTTCACTTTACTCTTGACGTCACTGTCTGCCCTTCAGACATGAAGGAGGAAAAGAGAAGTAAAGAGGGTGTCTGACATTTTCATAGCTGTCTGCTTTCAGTAGATGTATGACTGCTGAGAATTTACATAGCAATGCTTTAAATACTTGTTGGCTCCTCGAGAATCGTATCATTAAACGAGCAACTTTTGCTCCTTTTGTTTTCTTCTCTCTACAGGGCCTAACAGTTCAAGATGTTAGCTGGCCTGGGCCATTTAATGGCTGCTACAGGCCAGAGTTTGACCAGATATGATGCGCTGATGTGTGCATGCACATCAGCGGCACACTCACAGAGAAGAGATCACTTGCTGTTCCAGCATAGCCCATAGCCCTGCTTTGTCAGGCACATTCTGTACAGTTGTGTGGAGTCCCTCACACCTCAACACACTGTAGATGAGGACCTGTACTTGGGTACCTCACATACGAAAAGGTGCGAGATTGCATTTTAGACACATTTTAACAAACCCACTGCATCTGAAAGTGTCACCACTCACACACATATTGTTAAAGCCTCTGGGGAGCCAGCTCAACATTGAAACCTGCATTATAATAATAAGACAAAGCATGAATCACGGCTAATGCATTGTTTGCTGATATGTATTTTAAACTGCACTGGCACAAAACAAAAGCTCATTATTGCTGATTTAGCTACTATAATGCAGCCGTAGTATCTGCACCCAGGAGAGTACAGCATGTTAAGTTCCCTGATCTAGATCTTATCGTAGTGGTGCGATTGGACACTCGGCATCCCGCAGCACATTCCTATACTCAATATATACACCAGTGCCAGAGACCTCAAGTCAGCATGCGCATGCAATTTAGGCAAAAGAATTTAAGGGTCAGCTGTCGATCCTTTACAGATGAGGCTCAGTGTGACTCGGGTTGTTCGCACCATATAAATCATCACAGTAAAATGAAAACCGACCACATAACCAGAATAATGATAGAATTCCTCTCTTAAAATGTTTATCATCTGGATATGAATACATCACTTTAAAATCACCAGGGTTTCCACAGCCATGAAATTCCTGGAAAAGTTATGGAATTAGAAAGACAATTTTTTAAATGCTTACGAATTATCAGAATGTTTTGACTATACATAGTTTTTGTTACAGTTTAAATTATGTTCATAGAATTCCCAAAACATGTCTAACATTACACGAAATATGTTAAGTATAAAATCTGGAGCATCATTGCTCGACTGTTGATTGGATCTTAGGTTTTCTGTCCTCCAAAGCAAGGTGCAGTATTGACATTTTGCAAAGTATTCGGAGATGCCGGTCTGGTCTATTTACATATGCAGCTAGTTGTCGGCAGGAATGTTTAACTTGCGAGTGCGGATGGCAGGTGTTAGCAGTGTGCTTGCTGCAAATGCCTGGGAAGTACACATTTAGAGGCTTAGACGCTTACCCAATTTTAAACTCCTGAAACAAAGTCATGGAACGAGGGTAAAATATTATGGAAAAGTTCTGAAAATTCATTTGTAAAAATGTGTGGAAACCCTGAATAGCCTACAGCTTGTGGAGTTACCTACATCTAGATTCGATCCATGTTGTTGGTCTTATGAGAAAAGCCTGCTTCATGTGCAGGTCTAAACAGGACTAGCGTATGTTTCAAAGCGCTGAGTGTCATAGTGACAGTACATTTTGACCCCCCGCCCCCACACTAGCCACAATTGATGAACTTCAACGCGTTTAGTTGGATACGAATTTTCTGCCTGGGTTACCCTCTGAAAAACAAACACCCAGCAGCGCCTGTTGCTCTGGGGACACCAAACAATCAGCAACATAAAACGGATAGTCACACCTTGGTATCCGTGTCTTATTTTAACCTGAGCCACCATCATTAAACAAAAGGCGTTTTCTGAGGCCGCTATTGTGATAGTCTGATACCTGTTGTGAGGAGTGAACGCTGGGCTCAACGTGGCGGTCACTTAATCCTAATACTTTTGTGCTACAGCAACAAAAGTGAGGACACATAACCAAATGTTCCTCGCCAAGGGAGTCATAAACTGCCACATTTCCTCATTGTAATTTAGGTTGGTGGCGAGATACACATGTGGTGGTGGAAAAAAACAAACATGTTATTGTGTAATGTAGGTCATGGGATACAGAGGTTGGAGGGAGGGGTCTGGAACGCAGCCGTGGTTAAAGTCAATTTCCTGTGCAGTCCCATTCATCCCACTGCATGGCTGTGGTATAAACTCACCCCTGTGTAGGAGTGTTTGTCAGACCACAAGGCTAGCTTTTAAATCCTTTTTGGTATTTCGTAAGAAGTTACCTCCAAAAAAAAGTCACTGTGACAAAGAGGATTCATGTGGATTGTGTCAGGACCCTTCAGGGAATTCAACTAAATACAAAGGGACAAACACTACCTCAAACAGGGTGTCACACCACAGCGGGGCCAGGCTGATCACACCTGTTACTGGACGTCCCACTACATGTGAGAGCCCGAGTGAGACACAGCTGCTAGGAGCCTCCTTCCGTTTTTCCCTCTTATGCCTCTCCAGTCCTGAAGGGAGTGAGCTTCCATTGCGTAACTAAATAAACACCAGTTGGGTGCTCTGCAGTCTCATGCTGCAGCGTGACTCAGTGGCGAGAGAGTGCACTGTGAACTCAAATGAACACGGCGACCGGGACACTTATCGCTTAGCCTTGGCCGCTCGTTTTCTTTTGTTTATCTTAAACTGAAGTCCCGAGCTAGTGGAAGTGTTTTTTAATTATGCATGGCCAAGGTCACCTCAGCCAGAGGTGGTGTTGTTGGGATTTTCAGCAAGCCTTTGTTTTTATTTTCTCCTAACCACGCTGCTGACTAGCATCCTCCCTGTATGACAAAGATGACTGCTTCCCTGGGGAAATTTAAATAGTTGCTTTCTGCCAGCATGTGCTGCATTATATCCACCTCTGCTGCACCAGCTTTGCTGCAGTCTTGGCAAGAGGACGTCCTTATTGCTACAGCAAAAGGCTCCAGTGAACGACTCCCCCTTGCTTTTCCCCTTTACTCCCAAAGTTATGTCGCCTTTTAAGGAACTCATTTTTTCATGTGCAGTGCTTGGCAGGGCCTTTTGGGGTCATGGCAACATTTTTGCTCTTTAACCTTGAGGTGTTGCATAACTGTCCACATCTAGGGGTACACACGCTTTCCATATTTAACTAAGTGTGGCACAATGCAGTCGTGCTTGTAACCAGAGCCAAAAGACCACACATGCTTGGATGTCATTGTAGTTCATTGCCAATTATTGGTGCCGATGAGAATACAGTTACTACTAACCTGACATCATGCTGATTTACTATCTTGCCTTCACATTTCTGCGTAGTTCATAAAACTGCTCAGTGTTGTTCACTAAGAAAGGTAGCACACTGCCCTGTTTTTTTAAAACTGCCTTTCGCTGTTCTTCTATGTCTGATTCTGTCTGGTGGTCCTTCAGTGCTGGGATTTAACAAGATCCCATGGTGGGGCAGCCTGCTCATCTCGTTTGGTTTCTCCATACTGACCGCCATCGTGGTTTGGTTTATCGTCTGTCCTCGTCTCAAGAAGAAGATTGAACGTAAGTTACATTTATGTTTTTTGGATATTTGGCAACCTGATGATTCAGTTTTATTTTAAATCCCTGTCACCTGTTTCTGCTGACCGCTGCAGTGTTGGTTGTTTGTTTCCTCACTTAAGCCACTGAACAATCGAAGGATTTAGTATTGCACTTGTCATCTCAACCTATTCACTCTGAGGGCTCATATTAATCCAGCAAATGGAGTTTAGGGATTTTTTGTCATAATGGAGTCGCTCTAATGAAAATCACCTGAAAATATTGTCACCGGTTTTGTTCTATAATCCTGGATTTAAGTTAGAAACCTAAGGGCCGTCCACATTTACACACCCATAGTGTGGTTTGGTGTTGAAGGGGACCACCATACATTTTTAACCTTCATGAATGTTTTGTATTGTTCCCTCTATTGTTAAATGATACAATACTTCTGTGTTCAGTGGCAACAGGTGAAGTCTTCCCATCTTTGTTGCTGCATTAACAATCTATTGTTAATAATAGTATAGTTATATTTGACTTGGCAGGGCTCCTGGGGGTCCATAAAGTTGTGAAGGGCAGTGAATTTATAAATTTAAAAAAGGCCTTATTTGGTATTTAAATATCTACACATCAATCTTTTGAATATCTTTGAAGTTGTATTTTATTAATCTTTTTTTCCTTGCCATTTCATTGTAAATTTCTTTTAAAATGGTTACATCTTTTAAAAAATACAATTAACTGAATGCCTCAAACATTATTGGGGCCAAAAACATTTTATTTTACATTTCAAATATTTTGTATTTTGTAATATTTTGGCATATTTGTCCGTGTGAAGTACATTGGTCCTATATTTAACTCAAGCTGTAGGAACCCCGACCAAAGCTTGTTCTTTTGAAAGTTTTCTCAGTTTGTAGTGATAATGTTGATAAACCCATTTTGTAAGTGATACTGACAGTGTCACGTGTCTCCTCTAATCACTCAGAACCAGCGAGTTCATCTGACCAGGCATGATCTGTTTGGATCAGCCTCCATTCAGTAGACTAGCAGCCTAATTGGGTCATAGTGATCCACTAATTGGTCTTTAACTCCTTGACGAAAATAAGCCTCAGTTGACTCAAGGTTTGACATGGCATTTGCAGTGCATGTGTGGGTAGACATCACGACCGGCCTTGACCAGTTTGGATGATGCAATGTGGCCAACTGGTCAGAACACTCCCAGGATTATCACATAGAACATTTTGGCATAGAGTTTCTGATTCACTTTAAAACCACAGACAAATGTTATGTGAGCCACAGGCTGTGTCGAGTCTTATCGTCTTTCATAAGTTAAGCTGCTGGCGGTAGTGTAAATATGTTCCTTGTAAGGTCATAATCCATTTATCTGATCCTCTGAACACAGGGGCTCACTTTTAAACACAAAGTAACGTTGCATTTATAGGACAAAGGGTATTTTTTGACTCGCTGGTTATGTAATTCCTACGACTCCTGACAGATAGGGGTTGAAAGGAAACACATGTGCTTGGCTAGTATTTCTCTGCTGTACATTGTATATGTTTGGACATGGCCCAAGCAATATCTCACTGCAACTCCTCCCCTACTAGGAGATATCAAGTCTTCCAGCCCCTCTGAGAGCCCCCTGATGGAAAAGAGAGAGCTGAGAGAGGCCACCTGTCCAATCCTGAAACAGACTGCCAAGGAGACGACTACGCCTACCACCCCAGCTGTCAATCAGAGCCCCTCTGCTCAGCCCCAGGCTGCTCCTGAGGAGCGCAGGGTGGCGTTTGACATTGGAGATTCTGACGATGTTGACAATAATAAAGAACGCAAGGTGGCATTTGACATCGGAGACTCTGATGAGACAGACTACAGCAATGCAAATGGTGGTAAGCAGGCCAAGAAACATCACTGTAATATGTTTTATGGTTACGCAAATCCTTGCTACACATATCATATATATCATAAAATGACTTATGAAGTTTACACAACTTATGATTTTCAAGTTTTTAAGTCATTTTTTTACCCCTTTTTGCAGCCCCCAAACAGGCTCCAACAAACAATCAGGTCAACAACCAGCAAGTCAGCAACGGTTCCACAAATTCAGCCAATCAGGTCCAGTTTAACAACCAGGTTCAGTTCAACAACAGGCCGGCACAGATCCCAAGTAATGGTTACAGCCAGTACCACACAGTCCACAAGGACTCCGGCCTCTACAAGGACCTCCTGCACAAACTCCACCTGGCTAAAGTTGGCGACTGCATGGGCGAGGGGGGCGACCGGCCTATCCGGCGCAACAACAGCTACACCTCCTACACCATGGCTATCATCGGCATGCACGGAGACTTCAAGCATAGGGAAGGGGAATACCGCACCAACGAGGATGGCGACAAGGGCACAGGGCCAGGGAGTCAGGACAGGAAGCGCGTGCGTATGGACAGTTATACCAGCTACTGCAATGCTGTGGCAGAGCACACGACTCCAGAGGCTCTGGGAGAGGGCGACGTGACGCTAGAAATGGGGAAGGAGGATGCGGGCAGCAGCCAAAGCTCTCTGGATGACGACGGGCCCGAGGCAGATAAGCCAGAAGTGTCAACGCTATTCCAGTTCCTGCAGATTCTCACCGCCTGCTTCGGATCATTTGCCCATGGAGGCAACGACGTCAGGTATGCAGATTCCTTCGTGAAGTTGATGTTTATGTCAGTCATCAGACCAACGTCACGTTAACGTTTTACAACCTGGGCAAGTTGGCTGGATTTATTTAAAAAATATGGGGAGAAGGCAACTTCTAAAGGGATTACCCAAAAACTTTTCAAGGTTTTTCCCCGTCATGTTTTCAAAAGAATTCAAACCAATTTACTCAGGTTTCAAATGGTTAAATACTTGTGAAAGGCATCTGAATGAAGCACAAGAAAAGTGATATCGAGGTTTTAAAGTGTTAATATCAGTCATCAGGCTGATAGATGCCTCTTTGGTTGCTCTGGCGTGTTGTAGGTGACCTTTACTCGTCAAGCCTCCACTCAAAGTCAGAATCTTTGATCCCTGTTGAAACTATATCATTTTTTCCTCTGCAGTAACGCCATTGGACCGCTGGTCGCTCTGTGGATGGTGTACACAAGCAGCAGCGTGATTTCAGAGGAACCGATACCTATTTGGCTGCTGCTGTATGGAGGCGTGGGCATCTGCGCTGGACTCTGGGTGTGGGGTCGCCGAGTGATCCAGACTATGGGCAGGGATCTTACCCCCATCACCCCCTCAAGGTATAGACTGCACAGACCTGTTTTCCCCTTAGTCACAAAACCACATCCTCCTCAGGCATTACCAGTCTCCTGAATTCAGCCAGCATGCTCAGACAGGTCCAACGGAGAGACTTGAGTGTTGTGTTTTATTCCCTCGCAGTGGTTTCAGCATCGAACTGGCCTCAGCTGTGACTGTCGTGGTGGCCTCGAACATTGGCCTGCCTGTCTCCACCACCCACTGCAAGGTAAGCTGGTCAAACACTGTGGTCTGGGAGCCAGACTGAGACACGGGGGAAGAGGCTATTCGAGTTCCTGTTTACTGTAGCCTCCTCACACTTGTCTGGGAGACAGTCCAAATGTGGAGCAACTTTCTCCTCTATAAATTTTTTTTCGTTTCAAGCAAGCAAACAGATAATTAGAAGTCATAAATCTCCAGGAAGATGATGAGATTTATCTGATAACTGCTGTGTTTCTAGGTGGGCTCAGTGGTTGCAGTAGGATGGCTGCGCTCAAGGAAGGCAGTAGACTGGCGTTTGTTCAGAAACATCTTCATGGCGTGGTTTGTGACTGTGCCCATCTCCGGTCTGATCAGTGCCGCCATCATGGCCATCTTCATCTACGGCATCCTTTGAGCGATTGGCCGTGCCCCAGGCAGGGGGGGGAGAAAGAAACCGCTCCAGTGCGCACCATGAGAGAAAGGAGCAAAGTTGGAAGGCCAAAATATATCGCTTACCTCAAGCCAACAACTTTGGAAGAAAAAGGAGAAAAAAAACAAAAAAAAAAACAAATGTTTGAAAGGACTTGTGATATGGGCCTGTGGTTCTCGGCTGCATCATTTTCGACCTAGAATTTGCTGTTTGTTCCATTGGGGCCACATAACTTCCAGCGGGACGCTTGCATTTCTTTGTTCTGATTTGCTTTTTCATATCATCATTCTGTAACGAGTTAATCAAAAAGCATCAACATTTTTTTTCCTAATACTCATTCTTCCATATTTTTTTTACTTTGCGATTATGTATATACAACCATGTTCTGTTTTTAATTTTGTTTTACACGTTTAGAAAGAAATGAACAATTGAAATGCAGTATAAGCCTTTTGCAGATATAACTCTCCAGTAATAACACATGCTGAACGTAGATGCAAAAGCAGTATTTTTAGGTGAAAAACAAGTTTATTTGTGTGTATGTGCATATTTTTCCCCAGGCAATTGTTATTAATGAATTAATGTTTTTGCATCTGGCTTTGTGTCCCCTAAATTTTGGGACATTTACTTTCCTCATCTTGTTATAGAACAAAATTCACTACAAAAACTGTTTTCTACCATACGTAAAAAATCATGGGATCACATTAATTGCCGTGGTTGTCTTTATGACAAACAATTATCTTAATAATTTACTATGGTAGAAGCACTAATTGCACACTGGATGACCCCCTGCAGAATGATATGTAAAATGCTGTATCAATAGCTAAAATGTCAGCACACCTCTGGCAGGGAAATAACAAAAGCCCTCATCGCTGAAGTCTATAGACCATCAGAATCTCCTGAGGCTCTACATTCAGCGCAGAAATCACTGCCTGAATTTATTGGTTACTTGAATTTTAAAAGAAATGTAACAGCAGAATGTCAACGAGCAGAAACATCTGCTCTCAAACAAGACCTTAAGTCTCCTGTCAAAACTTGATACATCATCTGTGATGGTTAAATGCTTTAGGCCTCTTTCAGCGTTGTTTTTCCAGGTCACCTTGTAGCGGCTACTTCCCAGTATGTTTTTAAGTGGAATTTGCACCTACCTAGACATTTGGGTTATTCTAGCTTTCCTCTTTTCTTTCTCTACCTTTGAGGGTTGTAAAAGAGGACAAACAGGAACCCAAAACTGGACCTTATCTTAACTGGGTGGTTTGGTGTTAAGCTGATCTGGTCTCTGGTTTTTGGATGAGGGCGCACATACGCTGCATGCCACCAGTGTGTGGTCATTTGGCTTCAAATGCATATCAGATCTATAGACGCTGTAGTTGCCTTAATTATTTTGATTTTTTTCCCTTAGGTACCAAAGAAAAGTTTTGTTTTTGTTATTTTTTTTAATGCACATTAACATTCTCTAGTCCTCTCGTGGATGAAAAAAAGAAATAAAAAAATGGGAAAACACTGATGCCTTAACTCGTCTCATTTTGGCCCATGGATCCTTAAAAGGCATTTAATTTAATATAAAATAAATATATAACAAGTATTAAGTGTCTGAAATCAATCTTTCAGAAATATTCAAATTACAAAGACGTGAAGTAGGTTTTTCTATTTTTGTGGTCTTGCATCATAATCTCTCAAATTATTGGTAACATCCTTTTTGAATGAGGCTCTGTGTATTTTATATAAAACATTTTCAAACTGCATGATGGACATGCAGAGTGCAAAACATTTTTTATTTTAGTTCTTGAAAACTTGGTCTTGACTTTTTATATTCCAAGTGGCACTAAAAAAGCTCTAAACCCTGTATAATATAAGATAATCAAAAATATGAAAGTATCCCAACTCTATACCCTCAAATGCTTGTGATTAAATAAGTATTTTTTAGTTTTTATTTGTTGGCACAGAAAGAACGAAGCAGCAAAACATCAACAAAATAGAAGTAGATTGTGCAGGTGAGAAACAGAAAACCCCTGAAGAGCTTATAAGAGAATCTCACCTCAAAATAAATTACAAAAGCAAATAAAGAATCCTACAATTTTAAGAAATAAAATCAAACAGGCATAGGAACAATAAAGTACAATAAGAACATCTACATGATATAACAAAGAACATAAAATAAATGGAAAAGAAATAATAATAATAATAAAATAAATGTATTGACGTTGTATGAACCTAAATACATTTGTGTATATGTTTATGCATGAGCGTGAATGAGAGTGTGTGCAGGCAAAATGCAAAAGCACATTTATGATAAGTCAACATTTAACAAAAGAGATGTACTAGAGTGAGAAAGCGAAAGAGAAATAGTGTTACATTATCTGTGCAGAAGTTCCAACAAGCAGTTCTGAAATACTGCACAGATGTATTTTGTCACAGCACATAACATGACACAAAAGAGCACAGAGAGGTTGTAGATAGGTGGAATAATTCCCTTTTTATTGGCAGTAAGCTCGGTGCAGCTCAGGCACCGGGTGGTGAGTGAGCGTTGGGATCCACGTGCCGCTGCGCTTTCTCACTCTAGTACATCTGTGACGCAGGGACAGACAAGAGAGGATTCCTTTACGCTAGCTTTACATTGCAAACACACCACAATTCAGTAGTTTTCCAGGGCTCTCAGAGCAATTATATGAATCACATCCAGGTCTTTCTGATATGACTCACTCCTCCTGCGCAGGTTCGGATGAATAATGACTGCAGCAGTGTGCGATTTTACTGCTGTAAAGAACAAAGGCCTTTTCTGTCCCCAAAGGATTAGGATGCACTGCTACAGGTTGGTTTCCCTTTATGAACCAGTGCACAAAGGTTTGACAGAATTTTACTTTCCAATCATAGAAAATCCAAAAGACGACCTTCACTGCACCAGTAACCTTGCATCAGAAGAATTTAGTCAATTCTAAAACAATCCTTTCTGCATCTTTTAGGGCAGGGACAGTGCATCCTTGGTCCAAAAATAACCAGAAGCAGATGATACAGTATAAATCAAGCACAATGAGCACCTGGGGACAGATGTCTTGGAGTGCCCTGGATTCTTGTCCTAGATTTACTCACATACAAGGAGGGCTGTGTTCAAATAAACAATCCTTGCATTTTATTTTTGAGGTCAAGCAGATCTCTGTGGACACTCAAATATCTCTCTAGAATATTAGTTTGGACTGTTTTATACATTAAAATGGAAGCATAAAAGTTATAACGTTTTTTTTTAAAGTTGTTTTTGTTTTTTTACAAACTGCCACCAAGTTGTAAATTTGCAATTGCTCTTGAGGCATTTTATTGTTTACTTGAACCCAACCTATAAAGATTTTTTAACACCATCTAAATCTGGCTGAGACCAGCCCTGACTGGCTCTGTTTTTTCCTCTTCATTGCATAACCTACAATTTAACTTTCACTGCTCTGTTGCTCAAAACAGCTCACCACATCATGCCTCAGCAGGTACAAGTCTGCCTTAAAAAAAAAAAAAAGTCAACCGCCATCTCCGAACGCAGCTCTTCATATATGTGGATAACAAACACATACATTCAGGTTTATGCTCTGTGTGGTTACTGGTGTATTTAGATATTTTCACCTTGTTCCTTCTTGGTTGAATCCTGACTCACTTCATCTGCAGAGGAGAAATGAGAACATGGGAAGTTACAGGATGTATTTACAGTGTGGGATTCATCAAAAGTGTGAGTCAGTGTCCATTTTACTTGATCTTACCCAAATTGCTCACAGCCTCAGGCACTGCCTCGTGGTGCTCTGGGTAAAAAGGCATCAAAATGAACTTTGAGTTTAAACAATACGCACAGGAGAAATCTTTTAAATCCCATTTGGACAAACTGTTTGTACTTTCTATTGATATTTATCTCTAAATGTTCTTTAAAAATGCAGAATATTTTAAATTCATGAATATGCGGAGAAGTGATTTCTGTTTGAAAAAAATAAAACTCACAAAAATTTTAAATCAAAATCTGTCATATAGTGTTTGCTTTACAGGTAGATAGTTGTTTTACATCACTTACCCCGCCTCTGCCTCCCTGCCAAAGACAAAAAAAGACATACATTGTTATTGATAGAATGACAGAAAATGAAATTGCAGCTTTAATGTTTTAAAATAAACTGCCAAACTAAACCCGATGTCAGACGTGTAAGAAGTATTAAGATCTTTTACTCAAGTAAAAGTAGCAGCGTAACCATATAGAAAAACTTTGACGCAAAAGTCCTGCATTCAAAATCTTAACTGAAGTTTAAAAAATATTAGCATCAAAATATACTCTAAGTATAAAAAGTAAAAGTACATCTTATTATGCAAATGGACCCATTTCAATATATACGTTTTTTTTTTTACAATAAAAACAACTGGGCAGCTTGTGAATTTTAACTGCATTAATAATTACTATCTGCAAAGTAACTTATGTTGTAAAATTGTAACGTTGTAAAAAGTACAACTATGAGGTGCTTTTACTTTACTTTCAATTTTTTACTACTTTATACTTTTACTGAAGTACTGGAACCCAACATTGCACAGTACTTGAATAAATGAACTTAGTTACATACCACCACTACCTAATGTCACAAACTCACCATCTGCTTCCTCTGAGGACTCAGAGGACTGGGCACCTGTAGATCAGAGTGGAGGCAAATCAGTCACAAGGTTGTGACATTTTACATGTAGGTGTACTTCAAGATCCTGCAGATTCCTTTTAAACTGTCCTTCATCACCACCTACAGGCGGATACTTTAACAGTAAAACCTCTCTCACCTTCCTGAGCTGCTACGTCAGAGGTCCCACCTCCCCCTGCTGGAGGAGGATTTCAGTTATGTCATGTACAGAAACATCACGTGTTTTTTAAGGCCAACAAGATGCTTTTGTGTTTGTTTTGTAGTTGTTTTCAAAATATATATACACACCTGTTTTGTTGTCCCCAGTTTCAATATGCTCCTCCACTGTAGGAAACATTTCAATGGGTGACTTTAGCACATAAATATGTGTTCAGGTGTTCATTATAAAAAAGAATAACTTACCAGATCCATCTTGAGTAGCCTCTGAGGATAAATATTTAAAAGACAGCATTACAAACCGCTCTTTAATACGCCTTTGTTAGTTTTGTTTGAGGTCATATAGTTCCTCTTACCGAGGTAACGGGTTTCCTCATTCTGTTCCTCTGTAACTGGACAGGAAAGGGTAAAAAAAAAAAATATTGAGACATCTGGAACTTATTTCGCATACTGTATTAAACAAAATTGATAAAAGCTATTTTGGCTTGCGGCCATTGCTCTGGACTTTGGTCAAACTTACCATTCATCTGAGCGGCCTCACTCTTTTGAGCAGCCTCAAACTCCATCTGATCTGAGGAGGCAGAGTGATAAAATGATGAAAAACAAGAGATAAACAAGAAAATGAGCAGCATGTGTCATAATAAAGGCGAGAAAATGTAGTGTTATAGATCAAATCAAATTAAACAACAAAAAATGGTGTATGCTATGTTTAAAAACATTAAACATAGCGTTTACCAGTTTCAATCCTGCTGTTAAACAATGGGACTGATGTACTGTACCTATTTTCTGCAGTTTAGTTAGCCCATCTACAGGAGAAAAAAACACATTTGGATCAGTTTAAAAGCATGCACGTTTCTGTAGGTGTACATTTTCGGGGGATGCAGGGGACATGTTCCCCCTCAATATTGGGAACGTGCATGTGTTCTACAAAACCTGAAAGTCTGACAATTACAGACATTTTTTCAGGGTTGGGAATGAACTTTTTTGAAAAAATCACTAGAGTGCAGAAAATTACATGTTTGACACTCAAAATGTTGTGGCGAAGGGACCCCCAAAACCCTGTTTCATACATGTGCCCCCCCCACAATACTGAAATAACACCTATGCCCTTGCAAGTATCATAATCTTAATTAACAAGTATTGCTTTTTAATGAACTATTATTGACCATAGTTCCTCACCGTGCTGAGCGGCCGCTTCCTCTTTCTCTGCAGATTCCAGAAATGCTGAGAGAGCTAGACACCAACACAGGTGCATCTGTCAGATTTCAAACTAATACTGACTAACTGAACATGTGTGAGTAAATAAGCATGTTTTCCTTAGAGGCACAGCCATACACATTATAAAGTAAACATATATAACTAAACATATATAAAAACAAAAGACCAAAAACCACCCCCCTGATTTAAATTATAGTCAAAATCATAAATATAACAATTTATTCTTCTTACCGGAGTGAAACGCCGCCACAGCGAGGAAAACAAATAGTGGCACTAGAAATCTCATCTTGGCTGCTGGTCTTGGTGGTGGAAAATTTGGGGTTGTTGTCAGTTTACAGCCTCTTATATCTTCAGTCACATCACATGTTTGCATGGACAGGCGGCTCTGGTACCATTGTCCCTCCCTACCTGAGAGGACAGCTGGGTGGCACATCAGCGCACAGACGTATCGTTATTCAGGCCGTCAATGCCACCCATTGTTAGCTCTTCAGTCACACGGCCTTTATTTAGGGTGCTTCTGTGTTTGTTAGAGCAAACAAAAAAATGGAAGTCCTTGCATCAGAGTTGAAAACAATGTTAATTTCCTTTTGGGTACGGAAATGGTGATTTCAACACACACACTTGGCTCACGAAAGATGGGTCACAATGTCGCTCAGTGAGACAATTCCTCAATTAATTGTGGCACAAATAGAGGATGCAAACAGCTGCATAGTGCCATTTTTAAAAAAAACTTTGCCTTTTATACAGGCCGCAGAACATTGTACTCTCCTAATCCTTAAAATCCTGGATTTCAGATGATGATAGAATGACATTAAAATTGATTTTGAAATAAGTAGCAGATTCTGTTACAAAGACAAGAATAAAATGGTCATACATATCACCATCGCACAAACAACAGCTGCAAAGTGCTTCATTTTAAAGCAAATGAGACTGATAAAAGTGTCTTGAAAAGTGATTCAAGCATAATTCAATCCAGTTTTTAATAAAAACCATTTAGCTTTGGAGTAAAAAGTCAACGATGCGTGCAAAATAGACAAGGACACCTTACTTTATTTTAATCGTAAACATTTGTGAAATATACAGTGCGGTCTGAGAGGTTTGGGTATTGTTTAAACCCTGATTAAATCTGAAAACTAAAGTTTAGATTTTCAATTAAAAGCTTCATTCTGTTTGTGCACGAGCAGCAAGCAAGGTTTTTGTTGTTTTTTGGGCATTTGTAAAGAAACAAGTGTAAGATGAAAACGTTTTGTCAATTAAACCGTACAATGAATCATTTTGCTACAATATGTCTTGACAATATGTAAACTTCTTTCAAAAATCTACAAAAATACACCTCTATAAGGAAGAAACAATTAGCAAACCACAATTTCTTTTCCAAAGTGGCTGAAGAACATGAAAGTTGTTTAGGTAGGTACAGTGGGTATTAAGCAGCATGTACAGAATACTTTTAAAGAGATTTTCTTTCAACAAAACAGTAATTCATCGCTTTTTTTCCCTGGTGGCCTTACAGTGATGGTAATTTTTACTTCATTAAAAATGGCAGGAAGACCTGAAGGAAAATGATTTCTAAAATTATAGGGAGACTCATCACTTAAAGCCGATTACACGGATATCTTTAAGGCACAATTATAGTTTTAAAAGCTGAATTCATACACCTCATCAGTGGGATTAGACTGTCTACTTATAGTCTTGTTGATATTACCAGTGGAAGGACCTGTTAATACATTTCATAACTGAAATCAATCAAATCTGATTCACAAAGACAGCTCACTTGCTGACAGCTGCCAGTACTCACTAACAACATATGCAGTAGTCTGTGGGAGGTATAGACTAAAAAAAATCATCTCAAGATGAAGGACATATCAATGAACATAAATCCATCAACAAAAAAGACATCTTGGTTTATGTGGCACAAAGAAGCTGATTTTCTCAATGTAAGCGGTACCATGTTCATAACAGAGCACATAAAAAACAAAATTATCTAAACTCTCAATGAAGACAGAGGAACAGAAAAAGTATGTGCCTTCCCTGGAGTGCAGCATGGTTTTTAGTGAGATTTGTGCTGCTGGAAAATGATGAATCATGTCTTCTGTTAAGGACTATTTCACTTGGTCTTTTCTTAGTTTTTCTCAACAGAGAGGGAAAGTAAATCACCACCTGAAGGACCACCACTGCACTTTATTTCCTAAAAAATATTGACTGTAGTTACCAGCAATTTTTTTTAATCTTGTTTGAATTGTGCCATGAATTACACATATGATGTTTGTCAGTTTCAAAGTCACAGTTTGTCATAAAACTGGTTGAATATAAGACTAAAAAAGTATGTAAAGTCTACACAAGCTGATTAAGTGGCGTCAGAGCTTTCTCTCTCACTGAAGCTACAGTTCGATGCCTGTGTGTTTCGTACTGGAGCTGTATTCACATGCGGTATGGGTCTTGCTCATACTTTTCACTTCCTCAAACAAAGGGCGTGGTAACAAAGGGTTTAGGGATCCTCCACCAGAAAATTTTGAGCATCAACGACTTAATTTCCTGTATTATGGTGATTTTTTTCTGTGCCAATTTATGGTGTCTTATTTTGTCAAAATAAAAGTCTTCTGCTATGGGGCGCCTGGTGGCTCAGATGGTAGAGCAGGCGCCCCATCTGGCTTCGGCCCTTTGCTGCATGTCATCCTTTCTCTCTCTCCCTCTTTAATGCTGTATCTTTCCAATAAAATAAAGGCATTGAAAAAGCCCCAAAAGTATATCTTTAAAAAAAATAAACATCCTCTTCTACTTTAATGTTGTCATTGGGAAAGACATTCAAATGTTCTAAATGCTGAGAGGGACGTGTGCTCTACGTCCCCACTGAAACTATGCATTTGCGGACTTGTTGGATTAAACACATCGGATATGATAATGTGCGAGACGTGAGACGGAGTTCACTGAGTAAAACTAAATGGTACTACAACAAATGGAACTTTTTTGACTTGAAAAATTATGTTTTAAATTGACAGACATCATATGTGTAATTCATGGCAAAATTCAAACTGATCCAAAATGTATTTGTCCCTGGCCTTGACTACTGTACATATTTTTTTGTGAAATAAGAAGGAGAGGACACTAGAGAGGGAGGGACTTCACCTTTCTATTCGTATTGGTAAAAATAACATTGTGCTCACCAAGTTAACTGCTAAGATCTGGGAAAGCAGAGATATCACTAAAGACAGAGGTGAGAAATATAAGAGAACAACCAATCAGACAGGTTTGAAAAAAAAACCCGAGTTATCAGGACTTAAAAAACGAATACAAACAGTAGCATCAGTTTTCAGAACGACTCCCTGGTTCAACTTTAAAATACTGTATTTGAAGTACTGAATAAAGTGGTGATGAGTATCTGGTTAACCATTTGAAACCTGAACAAATAGGCTTGATTTTTCAAAATCATGAAAAAATGGCAACAAGCAACTTTACAAAAAATGGCCCAAAATTTGCAAGACATTAGATAAAAGTTTCAACAAAATTACCTGAAAATAAGCACAAAAAATAAGAGTAAAGAGGAAAAACCTATGTGACACACACAAACAAACACACACACACGCACACACATTTTTTTCTGTAACAACTGTAAATATATAATTCAAGAGTAATTAATGTAGTTTTCTGGACATTTTTCCTGTACTTGGGGGGTATGGTATCAAATAATCCCTCCCAGCTAATTGTCAGCTCATTTATTTGTCACCTTTTACCAATTTTTGCAAGTTATTTAACATTTCTTCCACTTTTTAAAAGAAATCAAACCAATTTTCCCAGGTTTTAGTGGTTTAAGTGCTTGTATAATGCATCTGAACAAAATTGCTGACTATCTATTAATTGTAGTGATGTTGCTGTGTTCCCAGATCGTAGCTCTTACTTTTACTAAAAGATAGAAATAAAGGCCAAAACTATGTCAATAAGATCCAGGTTGAGCAACCCAGATAGAGTTGGGATTTGCCTTGACAGATGTATTAAAACAGTGCAGCAGGCATGTCCAGGAGTATCTGTGTGTCGGATTTTACTGTTTTAGTTTTCAAAGTTCACCTCTTAGGCGGGTGTGCAGGTCTTCCTGGTCGATCTTGGTGACCTGTTGGTGCCAGCGGTGGTGTGCCAGCAAGGCCACGTTCCTGGCAGAGATGGCGCTCATCTCCATGGCGCTAGCTGCCCACTCAACGGCATTGAGGTAGTACAGCCGATTGTGCAGGATAAAGGGAGGTGTCTTACGGGGCGGCGGGCGGTAGGCAGGATACGCCAGCCACGGAGTCACTGACACTGAGTCCCAGGAGAGGAACATGTCCTTCAGCTGCTCATCGGTCAGCGGCTGTGGGGAGAACACCTTCCAGACTTTGGTCTGGCTGGCAGGGGGTCGCTTGTAACCCTCAGGGATGTGCACGGGGTCAAGAGAGCTCAGGCTGTTGATGGCGCAGCCCTTTGAGTCTGTGGTGAGGATTTCAGATACGGTGAACTCCGAGGCCGGCTTTGTGGTCCCGAGGTAGGACATGTTCAGCAAGCCGTGGACCAGAGAGGCCACAGTCTGGTGGTAACGTCCAGGGAAGTGAGATGGGATCGGAGGAGAGAAGCCTGAGAAGGTGATGTCAGACTTTCCCTGGTGAAGCGGTGTTGCTATGACAACGATGTCATACAGAGCATGTGCTGAACCCGATTCTCCAACATAATTAATCTCATAGAAACTGGCTGTGCTGCCTGAAAATGGGAGACGGAAGGGTGTCAAAATGTTTGACATTTAAAAAGTGTGAACATACACTTGAGAATTCCTTCAGTGGGAACTAGGTGGCCAAATCTAAATACACCCCTTACGCCTACCACTTAGCCCTTACCCCTATATTTTGCGTTTTCATGTCTAGGGGTAGGGTATCCAAATTCTTGTCCAGATAAAGGAGTACAGTAAAGTGTTGTAGGGTCGCCTGGCCCTCCAAACAGTGGTGTTTAGGAGGCACAATTCAAACTGAGCATTATGGGAAATTATTGGCAAGATACGTAGCTGCACAAGCAACAGAAGAGACCCACACATGTATTTTCTTTTTTAACCCTTTGGAACTTGATCAAATGAGCTTGATTGATTTCAGAAATATGGATATAAAGGCAATGAGCAACTTAACAAGAAATTACCCCAAATTAGCAAAAAAATAGTAAAAAAAGTTACAGGAAAATTACCAAACAAGAATATGACCTAAACAAAGGGTTAATAAAGATTTAGTGTGTGTTCCTTTGCATCACTATGTGCCCCCTCTCTAAATTTAGAGGTTTTCACAGGTCTGTGAATGCAAAGCAGGTAAAGCTCTACATGAGTTCATATTTTCCTCAGCAGCAGTGACTCACGGAGTGGATAACTGATCCATTGATCTATTCACAGCTGATCAGATTAGATCCATTTATGAGAGGAGCAGCTGCTGCCAGTGGAGGACAACCTTCACACTCAGCAAAATGACTGGTTAAGTTTCACTTTCAATGAGTCTGGGATTCTACTGCTCGATCTGTGCCCAGAGTACGCTCTGCACTCCGAGAGTGTGGCGTATTCAATATCCAAATGGCATGTATTTCAACAGCACTCATAATGAATGATCCAGCTCCAAAAATTTAAAAAAAAAAGCAATATATGGCAGCAGATGTTTTAATTGTGGTGGGCTGCCACAACTAAGTGTGTGGGGAAACTCTGGGATTATCTTAGTTCAATGTAATTATGGTCCTTTATAACAAGCATTAAAAAATGAATTGCTAGCATGCCAATGTCTCAGTAGCTAACTAGATAGTTGGTTAACGCTATTGCTGATTCGTGCATAACAGTCCTGCATTTTTACATATTTCCATGTCGCATTCCCCTCCTTTGACGGCTTATGACACCTGATTTATAGCTAAATCTCCTCTAATATCAGTGCAGACTGGCAGCCTAGGTAATCTTAGCCTACAGAGCACAACTAGTTTCCCAGTAATGAAGCAGTGTTCATTTATATTTGATGACTTGTTAGACTGATTGATAGCATGAAACCTAAGTTGTGAACAAACTGTGAATATCCTAAGGAGGGTGTAAATTGAGGGGCAGTGTTGCATGTATTTAAATCAGGGTCCATGCACTCTATGTCTATTTTTGCACTGTGTATGTACTGTTTTTGTGTGGCAGCCTTTATGTACAAGACAATTTTCCCCCGCAACAAATAAAGTAATCTTGAATATTGACTCCTGACGACCACAAAAGGCTGCCTGTAGCCCATGCAAGAATAATCACCACTGCAGAAGACGGCATATTCGCATTATCTGGCAACACCTGCACGTCTGTTTACATAAACACACCAGAATACCTAAACATATCAGGGTTTTGAAGAGTTGTTATACTGTGGTTATACTACTGCTGGCACTCAAAAACAAGGGGTAGGGGTAAAAATATGAAATGGGATTGGGCCGTCCTGTATTGAATGAAGGCATGTGAATGGTACCTGTTTTTGATGGTCGAACTTTGACTGAAATGGAGGTCACATTGGCAGTGATGAGCTCACTTTTGCTGTGGTACAGGAGACCTGAGCACACTCTCTTATTGCCTCCATCCACTGCCCACAGGCCTGAATCTGCTCCTGCTAAAGACACGGCCCCTAGAAGGCAAGACATACAGTCAGTTTTACCTCTACTTTATAGCTTTTTTAAAACAAAAAAACTTGAAATATTTTATGAACCAATTCAAACTCTTACACTGGAAAACGTACCTACAAAGCCATGGATGCGCACGCTTTGGCCATAGTTGACACGTGTGATGGGTGCGACAATATCATTGATGAAGACCTGCGAAAATCCTTCACCGATCATTGTTTCCTCAAGGGTCTGATTCACCAGGGTAAGAAAACTGTCGCCACCCATAGCATGAAGAAGTTTATCCACACTGGAGAATGAGTAACCATACTGTTGATACTGGTAGATCCTGTGAATAAAAGGAAGTACGTGATCATTTAGGGAACCCAACAGCACAACAAAGAGCATTTCTGTGTTGATATTTGTGGATCTTGTGCTAAACAAATGAGATTAAGGAACCATGACAATGACTCACCTCATAAATTTGTCCAAAATACTTTCCACCCACATATGCATTCGGAGAAAGCTGAACCCGTATCGCCAGATCATGTGAAAAAAATTTACTAAAAACCAGTCACTCTCTTCAAACGTGAGCTCTTTTCCATCAAAGATTGCCATTTTAGAGGGGACATCTGTCCTCGGAGGAATACCTGGAAAAAAAAGTTTCTTATATATACTATACCACACACCGACAATGTTTTCAATCATTCATCTGTTTTTGCTCTTTGTTTAACTTAGGATGTGTTACCTAATTTTTCAATGAAGTGCTTCATGTGTAGGTTCAAAGGATGGATCACCGAGCCTCCCGTCTCATACTCATAGTCTCCAATCTTCACTGTTGCTAGTCGTCCGCCAATAGCGCCAGGTTCAAAAACATCAATCTTGACCCCATCTCCAAACTCCTGCCTCAGGTAAAACGCTGCAGCTGTGCCACCAATGCCTGCTCCGACCACAGCTTCACAGGAGCAATGACAACAGGGTAAACTATCTCTGTAACACACTCAGCTGGAATCGTTCTCATGAGGTTTTTTTTAGTATAATTTGAACACTTTATTTATTATCAGTAGTGGTTACACCGTAGCTCCACATGCACTTTGTAGAATAAACTGACCCCATTTTTTCCATTTGACACCTGCACCTTTACTTGCTGAGATACTTAAAATGGACACATTTTACATATGCAATTCATCTAAGATGCCTTTTTAAATTTTAATTTTTACTGATCCCCAAGGGAAATTGTAGCTGTGATAACAAGCATACAGAATAAAGAAGTAGAAATGAGAAATATTAAAATGAGAATAAACTAATGATAAAATGAAATAAACTAAATAAAAATATGTGTATTATGCTTTCATTTCCCAACAGTATGTAAAACTTGTAAAATATGTAAATATGTATGATATGATGAGTATGAAATGTGTGCAAAAGTATATCATTTGAATATATATATATAAAAATAAACAATACGTGTGTCATATGTTGGATACATTCAAGAGCTGTGTTGGTCAGAATAATTTCAGATACTTAAAAATGTTGCTCAGTTAAATAATTGCAAACGTTACTGCAGTAATTATTGCACAAAACAATTATTGCGCAATTTGGTATTACAGCTGCACCAAATAATTGTTTTCATTATAGATTCAGACGTCAGTATTACTTTTTTGATATATTACTACTATTTTTGAACAAATAGTCAACAAAATGTCCGTCACATTTTCCAAGAGTTCAAGGTGACATCTTGAAACAGCTTTTTTAATTCTGAACAACAATCCAAAATCCCAGAAACAACAAAATAGAAAATGCCTGTATCTGAGAAGCTGGTATCAGCAAGTGTTTATCATTTTTGCTTTATAAACAACTCAATAAAGTAAATGATTAACGGACATATCAATAATAATAATTCCTCTGAGGAGGCTGTATACTGTTGATGGCAGCAATATCATCTTAGAAATGACCTACTGAGCTTATTATTCAGATGAATCATGGGTACAAAGATCAGACTACTGTGTAACATTTTATGCATCAAATCAAGACAAAAATCCCATTAAGTTATTGACAATTAGTCAAATTGACTAATTGGCTAATGAATCTGGCAAGTTGTCTCTGGGAGGCACTACAGCGGGCATGTCGACAGCCCTCGGGCCAATCGTGGCCCTGGGACCAATTTCAAACGAACCTCAGCTTGACTTTCAGCATTTACTACATGTGCCGCCCCAAACACTGTTTTGATCAAGCAAGATCACTTTGCATTTCATTGCAGACATTTCCTGCTAGGTAGCAAACATAACCACTGCAAGACGCATAAAGACAACAGCTCGAACGGCTTTAAGAAGACATAAAAAGGTGAATACGTTTTCACTATTACATGAAACTGTAGCATTTGTTTCATTTGCTCGTTTTTTTTTTGTTTTTTTTAGTTTTTTAGTTACTTTAGTTACTTACTAAAAATTAGGTATGGAAGGGTGAAAGGGACAGATGGGCAAATGAAGAAATGGGAGGAAAGAAAGGAAAAACTGAACTTTGTTCTTTAAATCCTCTAATTTGTGAAAAAGACCTTTTTTTTCCTTTAAGTGTAATATAGGCTCCATTTTAAGGTGGTGTATGTTATGGAAAAATAAACTTCATAATCCTTTTTTATGACCAGAAAACTTACTCATATACAACAGGTTCCCAGCAACTTTTTTTTTTTAAAGTTCAGTGAAAATTTAAATAAAACATGAATGAATAATAATAGCTCCCTGAGGTTTTACAAAGTCAAACTTCCTCCTATGCTGACATTTTCTTTGCACGTATTGCAGACTGCCTTCCCTGGCATTAGTGAGTGTAATACACACACTTTTTCATTACTTAATTTCATCTGCAATCATTAATATAAAACACAGATACAGATAATCGGCAAAATGCCAAATATTGGCCTTGATAATCGGCCATACTGATAATCTGATGACTCCTAATTCTAATAGGTGACTTAAACTTCACCCAAAGTCATTTTCCAGTAAGATATCAGTACTTTTACACAAGTATGTCTTTCAGGAAGTTCATTAATCATTGATCTTAAGCTTGTTAGGCAGGGTAATGCTTACGCTCCCCTGAGGCGGGCTTGAGAAAACTGAAGCGTCAGAACAAATAGACTAAGCTGTAATAGAAAGGAGGATTGCTGTGTTTTGTTTTCACAGCCTGGGACAGACTCACCTATCTTTTTGGGTTGATCTTGTAGCTCTGGAGCTGAAGCTAGACTTCTTCTCCCGGTGTGCCAAAGCCCCAAAAACAGCAGCGCTCTCAGTGACAGGGTTTGAGGATTCATTGTGGACGTCTTTTACTTTTCTTCACTGAGTAGCATCTGCACAAGAGGAACAAACAACAGCCACGATCAGTTCCGCTAACAATTAGAGGAAAACTGAGCCTATCAGTCTTGGTCAAAGGTCACAAGAGGTCACACTTAAAGATTAACGCAGAAAATAGCAACAAACAAATTTATCAAAACAGTCGATTTAAACAATATAATGTTTGTTTAATGTTTTACAACGTTATAAAGTATCGCAGTGAGCGGTTTGGACTCACTATTTCAAAAGTCACTACTGGAGATCCACACGCAGCTCCACAGATAAATCTTCAGCGTTTCACTCGAAAACAAACTCACACGTCGGTAAAACTTCCTCCTGAATACTTCAACAGAAAACTAAACTGATAACAAAACCCTGAATGAGCCTACAGGTGTCGATAACTAACTAAACTCCTTAGACGGTTGAATCATGTCGAAACGCTGTCACGTCTCTTACTGTTGTGATACACTTCCGGGTAGGTCACGTGTGAGCTTCACAATAAAAGGCCGCAACATTTTAAATTGAGGCACAATTGAGATAATTTTGGACTAAGTATTAGGCTAGGTAACGCTTCAAAACTTTAAACGTGGCGTATAGTATGAAAGAAAAATAAATAGAGTAAACAGGTATGTGTAGTACTTAAGGACTGCTGGCTGGGGTCTGAATAAAACATTAACCTCATAAAAAACAAGGAGAGATGCATTGAACCAGGTTCTAGCAAAGCTGCTATTTCCCACCTCTAGTCCCTGGGCAGGTTGGTAGAATAAATAAATACATAAATGACAGAATTTGATTAAATAAAGTACAAAACATCAGCTCATAAAATGCAAAATTGCAGCTATAAAATTATGAAAATATGAGGGCAGTCATTCCTGCATCTTAAAACCAGTTTGCCCCCCTTCCACCCCCCAACATTCACAAATATGAGCATGCTTTTTTTTAAAAAACAACCAAAAAAAATTTGATATGCATAATGCAAATTAGTTGTTAGTTTTTTTAAATTACTCTTTAATGAAAGTTAAAAATTGAAGACTACAGGGCTACATTCAGCCCAGATAAAATGTAGCAAAATGTTTATTTTAGCAGAAACCTGCATTGAACCCCCCTGTTGTGTTTCGCAGGCACACTGCCTGCTAATACTGCAGATTTTATTCATTTTAATTAAAAGGGTCTTTATTGGCATGAGAAAACTTTCATCAACATTGCCAAATCATGTGTAAAATAAAAAACAAAAAATATATGTACAATAAGTAAAGATCAGTATTGGGGAGTAACTAGTTAGGTTACATAGCCGATAGCAAGTGACAGTAATTAAATAATCAGTTAGGCCTACAGTTACCAAGAAAAAATATGTAAGTAAATTGTAATTAATCAAAATGTTGGTGATTACAAAGGGAATTAATATAAAATTCAATCTCTTGCTTTACATCTTTTTGCCATGCAGGAATGCCATCATTTGGGATGTTTTTGGAAAATGCAGAAAAGCTGTTGAGACAAATTTGAGTGCAACATTTATGCACATATGTTTTTAGGTCTTTTCACCTTTATTGCCCTGTTTAAAACATTTGTTAGAAAAGTAATCAAAATGAAATAAAATGTAATACTTTACATTACTTTAAAACTTTTTCAGTATCACAAAATTTAACCATTACACCCACATGTTTTGAAGATATGTTTTCTTAAATAATCATCAGTAAAATAAAAGCAAAATACAACCATTTAAATCACATGTCCCTCCCCTGAGCCAAAATAAAAGCACCCCCAGTGCTTTAAGAAATATTTGATATCATGGATGTATTATAAGGAAGTCTGGGGGCTTGTTTGATATGCCTTACCCTTTTAGCACCACCCCTAACCCCTGATAAATGACTAACAGTCCCTTTGGATACTTCATAATGAGCTGTTATTTTGAAAGTCAACTGATCTGCGTCGTGTGTTAAATCCAGGAAGTTGCCATCTCTGCTCTGTCATTTCCCACGAAATCATAAGATAAATAAATAAATAAATTCCAAGAAAACATCATCTCCGATAACATCAGCACGTCACACTTCTGAGTAATCGCCTGAAATTATATTTTGAAGTCTGACCACACAAAACGGAAGAGGATTTTTTTTTTCTAAACCCGGTTGCGGAAGTTAAGCGGAAGTGGCGTCATCGAGCACTCATCTCGAGCCATGCTTGAATGGAGGTGACCTTTTATTGTAAAATTGTTAAGTAAAGGGATTTGCCGGGGACATCTCAGGTACATCAAGTCAGTCCGGCCAGGCTTAAATGCTAAAATTTAACACTGAATATCAGTGAAGAGTTTGCGGAGCGAGTAGGACGGACAGAGATGGCAGAAGCACATCAGGCACGCGTGCACAATGTGGTAGAAGAAATGGTCCAAAGTCTGGAGAGGGACCACATCCGTGTAATGCAGGCAGGTGTCCTATCTGTGGAAACATGAACTGTGCATGCAGCATTGTGTTTCTCTACCAGTGTGATCTGTGCAGCAGCTGTAACCATCAGGTGTTTCCTGTGTGTTTTTGTCTCAGGGTCGCATGTTCAGGTGCAGCGCTGAGTGCTGTGAGCGCTCCTCAGACTCCATGTCTGTGGTGCATCAGTGCATCGAGAGGTGTCACACTCCTCTGGCCAAAGCTCAGGGACTCGTCACTTCAGAGCTGGAGAAGTTCCAGGTTAGGGGACATTTGAGTGTGTGACATTTTCAACAGTGATTTAAGTCTTTAGGTAACAGGGGTCGACTGATATGGATTTTTCAGGACTGATACCCATACCAGTTATTATTTAAAGAGACCGATAACCGATGTTTGGAACCGATATGCATTTACAATTAAACTGAATTTTTTTCTGTCAATATTTAGAATTTGGAGTATAACAATGTCCAACACAAAATTTTGTTTAAATGCCTTTCAGCAAATGTTTAATAAAAACTGAAACATTCAACAAAAGTGCATCTAAAAATTTCCATCACTCATGGTTAGATGCACCAGACATCTAAAAATCTTTACTTTGCCTTTCATACTTTCATATCTATAAACACGCCTACTGGGATTTCTCTCTTGACCGCTTTGCGTCAGAGTAAACCATTCTCCTCTTTGCCCTTCAGGACCGTCTAACCAGATGCACGATGCACTGCAACGACAAGGCAAAGGATCTTTTTGACTCCGGCGCCAAGGAGCCAGCTGTTCGATCACTGATGGACCGCTGTGTGGGCAGTTGTGTGGACGACCATGTGAACCTGATCCCCAGCATGACCCGAAGACTCAAAGAGAATTTGGACTCTATAGAGCAGTGAGGAGCTATAGTCTGACATGGAGACTCAACCTGAGGTCATTGCACGCACATACAGCAGCGCAGGGTCAGTTAACTCAACCAGTTTGACCAGTAACACCTGAAGAATAGAGGGCTGGACCATGAAAGGGTGGAGAGAGGGACGTTTTAAAATGGATCAAAAGATGCGACAAGTTTCAGGGGCTGTTACTCTGAATGTCGGTGTTGTGGAGATTTAAAAAACTGCCCCATGTGAGATTTGTTTTTTGTGTAATCTACAAAAAGAAATACAGTGGTGCATCTGCTGTGAACAAGCTAATAGCTCAAACATGCTGTGAAGAGAAGTTTGCATATCGGAGTATTGCAGTACGGCATAAAATTTGCATCTGTCTAAGGTTTGAATGTCCTTTATGTTCCTCTTCTCAGCCATATTTAATACCCAAGGTGTCCCTCCATTATGAGCCCTCTAACCCCTCATTCTTTTTTTGTTGTCATTTTATTATTGTTGAGTTTTTCTGTGATTCTGACCTCTCATGGTGAGATGTGTTTAGTATATATCTGAATTAAAAGTACTGTAGATGTACCTGTTCTTGGACTGCATTACTTCCTCAATAACACAAGCGCTGCTTTAAACTACAGAGACAAGGCAATGACGAATGCCGCCGATGCTTTACTTACGGATTTTAATGACTGCAAAAACCTTACTTATATACAAATAATGGTACAAGAAAGGCAACACTGTAATGTGGTAGTTTGCATTGTACATGAGCACACACTATAGGTCTGATGTCAACCCCATAACCCATTTAAACGGTCCAATTCCAATATATTGTTTATGTTCAGTTAGAATATATTTGCAATGATATACATAATATTGAGGAAACCATGGCAACATTTCCGATAACAATTAACAGGCCTAACTGGGGAGGGATGTGGTAATCTGTTACAGAACTCTGAAGACAACTCTTTTTAAAGTTTTTTTTACATTATAAGTATAGAATAACAAATAGACTTAAAGAGACTAGAGTCTTGATAAAAGCATCCTCTCCAAATTCACAGTATGAAACAAGGCTCACAGGCATCCTGGATTACTTTTTATTTTTACCCAAAAAATTTGACATCCAGTATGTTGACTCTAATGTAAGCTGGTTAGTGCTGAGCCTATGATCTGCTAGTTTTTATCCAATATTTTAAATCCTGGTGAACCCTGTGCTGCTGAACAGAGGGATCAGCCAGAATCTGGAGCATTCTGCAAGAACATGTGAAGGAATGGTTGTTTTCAATGATCATCTGATAAATAAAAACGATTCATTCATGCAATAGAGGATTAGTCATCAAATCATTGGTGTTAAAGGTATACTATGCAGGATTGTCAGTTACTTTTTGTACAAAAAGTTCACAAAAACAAGCACATCCAGATGACAAAAAACTAGGTGCTGGTCAAAGGATAATAAAAGAAGATAAAACAAAATCTGCACACTAGATTATATTCCCAACTCCAGATGCACTGCATTTTGTAAGCACCGTGTCTTTTGGATTCCTGCTGCTTGCAGCCTTTATTAAAGCCCTGAGCTCACCTGAGCATTGTGAGGGGATACGCCCATAAACGTGCCCAACACAGCAAAATAATGTGACAGTACAAAATACAGACAGAGGAGAGTCTGAGCAGAAAAATACAACGCCACGCACTTCTACAGGGTCGCACAGTGATGATTGAGAAGTTAAATCTGAGTCTATACATTGTTTTTTGAAAGGAAAATCCTGCACAGTATACATTTAATAAAATAAAATTGCCAGACATCTTTGTTAAATATGTTGCTGTAAGTATGTCCCAATAACCATCACTAAGACAGAATTCAGGCCTAAGCACATAGGAAAGAACTGTTGTAATATCTACAGAAGCATATATATATATATATATATATATATATATATATATATATATAACCGCAGCTGTAGTAAAGATCTACACTGGAAAAAGAGATTGGATCATGTTATAGCACCACAGCCCATGTGAGTGGGCAGTTTTATTGGCTGTCAAGAACTGTATACATATTTTCTTTTGCAAAAATAAATCCATACAAATGACGTAAAAAATAAATAAAAACCAAACAGAAACACCTTAAACTTTGAACTTCATGACAGTTACAGCTGCAGCTATAGAGGCGGGTCATACTGACGTCCGCTTTACAGGTTTTCAAAAACAGCATGAGGTAACAGATCCAAAGTTGCCAAATTAACAGTGACCTAATCGATAATACTTAAGTATGACAACATAACTGCAAAGGTACTTCATGTGGTGATGGGAGCAGTCTGAATATTAAGGATGTAAGAAAAGATTGATACACTCGAGTACCGTGATAATATGTTTTCTGATACTGTAATGACTCTAAAAACAGTTTACATGTTAAGATTTGTGGCAGTGGTTGACTTTGTGTTGTGTTAAAACCCAGACCACTATACAGCAGTGTTGTAATCTATGTTCAGCCGTTTGACTTTCCACTCCAGCATATGAACATAACGTTAGCGTGAACATTAAGAACACCGGCCTATATTCCCTATATCGTGATGCGTATTGTATCACAAGTTTCCTGCCAGAACACAGTTCGAAATGTGTCAAACAGTGACAACCTGCACTGCAGACTAGGACAGTGGACTCCAGTCACACCAGTATATGGACACGTGACAGTGTAGCTGGTGAATAACGCAGAGCTTCTCAAAATCTGAAGTCTGACAACATTTCTGTGAGTTTGCACATTTTACTGCGAACAAAAGAAAGCTGGTGTCAATGATCGGATAACCGAGTGTGAACTGTGAAAATGAGGCTAAAGCACAAAATGTTTAGTTCGCCTCAGAATAAAAAATGCATTTCGTTCCTCTTAGCTGTAGTTCTATTTTTCAGTCTAGACAGTTTTGGTGTGATTTGTAGAGTGTTTAAGCAGTTTGATCAAATACTGCTATTGAACTACAACCGCTAACTGTATCACCGCACGGTAGTTAGCGTGCATCAACCCACAAACGAGAGGTTCACGTTCAGCAGATGCACGCTTCGTTCTGTGCTGTGAAATGGCTGGCAGGTGTAGTGTAAAAAGAAAATAGTTCCTACGTGAAACTGCTCACAACAAGGTCTGTGGATTTTCTTGAGAAAGGCATCATGATTTCTGTAAAAAGACATTGCAGTTGAGTTTTTCAAATGTATGTTTTTGGTGCTCCGAGTGCCATCTACCTCCGTCTACCTCCAACACTCGACAACTCACACCAAAACAAACAGGACTGATAAACAGTACTACAGTTGAGGGTAAAAATATGTATTTTTGTTTTGTGGGTGAACTGTCCCTTTAAATCTGGATTTTTTTTTTTTTTTTTACCTCCCAATGCAGCTTTACATGGATGTATGTAACATCAGCATGGTTAGTTGGACTTTATGACTTCACTTTATTACTTGAATGTAATCTTTTTTATAATATAAATATTGCAGTAAATGTTATTTACAAAGTACAAAGGATACTTGCTGCTGGGTATAATCTGGGAGTGGTGATGCTGTCCGATGCTCTCTGAAGTTCGAGAGCCTTAACCGAAGCCGCTCTGATGAACAGAGTAAAAACTGACTTAAGACTGAGTAAGAAGGACCTCCAGGGGTTTAAGAGCAATGAAACACAGATGGAAACTACTGCTTTTACTGCATCTACGTATTAATTAGTTTTCAACAACTCAAAAGTGATGTCTTTTGAGTGAAGTCACCAGCTCAGCTTTATTTAGGCGGGGAAAGCAGCTTAAATTGATTGCCGGTGGTATGTGGCAGCAAAAACGACACTGAATCTCTATCAGCTGGTAACCAAACAGCAGCGAGTGGTAGAGATGCTGTGTCAAACTTAAATTTACTCTCTTTAAATGTAAGTGTTGGCAGACACTGTATCTCTTCCACATGAATTCAGCCACAAGTCTTGAAATTTGTGTCTTGATAGTTTTCAACACTGTTGATATACATGTGTGATCACTGCAAAGAGCAGTCGACTCAAGTCAGTGCAAGCGACTGTTAAGTTTTTAAGTGTGTACATCAGTGAAACGAAGGGCCACACCTCCGACCACATCCCACAGTGGATTTACATGCGGCCAGAATGAGCACCAGACTTGAAACTTCCCATACGAGCCCAGTTTTACCTGCTGGAGCTGTTCCCTCAAGATGTTCCCATATTCCCGGGTGATAATGCGCCCATACACACCAATAAATTCCAGAGTGGTTCCATTAACATACGTAACTTGGGGGTTTTCCATCTTGAGAAATGGTCCAACATCCCAGTGCAGACACTTAATGGCAGAGGTTAAAAGTTTGAAGCTGCTCAAAAGACAAAGGTGGCCTTATCCCTTCTGGCCACTGTCTCTTTCACACCGTGAGCCTCATGTATGTGTGGCTATCTCTCAATGTGCCAAAACACTGAATACACGGATACAAAACGTTTTCCCAAACAACTCACTGCGTTACACAGCATGCAGATGGTATTTTACAGGTGAGAGTGATTTTAAATGTAGCGCTGGATTGTACGTACATGCTTGTGTCAGTGTCTCAGAGTTACCAGAGGAAGTGGCAGTTAATGGCCGCTGAACAGGCATCAAGACACGCTGTGAGTCGTGCTCTCTTGTTCTGAGGAGTCGGGACGGTGGTCCGAGTGAGGCGACGTATACAGGAAGTTACAGCACACGTAGAGGGGGAATGTTAACAACCGGCTGTCCAGGTTCATCACCACATACTCCTGAGTCATGGAGAGAAAGACAAGTCAAAAACAGCATCTTGTGTGAGGTGGCAGCGTGATGAGTTAGCCATCTACATGTGTGTCTACAGGTGAACGGTGCTCACTCACCTGGTCTTTCTCCAGAGTGAGAAGCTGGTAACCTGTTGAGCGACTGCAGACCAGCTTTCCACGATTATCAAAGGAGGCCAGACGTAACCTGAACAAATAAAGACAGTCAAAGGGAGATTAAAGGCTTTCCAACATTCAAGCTGCAGAGACTTTGTTTTTTAAAGAAATAATTTCACAATTTAGGAAATTCACTTCTGTGACATGATTCATACCGCTCACGTCTGTACAGTAAATATGAAGCTACAACATAAAACATAAAAACATAAATTAAACAGGCAAAACCAACGTGGTTCAATACATGATTACTATTTAGACAATTAAATAAACTCAGTTGGTTGTACAAATCTGGCTGCAGGATTGGGTTATTCAGATTATATTACATTTATTTATTTTAATACACTTGATTACATTACTAATTCCAAAAATCACTGAGTAATTTATACTCAGTAACTGACTACATTTCAAAGTAATCTGACGCAACCCTGTCCATGTTCTGAAATGAATAACACAGTATTTATCTTACTTTCAAAACAGTAATAGTAATAGTAATTTATTATTGCTTTGTAACAACTACTTATTTTCATTTCAGATAAAAATCTGTAAACAGTAAAATAGTACAAGATTCCAAGTTTTATTGCAGTGTAACACGTATCCCCAGCTTACAGTGTCAGGACTGTGAATGCGACGAAACTTTTGCCTATTTTAAAGGCTATGACTTAAACACAATTTAAGATAAATATTCAAAGGTTGGTTGCCCTACAGACCTGAATGCCAGATGCCTCCGAGGTTGCAGACTCACAGCGCCCCCACATGGCTGACTCAGAGTATTTCTCTTGAAGACTATGAAGCGGTTTGTGTAGGTCACCAGCAGGTCAAAACCAAAGTTAAAGCCTGTCCACCGCCAGCAGTACTGTGGAGAAAATGTTTGTTTTTATCGTAATAAAAATAGCAAAACATTACAATTCCAAAAGTTACGGAGCACCATGACAGTCCGACTCACATCTCCATCTTTGGTCAGTTTCCTGCCACATCTCATACTGCTCAGCTCAAACTCGTCTTTGTTAGCCTCCTGTGGACTAATGACAGAAAGGTGCAGAAAGGTATTTAATGTATACAGTTTTGTGGCTATGTAAATATGCCGCAGCAGCTGAAGAATACAGGTGACGTTAGGATTGCTCTGTCTCAGGTTCTCACCCGTTGTCATTGTCAAATTCTGTCCGCAGCATAGCAAACCACTGGTTTTTGTACACTGACGTCAACCAATCTGGAAAACATTAAAAGAGAAAATGTTAACAGTGCATAAACACATGGAAAAGAACATTTTTGTTCTTGGTAACTGCTTCACAATTTTCATTTAAATTTTTGTTGAATTTAAGTCAAATTAAAGCAAAGCTGTCTAATTGTCTAAGTCTTATTTCCAAGAATCATCAGTCAAGTAACGGGGAAAACCTACGAAGACTTAATCTACATCAAATAATTTACTTCATTTAAAGCCTCTTTACAGCTGAGAGATGCTAAAATTAAAGATTTTCTTCCCAAGGCACAGAAGAAACACATTCAGGATGAAATTAGAGAGAGACACATCTTACCAGGGGGCAAAATGTTGTCCCTCTCCAGGATGCGTGCAGACGCGAGATCGTTGATTATATACTGGAGACGAACGTATTTGAACACTGAACGGAAAGGTTCCCCCTCCTCTGTGTTCAAGAAGGGTTCTTTCTCACACAGGTCTGTAGACCAAAGTCAGTTGGAGACACAATAAACGTGTGTGTGGAAAATATGAAGATAAGTGTTTCATAAAATTTGGCCCTTGACTGTACCTGTCCTGCGTTTGCAAAGCCAGGCATCAGCGTCAGCCAGAAGCTGCTTGATCGGGCCGTCCCATGAGGAATTCAGCTGCAGAAACATCCACTGCAGAAAGACAAAGAAAGCTCTTAGAAACAGGTACGATGCGGCAGTGAGTGTATCTGGGAGTCATAAAGTAAATAATGTACCTTTTTCAGAGCAGTGTAAACATCCATCTCCACCTGCATGACAAACAGATCTGAGGACTGGATGAGCTGCTCCATCACATCCACCCTGCAGTGCAGAAACAAACAGGAAGTCTGATCACAGGCAAGATTTTTCACACCGTGGTTTGAAGGCTATTTGCTCAACACAGTCATTTGATGGTACTTACTGAAAAGGTCAGAGTGTGTGCAAAGACTCAAACTCCATTACACACGATGGCACTTGGCGCAAACCTCCTATCTCCAAAATTGCTATTTTTCAGGAATCTCCATTGGATCCTTTTAAAAACACAGTGCTTTTTTCTAATTCATGAAAAATAGCAAAACACTTTGTTGTTAAAAAGATACAGTGGATATAGGTTTAGTCACAAGCTTTTCTAAATACATTTCATTGGTTGAAAAATGGTAAAACCCACTGATCGACGTATAAGGGGACCAATAGAGTTTATTATTGAGAAAATTTTTTTTAAAATAGTAAAATGTGGAGATGCAAGGTCTGCGCCCAACAATGATGTTATGGGAATGGCAATAAAAATGCCGACCGAAGAGGCATTGGAAGTGAGAGGACTAATGTTGACTGAAAGTTTCAACTTTGATGCTTTTGTAGTTACTCTTTCAAGGGTATAATAATAATAATAATTATAATAATAATAATAATATTTATTCCGTAACACCGTGACACAACCATATTTTCTGAGATGGTTCTCATAAGGGGAAAATTTCATACCATTGCAGCTCTACTGCAGAAAAAAAACTAGATTTGATATAATCAGAAAAGTTATAATTATCCCTAAAGAAAGGACAAAGTCTAAAAAATAAAGAACTGCGAGCTGAGCACACATACCCGAGTTCTTTCATCAGGTCAACATTTTGGTGGGTCATCAGGTTGTTCAAAAGCCACTCAAGACACCTGCAGAAAGAGATTCAGAAACACAAACACAAACACACACACACACAGTGTGATGTGAGCACGCAGCATCAAATAATGTTTTATCCTTTAATTCCTGTGATTTTCAAATGAATTCAAATCTTACTTTTTCATGACTGAATCCAGGCCATATATACTGGCACAAGCGTAGTAGCCACACACAGTCTTCGCACTAATGTTTTCCTTCATGGTCTCTCCACACTGTTGGATCAGACCATCCTGTAGAAAAAACAAGCCATAACACAGATTAGATATTAAATTTGTATCGTATGACAGCATGTACAAAAATCAAGGTAGTAATTTTACATTTGAGACAATAGCTGATTTAATTCAAAGTACTGACCAGTTGTAGCATACAAGCAGCTGCAAGAATACTGACAACTCTGCTGGGCTTGATCAGAACATCGTCCCGGTACAGGGATCCAAATACGACTTGTAGAGCTACACACACACACACAAATTGTAAAGTTCCTTCAGTAAAACACATAAACAAACAAAGTCTCTGTGGCGGAGGTCTTTTCACCTTCAGTGTCGATGTTCTGGTCGGGGATCTCCAAGTTGATCTCCATCATGTTGGACTCCTTCCAAGAGCCGCTGAACATGCTGGAAAAATATCCTGACTGAAAAATGCAAAAAGGAGGGAGAGAGACAAGAAAAAGAAAAAGCATTAAAGGACAGATGTTTTTTGGTTTTTTTAACTTTCTTTGTGAAAATGGTATCCTGTTTATATGTTTGCTATGCTAATCATGCATGACAACTTACCCTTTATGTTGTTTTTTTTGTTTTTTTATCAAACATTTTTTTCTACACACTGGTACAAGAAATTCCATTTTCATCCCATGGCTTTTACAGCTGTATGTTAACTTTGAAAACCCCGATAAAAAGAGTTGAAAAAAGGACAGACAACCATGGCCCACATAAAGAAATATATCTCTAACTATTGGTTTCTGTATTGATGTTTTACCTGGCACAGGTACACTTTATGGAGGTTCCACTCCTGTCCCAGGGCGCAGATGCGAATGTCACTGTTTTCCCCGTTCAGAAACAAAGTCTGATAAATGTATCGGGATGTGCTTTTCAATTTCTTCCTGCTCAAGTTTGTCAAACACACAAAACACAGAGGAGAGACAAAACAAGTATAAGACAAAATATTGATGACTCAAATATATTTCACACTTAATTGTTTTTGTTTTTGTTTTTTTAACCAGACTTGCCTGCGAGGTGTGTCTAGTATGGCATCATCCTCCTCATGTTCACTGTCACAGTCACACGGGGCATTTCGTTTCCTCTTCTTACACTCACATCCATGCTTGTGGCTCGTACTTGTGCCTTCTGCAGCCTCATCTGGTCCCTGAGAGGGGGACTGGAACCTGCTGCCCAGACTTCCCATGTCTACTTTTTCAAACAGATGCAACACACAAAACAATCAGCAAAAAAGAACAGGTCAGCTGTTCTGTATCTTCTCAACACTGCGACAGAGCTGCATAGATCAATGTAATATCAAAATCGCTACAGCTGATACTGTTAGGAACTTTGGCTTTTGCTTTTGTCGGGAGTTTTTTGTTGCTTTTCTTTGAGGTTTCAATCAACGATTAATATAATCCCTGATTAATCTGTTGGTTTATTTTTGATTGATTAATTGATAAGTCATCAAAATGTCAGAGGGTAATGAAAAAAGTTTGTTACGTATTCAGAAACCAAAGGTGGTGTCTTCGAGCTGCTTGTTTATCCAAACAACAGATAAAAAAAGCTTTAAAAAAACACACATCTGTGAAGCTGAAACAAGCAAATGTTTGTCAATGATAAGAATTGTTCAGTTCAATATCTATTGGCCTGTTTATTGTATAACTCGTTGATGCATACTGTAACTTTCATTTGCTTTTATTGTATTATATCATTATCAATCATTGTTTATTCAGGGAAAAACTGACTGAGCATTAAGGGCTTTTGTATCCTCACAGAGACGTCAAGTAGCCTTTTTAAAATTATTATCATTATTACAAATACAAATTAATCTTTTGCAAGCGTACTAGAACAAAATTGTTGCTTTTTCAGTCTGCAAAATGAAAACTCCTGCAATAAAATGCAGGGGGATGAACAGATTGAAAATTTTATCTTAGACCATGTGTTGACAAAGTTTTCCTTTTGGGACATTATTTGTAATTGAAAAAGGTAATTAATCAAAATATACCACAATATATGTTATCACAATTCCCAGCGCATTGCAACACATCTAAAAATAATAATTTGGTATCATGACTAAAGTATCGTGATAAAATTTTATCGTGGGGCCTTTGGTGTGTATATACTGCCAAAAGTATTCACTATAACTACACTACTTTTATAAAAAAAAATAATCCCAATAAAAGGTTGTAATGCAACAAAATTGGAATAACGCGAAAGGGGATGAACACTATTGCAAGGGACTGTACATACTTGGCAAATAATAAATATTAAAATATCAATAATGAAATGAGCATAGTATTTGCCTTCATTAAAATGACAAATGTCATATATAAAGCAAATAACGTTAAATAAATAAATTTGTTAATGCTGGGCTGTCATAATATGTCTATCCGAAATAAAAAAAAATTGGTTCAAAACGCCTGCAGATTCGCACGTGCTTGTATTTTTGAGACAGACTGCAAAACAAAACATGAAGTTAGCTACTTTTGTCTCCAACAGAGTCTGGTGTCAGGCTCCCTCCTGCAGGATGTACCAACCAGTTGCACGCAACATGTTTAACATTAACACCGTCTGAGCTCACTTACCTGATAAGTAGCAGTGGACAGGCTGATGGAGAGGTGAGGGGTTAATTTGGACGGTAAACACCGGCTGATTATCTCTCTCAGGTCAGACAGTCTGACAGACGAGCCAGTTGAAGAGGAGCTAACCTCAGAGTTAGCTTAGCTGCCGAAATCACCACCGAAAACACGTCTGAAAACAGCAACACCGCCGCTTCTGACGAGCTTCTGCTCCACACAAGCCTCTAAACCTCAAAACTCCTTCTGGTTTCAGTTACATTTTTATAAATTTGAGAAAATGCAAACCCAGAGACAGGAGATGAAGTGTTTCTGCCCTGAAAAGCTGGAGCTGCTTTTGTTATTCTTCTTCGCTCGGTGGTTTGTAGTAGCTTCCACGTCACAGGCGGCTGCTCTGCTCAGCGGCGCCACCAACTGTGAGACAGGCGCATTACACACACAAACAAATGTCGGTCAAATCTATCATGAATTTATTTGTTTGTTTTTATTATTTTTGTTAGATATATGTGTGATTGTGTTTCTTTTGATATTCCTTCAAACTTCACCCATACCTTAAATTCACCATAAGAGCTAAAAAAATATATTACTCATCCTGTAAACTAAAGTAAAGTAAAGTAACGTAAAATAAAATAAAATAAAGTAAAGTAACGTAAAATAAAATAAAATAAAATAAAATAAAATAAAATAAAATAAAATAAAATAAAACAAAATACGAAAACTCGATGACCATTCTACATATTAGACCAGGGCTGAACCTTATTGACTGGTCTATGTAGTTTCTTTTGAGTCCAAAGGGCACTGCCAAATCAACAGTGTTTAGTCTTACATGATGCACTCTGAGGCCTAAAGTAGACTAAAGTAGAGAAAAATAATGATACAATCATTATATCCAGAAAAAAAAATCCCAAAATGTCTATTTGATCTATTAAAGGGTCTTTTCAATTTTTTATTATTATTTTTGTTTTTGTTTTTCTATTGATTTGATAGGATGACTTTAAGGCATGTTTAAATCAATAGTATGAGCGGAAAGTTTTGAACAGCCACCATTTCTTTTTGTGTGAAAATGTGGACACTAAGCAAGCTTAATATCATGTTGAAATAGTGTCAACTTCTGTTTTTTTCTTCTCTGATTGTTATTTTATTTTTTAGTTTATTTGTCACAGACAATGCAAATACAGTAACAAAATGTATTGCATAGTCTATAGGATTTCTGGCCAAGTCTTATTTGCGACCCTTGTCCCTGGTAAGACTTTTCCTGCTTAAAAACTACAATTATTATGTTAAATTGACCACGTAATAAAAAGTGACATTGTCATGCATGCGACATGACCATATAAGAACTTACAGCAGCCTATTCACAATCACAATGCAATCATTTTACAGATGTTGCATATATGAGAGGGTAAAAGCAAAAATAAAAAATGGACTTCATCAAAAAAAGCACCTTTTATTTTATTACAATAACTAATGAAAAATATGTGTTTATCTGCATGGGTTTAAATTAAGAAGAGAAAACTCAAACTTAAAGTTGTTTATAAATTAAACACAATTAACTAAATCCTAACAAAGCTCAGAGTTTGTCTCGATTTCCACTATAATTAATACAAAAGTACAGTCTTAAATGTCCAATAATAATGAATAATGAGAAAACTGTGATGTGCCCACACAAGTAGACTGAATGGAGGCTAATACCTGAGATGGATGAGGTGTTTAGTCTGCAGCTGTCTGCCATGACCAAAACATACCAACAGTTTCTGCAGACGATTGCGATTTAGCAGAAGTGGTCACCTTCCAAACCCTTAAACAAACAATTCAAACCTTTGATCTTCCCGTTCATGAGAAAGACTTTAACATGGAAAAGATTCTGCACAAAGTATAACCGATTAATCATTTATGTGACATTTATGTGGAAATTGTGAAGGGTTGTTGTACTCTAGAAACATGCACAACATTTTCCTTGGGTCAGAGAGAAATGCAATAAAATAGAAATTTTGTTCTGTGAAGACAGACACCGTAGTTGTTTTACAAAGTGGCATCTCATTATAACTCTAAACAAGGCATTATAGCTGCAGAGTAAACATCATTTAGCATAATAATCAAAATGTATTTGTGACTGCCCTCTAGTGGTACCCTGTGGTACCCTAGACATGACAGAAATATGAAATACTACAGAAGAGGAGTCACAAGAGCAGTCACGATGTGTCTGAGTGGTAAATTCCGTGAAAAATCATCATCAATTTGGGGGCATGGTTTTATTATTATTATTATTATTATTATTATTATTATTATTATCATTATTATTGTTTTTTTCTAGTGGAAAGGAAGATGAAAAGGCCCAAAATATGTAAATGTGACCAGATTCCAACATAAATTATACAGAATATACAAAAGATAAATACTGATTAAAAACAAAAAAAATTCAAAACTTTTGAATTTCTGATAATTGAAATTATTTTTGGTTTTTTTTCTATATTTTTATGATGTTATTTCCCTTTGCTGTTACGCATATTTATTTAAGTCTATCTTTATTTATTTTTTGTTTTTACTACTGCTGCTTGTTTTTTTTAATTGTATTTTATATATATATTTATTTATTTATTTTCCGCACAGGGAGGCAGGATATGACGTATGGCATGGTTTTATTATTATTATTATTGTTTATTATTATTATTATTATTATTATTGTTGTTTTTTTCCAGTGGAAAGGAAGATGAAAAGGCCCAAAATATGTAAATGTGACCAGATTCCAACATAAATTATACAGAATATACAAAAGATAAATGCTGATTAAAAAAAAAAAATATTCAAAACTTTTGAATTTCTGATAATAATAATAATAATAATTTTGTTTTTTTCTATATTTTTATTATGTTATTTCCCTTTGCTGTTACGCATATTTATTTAAGTCTATCTTTATTTATTTTTTGTTTTTACTACTGCTGCTTGTTTTTTTTAATTGTATCTTTTATATATATTTATTTATTTATTTTCCGCACAGGGAGGCAGGATATGACGTATGGCATGGTTTTATTATTATTATTATTATTGTTTATTGTTATTATTATTATTATTATTATTGTTGTTGTTTTTTTCCAGTGGAAAGGAAGATGAAAAGGCCCAAAATATGTAAATGTGACCAGATTCCAACATAAATTATACAGAATATACAAAAGATAAATGCTGATTTAAAAAAAAAAAAATATTCAAAACTTTTGAATTTCTGATAATTGAAAATAATTTTGTTTTTTTC
This sequence comes from Plectropomus leopardus, assembly GCF_026936395.1. Classification (NCBI taxonomy): domain Eukaryota; kingdom Metazoa; phylum Chordata; class Actinopteri; order Perciformes; family Serranidae; genus Plectropomus; species Plectropomus leopardus. Next base: position 16,206,153 of record NC_142195.1, on the reverse strand, counting down.
TATATTTTTATGATGTCATTTCCCTTTGCTGTTACGCATATTTATTTAAATGCATATTTTATTTATTTTTTACTACTGCTGCTTGTTTTTTTTTTAAATTGTATTTTATATATATATTTATTTATTTATTTTCCGCACAGGGAGGCAGGATATGACGTAAGGGTGCTCCCTTTGTGGGCGTATTTTGTGAAAGAATCAGCCAATAAACGACGAGCACCTCTTTCACAACATTCCGATCCCTCCCGCACCATCCTCCTCCTCTCTGTCTAACCCGAGCCTGTGACACGTAACTTATGTCCCTTTCACAGACGTGACCAGGCAGGAAACCTCCACCTGGGTCCGGGAGAGAAGAGACCAGACTTTTCTGACTCCCCGTACCAAAACAAAACCTTATTTATTTCCGAATATTTTGCAGCATGGAGCCGAGAGACGCGTCTGCAGGTGAGGTTGTTGTTAGCAGTGCAGTGCGGTGTGTTGTTGTTTAGCCATTGTAATTATGAGTTAGACCCAAAGACTGTATATAAAGTCTATGGTTAGAACAAGGGGACACTGTAATCTGAACTACAGCCGTGGTTGGTGTTCATAAAGGAGCTCGGTGTTTCGTTAATAATGCAGGGATTTGCATGCTTTATAAATAAAGCACAATAATTTCAATGAGTGTCCAGTATAGACCATCTTGCTTTTAGCCATAGAAAATACATAAGATTTAGTGCCAAAAAGGCTTAAACATACAAGAAATTTGCTTTGGTGTTAAGGTGTATAGACAGAAAATAACACAAATATAGAATATAAAAAACACACTAAAATAATAAATAATATAAAAAGAAACATAATGTTACTAATAATAAATTAATTTGCATGGCTCTTTTCAAAACAGATGTTACAAAGTGCTTCACAAGAAAGTAAAACATGAATTAAGCAATAGTAACAACAATGACGTAACTGTGTCATTATAAAGTGGTAAAATTCTGTATACATAAATCTGTATATATATATATAGTCACGCATCCACACAAACAGGCACATACCTGCATATATACCCACTCATACATGCTTTAGCACACACGTGCATAAACACGTGTACACATGTACAAACACACAACATAAAGACCTTATAAAAATGCCGTCCTAAAAAATGTATTTTTAAATATTTTTTAAAAAGTGGACACAGATGTAGATGATCTGATCTCAACACATTTACACAGTTTTCAAAAATGTAACTTAAAAATGAAAGAGTATGTGTAAAAATATATTGTGAGGGATGGGCAATGGTTTACAGTGTTAAGAAAAATATGTGCGTTAATGTAACACATATTTTGAAGTTACTGAATCATGTGGACATTGTGTTATGTTCACCTTCTAGCTGCTCTAGTGAGCAGTGATGGAGAGGAACAAGCTGCAAAGAAGGATGCGGCTCCTAAAAAAGATGCACCAGACACAAAAAGCAAGATGGAGAGGATCTTCGGGTTCAGGAAGGAGGACCTGAGCTCCTGGCACAGCTTGGTGACCCTCCTGAACCGTCCCACTGACCCTGCATCCCTCGGTATCTTCCGCTGCTTGTTTGGTAAGTTAAGATTTGCTCAGATCAGACTGCTGCTGCGTTTGAGTTATTTTGCACTTCCAACTTCATCGTGTGTCTTTCATGCAGGTTTGCTGATGGCCATCGACATCACGCAGGAACGTGGCCTCAGTCACCTGGACTATAAGTACTTGGATGGTGCCCCCGTGTGCCGCTTTCCCCTCTTCAATGCCTTAAAGCCGCTGCCGCTGGACTGGATGTATCTGGTGTATGTCATCATGTTTCTCGGTGGGTCACACTTCTTAAAATATAATTATAAGCTCCAAAAGGTTACAGGTTGAAATGCTCACTCTTCAGTGTTTACTGGGGCTTCTTTTGTGGCGGATGCAGGCATTTTATAGGACATTGTCTCCGTGGGGTGGCTGTCTCTGTGAAGATAAAAGCTCACATACCAGACCTGCAATTTTCCACTTTTATTTTCCGCCAAGCCAACTAAGCCATGCAAGACTTATCTAAAGCTTGCAAAGATTCTAATGCAAATAAGGTGTTTACTGTAGCAACAATGCCAACAGAAAGCAGAACACAATGTCAATAAAAGTTAATAAATACTGATTAAAAAATGATTAGGGTTACAAACCGAGCACTATACCAAGTAGACAAACCAGCCTGGATAAAAATCCATGTTCTACTGTTATTCTCAACACCTCCAGCCTCAGGCCAAAGCTGTTTCTGCTACATATTAATCTTGATTTCACACCAGAGTGGAATTTCAATATCATTTAATTTTTTGGGTCAATATTTCACACCACAGGTGTTTCTAAACATTGTAGCTAGAATCAGGGTTGCACAATTAATCATAACATTATAAAAAGTACAATATCCAAATCAAAGGAGCTGCAATTTCTGGATAAAGGTCAAATGTGCCACAACATACCATTATGAATAAAGCATTGTGCTGCTACAGAGATGTGATCCCAGCAAAAATCATCACTTTTATTTATTTATTTATTTTTTTGTGTGAAAATGAAATGCAAAAATTCCCTCTCATTCATCAAAATAATCACAATATGATTTTTTGTGTGTGCATATTGTGCAGCCATATCTACAGTAATAAAGTAATAAGTTTTTTTTACAATATACATTGTAATCCAGGAAAAGTATTAAATGTGGCAATATAATCACAGACAAAATAAACATTATATGCTCATATCCTGAACATATAATTTGACATTTTACAAAGTAAATTATTTTTACTGAGTCTTTATTCTGTGGCAAGTTAATTACTAATTTTGCATTTGTTTTTTAGTAATGCGCTCAATGCTCTGCCATGAAGATGGGGGACACTGACGCCTAAGTCAAAGCCAAATATGTTGTTTAAATAACCAGATATTAATTGTTATTTGCCAGGGCTCAGGTAGATTTTTTGACTATTTCCTACAACACTACATCTTCTGGTTATACCCTCTCTCTCTGATAAATACCCATGCCGCTCAAGGACACCCCCATGCATAAGTGTACTGATACTAATGTGTAAAAATAGAGTAATTAATAGTAACAACGACTGTTTTCATTCTGATTGAAGGTGCTTTGGGCATCATGCTCGGCTGTTTCTACCGTCTCTCCTGCCTCATGTTCATCTCAACATACTGGTACATCTTCTTTCTGGACAAAACGACGTGGAACAACCACTCGTACCTGTACGGCCTCATCGGGTTTCAGCTCACACTCATGGATGGCAACAGATACTGGTGAGGTGATGTTTTTTAGTCTGTGCTTGTGCTTTTCTGCCCTATACATACTGTGTGTGTGTGTGTGTGTGTGTGTGTGTGTGACAGAGAGAGAGCTCAGAGAAGGACATTTAATGCTCGTGTCTGTGTGTAGGTCCATTGACGGATTGCGGAGGCCCTCTATAAGAAACGCTCACGTGCCTCTGTGGAATTACACCTTGTTGAGGACACAGGTTTGTACCGCTAATACTGTCTAATTTTCAACTTGAATTATTCATGAATATCGCTCTGGCACAGGCAATCGAATGCATACATTTACATTTTCAAGGTGTTGTTAACCAAAGTTAGGACTGTTTTTTGGACAAATGATCTTTTCCTTATTCAAGCATTGCAGTTAAGTATAAAGATAAACTCTATAATTGTGGTTCTATGCAGAGGAAGGTTTTATATATAAATAATGTTATTAGAGTTAGGTTAATCTACATTTTCCAATAAATAAGTTCAAGTATAATGTAAAAAGACAGTATTAGGTTCGAAGGTAGGTGCAATGATTTGTAACATTTATTAATTTATTTTGTGTCTTTACTGTTGTTATATCTTAAGTATTCTGTACTTTTATTTTATGTTTGTGCTGTATTTCAATGTGCAGGACCCAAATAAGACTCGGGGCACATTCATGTGCTTCTACTGGGGATCCTTGAATTAACAATTAACAATAAAAATCAGAAATGTTGTCTTTTACTCAGAGGGGATTGACTTGTTTTGACAAAAAAAAGCTACATTAAATTATACCTCATTATATATTAAGACCTTGCGAATTCAAATGATCAAACTATTAATATTCATAAAATTTACTTTAAAGGGGACTTATTCTGCTTTTCCTTATGAACATTAAAAGCATGTGAACATGTTCTGATCTAACACTTTTTCTTTTACATCCTGAATGTTTTTTGTTCCTCCAAGATATTTATTGTATACTTCATTGCTGGGATCAAAAAGCTGGATGCTGATTGGGTGGAGGGATACTCGATGTCGTACCTGGCTCACCACTGGCTGTTTGATCCTTTCAAGTAGGTTTTATTCAGCAGCTCAAAGCTTTTTTATCACTATTGTTGTATCTCAGTACTTTCACTGTAATTTTACTGCGCTACACGGTATTTTTCAGAGCGATTCTCCCTGTGGAGTTGGTGAATCTGCTGGTGGTGCACGGAGGCGGCCTTATTCTGGATCTGACCGCCGGCTACCTGCTGTTTTTTGATGTCACACGACCGTACGGGTTTTTCTTTGTCAGCTACTTCCACTGTATGAACTCTCAGCTCTTCAGCATCGGTGAGTCTTCACTTAACCCTTTGAAACCTGGATCGACATGACTGTTTTTGTGCTGCCTTCAGGCACCTTACACAAGCACTGAAACCTTTGAACCTGAAGCAAAATGTTGTTGTTTTTTTATTTTCAAAACAAGGAAAAAAGGCAATGAGGAACTTGTTAAGAAATGTTTCATAAATAGCAAGAAATTAGTAGATTTAGAAAAATATTTTAACAGGAGCTTGGGAAAAGTGTCTAAACTATAACCATATTCATAATTACATAATGACACACTTTAAATTACCTTACATTATGTTAATAAGTATAATTGTTAGCACTTTCCTTGTTTGTTTGTTTTATTTTTGTTGTGCTAATTTTCAGGTAATTTATTGTACTTTTTTTGTAACAATTTCTTGTTATTTTTGGTATTTTTTTCTGAAGTTGCTCATTGCCTTCTTCCTATGTTTTTGAAAGAAATTAAGCCAGTTTGTTTCAGTATCAAAGGGTTAATTGTCTTTCTTGTCGCCATGTATACTTTCAAAACCTTGAATTTGTGGTCTATCACTTTTCTGTTAATCCTGCACAGGGATGTTCTCCTACACTATGCTGGCCACCAGTCCCCTCTTCTGCTACACCGACTGGCCGAGAAGATTCTTCGCACGTTTCCCAGCATTCCTCGGGGCAGTCCTGCCACTCACCTCCCCGGACCCTCAGCCCAGCACTTCCTGTGTTTACAGTGAGACGCAAAGCACCAGCACAGATCGCCAGGAGACCCCATCCGCCCCCAAAACTTCCAAACTGAGACTTAAACACAAGCTGGCAACCATTTTTACTTTTATCTACATAGCAGAGCAGTTCTTCATGCCTTACTCGCACTTCATCACACAGGTACGTCTGCCTGTCTCGATATTTGCAATATTTAAGGTCCAAAAAGCTGCCCTGATCCAATTAGTAAATACTTGCATAATCTTCTTCCAGCACGTTAAAGCACGTAGAGACTGTTTACTGCTGTCAGTAAAAGCCTTTGAAACCCTCTCTGAGTCCTCTCACTGACAGTTGCTCAATCAGAGTAAACAGTCATTGATCTACAGCAAACAAGAGCTCAGACCGGTGGTGTCAGCAGGATGATGAAAGCCCCCAAAAAGTACTTATAACCCAGTGTTAATATGCACACTTTTCTCTTTGTTTTTTTATAGATTTAAAATTTCGGTTTATACACGGATTGGCCTGTCACCATAACTATTGGTGGATGATACTGTCCCTGAAATATTTTAGATAAACAATCGAATTGTCAGTTTGAGACCATTTTATGCTACTGATATATAAGGTTGCAAAGGTATGAGATTTTCACAGCAAGAAAAGCATCTCAGGAAATACTGCAGTATCACGGTAATTACAGAATTATGATTATCCATTACAGTGACCCTAAAATGAATGAAAAAAATATGTTTTTTTTTTTTTTTGGTTAAACATTTTGGTACTGTAATTGAAACCCGTGATCACCTCTTAAAGCGAAAGTATGTGTAAAAAAATCTCCCTTTCGAAAATAACTAAAATGTGAGATTCTCCATTCAATCGCTTTTTTCCCCCAATATTGTAGATAAGCAAATGTATACAATAACCAGCAGTTTTCATACAACAGTATCCTTTGAAACCAGTATATAATAATAATTGTAACAATAATAATATAATGCATGTGCACCCTTTCAAAGGGCAATTAACTTAATTCTTACGAATATTCAGACATTTCAGTTGGAATGTGAAAAAATATTAGCCCAAATATCCCAAATAAATAAAACATAAGAAGAGAGGACAGAAGCAGTGGAACCAGAAACGACAGTAAAACATATATATACTACTTTGAAAAAAATGCTTAGGTGCTCTTAAGTCTTGAAATGTTTGGGAAAGCCCTGCTGTTTACTCGGCCATCATATTGGCTAAAATGTTGCCGTCATTCTTAATTAAACAAACATAAATGCAAGACCTTGAGCTCACCTGACAGAGCGTGCAGACCACGTCGGCTGAGTTCTTGGCAGCGTCCTGGTTTTGGTTGCTGTAACATCCCCTCTCTCATTATAACGGCAAAAAAGTCCAAAAAGGTGATCTAAAAGAAACAAACATGCATATAAATACATGGATATGACCTCGATCATTTCTGATGGCCTCACTAAGTCGATGATAATGGCAACAGGCCTGCGTAAAGATTTATCAAAAACTGGGGAAAGAGTGAGAAATCTTTCACTGTGTGATTTTTATTTGCTTTGAATTATCCTAATATTGAGTTTTTCTGCAGGGCTACAACAACTGGACCAACGGCTTGTACGGCTACTCGTGGGACATGATGGTTCACTCCCGCAGCCATCAGCACGTGAAGATCACATACAAGGACGGAGAAAGTGGGGAGATTGGTTATCTGAACCCAGGGGTGAGTTACAAGGAAAACACTGTCAGACACAGAGTACATGAGACTGACATAAATCTGTTTATTCAGTTTGTCTTAACAGCACGAGACATAATGTAGAGTACGTTTACACAAGAGTTACAATGGATGATTTAAAGGGATTACTTTTGTATGAGTCTATAAATTGTTTTATTTTTTAAAATAAAATCCTGCATAGTTCACCTTTAAGTTTTCACATTTTTCTTGTTTTCAAATGTTTGTTGTTGGTCTGTTACTTTATTCGTTCCAGAGTCATAGTTATTTGATTTGATTTTGATTTGATTATTTCTTAATTTCAGTATAGCCGCTATTATTAAATGAATAATTTCACTATCTGTACACTGAAGGTTTTCACACAAAGCCGTCGCTGGAAGGACCACGGAGACATGCTGAAGCAGTACGCCACGTGCCTCCATCAGTTCCTGCCCCGATATAACATCACTGATCCCGAAATCTACTTTGACATCTGGGTGTCCATCAATGAACGCTTCCAGCAAAGGTATTAGAGACGCTATTAATGTCATCGGTTTAGACGTATCTAATGAATAATATTATAAAAAGATCAATATGGACTGGTGATAACAAGTGTTTTTAAATGTGCTGTGGACTTTTTTCTCGTAGGATCTTTGATCCTCGTGTGGACGTCGTTAGAGCCGACTGGTCACCTTTCCAACCGAACAAATGGCTGATGCCTTTACTGGTGGACCTCTCACCCTGGAGGACCAAGTTCCAGGAGATTGAGGGTAGTTTGGACAATCAAACTGAAATCGTCTTCATCGCCGACTTCCCAGGTTACAAATCTCTCCTCATCCTATCTGTCATTTAGATGGAAAAGTTAGTTGTGTTTCTACCTTGTCGTTTTGTTTACCTTTCATAGATCACGGCTGCCTTTGTGCTAACTAGCAGTATTTCACCTTTCAGGTCTCCACTTAGAAAACTATGTAAGTGAAGATCTGGGCAACACCAGCGTCAGTGTGTTACAGGGCAAAGTGAACGTTGAGATAGTGGAGGAGAAGAAGAACTACACTCTTCAGCCTGGTGAGCAGATGAAGGTACAGCAACACATTATTATCACCACTAACATAAACGCTGTTTAACCAGGACGCACTCTAGCATTTACTGTAATGTGTGTGTGTGTGTGTGTGTGTGTGTGTGTGTGTGTGTGTGTGTGTAGGTACCTGCTGGGGCTTACCATAAGGTGTACACAGTGTCTGAGGACCCGTCTTGCTACATGTACATCTACGTCAACACCACAGAGGCGGCGCTACAGGAGAACTTCACCAAGCTGTTTGAGCTTCAGGAGCGCGTTCGCAACGGGACAGGTAAATGTAAAGAAGTTAAAGGGAAACAGGTATTTTCAACCTTGACCCTATTTTTCCATGTTTTTGTGTCTAAGTAACGAATGGTGACAACAGTTTTTAAAAATGATCCAGTGTTGAGCGAGAGCTTACAGCTGACACCTGCCTAACACGCTGCAACGTAATGTTACCGGGCAATTTTGCACCAATAAATTAAGTTCATTAACCCTTTGAAACCTGGATTGACTTCAGTTTCTTGTGTTACGTGTAGACGCCTTTAACAAGCATTTGAACCGTTGAAAGAAACTTTTTACTAATTCCTCGCTAATGTGAGCAATTTGCGAGAAATAAACCCCTAATTCACCCGGTTAGATGTGAGAGTGTGCTAACTCTATACACCCTAAACTGTTTATTTAAATGGAGTCTGGCAGGTTAGCCAAAGGTGGTTTGGGGACTTTTTTCTGGTTAGAAAAAAAGGATGTTACTTTTTAACAATCAGGTCTATCTCTGGAAAGATCCATTTCATATATCAGACACACAAATGCCCCAAGTGGTTACATTGCAGCCTGTTTTGGCACTGCTGGCTCCAGTGCTCTGGCTCAATGCTGCACCACTTCACATACAGAAACATGGAAAAATAGGATCCAGGTTGAAAAATACAGAAGCTTCCCTTGAACACCATAGTGGTGGCACTTAATCGTGGAAAACTGTAGAGAAAATAAATACAGGTTCAAATACAAACATGATAAAAAGGTGTCGTATAGGTCAGCTATTTTTTATCTAAACTATATCAAAGTAACCTCAAAAATGAGAACAGCTATGACTCTGTAAGAGCTTTCTCCCTTTTTTCATCCAAATCTAAAGACGGTTTTGCTCAAGAGCTCGAAAATAATCAGATTCTGACTGGATGGTCTCTCCTCACAGAAACAGAGCCCCTGCCTCCTGAGCTGCAGCCGCTTATGGCTGCAGACGATGATGAGGTCAACGCCACTGACCCCATTGTGCAGCTGTTCCTAAAGAGGCAACGCCGCATGAAGGAGGTGAAGAAACGCAGGGAGGCCAGTGTGCTGGAGCGACTGGAGCGCTTTGCAGTGAAAAAGTACTATACGATACGGAGGGGGTGAGTGTTTCTAACAGCACAGTAACACGCCAGGTTTTTTTGGATTTACACAGAACAAAAACTAAATTAATCTGCCAATATACTGCATTAACTCCGCCCCCTTCTCTTTTAGATTCCTGATGACAGCCATCGCTATGAGAAACCTGGCAGTGGGTCTCCCAAATGTCGAGCAGTTGACCAGAGAAGTTGCCTTCGCCAACATGAAAGCGCCCGAGGCAGTAGCCAACCAGGACGAACGGCTGAAAGATGAAGTCGGTCACGGAGAACTCTAAAGCTGTCGTTGGTACCAAAGATACTGTGTTGAATTCCTTGATTGCGCACATCAAACGGGTGTGTGCGTGTTGTTACTACTGGACTGTTACTGTGACATTGCTGCCCAGAAATCAAAGGATTTTTAATTTTCTATGCTTCTGAAATTTTCTGCATTTCAGATTATTTCCAAATGAAAAGTCAGTATTTTTCTTAAAGAACTTAAGCAGACATGTTTCTGTTGAAGCTCGGCTGAAGGCGAATACTGTATGTTAACAGATATGCAACACTTTGCTGTGCAAGATCACATTTCCTGTTTTTTCAATTTTGCTCAAGAATTTTTTGTAATTGCAAATGTGGCTCGGTGACATGGCCAAATAGACATTTATAACAAAATATTGACAATTGATTAAAGTAGCACGATGACAGATCAAGTTTGCATTGTATGATCTACGAGGGGATCTCATCTTAAATACACTGAACTTTAGTGCGTCTGGTTTTGGATGAAAACAAAGTTATTACTGAAGAGTTTTAAGTTTTATGGGGACAATTTTTGGCGAACATACTGACATGAACAGGACTGGTAGGTAACTAACCTGTTTGTTTATCGTTCTGCTCTAATTTCAGTAATTTTGGCCTAAACATAACAAGCACATTAGAAAATTTACTGTAAGATATGTGGAGGTTTACTCTGTTTTAAGGGAACAGGCTTCTCTGGTATTTTACCCCATAATGTGAGAAATACTGAGAGAAGTACACAACAGTTTGTCACTTTTCTAGTCACTTTTTCTAATAAAGTTCATGTGTCAATACATTTTGATGTTATTTTAATTAAAAATCAACTTGAACTTTCACTTTGACAAACGAGGTTTGTGGAAATAATGAATTTTATTGGAGTCAGTACTTTACATATTGCCCATCTTAAAGTGCTACAGTAGAATTCCAGTGTTCACTGTAGGTCGACATTATGGCACATTAATGATACTTTAGACAAAGTCAGAGCACAAACCAATGACTGTATATAAAGACGGACAGATGGCTACTCCCCAAAACGGTCGTTTTTTAGATTGTAACCCCAGATTTTGGAAAACTACGGTGAGATTTTGTGTTCCTTGTCTCAAGTGATCATTTTAACCCAAACCATTATCTTTTCTAAGCATATAAAGTGCTTTTTGGGCTGCAACCGCAGCGTTATCACACCTTAAAACAGTGAGATAAAAATATTTTGAAGCGGCCTGCAAGAACAATTAAGGGTTACAATTTAGCTTTGACCTTCCAAAAGTGAAACCAAAACATCCCGATCGCCCCCCTTTTGGCTGGCTGCAGTACAGGTCATAAACCTCCAGCCTTCAATCTTAGCAGATGGGACTTGGGCCAAACTAAAAACTGGATAACACATCAACTAAACTTTTCTCAAAGATGGTTTCTATTGTCATGTAAAACCTGGAACGTCACTTAATTTCACAATCTCATTTCCCTGGTCTGGAAAAGTCATGGATTTAGTAAAATTCTTAAAAGTTTTGAAAATTTGTCGTGAGTACTAAAATAAATAATCTTGTGTTGATATCCTTCCAGGTAATGTAACGACAAATATATTTTCTGTAGCTGTTGACATAATGTAGAACTCATATGTGGCGATGTGTGACAACATGTAGTCATGACCGTATTTTAACACATGGGTTGATGAATCCTAAAATTTACATAACTTTACAATGCCCCACTAAAACTTCTAAACTACACAGCTTTTTGGAGAATAATGTTAGTGTTACACATTGTGAATCCTCATGGAAATTTTATTATAGGTCCATGAAAAGTCATGGAAAAGTTGAGAAATTTTCTCCATGAAAATGTGTGGGGTAAGTGTTTGTTTTCCTGGTAAGTTTGGCTTAAATCCATTAAATTGAATTATTTTACTTAATTAAAACTCCGGCTCCAAAGAGAGATGGCAGTGCCCGCATTTAGAATATTTTTTTCATTTTCAAACAACGGGAGGTAGTGCATTGTCCATCTATATATACAGTCTATGGCACAAACAGTACAAGGATACATAATATAAATACATATAAATCTACAAGATGGATCTCTAGGAAATGATTTACTTCATTAAAACATAAAATCATGATCTGTTTAGTTGAGGTTAAATGCTCAGGATTCATTTAATTTAGTATAAATATGTAGTTGATCTGATCTGTAGTGGAGGTCCAGTCACATGAAGAAAAAAGTGTAATAATTACTGCCCAAAAACTGACATGCAACATAATGTTTCACAAAAGCATTTCAAGTGTTCACAGCAGGAGATGGTTTGCACTGATTGAGGAACATAAAGACAGTCTGTGTTTAATATTGCACAGTGTTTTACTGGTACTAAGTCTTAAATCACATTTTAAAATGTCAAACTAAACATTTTGCATCCCTTTATGACGGGTGACTTTGACTATGTCTCTAATCACCACAAGTGAAAAACTGGCCTTTATATTATGTGTAAATTCAACATTAAACTTAACAGGACTGGTATTAGTGTTAGATACTGGCCTTGACGCAGTGTTATTGAAGCTTTTTCTCTACTCGCATATGCAAATCAAACATGATTCTCATTTTCATGAAAAAAATGATGCAAAATCTACAGCTACCAAATGTTTGCATAAGCATTATTTGTAGCCATTTTTTGTTGTTGAGACAACGTAGGCGGAACGTGATTGTGTCAGTTTTACTTAGTAATAAGTTTTTTTTCCCCCTTGAGTTATAATTAGTTTTGCACAAACTGGAACTTTTTTCAAATGTCATACGTTAATTTTGCATTTGCTTTGTTCAAAAAGGCTCATACGATCTCATCACTGGCTCTTTTGTTAACCCCCCCCCCCCCAAAGACAACAGCACCTAATCCTACAAATTGCCTCAAGTAATGTCACTTATGTCAGTGTCAGTTGGGGCTGAAGACTACACGTCTGACTACACCTCTGCAGCTCAACTCACAAGACTCAAGACTTTGTTAGCCGCTGCGACTGTAACATAGTCTACAACCAAATGTTGTTGAATTCAACTGAAGAAGAAGATATATCTCTGTCTGTCTTCATTTTCATTCATTCTTAAACCAACAAAGCAACAGGAGTGCAAATCAAAACCAGTGGAGTCATTTTAATTGTTCAGTCAATCTCCGTTTTCTAATCCCTGACACCCACCTTGAGTTAAAGAAAAACTTCACTTCCCCCCCCGAAATGACCATTATGCTGAATTTGTCAAGACATTGCTGTTTATCTTGCATACCTCCGGTGCCCAGTCATATGTGCAGAACTTCCCAAACTGACAGACTTTTTCCAGCAAGGGACTGAATGGAAAAGATAAGTTAATCTTCAAATCTTCAAACAAAAATAGTAACTTTACGTCTCTGAACACAGGAGTTGCTGGTCTACCGCTGCTTGATCAGTTCGTTTGTTGCGTGACTTTTGGGATTTAAAGGGTTAGTTCGGATTCAACAAAGTCACACAATAACACGACAAACTTACTGATCGAGGCAGCGGTAGACCAGCAGCTCCTGAGTTCAGCAAGGTAGAATTAATGTTTTTGTCAAAGGAGTTTGGCTTTGAAGACAGCATAGACAAGTTTCACTTTAGGTTCTGTTCCCTGTCGGAGACACCTATGACTTCAATTCATTCAGAATTTTTCTCCCCCTTTTTGGATTCTTCGTTCACCAGAGGCATGCACGAAAAAAAAAGTCTTTCAATGTTCAACACACTGAAAAACAAATGGTCTTTTGGGGGTTTAAGTATTTCTGTAATGTGTCATTCCTCACTCACAGATTGTGCGACATATTTCTGTCTGTCGTGGTTACATTTCACACGGGCTTTCTGCCAAAAACCTCACACACAAAACTGCTTTTCCAGAAGCCCGACTGAGCCCAGTAAACACTACAGTACATCTGATTCTCAATAAGAGCTCCACATCACAACTCAAATCATTTCCACCAACATGTAGCACATCGCTGTCAAATCCCCCAAAATGCACAAACGAACTGGAAACTGTTCCACACTGACCCACTGCTCTCCCTCAGACGACTCCATTTGGCAGCTCAGAACAAACTCAAAAACCACAGCACTGGTGCTGCAAAGGGAGTGGCACCTCCCTGTTTGCAGGCCACGACCCAGCTCCACACTCCAGCCCTGTGCTTTGTCCCGACAGGCCTCCGCTGTGTCGGCAAACTATCCTTCAGTCCAGCTGACATCAGCATTTCGTCTCTGGTTCCCCAGAGTTTCAACTTCTGTTATTGACTTACTCAAATATCTTTAATATCTTTTCCCGTACTTAAATCCGCCTCTTATCTCTATTTCCAGTTGATCCTGTATGTAAATTCCAGTCATTACTTGCTTGAGATATCAGGAAAATATATGTTAGTTTTTCTTTATTTTGATTCAATTTGGCTCAAAACATCTGTTAAGCTACAAAACTGTTTTACTTATAGTTATATTTTATAGCTGACAAGAGTTGTTTGCTTAAATGATTTTTTTTGTATTTAAATCCACTGAAATATGGGTCAGTACTGACTATTTTAAGAACAACTGATGGTGATGGTACAGAAGTTACTGTGTGTCATGTCAATGGAAAAATGTGCTTTTAAATGTGATGCCAGTTACTTATCGAAAGAATTGAAGAAATTGGTGGGTTTTTGTTTTATGCTTTGGAAAATGAGAATGAGGCTCAGTGTATCTTAACATGCCACGTCCCTCCTGATGCATCGCACACCTAAAATGTTGTGTAAACATGAAGCATCTGTTTGCAGGGACGTGGCCTCAGATTTCGGCTCTGCAGCTCTACCTTGGTTGAAGATCTGGGTAGAAAACTCCATGAACCACGCCTTCAATTACAACGTTTGAAAATGCATCTGAAAAGAAAGAAGGAAATAAAGTTTTTTAAATTAAAAGGCGAGATGAGTCGAATGATGCCATAAATAATTCATCTTTGGTGATTAAGCAGAGTGATAATAAGATATTGAGCCTGAACTCACCGTGAGCAGACGGCAGCAGGTATGGGTCTCTCAGAAACAACAAGACTGGCTGATGTGAAAGTTTGCTAAAAAAAGAGTCCAAAAAGGAGAAGTCAGATGGTTTGTGGGCGGCTACCTGCTGCACATGAATTAACAGGATGAAGAAACGCAGGCGGTGTCACTGACATGTCGAGGAAAGTTCAAGGGCAGAGCAAATAGTGACTAATAGAGTTGTAACCGCTACAAAACTGGTGCAATATTTCTTTGAGGTCAAAGGATCTGATCTTGCATTAAGCACGTTTCAAAATAAAACATTTGTGACCCTTCTAGTAAGGCATTACTAAACTTGACGTAAGCACAGGCTCCAACCCACTCTGCCCTCATGAAAGATCTCAGGCAAAATCTGCATTTTAGGTTAATTGAGAGGAAGTGACGACAAACTCTACCAAACCTGGCAACCCTCTATTGTCCACTTTGATAAGTTGTAGCCTGTTTCATGATGAAAGCCCCCTCTCCTCCTCTCCTAAACATGGCATATTTGTTTTTTTATATGTAACACATGAGAAATGTATTGATTTATACACAGAGAGAGAGAGCATTTGTTTGTGTTAATATCCTGAGACATGGAAAAAAAAAGTAACATTTTTGAAGAGGGCCTTGCTATTGAAGTTTTCAGGAACCCAGTCATTTGTGTAGGTGGACCTGCTGACACGTAAAAGCTTTAAAATTCACAGGTAGGGTATTTACTGACATATTTTGTCTTCTTAATACCTGAAAAAAAATCACCTCTCTCTATTGTTCAACTGTTCCGTTCCCAATAAAAAACGTTGCCAAAAAAAGGGGACACAACCTGCATTTAACACAATAGTTGGTTGTTTTTTTTAAATTAACCGAAACAATATGACTCACCTTGATTCCTCTGATTCAGTGTCAAATGACCTTAAAGAAGAAAAACAAAAGTTAAGCCACATAGCCTTCCAGCAGCCTGGCAACAAACTCTCACACACATTTTTTAGTTTTTAAATGCCACAAAACTGGTCTTTTTTATCTTATTGAGTCTCAACTCACCCACAGCTTTCTGTTTTTGGCACTGACGGAAAATGGCGGATATTCAGGAAATCCAGGAATATCTTTGGGAGAACTCCATTTTCCATAATTATGGTCTGGCAAAACACACAAAACAAAAGCAAATTGCAACGTGCACACGAAGCAGCGGTGCACAATTCAAGTGACCTACATGAACTTTCTGGTGTTGTTTTGGACCCGTTTAATCTCACTACATCAGTACTGCACGTCTATGTGTTTATCTTGGGTTAGACACGATCTGGACCTCATGAAAGTGACTTGATGTGATGAAAGAAATGTTGTGTTGGAGTGAAGGTGGGTCAGCGGACCTGCAGGTAGAGCTCCAGGCCTTGCCTTCTCTGCTCCAGGACTTTGGGAACCCAGTTTCTTACGTGTTTCGAAGGAATCTCGGGTGGCTTTATGCTCTTCTTTAGCTGAAGGGATTACAAAAATAAAATTTAAAAAAACATGTAGCAGATAAACAAGAGATTGGTAGCAGCTCTGTGCCAGCACAATACCAGGACCCTCAAACTAAAGCAGAGAATTGGAATTCAGCCAACTTTAATTTAAGTATTTACACCTGTTCGTTTTTTAATACTGTGACATTTCAAAATGTTCTCAGTGGAAAAAGATCTGTTGAGTAACAATCAATCAAAATGTGGACTACTGAGCAGTAAAGGAAGATGAACACATCTGTAAAGCTCGAGCCTCAAACAAACCGTTATGGTGAACGTGGTTAACCAGAGAGCACATTTATCATTTGCTGCCATCATCAGCGCGTCTACAGTACACACTGAATGAAAGAATGCACAAGTAAATATAGCTAATGTTACGCTTTAATTTAGTGAATCTTTCTTTCTAAACACACACACATATATAAATATACAATTTATATTTATTTATTTACTTAATTTTCATTTTTGTGAAGCCCACTGTATTTCACCTTTTTTTACGAAATGGGCCACATAAGGGCTATGAATTGATATTATATCAATATCATGATCTGAGAATAGTTATAATCTTATATTTAGGTTAATGTAATACCATAAGTGTTGTTTTTTCCTGGTTTTAATGGATGCTTTATAGTAAAGTGATGTAATTTTCTGAACTTTCCAGACTGTTCTGTTATTTGCCTTTACCCACTTAGTAATTATAACCACATTACTGATGATTATTCATCAAAAATGTCATTGTTTAAATATTTTGTGAAGTGCCAACAGTCAACCCTACCATATCGATAGAGGTATTTTGTCAAAAATATTGCGATTTTTGATTTTCTCCACATCCACCAGCCCCAGGCTACAGAAATAAAGTTGGATCTATTTCATTTCTTATATTTTCATTACACAATTAATTGTTAACTCTCTAAAATATCAGATATCGAAGATGGAAACCCACCGAGCCTGAAGTGTTATCTGACAGAGCAACAGAAACATACATACACAAAAAATAATAAGAACAGGATTTAATTAATGATGATATGGGAAAAGCTCCCCATGAAGAAACTGCTACCTACAAATGTCTGGTATTTTCATTTGATAAATTATTAAAAATGATAACAGAGTATTAAAATGATGGTCACTATTTTTTTAGGGCAATTGATTAACTGACTAATCCTTCTTTCAGCATTTTATGCAACACAGCAGACGGTAAAATTCTATTTCAACTCAAATTTCTGACACAGAAAAAAAAAAAACAAACATGGTGGTTTTTATGTAGAAATCACAGGATTTCACTAATTAAAGGTTAAGGGCCTGAAGACTAAATTTGGACTAGGAAGGACTTTGTTAATAGTGATTGAGGGCGGCACTGAAACTCACCATTTTATGCAAAGCGTGGAATTCACTGTAGCGTTTCTCAACAGTGTGTTGTCGGCCATTCATCAACACGTCAATTCTGAAAACCTGGAGGAGAGAAGGAAAGAGGTTCAGCTCTACTCTGTGGTTGAGTGTCAGTTGAGGGAATCATGATTTATCACCAGAGCCCATCAGCCAAAAACGGCCCCTCCCAGAGCATGGCGTGTGACAGACTGACCGGCTGACGGCAGAGCTGTCAGTTACAGTCTGTGTCAGCGAGTTACCAAGAGGAAACATCTGTAACAATGTGATCTGACAGGATTACTGTTAATGTCCCGAAACAGACTTCTGCTTCTGTCACTCAGCTGGATTCTTCTGTAAAACGCATGCAGGCGTGATGCAAATGAAGAAATCCACTCTAAAATGACGGCAGTGTTGTTACTGCAATTCTGTACTGCCAACATGAACGCATGCTGAATCTCCAAAGACTGAGAGCCAACGAGGAAGAATTATGAACAAATCCAAGAACGACTGAATGACTTTTAAATGAGACAACCAGAAAATACTGTCTTCACTGTGGGAAAAAAAACTACTAAAACAGTTCATTTAGCATTTGCCTCTTGCAATAGGCTCAGTGGTTTATCATTTATATATATATATATATATATATTCATGTATTACACCCACATGTGAAAACTATGGGCATCAAAATGATGCTGGCTGTTTTTATATTTTTATTTTATTTTATTTTATTTTATTTTATTGTATTGTATTTTAGTTTAGTTTAGTTTAGTTTAGTTTAATCAGGAAACAACAGGAAATGACCGTCTCCAAACTGCTCTCACTATAAGCACACTCATGTCTAAAGCACCAATCCCTTAACTGGAGGTCTGAATACCTCAGTGACAAATCTGAGGGGTCACAAGATGGTAAAAAGGATGCTGGAGATGTTCGGTGTTTGTTGATTTCTTCTCATACTTGACAGTTTCACCTCTTTGGGATGTTTAAAGTCAGATTGGTATCAGAGCTGATACTGGCCTAATGGTTTCCAAAAAAAGATGCAAAAAAGACACAGTATATATGTGTATAGTGTATATATGGTTCTAATCAATTTTATGCACATTTACTTACTTTTTTAAATTCATTATCTTTTTATATTATCTTTGAATCACTCTCTTTGTGCTTTTATTTATGTGAAGCACACTAAATTGCCTCTGTGTAAAAATTTGCTTTAGAAATAAACTTGCTAATATATTATCTAAACAGATCTTTGAATTGGGAGTCATTTATGACAGAACTTTTGCATTGAAATACATGGAAGTTTTGGGGGGGGGGGCTAACCAAAAGGCTATTGAATGTGTTATGGGAAATGTAGGCTCAAATGTTTTTGGAGGTTGATTTAAACTAAAAGTGAGAACATCTTTGCATCTGTTGCTTTGATTGTACCTATCTTTTTCATGTTATTACATCAAAACATGCCAGGTGAACCCCTTTAAGGTTAAATTAATGGATGTAAAGAGTTTTAAGGGTTCATTAGCTCTTAATACTTTTAGGTTTTGATGTCATGCAGCTTTATTTAGATCAGTCTGTATATTTGTACATGCTGGGTGGCCAGAGGCTGTAATTACACACAGATTCATAAGTCAAACAAACGACACGTTACATTAAAAGTTAGAGGTAACGCTTTCTCTGTATTGTCGAAATGAAAGTTTTTGCTCTTTAGATTGTTCGATTAGTTGATTGGCTCACTAAAAGTGTTACAGTGTATAAAAACAAGGTGAAGTCATCTGAACCGAACAGCCAACAAACACTACACCAACATTAAAGCTGTTTTATGTCAAATAACAGTACGATACTTTCTTATTTAAAGCGTACAGAAATAACGTGAGTGAAAATGAGAAAGTGGTGACAGCAGCAGAACAGACGACACACACACACACACACACACACACACAGAGAGAGGTTATTATTACTGAGCAGCTTACCGTGTATCCTTTCTCGATCGAGTTGTTTTCTGAACGAAACGACGGGATCGACACTCTGACCGGATGCATTTTCACTTGAAAAACCTACAGTTTTGTCGATAATATTTGATCCTGTGTCACACACACTCACAAACACAAACACACTGCTGGCGGTGACTCCAGTCACTCAAAAAGCCCGAGAAAAATCACTGGATTTATATAACATGCACCAAGTCTCAGTGGCGCCTCCTGCTGGACCGGAGGGTACTGCAAACCACCAGGTAAGGATTTTATGGTTAACTCAAAATATTGTGTACTACTACTACTATCAATACTACTACTACGACTCCGACTGATTTATTATTATTATTATTATTATTATTATTATTATTATTATTATTATTATTATTATTATTATTATTATTATTATATTGAGCCCCAAAGTGTTGAATATTAAATCACTAAATAAATCAGTAAATTAGAAATGTTATATGAATTAAATGTATAAATATAAACGTATTCAATAAATTACATTATATTTAAATATAACATTTCCATGAATTAATTACAATAATAATAATTAATTAATAAAAATAATGTAGTATTATCATTTTATGTAATAACAATAAAAATTATGGAGCTCTTAAAATTATGGAGCCTCAAAAGTGTATGAATGCTAAATAACTAAACAGCTCACAATAATAAGAAATAATTCATATTAATAAAATGTCTAAATCTATATACACAACATTTTAAACATACATAAAATAGCTTTCTATATACTAGTTATATGACATGTAACTTCATAATTCTCTCATAAATAATTTTGTAATATCAAAACATCATTTTTCAAAAGTTAGTTCTTATTTTATAATGTCATATTAAATGACAGCCTTGTCAAAGCTGCTGTTTTGAATATTTTAATACTAACAATGGATCAAATCTTTGATCGGAATAGTTGCTGCTTCTTTGATTTAGATTTTGTCTTTTTCTTTTTTCACAAGTAGTAAGTTTTTCACAACAATTCAAAACAAAACTTATCTTTTTATGTATAATTGCATAAATGCACAAATCTGGTCAAATTTACATACTTTGTGCCAAAAATGTTTTCTCCCTGAACTCTTCCTTTCACCCAAAAAATAAAATAAAATAAAATAAAATAAAATAAAATAAAATAAAATAAAATAAAATAATCATATAAATTGAAAAATTTTGTAGAGAAACTTACTATAGCATTATTTTGCAGCCCTATTTTAAACTTTTGTATTCACCCTTTTCTACATGGTGTTTGTGATTCTGTGTGTAAGACAGAAAGACGAGACTGGGGAAGACACTTAAAACTGTTCAGTCTAAAAAAGTGATACACTTTCACAAAGCTTTATTTAACTCAGTTTCAACAAAAGCTTTGGAGTAGAGAGTTTCTTCTGTTGCATATAAATATAACAAATACATTTTCTTTTACAGCTGGTTCATTTTAAAATTGTGATATAACTGATACTGAATTAACAATAAGCCTAAGCTACTTTAAATTTGTAAATTGCTGTTCAATGCTCTTAAATTTCATGGATTTTATTCTTTATCTTACAAGTGGTATGAAGTGCAAGCATACAGTACAATGCAATAGAAGTGAGAAATTAAGTGTTTTTAAGAAAAGCTAAGAAAATTACCAAGGAAAAAAACAAGCAAAAAAAGAATTAAACATTATTTGGCACCATGGCGTCAGATGACATTTTCTTTTTTAATTGCAAGTATTTTAAATAATAAAAATGTATGTCTACCATTTATTTCATGATGTTTTCTATGCTTTCATATGCAGTCCTCTGCATTGTCACTTACAGAGCAGCTCCACTGAGTCTCTGTTAATGACTTTTATCTCTTAATACCTGAAAAGAAAGAATAAAAACACCAAGAGGATTAATGGAGGACGCAAGAAATATTAGAGGATTATTTTTCACTTAATACTTGATACTCACGATGACATGTGACATCCTGACACATAGGCATAATTGCCAGTGTAGCGAACATCACAGCGCACAACGTTGTTGCTGTAGTCTGATTCTGGGACATGATAGTGCGGATTTACACTGATCTGTGGAGAACGGATAATTAAATGAATATACAAGCATCAATAAGACAGACACAAAGATAAATAAACAACATATACTCATGATATGCAAGGTGATTCCACACCAGGTGCATTTCTTTAAAAGGAAGACAAATGTCATCTGGTATTTCAAACAAACCTTGAGGATATAGTTTCCAGGTTTCACATCTGTGATGTCAATCCACTGGCAGTCGATGTCTGCGTTGTAGGTATCATAACATCCTGGGCTCAGGCCCTGCACATTGGACAGCATCCACATAAAACATTATAAAAACAAACAAACCAACCTCTTATTAAACAATACAAGGTCATTTTACATACAGAACAGTGACTTTAAAAATATTCTAATGTTTTTTTGCAGTTTAACATCTAATAGTGGGACTAACAATAATTTTTGCTGCAGTTTTGGAGCAATCTTTGTGTTATTTTTGGATGCAGTCTCAACAAAATGAGAAAGAAATCAGCCACTCAAAAATAAAGAAAAGAACAGGATGGAAAAATGAAATCATGTGCAGAAGAACTGATCACAGACGTTTAGGCAGGTGGGATCATCTTACGGGAAGTCATTAAATCATCACTGGCTCATGCAAAAAGGAAATACTGAAGTTGTTTTCTAAAGGGGAACAGCCTCACTAAAAGAGCACTTATTTTTTTTAAGTCCCACTTTTCTTTTTTAGAAATTCATAAACCAAAAACTACAAATCAGTAAAGTTGTTGTCCTCCAATTTGGTCTGAAGCATAAACTGTGTATACAGATATTTCTATACAATCTACGGTCTAAACCTGAATGACACTAAACCATTAAAGCATGAATGTGCAGGTATCATTGCAGTTTTTAGTTATTTTTAGCTATATTTCTCAAGGTGAACTGGCTTTTATTTTTCAGCCAGTATAATTCAAATAGTCTTTTTCACTGGAGACATTTTTGACATGTCACAATAGGAAAAACATCCGGTTCCCTCGTCTCAAGTCAATGTTTTTTTTTTAAATTCCTGAAATAAGGTCTGTGATTAACACATGCTTAATAGACTTTCGCGTTTTGACATAAAATACATCAGTAAATACATTGTTCATAAAATTTTAAACTAACAAGTGGCTGAATGAGACTACATAATGTCATCACACGAAACACGACTTTATAGCCTTGTTGTGGTGGTGATGTTAAGTCATGCAACAGTGGTATAGTTTGTTTATAGCCTGAAGTCAGTTTTTCATTTCTGGTGATTGCATTTAGGCTTCAAAAATGCTAAAAGTGGTGTTCATTTGAAAAGATTATCTTGCCACCACAGTTATTATTTTCTGCATGAATCCAAAATCCAGTGGAAAAATCCCATTGTCTTTTTGATGAGGGAACCAGATTGATGCTAACTTCCGCGTCAGAAAAACGCCATGGGGCACTCTATGTATCCGGGAGAATTCAGCTTCATTTTTGCACAGTGGCAGAAGAGGAGATGGGCCGTCTATCTTTTTATCCAGTCTATGGTTGAGAGCCGTGTGCAGGCGATCCAAATTCAGACTGAATCATAAACATGCTCAAAATGTCACATACAGCTCGCCTGAAGTTAGTATTAACATTCATAACAGCTTTTTTTCAGCAAGTGTTTTTGAGACCTGGGTGTGTGAGGTGCAGGCATATCGCCTGTAGTAGCCGTAGTCACAGGAAGTGTCCTCTAGACAGAAGCTGGCCTTGTGGCCTTCAGCCACAGAGTGGTGAGTGGAAGCATCCAGCAGGTCGTAGTGACTGAACTCATCCATGCTGTGGAAGTGCCTGTGGATCAGCAGCAACAGCGTTCAACAAATCTAAAGCAAGTGATCAATCTGCACTGAAACAACCAGGTGCTGTTTGTAATGTTGAAATCCACCAGGGAAGGTTTTTTTTTTTCTTGAGTCAAAGTTACACAAGAACTCATTAATATTTAAATGCATTTTGTTGGCCATTTCTAGGCTGCAAGTCACTGTGACTGAAGACACCACAGGTGTTTTTTTTTTATTTATCTACACATAGAACTGCAGTGAATCTGAATCTGCTTTCACTCCATGATCTACAAGAGTTTGTTTAATGACACAAAAACAGTCTGGATTTCAACATAAGTCAACTTTCAAAACACTGGCAAAAATCTATACAGTCTACATCAGCAGTTTATTGGATCACTGCCACATGTGCTCCATCTTGGGGATTAGCACAGTGGACTGGTTGTTTTACAACATAACTATGGAATGAGGTAGTTTCTGTGGAATCAGGGAAAACTAGGCACTTTTCCATGAGCTCAACAAAGGGACAAACATACCAGCGGTTTTCCTTTGAGGCTCATTATCCCCATCACACAACTTTATTTTACAAAGGTCTGGCCTTGCAGCTGTAAATTAATTGACCGCAAAGGTCATATATAGCTCAGTCACAGTTGCAGCCCAAAGTATGTTTTTCTGTTTTTATGCTGAGTGCGTAAAAATAGAAAAATACATCTTTAAAAGCCAAACCACCCAAATAAAACTCATGATAAGATGTCATTCCTGATATCAAAATCTCTGCAAAGCAATAAAACAGCCAACAAAAACTATAAAACAGCCAAAAGTAACACAACTGTGGCTCAACAGGGGGTGCCATACCACAACTACAGACTGGAAAAGGCAAATAGTGTAGTGAAAAGTAGTTTCTATTGGAAAGACGTGGTTGCTTACATTTGTAATTGATAAACAAAACAATTATACAGGGTGACAATGTGTAAAGACAATGTTCTGCTTCCAATTCAAAGTCTCAAAGGTCCAGTTTGTAGGATTTACAGGACAGAAAGTATTAATAATATTCATAACTATAATTCCATTTGTGTATAAACACATGAAAATAAGAATCATGTTTTTTATTACTTTAGAATGGGCTGTTTATATCTACATTCAGGGTGGTTCCTCTGTCAGTGGGTGTATAAGGGCCAATTCATAGTTTCCATGTCTGCGTCCACAAGGGTCCACTTTGACCTACATGTTCACCCTTGCCATCCAACCATGTTTGCACGGGTCTGAATAAACCCCTTTGGGGACATCTGCATGCAACACATATTAATAACCACGTGGACCATACACATATAGTGTGCCGACTGGGCTCTAAACTTTGGTTCCAAACTCCGGTCCCATCCATAACACCTGCAGTCAAGCCAGCCGCTGCCTGCTTACCACAGTGAACATAGTTACAAGTTGGATATTCAACAGACATTCACTCCAGACCCAGCAGAGTCTTCTTAGTTTCACTTTCACGCAATGTCAGTAGTCGGAGGATGGCAGGCTCATCTCCAACCACCGCTGTTTACAGCTGAGGGCTGACACAAACCCTCAATTATGTTACAATTAGAACTGAGTGCGTGGCCCCATGACCACAGCTGTCCGCACAGGTTCAATGTAGAAACTGTGTCTGAGTTTTAAAGAGAAATGGATACAGTGTTGGAGGCCGGGCTCCGTTCATTCCTAGGAAAGTTGCTTAGAAGTGCATAAAGCCAAAAATGTTCTACTTCCTAGGTGTAAAATTTCCAGGATCTTCTGCATCATCGGGCCCATTGTGCAGGTGCTAGAGACTTACAGCGAGCTACTTCGGATTTAGCCCTCCGCTAACTGGAATCAGGAAAAAAAAAAAGTAATCATGCAGCTTTTCTAGATTTTCAAAATGTTATTAGGCAGATTATATCAAATCCCAGTAGTGAAACATTTTGCAGGGGGCTATGACGCTCAAAAAAATGCCTCCACTTATTCACAGACGTCTCTTTAACGATTTAAGTTAGAGAAGAAAAGTCTTTCTGGGCCCATTGGCATCATGTGCCAAACGCAAAAATTGTAGTTTGATGATTTGACCACTATGTCGAATGTGCTTCAAAGTCAGGCACACTTCCATGGAGTCAGCTTCTTCCACCAAGTCTGCCATATTGTTCTACAGTAGCTGAGAATGGACAAATCAAACACTGGCTCTAGACAGGGCCATTAGCATTTTCACATTTTGGGTTTTGCGTTGGCCTCTGTCGTTCTCCTGCACACTAGGAGCATGAGAAAAGTTTAAATTCTGCAACCTCACCACTAGATGGGACAAAATCATGCAAACTGGACCTTTAAAACATAAGTAATGCAACATCAGAAGGTTTCTAATCTATATCTGATGCAGACACACGTCTTCAAAGTAGACAGAGATCTGGTTTATGTTTCCATGCATGAAACGTAATGTAAATGCCTCTAATTGATGTCAGCGTGTTGGCCAGTGAGAACAAATGCTGCAAAAGAACAGCCACAAGTCACAGAGACTTTCTCTTTCTAAGTGTGATGGTGAGGTGGAAGGCATTGACATGACATTACTCACTGGTGACAGCTGTGCCACTCCCAGGAGTAACGTGGCCTGCTGGGGAGGAAGTCCGCTGTTCCCTGGTTCTTGACTCTCTGAGGAAACCTCAGCAGCATACGGCTGTCATAGTCTCTGGCTAAATATGCTGAGCTGCAGACACAAAGTAAAGGAAGAGCACAAGTTAGCAGGAAAAAAAACACAGCTCATATGTGGACACAATTACGTCACTGAGATTGTTTTTCCTTGTGGATCCCCCTCGCCTGAGTGGGACAGATCCTCAGTGTCTCATTGAAGGCAGTCTATGTGTACATGGAGGGTGGAAAAATAGTTTGGAGGCACGTGGTTGTTTGGGTTCGTTTTCGATAATGTGTTTACCATTCAAGCTTTCTCTCCCCGGGGCAAACTATGATTAAGCTTCCACTCCACCCGTCTCCACCATCAGTGGCAGGATTCGGTTAATTTGATCTCATCTCATGGTTCCACAGCCCTCACCCACAAACACTTTAGGTGGTTGTAATGGCTCAAAGCGCCCTGAATCACGCTCAGACTTGGATGCAATCCCCCTTTTTCCCTTTCTTTCTCCCCGTGGATAAGTCCTGACAGGCAGTCTACCTTGACAAACAGTTCTCCTCAGCAGCACATCTCAGGTTGTACATTGGGACTCTCTGGGCGTAAGCAGATGCTTGAATGTAGTAGGGGTCAGGCACAAGATCAGGCAGGCCTATAACAACAACACAGCATTATAATAGTGATAAAAGCTATTTAAAAAAGTGATGCATGAATCATAAACAAACAAGAAAATACAAACAAATCATTTAACAAGTGGCAAATAGATGCAGAAATTTAGAGACAAAGTGAGACAAGATCACTGACTGACTGACTGATAGCCCTGAAGCTTCATTTTGCATAGGTGTAAATTTCAGGGGGGACACATGGGACAAGTCCCTTTCGGTATATACAACATGTGCATTTGTTTCCCTCAATAAAAGCATAAAAGTAGCGGTGAACTTTCATTGACAAAATTTAAGATATTTAAATCATAAATTAATACAGGAAAGGCACAAATGGGTGCACAAAAAATCATCAGACTGCAGAAAGTTTAGTATTTGATGCTAAAAATGACCCCTCAACTGGCCTCTTACATCAAACAGAAGTTAACATTTGGTTGGAATGAAATTCAAGTTAATGAAATTTCTTCATGTTGTGTGGATGTTAACATTATGACGTTATGTTTTGGGTTTTGTTCCCATATCTTATGATTAAATGTTGTCATTCTATGTCAAGATGACGTTAACATGAGACATTTGAAAGACATTTGGTTACTTAACAATACAAATCAATGCCAACAGAATTTCAAACTGACGCTGGCATTAGACGCTGTCCACTGAACTTTGGTCACCTGATGTCACAACCTAAATTCAACCAAAAATCAACCTCTAATGACTGTGGTGTCCAACAGGGATATGTGACCCCATAATGTTGAAAGAAAACGTACAGCTCTATCTATCAGATCTATCTATCTATCTAACCTTAATGCGGTTTTGAGACTCTTACCATACTGATGATAGCTTGTTCCATATCCGGGTCTCGATCTCGATCTGGATCTCGGTCTCTCGTAAACATCATAGTAATTGTAGTATGGATTATCGCTGTCAATGGATTTGTAAGGGTCGTAGGGGTCATCGCCGACCATCATGTCTTCTCTCCGGGGCAGAGGCGGGCTGACAGTGACCTTTTGCTCGGTATCATTGCTGGTCCTCTGCGTCCCCGCGCGCTCACCGGGGCGGTCATGGTGATGCTGGCGGTGCTCGTGCCCTCTCAGGAGCCTCTGGAGCGGAGGCGAGAGCCCGCGGGGGCTGTGCGGGTTGGACGCCGGCCGGGGAGGCTGCTGCTGGGACACCGGCTGCTGGTTCGAGGTGTCCGGATGTCTCACGGCCGCATCACGAATGATGGTGACAGGTCGCGCCTGCACTTGCTCCTGAGGTGCGCCCCTTCGCCTCGGTGGCTGATACTCCGAGCCCTGGCTCAAAATGCTAAAAACCTTGCCGTTGTGTGACCACTGAAGCGTCTGCCGGAGAGCCGCTCTTTGGTTTCCTCCTTGTTGTGTCCCCGGGTTCGTTTGAGACTGGGCAGCTTGCAGCATGAAAACAAAAAAATAAGCGCACGCATATGCGTAAAGTGGCGTGCCAAATATGCGTAATCCCATTATGAACTCAGTTAAATGAGATTGAATGTGACAAAGCGATTTTTCAAATGAGCTGGGGTTGCCACTTGACTTTAACTTAGATATCCTTCATCTCTATTTAAAGGATATTCAGAGAGCAGAGAGGAAAAGCTAAAAGTATCCGTGTAAACTCATCGCTCTGCTCCTGCAGCCTGCAGATGCGCCCTGTGCGATGAAGAGGAGGAGGAGTTCAGCATTTGGAGTTTCTGAATCTGTTATACAAGTCTGGTGCTGCTGCTCATGTAACACTGGATGGATACGTGATGTGTGATCATGCCCAGCCAAGTGTGTTTGATAACTGCTCAGTCTGGCCTTTTGAAAAGTGGTTAAAGTGAATTACTCACGAGCAGCAAAACTTTTTTTCATCACAAACAGATGCATTTTTTGAAGCATAATAGCTGAATGAATAACAAACAGATGCAAACGTTTGTCCTACTTTGTCAGGATGATTTCATATGAATATTATGACCCATTTCTTAGAAACTACCATATATTTTTTTTTCTCTGCCAGATCAACAGAAAGTCATGATAAATAGCTTTTTCCCTGACTGTTGGATGAACTCCCAACCAAATTGCAACACACTCTGCCAGAAATCTCTACACTCCATTTTCTCATAGGAGGATCTCAGAAACCTAAACATCACTGACTCTTTGATGGCCCTGCAACATTTTCAATTTTTTTCTGGGAAGCCATCTCCCACAAACCCCCCTCCGCCCAGTCTTGTCTGCGTTGGAGCTTTGCTGACAACGTGAAACACTCATCACATGCATCTCGCAGTCATCTCATATAAGGTCATAATTAGTCTATTCTGAGTGATAAACAAAATGAGGCTGTGGTGATACTTGATATCTGCATTACTGCATTTGGTGGCAGACGTGGTGACCCCACGCTCCCCTCCTGATAAGTCCTTTACAACAGTTTAGCCAAATCACCGCCCTGCTGTTAACAGCAGAGGTATAATGCATAGCTTGGGAAACTTAATCCAAGGTTTTGCATTTTCTTTAGTCTACCAAACCAGCAAATTATTTCTAGCATCTACACATGTGACCACAGGATGGCTGCTAAATCACAGCAAATGCTCACAAGGTCTTAACAGTTTCTCAAATCACAAAGTTTTATGAAAGCGATTGATTTCAAAGCAAAATTTGGATTGCATGAAGTTCTTTTTCCAACACGTACAACTAGAGATTAGCAATAATATATCTTTAAAAACTAAGTACTAGAAGTGCAAAAGCAGCAAATTACCAAATAAAATAAAGATCCCTCTAATCTAATAACAGATCAATCACAGTGTCCTATATTCTGACACTAGGGGGCAGATAACTGCAAATAATATTGTAGTGCTTCATGCCATTATCTTGACAGTACCTGGGGAAATTGTTTTGGAAGCGTTTTAGAGCTCTCCTTAGACGAACTCTATGGTCTTATTTTGTCAGATTTGGTTCTTATGTCTGTGAATTAGCTACTAGAATCCCATGCTGGACACAAATAGTGATAAAACTAAAAGTAGTTGCTGATAGCACCTATGGAGTGGCTGTCACTGACTATAAACCTGGGGTGAAAGTAATTAAAATTGAGTACATTAATAAACTGGTATTTATCCAAAGTAGTAATGTTTGGAGCAATTCTTTCATGTTCAGGAACGTCCTGTTCTCACTCACAGTCACCCACATTCATACCTGGAAACGGCCTATATTACAATAGTGATTGGATCTATTCAGTCGGATCATAGTGGAACAGTTAGGGGTTAAAGGCCTTGCTTGAGGGCACATCAGTGGTGGTAATAAGGAAGCGGCAAGCTGATGACTGGAAATGGTGACCAGCTTCCAGTCTTTACGCTAACCTAAGATAACTGACTGCTGGCTGTAGCTTCATATTTAATATTCACGTGATATCAGTGTTCTCATCTCACTCCACACCACAAAGGGAAAAAGCATAAAACTATTCTTTTAAGGTTTCAAGATGCTTTAACTGCTAAATGATGCAAAGATGTCTAAAGTGTCTGACAACTTTCCAAAGCAAACGATCAGACAATCACACACACTTCATGCAATGACTGGTCAGAAAGTAGTCAGAAAGTTCCTATGAATCTTTGCAGATGAGGTAGGCAGTTTAAAGGAATAGTTCCCCCCTAAATTACCTAACCTGTGTCACCCTAAATTCACAGAGAAAAATTTGCAGAGAAAATTCCTCATGAATTAAATTAAAGGGGGCTGCGTTACAAAAACAGCAAAACATTTACAAACAATGTCACAAACTTGTGCAGTATAATTCACGTCTCACTCATCCAGTTGTACGCTCAATAGTACTTCCATTTAAGTAGAGCGCCTGGGAAAGCTCTTGTGTTGGTCGTGTATTTGATTGAGTTGCTGAGGTGCGTTACTTGTCCGTGCATGAGGCCGTTTAAACGGAAAAGACTGCATAGACCACTGTTTACCTCGAGCCAATCTTCCCATTAGTGTACAAACAACCTCCTCTACTTCCTGAACAACAACATCCCGTTGCAAGATGTCACCTGTCAAATGACACATGACCAAAGAAGCAGATAATTTCAGTTTTGAATGTTAAGCTCTTAATAAATAATAACTAGATGTTTGTTTCAATTTAACTTTCAAAGTGCAGTGAGGAGTTTTCTTGTAAACAAAATTACATTTATATTTAAAGTTACAAACCGGTGTGTTTATCCTTTAGGCCTAACAAAGGGTTTGAGTGCATTTCCTTCCCCCTAAAACATCTGCAAAGCCAATTTCTGTTTTAAGTGAAACTTAGATTGTTTACATCCTTGTTTACTTGTTATCAGTCTTCTTCCTCACTGCTTTCATTGGGTGCATTGCTACATTTCTAGACACATGAAGGTGGAGTCGGGTGAAAACACTGGCAGGAATGTGTGTCATGTCACCCGCTTGGTTGTGCATGTGCATCCTCATGGGTGTGCACTAATTCATCTAACTCTTGGGCCATCTAACAGAAAAGTTGCTCCATAACACTACCAGCCCTACTTATAACTCTGCTTTTTGCGTATTCAAATTTGAATATTTAACATTACTGGGAAATACAGATGAAAACAGGTTTTCAGGAGCTGTAAACACACAGAATGATAGTGATTTGTTACCCTGAGTTGTACATTCATGAATCAATTGCAAATCTATTCTGCCAACACAGTAGCTGAGAAGAGAGACCGAGAACGAGCGGACTAAAAATATTTTATAGTCTGAGAACAGCTTCCGTTCAGTGGAAGAGTGGGGTGGTTAAATCATGCTTTAAATTACAGTTAAACCAATTGTATTGTTCTTGGATAACGGAGGGCGCACATCATCGCACAGTCACGTGATTTCAGCTTGTGTAAGCTGTGAGGGCCAATCAGAGCTAACTAGTGTTATATGAGCTCCTGAAAATGTATCCTCCCTAAAGACTTATGCGAGTTGTTCAAGAGTTAAAGATAAGTGGGAAATGTCTGATACAAAACTGGATTCCAACGGCTCACTAATCCAGATAAACTAGATGATGCTTTAGTGAAACCCAGACTTGGTTGCACAAGAACCAGTTCCTGGGGATTAAAAAGTGAAATATTTCCAAACTGAATCACAGCAACAGCAGTAATGAATCTGCAGCTCTTTGTAAATGCTTCCTGTTTTGTCTTACGCGATGTCCCCTCGCAGTATTATGGTCTTTCATGATTCTTTCCCAATATAAAAAACTTTTGATGCACTTTTGTTTTTTTTTTAACAATATGTGATTGTGTTGTTGGACGATGACTAAACTCCTTTAATTGTGTCTTTAATTCTGCACACAGAGAGTGAAAACTATGTGCCTGTGTTCCTGGGTTTCCTCCTTTCCCCCTCCCTGGAACACCAGACAGCCAGAACCAGCTGTACCGGGCCGCTGATGTTTTTCGCTCGTAATTCATTGAACTTTCTCCATGCAAAGTCCTTTCTCTCTCCACTGAGGGCAGCATAGTGTTCCCCCGCACAACTCAAGAGACACATCTGCAAGGAATTAGCCGAGTTCTTTTGTCCACGTTGCTGGAATTCACCCCCATTCCTGACTTTTTGGGCACTCGGCTGCGCTGAAAGAATTTGAATCAATCCACGTCTGGGTTGCAGAATACGGAAGGAAAATAGTGACAGGGCCTCCTGCATGAGACACGTCATTGAGTACAGAGGGGGGGGGGGAGATCTCCATCCTTTCATGATGCTAAATTTACCATAAAACCAACAGCAATAATTCAGTGCCATCACTGAGTCAACATCTGGCAGACATTTGCAAATTCGTTTGAGACGTGAAGCCTACATTTAAGGATTTACAGCAACCAATGTCTAAATTCATGGCAGACATTTTATTAAATTTGCTCTACATGTGATATAAAGCCCTCATCGCGGCAACTTTGGCGTTTTCGTCAAAACCAGCATCAGAAGTACCAGTTTGAAAACAAGTATTATTTACTGCAGCCTGATTTTTTTCCCATTTGCATTTAATCATTCATTCTCATGTCCTCATTATGATCTCATCACAGTGAAAGCGGACCACACACATCCCTCAAAACATCCACAGCAAGGCCTACTTCCTTTGGTCTATTCCCAAAACACTTATCACAGCCCTCTCCTTAAACCCAACAACTTCTATCCCATAACTGCTTCTTTTAATTTCCTTTCACCGTTGTAGGTTTTCCCTCCACAACACTCAGCCTATTTGAATCAGCTCAGGTTTATCTCAGCTCAAAACTCTACGACAGAAACAGACAATTCAAGTATTTTCTTCTCCTTCATAAATACTGGGTTTCCATTACTCTCAGTGCACCAAGTTAGGGTTTGCACCGCACACACACACACTCAGTCACCACACACATACACACACAGTCTGGTGGACTACGTGGCACTCTGCACATGCACTGTAGACTGTGCAACTGGGAGGAGGAGCGCTTTATCAGGACACAGCCCAGAAAACTTTACATTGTGTAATGATTCATGCAGATGTACTGTTTTTTTTTCGACTCCCAGTATGTCCTCACGTACCACAACCACATATGTGCAGGGAGAAACTCCAGTTAATCAAGCGTTACAAAGATTTATTCACTGTTTTTTGACTTGTTTAAGTTATTTTCAGCTGTGATTTATTTGTCTTTGTATTTGCCAAGACAATAACAGACTAAACACTGGAGGTAACACAAGACATTAATCACAGTGGAAGTCATTGTTGTTTGGGTAGAAGCCATGAAACTCCACTTTTGATTGAACTAGGATGTTGCTACTGTATAGTTGTTAAAATGTCAAGGTTACCATGTGAAATGATGATGATTCTTTGCCAAATTCACACCTGCAATAAATGTTTGGCCACTTGGTGGAAAAGTAAAATAAGCTGTGAACACACTGACAAACTACCACCCTTTAAAGGAATAGCTTGACATTTTTGTATTTTTTTCATAACATAAAACATGACTTTTTTTGTCTGGTGAAAAAAAACAACCCTTTTTAGAGTGGAACACATGGAAGACAATGAGCATGTTATGTTATCATTTAAGTATCTATTTAGTTTACCAACAGAAGTCAGAAATATCTGGAATTTCTGGACGATTTTGTGTCTCAATCTGCATGTGATATCCCACTGCTTAGATTCCCATCATGACAAGTTTGAGAAAGGGGATTAATTAAATTATTTGACAAATATTTTGATATAATATATAATATGTAATATAATAATAATTATTTGACAGCACAAAGCACCCAATAAAACCACTTCACTGTTCAGTGATGCCGTTTTTATTTAGTAGTGAGCATTAGAGGTGCTCGTAGACAGATTACGTCATCATTGGAGCGCGCTAGCTGTATCCAGACTTGCTAAACTAAGATAATCCCTGCAGCTGCTAGCTGTAGCTTCATATTTAAATGATAGACATGAGAGTATTATCAATAACTTCATCTAACTCTTCAGCACCTGAATCAGCATATTTCCGAATTTGCTTTGAAGACACAAGCTCAGTTGTGAACAACAACATCTCAGCAAACACGGTCAAGAGTTAAAAGGGATAGTTCACCCCAAAATCAAAAATACATATTTTTCCTCGTTCCTGTAGTGCTATTTATCAGTCTAGATTGTTTTGGTGTGAGCTGATGAATGTTGGAGAAATCGGTTGTAGAGATGTTTGCTTTCTCTCCAATGAAATGGAACTAGACGCCACTTGGCTTGTGGTGCTTAAAATGCCAAAAAATAAATAAATTAAAAAACAAAACTGCAATGTGTCTCTCCAGAAAATGAACTAAAATCTTGAAAATAGCTTCTGCAGGAATCTCCAACACTCTGCAACTCAAACCAAAACAATATAGATAATATAGCAGATAAATAGCAGAACAGGTGAGAGGAAGAATATTTTTTTTTTTGGTTTTGAGTTGAACTCTCCCTTTAAATGTCAGCACTGAAAGCTGCAGAATAAAGTTTGCATTTTCACCTCTGTTTCCCCTCGATGCTCCAGTTTCCTTTCAGTGTGAACACATGCTGCCCAGGTGGGCTGGAGAATATACAGCAGGCTAACCACAGGTGTAAATGTTAGTGTGTTAGTTTGCCTACTCTTCCTCCATATCCAGTTCATCATAGGTACGTCCTGACACCAGTGACCCTTAATAACTTCAGCATGGTTGAGATGATGAGGACAACAGATAACAAGTAAACTGAGGTGCTTTTCCTATTTTGCCAAATTTTATCAACTTGAAACTTTGTGTTGTGCTTAAACAGAGGATGGCTGTTTAAGGATTAACTTGAGAGATGAAAATTGGACAACTGTGATTTTAATGGGAATGATTTTTTGTTTCAGATGCAGTGCTTTAAAGGCCTGGCTATCAGAATGAAGCAGTTATGTTAATACATAAATCATACATTAATTTTGGTCAAGGAACGATGGCTCCATCTACAGGAAGATTACAGTACATTTAAATGATGATTGCACTTTGGCATTACGTTTCAGTTAAATTACTGAAGTCGATATTAAAACTAAATTAACTGAGCTGTTGAGTTTAATGTTGCTGCTTGAAATAAACTGTAGTCAATAATGCGAAATGAACAAGCTTGACCTATTTTCATCATTGCATCTCCATCTATACTTCAAAATATACTGCACCTTTATTGCAAAAATGGTGATTATGCCATAATGCTCTATACATTTGCCCTGTACTTTCATACTGCCTGAATAAGCCTAATTTGAATTCATAAATATGAAGACATCCTTTAATGTGGCTCAATTTCTTTATTTAAAGAACTGAAAATGCAACAGATAAAGCTACAGTAAAACAAGCTTCACAGACAAAGCAGAACACACAACAGTGCAGATAACATTCAGAATAATACTGGTCCCACCATCAAAATGTTTGCTCTAATAAACTACATGCTGTAACAGAGTTAAACAAATTTGCTGCAGTACATTTTATGCTCGTTCGGCTGCTGGGTAAAACTTTTTAAACCGGTGCAGTTGTATGGTGTTCCCTTGTCTAGCCCATCGGCCAAAGTAGATTATTATTATGATGTCATTCAATGAAAGCAAAAATTAGCGCAGAAAGGCTGAGTAATGAAAACAGATCCAGAAGCAGACAGACCACTGGTGTATTTTAGGCTGGTGGTTCAGTCTGGAGAGTATTCGTGTCACACAGGGTAGAGCAGGTGTCCCGAGAAGTGGCTTTGGGTGTTCAGGCCAATGGTCCCCTCGTTGGCCTCTAGCCACACTTGGTCTCCTTCTTCCAGTTGGAGCACTATGTCCCCTGATGACAAGTGGTGACCTCCCTGATAAACATTGAAACTGTGCAGCGCCGGCTTGCTGTTAACCAGCAGGTCCACATTTCTCACAGAGGTGAAAGACATGCAAAGAAAGCTGAACTCATAGACACCTGGGATGACGCATTTAAAAATGCCAGTCTCTGTGCTGTATTGGTTCTGTTTGTCGTAGATGACCTGATGGAAACGAATGATTTTCTCTGAGGATGGGTCATACTCGCCCAGGCGGACGGAGAAGGCAGATTGTGGCTGTGTAGCATTTATTTCATGTGCTGGCGGTCCAGGGGGGCCTCTCGGGCCAGGGGGTCCTACGGGACCTGCAGAGGAACAAAAGCATAGATGACTTCAAAATGCTGTAAAAAGGCAGAGCACACTTTAAAGTTGTAATTATCCACATTTGCAGCTTTTGATCTTCTTTGATAAAATTCTCTGACACGCTGGTATGTTATGAATTATCCAGAAGTGTTAATAAAGTTAGCTTATTTACTCAGTTACTATACCTAACACCCAGACACACCAAACCAACATCAAAGAACTAGTGGCAACAAAGGCCGACTTTCCTGTCACCTCATGTCCCCTGCGTCTGGTCTTGAACATATCACAAAGACTACGACCATCTGCCAACGAGCTTGTAATGCTCTGTGAATGTGTGAGAGGAAATAACTTTCCATACCAGCAGGTGGCGGTAGTCTGCTTTTGTTATTAAAAAAGGGAAAACTGAAGACTGATGGGACAGATTCAAGATGCTAGCTAGCAAGGTGCACATTAACAACACAACCTGATGTTTAAGGAACAAAGCATATTTACTTTGCTCTAACAAACAATAACACAAACAATTACAAGCTGTTTCTGCTGAAGACCTAAATGGCTAAATAAAATAATCTCAGAGTACTGTAGGGTTTGTTTTTTTAAATGTTAATTTAAAAAACAAGGCTCAATCAAGGCAATCACGTTCACATGTATGTTCGGGTACATCACTGTTTGTGAACCACTGTTCTAAGCTATAATGCATTATTTAGTTAAACGCATTTCTCTCATAAAACATGGTAATAAAATGCTCACAATCTAAAGGCCCTGATTGTTATGAAAGATAAAAGATGGATATTTCACATACTTGTTTTATGCTGACCAGGCATGAAGATAATGAGACTGAGCTTGTTTGTCTGTGAGATTCAGTATTACATACTGTGTACAGCAGGCTGAGGAGAGGAATAACTGAGTAGATTACCTCGTTGTCCTGGAGGTCCTCGAGGTCCAACGAGTCCAACTCGCTCACAGTCTGTATCTGTCAAAAAGATGTAGAAGTTAAACTTATTTATCCTTTAAATTCAATGAATTTTTCAAAATGTGTTGGTAATGGTGTCTTTTGGAGTGAGTAACACCTTCACCAAGATGATAAAAAACTAAGAGCAGGTGTGATCTGAATGATCTGAATGATGTTTGACTTTTTCTTTTAAAAAATGACTACCACTTGTTAGTACTGTTGTTAACACCAACCTCTTCTTCACTGACTTCCTTACAGCTACTCCCGCCTGCAAGATCAAACACCACATGTAGAACGATTTTCACACAAATGATTGGAGAGGAGATAAACACACCAGGTTAAAAACAGAATGAAAAAATGAAAATGATTGGGAATTCAGAGCTGAGAGTCTTCCCCTGCAGTCAAAATGTTTGGTCCAGTGCTGGTTCACCTGTGCAGGGTCTCTCCCTCCAGGGTAGCAGGTTCAACCCAGCGATGTTGCCGCAGCGCACGAGCCGGTTCCTATTTGAGATGATGCCGAAGGCATCAGAGGGGACGGACGTGATACCGGTGTTGTCACAGATGATCCTAGACAAGGTGACTCTGGACAGAGCGTTCCTCTGAGCCCGGTTGAAGACGCCAGGGTTCTCATACCACAGCCTGATTATTTGACACAAGAGTAAGCAGAGTCAGTGTTTCAGATGCATCTATTTTTGTAATGTTTGCATCACTGTATGAATCCACACACTGACCTGTCACCTTGCCGGATTCTCTGGAACTGTGTTGCAATGAGGCAGGCGAATAGAGGCCCCACGCGGCCACCTCGAACAAACGGCTCGGCCACACCTCCCAGCCAGATGTCAATGTTGTCGGGTGTACCATAGAGCTGCAGCAGCCTGCGAGCCAGGTCACTATTATTCAGGACCTGTGCAAGCTCTGCCTGGTTCCTGGGCGTAGACAGGCCGCAGAACCTGCGCCAGGCGTTGTAACCTAAATAAATAAACCACAAGTGAGCAAAGAGTGAATGAGGACAGTTAAAAAGGAGCTTAAATATTAGCAAAGAAAATCAGAGTGAGGGGATGTACCAGGCAAGCCGTGGTCACGTCCCCTCTCCATGTTGAGAGATCCCAGGTCCAGAGCCAGATGCATCACAAACTGGAACAACCTTTCCCTCAGAGCATCCACCATCATGTGATCCTGAGTGTTTAGTTTAGCAGGACGGCCGACCAAACCACGGATCACAGAGTCGATGCCACCTGGAGACATCAAATAAACATTAGGGTAACAGTTTCAGGCTGAGTGCCTGATATGATAACTTCTCTCTGTACAACTCACCCTCAAAGACGAGCCTCCAGGGGGTG
Organism: Plectropomus leopardus; assembly: GCF_026936395.1. Lineage (NCBI taxonomy): Eukaryota > Metazoa > Chordata > Actinopteri > Perciformes > Serranidae > Plectropomus > Plectropomus leopardus. Next base: position 16,167,689 of record NC_142195.1, on the reverse strand, counting down.
AAGAAGGCCTTGAACAAGGGGACACTGGGGAACCGGACATCCTCCCTGTAGTTTGCATCCAGACGGGATATGACTGGTTGGATGGCCAAGTGGGCGAAGCGGTATGCTGCTGTTGCAAAGACGTTGGAGATGCTGGGGTCAACGTTGGCATTGTAGCCGGGGTAACGCCCGAGCTGCCTACGTATTGCGTCGTCACCCACAATGTGGGGCAGATAGTCCCTGAACACAAACAACTGAGAGAGACAGAGAGATTGGTTTTGAGCTGGCCACTTTCACACTACACGTCACATTCACCCATTCACACACACTTCTACACACTTTTAAACTGCGGCTACCAAACATGGTGCCACCTGCTACTCAGTAACCTTTTATCCGTACTCACACTCTGATGGTGGAGACAGGGATGGAACCGCTGACCTTCCCATCAGAGGACGACCAATTCTACCTCTGAGCCACAGCCGCTCCATAAATATATGACCACTGACTCAGGTTGACCTACCTGTGTGTAAGCACCCATGATCTTGCGGGCCTCTTGGTAGAGTGTCTCACTGTCCCAATGTGGGTTTAGCCTCTTCAGTTCACGAGCCAGGCGGTTATGCTCACGCATGAACAGTGTGTGAATGGATGTCAGAGCGATGTTCTCATCCACACGGACATCACCTTACAGAGAGAAATGTGCACATCAAACAGTCACTCAGAAGTTCATATTCATGTGTTTGACATATCTTTCTATTAGGACTTACAAGTTGTAAATAATGGCCTTATTAATGGTTATTAGCTATTTCTCAATGCTTTATGCACCAGCAATGAAACATTAAAGGAATATTTAGATTACAAAATGTCCTCTCTTTTTTAAAAGGTCCAGTGTGTAGGATTTAGGGGTAGAAATACAGTATTATAGAATAAGTATGTTTTATTTGGTGTGTAATCATCTGAACATCAGAATCATGTTTTCGTTAACTAAGAATGAGCTGTTTATATAAACAAATAGGACCAGGTCCTCAACCATGGTGGCAGTCTGGTTGCACTGCTATGTTTCTACAGTAGCTCAGACCGGACAAACGAAACACTGACTCTGGATAAAGCTATTCTTGTGTAATTCCACCTTGAAAAATCTGTGTTTTTCAAGGTGGAATTACTTTATAGTGTTTTAACCAGTTTAAATCACCGGGTCATTTTATTTTGTAGAGGAGAAAACCTAATAATAATGATAATAATAATAATAATAATAATAACACCTCTCCTTTTAAAAACCCCCTCAACGTGTGGATCTCAAGTTATCAGATAAAAAAGGTGAGCACACATTAGCAGGTGCTGGACTAGCAGCCTATCTGTGACATGCTAAACAGCGTAGGAGAAACTTAAAACTTAATTCATTGTTTTTATCAGTTTTAATCCTGGCATGTGTTTGTTTTGGAGACCTCTGAAAATATTTTGACTCCCAGTAAAAAACAACCTAAACTGAAGAAATCCTAACCGGAATAAGTTTTAGCTGGTTGCAATCTGCAATTCTCACTGCTCGATGCCACTAAATGCTACACTGCTGTTAACAATGGTTGATTAACAATTGTTAATCAACCATCTACAAAGCTTGTAGTTATAATGAAAATGCATGATGACTCACCTGCTATGAAACAGGGTACCTCCCTGGCGTTGGTGTCGTTGGTGACTCTTCTGCGAGTGGCACACATGTTCACCTGGAGAGGGTGGAAGGGCAGAAGAGGACGCCCGTTGTCATTGAACTGTTTATTCACGCGCAGCAGGCCGCCATCATTCTCGAGGTCACGAAGATCCCGTGCAAGCATCTCCTCAGAGCCGTAAACCTGGCCGAGATCCAGGAAGGCCGTCAAGGCATTGATCTGCTCTCTCTTTTTGGGATCACCGCCAAAATTGTAGGCTGAGAATCCAGTTCCGCAAACAGGGGCTGATCTGAAAGCAGGGATACAGCTGTCTGGTCCGGTGGGCAAGCGGGGATCGTTGGGAGGAATCTGTTTGTAGTTAAGAGAGACCAAAAGTTATGGGAGAATCTTTTAGTGAGCACATCTCAACATTTAAGTTTGAGCTTTGACACCAACCGCGATGGGGATGCATGGCTCAGTTTTCTCACAGCTCTCGTCACAGTTAATCCCGTTGCTGAAGGAGCGGATGCTGGGAGAGAAGGGCGTGAAGGTGAGATCGTGGTCGTTCCACTGCCCGAACAAGGTCACCATGTGTGAATATAGTGTGTCGTTGACCACGCCTGCGTCTGTTGTGCTTAGGATGTTGTTGGACACCTGTCGCACCTGAGAGTCGAGGAGAATTGTTTAGTTTTAATTTTACATCAGCAATTACGTATATCAGACAAGGTCTTACGAGGTCTTACCAGTGGGAGAAAGAAATTGTTGATTGTTCGGTTGTTCCAGCCTTTTGGCTGGGAGATGCCGTCATCATATTCGGCAGGTAGCCAGCGGGTGAACTCTGTATTGGAGGCTCCTAGGCGCGGGTTTTTTCTAAAAGAAAACAAGAGACGTTTGAGTTTAGAAATGCTGCTTGAGAAATCCCCGGAAAGTGTACACACCTTCTGCGGTGTATGGCCAAAGAAGTTTAGGTTTATTTCATAAGCATTTCCTTTGAATGTAAGCAACACTCAATCTCACTGATCTGACATGCTTCCATTAATTCAACACAGGCTGCCCTTTGAAAATAAATCATGCATATTGCATGCATGTGGGGTGTTGTTATTCTGAAAAGTAGTACGTCAAAGGAACCAAAAGCTGAGTTAAGATTGTAATGTTGAAATGTGGCTAATTAGTTTGAGTAAAGGACTTCAGTTTAAGGTTTGGTGTAATATGAAAAAAATGTTTGCATATAAAAGTTATCTATGTTTTTATGTGAAGTTACAGAGGTCAAAATACAGAATAAAGACTGAGTTTATCACACTTAAATATTTCTCTTACAGGTTGTTGCAGACGCTGGTGGCTGTGCGATACTTGTTGAGGTTTGGCGTGGTGCGGCATGATGGACGGGCGACTCGAGCTGAACATCCTGTTATATCTGCAAGCCTTCTCAGATCCTCTTCAGATAGCAAATCTGAAAAAATGACATTTTTCTTGGATTAACAATGTGTCTTTGCATGCTAACTTTATATCTCTAGTCTTTAATAACAGCTTTGAAGTGCTCCACTGTGCTCACATTACAAAAAAGTAAACCTCAGTCCTGCAACCAAGACCAGGAAAAGCTGTCGGCAAAAAACAATGCAAGCACTGTGTGTGTGTGTGTGTGTCTGTATTTGTTGTCTTTGTTTAGGTACTGCATGTCTGACCTGTTGCATTGAGTGAGCGCCTGTGCCTATGATGCACCCTCTCCTGCAGCAGACGGAGAGTTTGTGCCATGTAGTCTGCAGACCTCACAGCTGAGCGTGTGTCACCACGAGGCTGCTTCAGAAGACGAAGGGCATCGTGAGGACGCACCACCTCCTTGCGGACTCGTCTCAGACTCCTGGAGGAGAGGAGTCAAATTAAGTACAAATCATTGTTGTTTTTGAGCTTTAGTAAATTGTCCCTACAATTACTGAACTGAAAAGTTTGCATGAAAAAGAATAGCTTTTCAGTGTAAAATGATGCTAAAATAATTTGAAAGATAATCCCATTTTACTGTGAGATAAAATAACACATAAGATTAACTCACTCTTCTCTGGAGTACTTGTATGCATCATCCACAATTTTCTTTGCATCCTCAAAACATTTTTGAAGGAGAGGACTGCCAAGATATTGTCCTGCAAAGAAACATACAACAACATATTTATCAAATCCTTCATCAGTTGTGACAAAATTATTTTCATTCTAGTGCAGAATGTAGCCCACCTGCTGATTTGGAGTGAGCAGGAACCAGGCAGACGCCCAGCACAAGAAAGACAGAAAGAAGCATCTCTGAAATACATAAACAAAAGTCCATATAAAAACTACGTTGATGGCATTTGCCAAAAGGCATGTACAAAAAAATGAAAAGCACCATGTAACATAAAAACTACAATAATCACAATGATACATTTTAATTTTTTGAGCACTGTTCATGGCACTTAAAGACATTTTACACAAGTTGAAACTATCATCAAATTAGAATACACTAAAAATATATAAAACAAAAATTCAAATCAAAAAGCTAAGTCTCGTTACCTGTGTCTGTGAAGATAGCTGTGAAGATTTCTCTTGGAGATGTGGAGTTTGCAGCGTTGTCGCCTTCTTTATATTCAGTGTGAGGCCCCGAGGCCTCGCCCCTGGGGTTGTCCAGGTGAAGCTACAGTCAGTAAAGACAACTTCCTCCTTCCTTCTCTCCATGCTGAAGCAAAATCTTTACTCTTATCAGTTATTGTTTCTGATTGGAAGGCCAACTGATAGGAATGATGTTTTCATTTAGAAACTAGTATTACGAGCACACGGTAGTGATGGTGGTCATCATAGCAACAACAACGGTCATTATGCTTGCATAATAGTATATTATTTCTAGTTTTTTTGTGGCATTTTAGTATGAAGGTATTTGAATAAATTATTTTCTAATTAATTTTATGACATTAATGTTTAAGGAACATTTCAGACACATTTTAGAAATACTCTTTGTGTAATCAGTCTTTTTTCCACATTATATTTGGACCCAACTTGATCCATTCCTTCTCACTGGAGAAATAGTTTTAAGCCACAATTTTTTGTAAAATTCACTGGGGCATTTTACTCCTTTATTGACAGCTGACAGAAGAGAAATGACAAGATTTGGAAAGTTCTCTTGTTTTTTTTTCTTTTTCTCAGTTGTTTACTGATGTTGCCATACAGTCTTACCACACACAAACTGATCAACTTGAGAAAGTCCTTGAAAAGAGGAAATTCATGCTTGTTCCCAATAATAAAGATTCAGCTACTTTTGCACACTACAATAAAAATACAATTAAAATAAAAATAGCTCCGGAAAAGAGCTGCACTAACACATTCAAATCAAAAGAATATTGTAATAATACACTTAATTCTCTCTCAAAAAGAAAGAGAAGAGAATTTTGGCAAAAAATGTTGGCAACCTTTAATAGATCACTTAAAATTAAATTTTCTGGCAAGAGATGATATTGGATCCATCACTGTTCCTATTATTATTTGAATGTTATATATTTATATTTATTTATTTATTTATTTTATTCAGAAAATCCACTTTTTCCTTTGTTTCTGTCTCTTGTGTATATTCTATTTGAATCCCCCTTCTTTCTTCTTTTTCTTAATTCATTTTAAGATATACATTAATGCTGTTAATATACTTTCTATGTGTGCAAGTGAACATGTGGGTAGAGCTTTGTATGTGCTGTACAATATTATCATAAAACAATAAATACAATTCTTTTTGGCATGTGAAGAATGGAAGTTTACATCAGTGCTGTGTTAACAGTATTAACTTTAGGTATTAGTCACGGGGCATCACAGGTCAATAAATGACCGGTTACATGTGTGAGACATGGTTGTGCAATGAGGAAAAGGAAAAACAGATAGAAGTTTAAACACAAGTTTACCTTGAAACCCTGTTTGGGTGGGGAGCTCTGAGGCTGTGGATACAAAAGCTTTTTACTAGCTGTCACGCAAAATTGCCACTGATAACAGAACAAAGAACAGGAGTTTACGGAAAGTCCATTGGTTATGAAAAGCTTGAGTTGTCAATAGTATGAATAACATGTTTTGGAGATTATTACATAAGGTCAATTTGACCGCAGAAAACAGAAAAAGGCCTTGAAAATTCTAATAATTTATGATAAAAAGCATTTCATCTGGTGGATTACACTTGTAATCACAAACACACACAGCTCAGACTACAGGCTCTCAGTGGATGTGTGATTTAAATATGTCTCCTCTGACTGTGTTTTGTATAAGGAGGTGAGAGATTTCAATCCAGAACTCTACAGACTCACCCGTCATCTCACTGAGACTTGGCCTTAATTTCAACAAAGTCAGCTGTAAATTTATTTAAATCAAACAAAAAAAAACAAAACACCAAGAAAACATTGCAAATTTAGGTGTGGACAACCTCTGATGTTGTTTGTGTTCTGTACCTGTACCCAACTGCAGGACTGGATGTGCACATTATCCCCCTTCTTTGTTTTAAAATGATTTAAAAATGAATTTTAACTTGTATGCATTTGGATGCCATTGTTGAAAAGTTGAGGAACAGGTTGCACATCATACTTGTTGGTGTTGGTGTTTTGTTTTTCTGTGGTGTGACGGAGCATCAGTGACTACAAGTGACTGACAGCTTGTGGTTTTCTTTCTTACTCTAATGCGTGATGGAAATGTGCAGTGAACAAAAGGTTCCAAAACAAAATTTCAAAGACTTCGAAGACAAAGCTTAGTTCGACTGTTTGTTAACAAAGTGCGAGGTCACTTTTCAGTCAGCACATCACTGTGTTTGCAACATCCAAAAATGAGTTGCACTAATCACCTCCAGTTCCCTCTTTGAAGAAGTAAAAAAAGCAGAAATTAACAGCAATGGCTGAAACATTCTTAGTCAACTTCAGGTTTTAGCAACAAATCATATTTCTCCAGTGGGTTGGGTTGGTTGGTGAGCTGTTTCTTGTGTATCAGACAGGAGAGGCTGTTGGGAAATCCTGCTTCAACAATCAAGCAACGATTCTGCACCGTCAGAGGAGCAAAAATTTTATAATCATTAAAAGATCTTGACTAACAGATTCAAGTTGAAAATCTCCATGTTGTTGATGACTTTAGCTGTAGCCTCAACAATACCTCATAGTTTTGCTGGTAGTAAGTGTAATTCCCCGCTTGGTCCAGGAAGTATAGCTCTGGACAAAGCATGAGTCATTTGTGCCCTTTATGATAACAATAACTTAGTATACAAGTTGTCAGTACAGACCTCACCTTTACTATGAATATCACAAGGAAGCGAAGTCCTCGGCACTGAAGGCAATAAATTCAAGGCGTCTTACCCCAGACTAGTTACGCTAAATGGAGTTTCCAACATGCGGGAAATCTGATCTTACCCTATTCCTGATTAGACCAATATTACAGTCATTAAAGTGCATTTTATGATGCTTATAGAGAGCTATTTAGGACAGGCAGGAGTTTATGTGTCCATTTACGTACAAAAGCAGGAGCTTTATGAACACACAATGCAAGGTAGTGGAGCCAGCCCTCCAAAACAAGCGATAAAGCCGCTGATTGGGCCTCCCTGGTCCAGAATGTTCTTTTTTAATGAAAAAGAGACAACAAGGAAATAAAAATTTCACTTGCTGACTAAAAATGGACATTTCATGCCATTGTTTCAGACAAAGGTAGGTGAAATGGACAATTTAGCTAGACAAGTAATTTACTCTCCCCTACAAAACATTCATTCCCAGGATTCTGTGGTTTAAAAAACAAAATTTCTCTAACCTGATCTGTAAATCATTATTTACAGGTTTCCCAGTAAATACACAAATTCTGTATTTTTTCCATTTAAGAATGATGTTGTTACTACTATGTCTCACTTAGTCTTTACTTGCTTATTTGTACATTATGTGTGATTAAATACATAATTTGAACATGTTACAACCAAATCCTGCACAGGACCTTCAAAAGCCTGGGCCTGGTCCTGCAAAATGGTACTCAGCAACATCAGCTCTGCAGGAAACATCCACGGACAAAAGACAAACTTGAAAATGAAAGGGACAGAAAAAAATGCAGCTTGCCCATTTGATAGACATCCTGTCTGATTTTGTCTCACCGCGAAAACAGCCAACATTACTAAGGTTAGCAAATGTGACGATCAGCTTGCACGAAAAGTAGAGACGTGTTTTCATTTTCACCGCAAGAATGCATACTTGTTCTTACAATTGGCAACTCTCTCTTAAGCAGGTTTATCACCCTGCATGACATCTGGCAAGTTTACCCAACCTTTAAGAAATATGAAAGCCTTTTATGCTACTAAATAAACAGCAGGCAGTGCTTCACATTTATTTAGATTTGACGGGAGTCAACACCTGTGTTATTTATGCTTTGAATTGTCTTGCTTAACTTAAAGCCAGTTTGAGAAACACGATGCCACATCTTGTTTTTTTCATGTATATTTCCTTTTTTTTAAAACACAAAGGCAAATTCAGTTTGGAGATGAATGCCTAATATGGAGACATGCTGTATGTACTTGCATAACACTTACCCTCTAAAATGTTTCATAAATTACATCTATTTTCCATAAAATATAAAATTGCACAAAGAAAAAGTATATATCTCAAATTCATTTTTCCCACTTCACCATTGTGCCTAGTATCTTCAGTCCTGGTCATGATTGTTGTTGTTACACAAATACAGATTTTCCCCCCTGTCATTAGCCTGTATTTATCTGCAGACTGAAGTTAACACTTAGCTGAGCTGTCTTCTTTTTTACTTTTATACCACAAACCTTACTGTATTTCTAAGTCCTGATGAATGAGCAACTGGTAAACAAGGTACAAGGTACCTTACATTAAAGGGTTGTTTAAATTGTTGCACTACATAAACACATAATTGCCTGAATGTCAAGTGAGTTTATCAATGACAAAGTTGTTAGAATTAAATAAGACAGCAATAAAAGCAAAATATGACCATAAGTGTCTGTGTGGAAAGTTAATATAGCTTCAGTAATTGTGTACATATCTAACTTAGCTATTTATTTATATAGCTCCCTAAAGATCTCTGCTAATGAATTGGATTGCTGCAACAATAAGAGAAGGGCATTTTAAAACAATATCACTGGACATGGACAAATGTTTGTGCCTAAGACAATAATAGCCCAATGACAGCGTGCATATAAAGCTTCACATAAAATACAGTCAGTTTGCAAATGTGCATCAATAACTGGTCACAATACCAGATTGTGTTTGGGCAGGTTTTTCTCTTATGTTTGTATTAATGCACTTCTTTTATGCTATTTCTATAGGTGTTTTTCATCTTTAAATATAATAACAGTTATTATCACTTGATACATACATACATATGCCTTGAATTACCGGACATACCATACTAAACTATGGGATATAACTATACTATATTACTCTTGATGACAAAGCAGCTGCACCATGTGGCTTGTCCAAATGTTAAAAAACCAAAACTGAACTTTCACTCCTAATGGTTTGGTGAGGGTTAACTTTCCACCTTTGGGCCTTTTAATATCTGGACACAGATTATTTCAGAGTTAATAAAAAGGAAGTATAAGACGGGCTAGATATGTAGTAACTTGCAGCTCTGATTTTTAATACTTATACTTTATGGTGACTTACAGCACAGATAAAAAAAAGCTTCAGCGTGTCCTTGCTGTGGATGAATTACATTTGAAGAAAAAAGAAACAGAAAAAAATTCTGTTGCAAATTTTGAACTTGGAGGAAACAGCAATGCGTGTCAAAGTGATTTCACAAGATAAGCAGTCACAAAGAAAAGGTAAAAACTTGTGAAGTGAGAATGAGGAAACTACAAAAGAAAAAAATGTTGCAATGCTGTTTTGGAATCCTACCTGCTATTATTCCCCAACATCTATTGTGACGCCAGGGACTTGGATCACTCAGCAGTACATGAAGACACTGCTTAAACTTTTTACTATCTGTCTCTCTCAGCACCTATTGTTTTCATTTCCCTTTAAGGTGTGTTATATGCCGATTACCTAAGTATATGCTCAAAAGGAAGTAAAAATCATGTTGTAAAAGTGCTCAAATGACCAGCACAGTAAAAATACAAATCAAGCTGGTTTATGTTACTGTATAAACTTCCAGAAAAGGCACACTTATCTGAGGCTTATTTCAAAGTTTTGAATTACTGGAATGAAACACCTGCGCTACTATAAACTACTGGTCATAAAGATAAGCCAAGAGACATGTTTGGGAAACCTTAGGGGCGACAAGGCAGCATTTAGTCATCCACAAAGCTATACCAGGGCAACAACTAATCCTTTAGAACAACTGACTGTAAACAGCAAAACAGATCATATATACTTACTCATTTCTGCTACAACTGACTCTGGGACTATGGAGCTTATTGGTAAAAAAAGAAAGCAGAGAACCACAGTATTCTTCTGATATTTTTAACTGCATCATTATGTGATATGTTAGGTATGGAAACCATGTCAAACTATCTGGTTGACACAACCCATAGTGCACAGCATGATAACAGACAGCCAGTCTTATCTGTGTTCTAGACAACTATAGGAAAACATTTGTATATCATAATTTACAACGTAAAGAAGATATAGTCAAGCAGGAACCATATAAGGCTATACCACTTATTGGGCTCAAGAAAACTGAAGAGAAAGAGAATGCAAAATGTCAAGTTGAGCCTGTGTGGCTGTATATGGTCAGACTCTGTGCAGCCTTCCACAATATAAGCTGAGCTTAACGTTAGCATGAGCTAAAACACACCCAGCTGCACTCTCAAACTGAATGCTAACATACTAAACTTAGCATCTTATCATGCCTTCTGTTAGCATAATTAATATGTTCACATGCTGACATTTATCATGTTACATTTGGCATGTTTGGATACTAATGTTCAAATAAGGCTTAAAACACTTTTTAATGTTAATAGAATTTTAGTAGAAGGCCGAAAATATGTTAAAATCATTGGTTTACGGACTCCCCTTTTGAAGCATTGAGTTTGGCATTTCAGCCGCCGCCACCTTAGTGTTTTAAAGCCAGCAGTGACCATATCTGAAAGGTACTGTGAGGCTGTGGAGGAGGAAGGGGTGGATATAACTCATAGGCTGTGGTGAACTCAAATTAGCCCCGCCTTTAATTATGTACTATAACTTTAAGCCTTAATAAAACTGAATGTGGAGAGTTAAATACAACGCATCCATGTGGGGAAATTAAAGGGTAAAACTGTAAAGATGGACATTTTTACATCAGGGTCTAAATGTACTTGCTTTTGAAGCAAGTCTCAAGTGTCCATTTGAGGAACTGCACTCCTGCATTGGCTTCATATTTCAGCCCCAGAGGTTTTAGCATGGATAAAGCTAAGCTTTAGCATATCTTTAAGGAATTGAATAGATTTTTAAGAGGCTTCAAAATTTTAAGAGGCTTGTCTTCAAACAGATAAATAAGCTGGTTTAATGACCAAACTGTGATTTGCTGGCTTTAGGAAGCAAGAAGTTTAAGAACCCCAGTCATGTGACTCTGCTCGATTCCTGCAAACAGACAGGACTGAGTTTGTACACGTTCATTAATCAGCAGCGAAAGATGAGACAAAAAATGACAGAGAAACAGTCAAGTGGAACCAGATTAACCTGACGAGACTGACATTTGGATTGCAGCCAGGGTCTCGCCTTTTACTGGTCAACTACTGGTAACACAATAATGACAATACCTTAGATAATTATCTCCAACAATGAACTGAAAACCATGAAGCTTTTTTTTAAATAAAAGGTCTACCCTATTAGCATTTAAAGCAATAACACTAGATTTCATCATTTGGTGAGAAAAAAAGTATATAAATAAAGGCTGCAGAGAACAGTGCATTAGTGTAAACTATTGTACATTTATCATTATATTTGGTGAAATGTGACTATTTCAGTGAACAGTTATTTGAAAGCCAAATTCCCTGTTACATTCTTTAAGGGTAACCCTATGAAACTGTACATAATGAAATTTAATTTAAGGAAATGTGCCAACTTCAAGAAATAGTGTTGACCTCCCCCAGAGAGAACTGAGATTCAAATGGATTTGTTTCTTCAAAATGTATAAGTTTCTCTCAAGTATAAAACTTTTTTCGAACGTTTCCTTTTTTAATTCAGCAGAACTAATGCTGACAAACACACAAGTTTCTTCCGCATGGAAAACGCTTTAGAGGAACATTAACCTTAACAGTCTTTGACCACAAGAGCAAATGCTCACACGTGAATCTCACACACTCAACAGTGCAGAATGAGGCACCTGTTGCGATAAGTTAATGAATCAGTTTGAGGTGCTGATTTATTTTCATCATGTGACTTTGACTTTATACTTTATAGCATTTTTTTCCTTGACTCTTTTTATTGGGGTTTTGAAAGTTAAACATACAGCTGAAAATAGTATAGGAGTGAAAGTAAATACAAAAATATAAAAAGCATTGTTCGACAAAATAAAAATTAAAAAGTTTACAATACATTTTTTTTTTTTTTTTTTTTTTTTTTTACAGACCGGGGGTTTGATTGAAAGGATGTCAGAAAGGCTTACCATGCTTTTGTGAATTATATTTAAACTAGGCTAGTTAGGAGAGGAAGCTGTCTATAAGAGGTTGCCAGATCCAGTAGAATTTTCCCTTACACCCTTCACAAGGGCAGAACGGGTTGGAGACCTTGACTGTTTCCAATTTAATAATATCAGTCTGCGTGCACGTTGGGTCAAAAATAATATCATGTTTTTCTGAAAGTTGGTTTACACGAGATCAGAACCTGTAATTCCTACATGCAAATATCTGATATCCTTGTTGTCTGGCTTTCCAATGGAGAAATCCAGGTGGGTACAACAGTGGACTAAACATTCCCGGGGATTACTATTTGATTAGTTATAACATTATTTAGACTCTTTACATCTGTGGCCATAAATCAAAATCAAAATACAACTGTGCTACCTAAAGTGCTCGCTAGAAAAAAAACATATTTTATCTTAATTAATAGCCTTAAAAGACACATCATTAATGCAATATTTTTTTCCATTGACTTGAACTCTGCAGTAGCTTAGTTAAGAACTGAGACTGAAATTATAGGACTCTATCTGAGTATGATGGCCAAGCTCTTTAGGCTGGAAAATCTGCAGTCAGTGAAAGTGTGCTAACCTGTCCAGGGTGCACCATACCTCTCACCCAGAGCATGCAGCTCCTGCAGCTCTGCATTCGTTATTCAGCTATTTGGTCATCAACCCCAGCTACTGGAAAAAAATACTTTCAGCTTAGTCATCTCAGAGTCCCAGGTCAGATGAGGGGCAGGAAGATAGTTGCATGTATTGCCTTTGTGTCTTACTTGAAACTACCACTAGAAGGCGCCAGAGTGATATGGCCAACAAGATAGTGGGGAGATCAATAGTTCCTAGAAACATTGCTTTTGAACAAAACAAGCTGAAATCTTTAAACCACGAAGCTTCACATCTACTCATGGTATGGCTCAATGTATTGTATGGCTTTAAATGTACAAATAAACGTTAAAGAACAATTTACAACCAGAAGAGAACAGTTTAAGTTATCAAAGCATCGACAAAAGACTGGAGGTGACAGATCAGTTCAAAAGAGGTCTGATGCTGACATTAAAGATGATACTGACTGACTTAGATGTTTTGATTGTGTCCTAATTATCACCATTTCTGGAAAGTTAAAAGGAACATTTTGTTGCGGGGAGGAGGGGGTCAAAAAATTTTGCTTGATTTTCTCCAACAAAAACAGATTAAAATCAGTCAATGGAACAACAATTAGCATCAACGCGGGCACAACATGGCGTACATATAGTCATTTATAGTTTTAAATAGCATTAGGAGAAACCATCAAGACTTTGTTAATCACCACAAGGCTTCACTGACTGTAACACCAACACTGACTGTGCTGAAATAGACTTTTAGAAGATTTATAGTAGAGTATTTGATATTAGACAAACAAAACTGCAGCATATATTTTAGTATTCACAACCAGAATGCACCAAACTACAGGTGACAAAATGCAGCCACTGTGCATTTTAAAAATATGTTCAGCACTTCTGCAAACACATCAGAGTTTTTAAATAAACACTAGCAAGTTTTCACGCCTTGGTGTGAGAAACTTGATATGAAACTTTACTAGTATTAGCATATTGAGGATCAGATGTTTTTTTTTTTTGAACTGGTTCCGCTATGCTGAAAACAAGTTTGATCAAACTACCACGAGGTGCTTTTTTCCCCACTTAAACCCTGGTTGGTGGGGGCTGTAGGTAGCAGGTGGGCACTGTCAGATATAAACTGCACTCACAGTTCCTTTTACAGACATCTGGAGGGAAGACATTCAACTAAAAGCCTGAAAATAACAGACGATGGCCCCGCTCAAGACTGCTGTGCTTCTCTTCATTTGTCTTGGAGGCTGTGGTGAGATTTTAATTCATTGTACTCCGACGATGATTTACAACGTGAATAGTAAAAACAGTCATGCGATGAGACAGATTACAGTGAGGATTAATGATGAATATTTTCCTCTGCAGCTCTGACTTCAGCTTTTAATGTTGGTGCTTTCCAAAATGTTCCAGACACCCTGAGAGAAGTAAGTTTATGATTTTTAAATACTTTTAACAAAATTATATTTTATATTTAAAACATTAATAACAAAACAGATTTTAATCGACAATATGATGTGTGTGTGTGTTACATATCCAACGCATTAAGACCTTACTAATAACCTACTATTGAATAACAAATATATATATAATATATTATATTATATTATAATATAATACACCTCTCAAGAAACAAATCCATGTTATTATAAAAAAATAATGCTTTTTACATGAAATCAAAGACATGGTTTATGAAAGCATTTTGTATATTGTGTGCTAAAATTGTACGTTATAATGCATTTAACACCTCTTAAGTGCGGTGGGGGAAATATTTAGATATTTTTAAGTACCCGTACAGCAGAGTGAAAATACTCAATTACAAGTAAAAGTCCTTAATTCAAAATCCCACTGAAAAAGTAGGTTCAGAACTATTTTCAGCAAAACATAGTTAATGTATCAAAGTAAAAGTGCGTGTTTGCTAGTGTGATTGATATATTATCATACAGGGCATTATTAGACTGTTAATGCTGATGCATCTATTACCATTTTCGCATTTTAGGTTGTGGAAGTTGTGCTGGTTTAAACTATTTAACAGTTAGGTAGTTTAACTATGTCAGGAGTTTAGAGAGAAAAGAAGTGTTTGGTGGAACAAATTATAGACATTTGAAACATCTTAAGAGGCCCTAACTACACACAGTTTTAGAATTTCAGATCACAAGCAAACAGCTCGACGCCACTGGTTTAAAATAATATATTGTATTTTATAAACGAATCATTTATATATTCTTCAAGCAAAATCGTAATCTCCAAAGTGACTCAGACTAGTTACTATATCTGTCAAATAAATGTGGCGGTGGGCTCAAAAGTGCATTTGTTTTTTGAGTTGTAGTGGAGCAGAAGAATAAAGTAGCATGAAATCTAAATACTTGAGGAAAGCAAAATTTCATTTGAGCGCTGTACTTTAGTAAATGTACACAGATACTTCTATCTTGGAGTTGTAATGATGGCGCCACAGGAAAATATGACACTTCAACACCACTGTTCCACTCTTTAAAAGAAACCCTGCAATTACTGAAACTGTACATAATATTATGAAAGGCAGTGACACAAATGTAAAGATATAGAGTTTACCTCCCCCAGAGAGAACTGAGATTTGCATTTCTTCAAAATCATAAAGTCTCTTAGCATACTGCCACCCCTAGAAGATTTAAAGCAGTGATTCTCAACCTTTTCCATGTCATGGACCCCTAAACTGATACAGATGACAGGCAGCAGACCCCGATTTAATAAGGATTCAATTCACAACCTCCATCTGAAAAGATTTGGTCTCGTCTTAGCTACTCCCAGTAAGGATGTGAGAGAGATTCAAGAAAGAGAGGCGATAGAAGTACCTGTGTTTCCTCGCTCAAACTCCTCAAGAGTCATCCTCTCTCCTTGTCTTCTCGAGGTGCATTTAAGGGATTGGAAGATTCTCCATTAAGGTGGAGATGGAGCAATTTCTGGGTCACAGGAGGAGCGAGGATGCAAGGAAGCAATCGTTAGCATAATAAAAAGCACCATTACTCACACTGAGCTCATTTCTATAGTGAATTAAATAGTGAAAAATAAACAAATCCCCATTTCCTGGGGACCCCTGGTAGACAACCACTGACTTAACCCTTTGAAACCTGGCGACATTCTTTCTCTTGTGCTACTTTCAAATGCAATTCAAAAGTATTTAAACTTTTGACCCTGATTGAAATTGGTGCAATTTCTTTCAAAAATATGGGGAAAAAGGAAATGAGCAACTTGTTCCACATACTGCAATTAATTAATAGATTTAGAAAATTATTTTCAAAAAAGGCTACGGTAAAATGTCTTGGGGGGAAGAAGCTAGGAATTAATTTTATTATTATCATGATTACATTTTTAAAATTATGTTACAGAATTAGAATTTTTAAGCAATTTTTCAAGCCTTGTATGCCTTTTTTACTTTATTTTTCTTTTCTTTTTTATATTAATTTTCAAGTAATTTTCTTGTACTTTTTACTTATTTCTTTCTATTTTTCAGGTCATTTCTTCTTTTGTTGCCAATTGCCTTATTCCCATGATTTTGAAAGAAAACAAGCCAAATTGCTCAGGTCTCAAAGGGCTAAAATATAACTAGCTAAATAAGACTTTAACATTTTTCTGATGTTTCCCTTTGTCGTTTTGCAGAACTGATGCAGGAAAACAAACAAGTTTCTTCCTCATGAAATACGCTTGAGAGAAAAATAAACATAACAGATTAATGACCACAAGAAGTAACGCTCACATGTGAATCTCATGCATGCAACAATGTTGAATGAGGCATTTGGTGCGTGATAGTGATTAATTCAGTTTTAAGCCTTCATTTATGTGACTTTGACTTTACTCTCAGACTGGGGACGTCTGCCAGGACTGCACCCAAATATTTGAACTCCTTGCTGACCTGCTTTCCAATGCAGACCTCCAGGTGAGTACAATAGCCGACTTAGCAGCAAACATATTTTCCAAAGATTAATATTTGCTCACTGATATCATTACTGATACTGTGTATGTACATATTCATGAGTCAAGATTAAGATACACACTGTGTGATCTCAAGTGCTTGCTAAGAACTGTGGTTGAATAGTTTTCGTTGAACTAAAGAAATTAAAATAAAACACTGAATTCCACTTCTTCTCTTATCAGCTGAAGCACATTCTTCACATTCAGAGATACAAATCATTTGTAATCAGTCACGCATGCAGTAAAATTCACATGTGCACAATAAAAAAAATAAAGGCCCCCTTTTCTTTGTGGTGCTACGCTGAAAGTTACTTCCTGTTTTCTAATGAAAGTTGAAATGAAATTTCACCAGCAGTTTCTGTTCCTCACCTGACCTAGAATATCCTCTTTCCTCTGGTCTCGTGGTCTGTTTGGGGGTCCCATCTGAGTCCAAAAAAAGAAAAGTAGAACTGGTTAATTTCTATGACTTCTAATAACTATTTTGAATCACACTCTAATGTAGAAGGACATTTCACTAGTATCCTTAACCTCTCTTCTTCTCCTCTCTTCTGTGATAAACATCATAAAACAACGGTAATTCAGCTCTATTTTACTGTGGCGGCAGCAAAAATGTCTTAGATATCACAGGTCATTAGAGGTGGAGGAAAGAAATCTGTAGGGCATAGTACTGTGATATTTTTGTGCGGCAATGTTACATGGATGCCTAGTATCAATTTCTTTATTGTATGAATTATTCATATTACAAATACAAATGAAGCTTTAGTAGCCTTCTAAAATAATATAATCAACTTCTTTTTCAGTCCACTAGATTCATTTTGCAGCCATAAAAATGACTGAGGCAGGATGAATTAACTGAAAACTTTATCTCATTATATAAAACACTCCTTTGGGGATGTAATTTTCAGCTGAAAAAAGGAAATAAATCACAGCTTATTGTAATAAATTCCAATACAATACTAATATCTCAACATGTTTAAAACTAAAATATTGTATGCTAACCTACTTAAGCATCATAATATTGTATTGTATGCCTCTGGTGATTCCCATCCCTAAAGGTCATCATCACATCAAAGAAACTGCCACATTTACATGGCTAGATACCACAAATTAAACAAATAAAGTTATAAATAAAACATTATAAAATAATCATATAAAAAAATACACAAAGGAGCTAATACATGATGAAATAATAATTATCAAAACTAAACACATATTGAGTTTGTTTATTTATAGTAGCAGGGCTGCAGTGTATTTTTATGGAATTAGTCATATCTATGTCAAAATGCTTCTTATTCAAAGGTCATTTTTTTTTTACACAATGTCTCCATTTACGACTCAGCTCGCAACTTCATCTGCCTTTTGTCAGCTACAGCCGCAACACTGACAAAATAACTAAAACACCTCGACATTACCTTAGCTAGCTTGACAAGGCTAACTTTACAGATGCTAACTAGCTAGCCCGTTATTTACCTTCTCTTGCTAAGATTTTTATTTGGCATTTTGGCGAAAGCTGGTAGAGGGTTGCTTTTAAATTCAGTTACCTGGCAGCTTCGTGACTCTGAAAATGCTCATCGGAGAAAGATACAACTCCGTGCAGAAAGACAAAGTTTTCTCTTAATCGTTTCTTACGAGCCTGCTGGCTAACTAGCTGTTGATGAGTTTGTTCCGAGGCACGTGATTGGCTGACAGGTGAGAGGGGCGGGACCTGGTGACACCTTCACTGTCAGGAAAAAGTACAAGAAATTTCATTCATTGCAATAAATAAATAAATAAATAAATAAATAAATAAATAAATAAATAAATAAATAAATAAATAAATAAATAAATAAATAAATAAATAGATAAAATGATAAAATGATAAAATAAAATAAAAGAAACTTTTTTGCCATAAGAATAATTTAGTTTAATACATTATAAAATTAAGTATTAAAAACTAAGTATTTATGTGTTAATTTAAGCATTTTTGAAGGAAATGCAGATTTTTGACTCCAAGGTGAGAGGTAAAACTAACCAGCCATAAATGCAACTGGCTTTGCATTGCACCTGCTCAAAAATGCTATACAGGTGACATCTGTGTTTTTCTCTCACTATTTTATTGTGTGTTTTCATGTTTTTCAGCTTCTACATTCCATATCCCAAACAATGAAACTGACCCAGTGAGGGAAAAAATGATTCATTTAATTACAAAAACGAATTGGTATGTTATGAATAATAATGTCAACAAAGTCACACAATATTCGGACAAGCAAGATCATCAACAAAGGGAGATTTTTAAAGTTTGCTCAAACTGCATCTTCAATAAAAGCATCAAAACAATGGAATCATTGCCCCACAAGTGTTAGGAATTGTATTAGTTTAACTCAGTTTAAAATGATTGTAAAGAAAAGAGGTTTTAAGACAGACAGTCCTGTCATAATGCCGCTTCTACTGTTTGTGCACTGGTCTGTCCCACAGGTGTGGTTATGAAATTATGATTATTTCTGATTTTTTCTTTTTTTTGTGCTATATCTGGTGCAGTTTGTATACTGTTCCTGTTTCAAATGAATCAATAAATAAATATGATTTGATTGTGGCTGGCAGAGGCAATACTGTTCCATGTCATTTCAGATTTATGCCCATCAGAGGCCCACTGTCCCGGAGACCAGGTTTAAAGACCACATACGTAATTCCGCTATTTATTTCAGAGAAAGATCATGGATGGCATTGAAATTCTGTGCGACCACCTGCCTGGGCCGGCTACTACTGCCAAAATGTGCAAAGACGAGGTGGAGAAGATGCTTCCATTGGCAATCAACTTCATTGCCAGTGTTGCAGTAAGTTGCATGCTGCGTTGATCCTCTTTGATGAGTTTTGTATGTATAATATCAGGTGTAAAATAGTAATGTTGGGGTAAGTTCAAACACATCTCTTTCTCTGTAGAAACCAGCTGATGTCTGCAAAATCCTCGGGCTCTGTGGCTCCCGTGATAAGCAGAGGAAAATGCTTCGCTATTTTGTCAAAGAGGCCCTTCAGGTTTCTGAGACAAGTGAAAATGTCAGTAAAATCCAACATAGACAGACACATTTAAAAAGATTATAATATGTGGAAAGGTTCCTTGTGTTTAACTCCCTTTTGCTGTTTGTGTTAATAGGTAATACCCACAAAAGAATGCACCTTCTGTATTTTTCTCATCAAGACTTTGGAGGACTTGCTGCCTAAAGAAGGGACTGAGGTGAATCACTCTCCTGCAGCGGAGGAACACACGTGCACATGAACACAATATCTCTTTGTTCTGCACAGGCACATGTGGATGTAGATACCTAAATGCCTGAGACAGCACTGACGACTTTTGGGCAACACCATCCTCTCTCTTGCAGGATGCTGTGATCGAGCTGCTGAAGGAGATTTGCCAGATTTTGCCCTCTTCTTACCGAGACAAGTGCGAGGCTGTCATTGACAAGTTTACCAAGACGGTGCTGGATGCCATCATGGCGTACGCCACCCCTCAGTCCATCTGCTCCCTCATCGGCATGTGTAAAGGGCAGGAGGCTCCTGTCTTAGGTCAGTCTGCTTCTCTTTCAGTGACGTGCAGGGCTTCATCTTTATCTTAATTGTTTTGACCATCCACCAGCAGCTATCCGAGACTCTGGTGGATCCCTGGCAAAGAAGCCCATCAAGCCCCCCCACCCAATCCCACATTAAAATGCATTTGGAGTACACAAAACAATGGTCAACAAAATGAAAGAACCACGGTTTAAGTACAAGTGTAAATTTTAAATCAAACAAAATCTATAATTAGAGCATCACACATATCTTAAAGGTCCAGTGTATAAGATTTAGGGGGCTCCTGCTGTAAGGATTGCAGATTGCAACCAGCTGAAACTTCTCCAAGTTTGAATCCCTTAAGTGTTCACTGTTCAGGAATAAAGGATAGGAGCCGCTATCCCAGCATCTGCTAATCTTTTTCTTTGATAGTATCAGATTCACATGGGGATTTTTACTGGGAGTAAATTATCCGTATACAGAACATATGAAACCGTTGATCCAAATTTGTAAATACACTGAATAAAGCAGTTGCACATTTAAAAGATTGTCCTCCTGAGGCTTCCCTCACAGAGAGGCTGCAAACTACAGTGATTGATGTTAAAAAAAAGGCTCTATCTTTAGCCAGGGTTTGGTTTGTCTGTTCTTGGCTAGTGAAGAAACATGGCGGTGCATCATGGCGATCTCCATCAATAAGAACCTGCTCCTAAATAGATATCAACAGCTCATTCTAGGGTAAAAAAAAAAACAAAAAAAAACTATGTTTCTTAATTGCAGGTAGTTATACACTGAGGAGAGCATACTTTTAATATTTTTTACATTGGTTAGTCCAGACCCAGCCTGCAGCGTTGTGCCTACGAACGAATCACACCTGTGATGACATACGGTACAACAGCACTCCCTTCCATGTGATATTGCCTAAATATTCAATTTCTGACAGTATACTCCCATAAATTCTACACACTGGACATTAAACAGTGTCAGTTTGCTTCACAACTGATACATTTACATTGAATGCAGCCTCCCTTTTTGTTATGATAGTTAAACCTGTTTGACAATTAAAAATGGCCATGGTGAGAATTCTCACTAAGTTTGAAGCAGCAAATATTTACTTGATAGCAAATGATCAATTATCAATATGAGTTGATTTTCTATTTATCCACAAATCAGTTAAAATGTCCTGTTTTTCTTTTCACTCTCAGATCCATGCACACTGGCAGCATACAGGTGCCAGGACATGAAGACTGCCCTCAGATGTGGAGTAAGTAAATAGCTATCGAGCTTTAAGTTTGTTTCGCTTCTGAATGCTCAGCAATGATCACATTTATACTTTGTCCTCTCTTTGCAGACTTTGTTTTACTGTCAGAAATATGCCTGGAAGCCTCTCAGCACGCTTTAAAGTGTTAAAGTAAGTAGAATTTTATGACTATTTGAAATCAGTTATCAAAAATAAACCACTCATCACCAGGTAAAATATCTCTAAATTTCTCATTTCAGGGTGGGACGAAATATGAGTCCATGTCGGTGCCCCCATGGACAACCCAGATCTTTCAACATCAAACTGCAAATATTTCTTAACTGCTTGACAGCTGTGGCATTCTGACTGATAGCATTTCTTTCACATACTGATTTGATATCTGAATGCATTTTTTTTTATTTTGCATTGTATATACTGTCTGCATTGAGTGAGGGAAACCAGGATTTAGGTTGACAAACTATCACGTACAAAAAGATTATTTGAATTTAAGGATTAAAAGGATGTGGAGCAGATAGGAACGCTGCACTGCAGGATCAGAAAGTTGAATTAGAACAAAAGGAAATGTTTTCACAAATATTCTGTATACTAGATAAGAATTTTCTATTTTTACCCTCTTTTTTTGGAATGTACTAAACTCTTTACATATATTGTTAACTGGCTTTATCCTGAACCCAGGAGAATTATCTGAATAAATGTAGTTAAATAAACAAAACTGGATCTGACCTCTCCTCTACCATTAATAGAGCGTTTTAAAGTTTTCATAATTATCTAGAGTATAAAATGTATTAATTTGATCCTTCTATGTCAGCTCTTCCTGTCATTGTGAAGCAGAATTTACCAAGTGTTGGACTGTTCACCCACCAATAGGGAATGTGAGCTGGATTTAAATCATCATGAGACAGGTTAGTTTTACCCTACTGACAATGTTTTGTTGCAATAGTAATCCTGCTCAGCATGAGAGGAGCTGCAAGTTGAGGAAGCCTCAGCTGTTTTTGAGTCACGTGGTTATTGACATGTATTTCAGATGGCGACTCATTAGAAAGCTTATAAGACTGAGGAAGAGCGCTTTGGCTCGAAACGTCACTTATTTCGCAGAATAAAATCCTTTAAGGGGAACTCCCTGGTACGCTGTGCTCTTTCTTTTCACATTTTGGTTTATCTTGGATCCAGCAGCCACTACAGGATGTGTGTGTCTTATTGAGTCTCTGGTTGAGGAGCCAATGGAGCGAAGCTACCATCTGCCAGATTATGAGTGAATGCCTCAAAGTCAGAATCCCGCCTAGACATAACAATACGTCTGCCATGCCTATACCATTTCAATCTGTACTTTGGGTGCAGATCTAATCACAGTTCAACATCCCAAAAGAGACGCCAAGTTAAAGGACCTCTGCAAAATTCAGAGAGTATGAGTTGTCCAGACATGGTTCTCAACATGAAGGTGGCTAAGCAGACAACTAATGGTGCTAACTCCATAACCTGCGCTAAACAATGGAAACAGTGCTGATAGAGCTAACAGTGTTAACCAGAGAGGAACTGGAGGGTGGGTGCTATGTTCCTGCTACCACCACCGAAGATCAGTTTTAAAGGCTGTATGAGCAAAGTTAAAAGTGGCAGCAATAAATCAGCCAGTGGGATACACACACATGCACTAACACACACGCAGTTGGACCAGTTTATCACAACAATGCAGACAGGCTCAGATTACAACACAGACATAGGCAGCATGACTTCATTCTCTGCTCTGGACGCCATTATTCTACTATATCTTTAAAAAGGAAATAGCTGCTTGCTATATCAATGCTCTCAATGTCGCATGCAAGACTTTTATAGTCAAACTTTAGTGGTAGCATCTTCTGAAACTGAACCTTCACAGGTTTTGCAGGTTCTATCTGCAGACTAAAAGTGAAGTGAATGTGCTTTCATACAAAGAATTACTGATTGTAATGGTATGTAAAGCAATATTGCTGCCGTTAACGAACACAGCAGACATATCAAAGCCAGGAAATAAATCATCATGGTATTAACTCCAAGAACTCTATTTTGCCAGAAAAGGTGATGATCTTTACAGACTCTTTATAGCGATACATACTTCTGCTTTCATGTTTTACCATTTCTATTTCAATCAATATCATGTTGTCATTTTTTGTTGGTAAGAACCTCCATGTACAAGTTCTTATTTCAACTAATTATTAATGGTCATAACACTGCATTCAATGTACCATATGACCTTCACATGGAATCACAAATCTGCTTTATGATAGCAAATAAACAGCCAAAAGCACAGCCAATTAGCACAAGGAATAGTGCAGTTTATTTGAAGGGTTTGAAAGAGAAAATCAACAAATCAGTCTCCTCAGCATGAATTATTGAAGAGGGAGATTTTACAACCTCAGGGTTGGGGGTGGATTCAAAAGGTAAGGAGTCAGATATTTGGGGATGGGGACATTGCAGAAAATGAGAAAAGGCACTTTTACACATTCAGCAACCACACTTACAGACTAACTTCTCATCATTTAAGAAATGATTTAACATAGAAATAAACGCTCCTTCACGGCCCCCACACAGGAGACAGTGTAAACAGGCTGGTTTCTCTGTACAACACCAACCAATCATTTGTCTCATCTGTGGAGGAGCTGAAGGATGCAAACATATTGTAAAACATCTTTGGGTCGAGTACTTTCAGTGGATGATCACACAGACAATCTAAAACGCTCTCAGTAACACGCCTGAGGTTTCTCTGCAGTACACTCAAAGAGCCACAAGGTGGTGGCAGAGGAGCCAAACTAAGCCCAAATGTAGTGCCATCAGAGCAGACAAAAAATCCTTACTTTAGTAGTATATATATGGACACAACGCCACCTAGTGACACAATGAGGACACTCTTACACTAACTGCACACACAGCTCACACCAAGCACCACCTTTAGTGATTTAATATCAACCACACTCAGGCTCACAGCTGGCTTTAACTAAGAGAAGGGCAACTGGGGAAGCATCCAAAGGCATATGCTGTGTATTCATTGGGATCACATCTGGCCAGTGTCTCTGGCACAGATCTTTATTGGCATTTCCTCACTAAATTCTCAACAAAATAGCCTTTAAAAGAACAAGGAGGGAGGGCAACCTTGACAAACAAAGACTGTTTCAATTGTGCTAATCGGGATTATTCAGACTTGTGCCATCCACGACCCACAGAGTACGGTTTAAAGAATGTTTTTTTCTAAGCAAGTAAATAAATAAATTGAGCTTCAGCTGCAAGCTCAGCATTCATTTTTGAACCACTGCACAAATAACATCAGACATAGAGGCCTTTTCCACTTTTAATAACTAAGAAGCAATGTGCTGTGCAACATATTCTGATCCCAGGTCCTCATGTGTACAAAACTAACTCTGCTGAGAGTAGTAATACTATGTCTTACATTCACTAAGCTGACTGTGTGCAGCCTCTTATCTCTTAGTCTGTCTGTGGCTCTGCTCTTCACATTGTGCGCAGGTGAGACTGAAGGTTTCAGGACCCTTAACATGTGTGATTGAGTGGAAAACAGTGTTTAGATACAAAAACTTGTGGCACACATGACTCAGTTGTCCTTCCTTGCTAGTCACACTGTTAGGTCCCACAGTAATCTAGTTCTACATATTATTTCAAGTACAATGTCGCCATGGGATGAAGGCAACCCCTCCCAAGAGGCGACAGAGCTGGGTTTCTCTGTAGCTACACCCAGAGTCACTGTCAGGAGGGATGAGTACTGAACCTTGACTTTATCTTGGCCAGTTGACACATCATTTGGAACATTCACATGATACTTAAACCGACAAAATAAATGACAAAAAAATGGAGCGACTTCACGGTGCAGCCCAACATAACCACAAGGTCATTAGCAGCTTCTGACTTCTCTGTAAAACGTCAGAATATAAATGGCCTGAAGGGACAACACACATCAGAAAATGAAGAGATTGTTCAACCCTATTTGTGCCACCAAAATGTCAAAAACAGGAGGGTGTGAGGGGAACAGAGCTGATGTTTTTGCAATGCTTAACTGCGAAATTGGAAATGACATGTTGCCATAAAAGTAAAGGATACCAACCACTGATCACTTCAAAGAAACTGCAGTGAGATTCTGAATTTAAAAGCTGAGGAATACCAGAAACCTCTAAAAAAAAAAAACTGTAAATACCCACATAGTTATGGATACTTGCTATAAATATGGTTTTAAATATAGACTGCACAGAATATATTAGTCGACAGCTCAAATCTGCGTGCACAATTTACCCAACGTGTTTGTTCAACTTAATATCTGCATCTGAATTACTATTATCTCATAGAGATGTGTGCAATATTAACAAGTGGAGAATGGGCATCTTTTCATGAAGTAGAGGCTGTGTTTATGTGGCTGTGCGTGTGAGGAGGAAGAGGGAAAGGTGGAGGAGAAAGGAGGGAGGTAGACAGACACAAAGGTTCATCTGTAGTACACCTAAGGCCCGCCTGAAGATAAGAGGAAGGGGTTAAAGGGGGTTCAGTGTTTCAGCACTTTGGGCACCTCCCATGGGAAGATGTCACGACCAAAGTGACCATAAGCTGCTGTCTGCTGGTAGATGGGCCTCTTCAGGTCAAGATCCCTGAGACAGAAACAAAATAATGATTTATAGACATCCCGAGTATGTGTAAAATGTTAATGATGGGGCTCTTGACTGCACGTTTGATGGCTAAAATATGAAATCAGAGACCGCAGGATACCTCACGATAACTCCTGGACGGAGGTCAAAGTTCTTCTTCACAATTTCCAGCAGCTCCTTCTCGCTCTTCGCAGAGGTCCCGTAGTGGAAGATGGAGATAGAGAGTGGATGCGCAATTCCAATAGCATAGGATACCTAGAACAGTTAAAAGTTAAGCAGACACGAAAATTTTGCTGCGACAGGAAACACAATTTAAAAAATAGACTACAGTCAGCAAATTTTTAGGGCCTGAGCACCAAACAGTGCGAGGACTCTATGGATTGTAAGGAATTATGTATTATTATTTCAGATTTTGTATCATTCACACGCATTTTGGAGGTGCTTGAGATCCTCAAAAATTATGAAACTTGGCAAATGCATCATAAGTGGCAAAAATTGTAAGCTCATGAGTCTTGTGACTGGGTATGTGAAATTGGCTTTTAAGTGTCCCCTGACATTTTTTTTTTAAAAGTTAAAGACCCCTTTGTTTAAATTTCACGTAGATGAATACATTTTGGTAATCATATGTACTCTGTCTGGACTTGAAAGGAAAAAAGTTTGGGGTGCCCAGTAGCACAGTTGGTAGAGCAGTTGTCCCATGTACAGAAGCTGTGTCCTCGCCACAGCAGCCGCAGGTTCAATTCCAGCCTCGGCACTTTGCTGCACGTCATCTACTTTCTCTCTCCCCATTTCATGCTACAGCTGTCCTATCTCTAATAAATCGAAAGCCAAAAAATATCTTTAAAAGGAAAAAAGTCTCTTGGAGCCATACCCTACACTCAGCAGGAATACAGTACAGTAATAACATTAACTCAGTATGGTTTCTTTATGTGTTGTCATTCCTACATCAATATGGCAACTACATATTACAATGAATGGTATTCTTATAACATTTATGCAATTTGTGTTTATGTAAAAAAAGAAAAGTGTATTGGCTGAATTATTGTTATTGGATGTTTTTAAACTCTCAAATATTGATTTAAGACTTAAAAATCCAGGATCAGTTGGGTTATAGAGGCAAACTGACAACTTTCTACACAGATGGTAATGTCTGAAAAAACAAAGCTTCTGGCTGTCTTTGATACTATAATATTCAGATTTGGGTCAAGTTATCACTCCTAACACTATGATACATTGCACACTCACCTGAACCAACACACGCCTGCAGAGCCCAGCTTTCACCAGAGATTTGGCCACCCAGCGGGCAGCGTAGGCAGCAGAGCGATCCACCTTTGTGTAGTCCTTGCCAGAAAAGGCTCCGCCACCATGGGCGCCCCAGCCCCCATAAGTATCGACAATGATCTTACGCCCAGTCAGACCAGCATCACCCTGACAGAGGAAACACAGGAATTTCAGGGTTTTTTGCACAATTTTGTTCCTTTTGACTGTAGCATAAAGGAACAGCTATTTCAATATTGTTTTCTTGGAGGGATGAACCACAATGTAGTTACAAGACCTCTAGACTTGGAATAAGGTCAAAACATATATTCACTGAAATCCAAATATCTTAAATGTCATTCATTCTTTTGTTGGGAAAGTGCAGGAAAACAAACAAAGTAAACAGTTTAAAGTCATTTTTGTCTCACCTGTGGTCCGCCAATGACAAAGCGTCCACTGGGCTGCAGGTGGTACACGGTCTCATCGTCCAGGTAGCTACTGGGAACCACTGATTTCACCACCTGCTCCTTCAGACATTTGCGCATCTCCTCCAGAGTTATATGCTCATCATGCTGCACGGACACCACAATGGTGTGGACACGCAATGGCACCATGGCGCCTCGATCCTGTCTGTACTGAACAGTCACCTGAAAAATGAAACATTGCACAATGGAAAATAAATATTTAAAAAGTAAACAGCATGAAACTATATGTCACTCTTTAAATTTGTTTTATCTCTAGGGGTTAAGAGCCTTCTACATATTCACAAAAACATGCAAAACAGCTTGTAGAAACAAACATTTGCCTTTAGTAAATATGTAATTTGAATTATCAGTAGTTTTGCTCAAAGCGATTCAAAAATGCCCCCAAGCCTTTAGCTGCATCCTGCAGGATGTGAGAATGTGATTGCCTCCATCTGACTTTGACTTTGAGTCGACAAATAAAGGCATATTCAAGACATTGCTCTGGGCGCTGAGAACAAAATAGCATTTACCATTTTCTGACATCTTATAAACTACACAATAAACTTAAAAAATGTCACAAAATGAAAATAATCATTGGTGCAGCTCATCTGCAGCAGCAGCAGTATGTCTACACACCGTCTTTAACAACGTACATTAGGAAAGAAAGCACATAAAAATCAAATATTCCTGGAGGTTAAAAAAAACTGTTTTCAGTGGGGTTTTTTGTTCATAAGTAATACAGATGGACTGAAAAAGTGAAGTGGAGGAACTGTTTCCTTGTCCTACCTGAGTTTTGGAATCGGGTCGCAGCCACGGCAGAGTTCCATTTCGGCGCAATTCAGCCATCTTGGCATTGAGCTTGTGAGCCAGGACAATAGTGAGCGGCATGCACTCCTCAGTCTCATCAGTGGCATATCCAAACATCAGACCCTGTGAGAGGGGCATTCACAAATCACAGCATGAACAGGAGAGTCAAAATAGCATCACGACCGTAGTTACCACCATATTTCCAGCTGCAGTTACTCAGCTGTGGCTCAAACAAAAACATAAATGTATGAAGACTCTGACCTGGTCGCCGGCTCCTACGTCCTCTTCTTTTCGATCCAGGTGAACTCCCTGAGCAATGTCGGGGGACTGCTGCTCCAAAGCCACCAGCACATTGCAGGTTTTGTAGTCAAAGCCTGTAGAAAAAAAAAAGTAAGCCTCATTAAACATTTTCACATATCAATAATCACCAAGCCTCCTTCATCTAAAAATTCTCCTTCAGTTCTATATGTCAATTAAATCTCTGTCACTGTGTGTGAATCCATAGATTCGTGAATCAGGGTGAGGGATTTTGGAGCAACTTCGCCTACTTCCAAGGTGCATGAATAGGAGGGGCGGTAAATCAAAGGCGTAGAAACTCATGATGATGACCCTGATAAAGGCCATAACCTGAAATGCCCTGTTCTTTTAAATAAATTGTTCTAAATACAAGTGTCTTTAACATAGATTCATCTTAATAGCAATAGTGCAATGCCAGGTTTAAATTATCCAGCCGACTGAAGTTTAATAGCTGAGGGCATCTCCTGACATGTCAAGGCAGCAAACAGGGTAAACAAAGACCTCCCAAACATGTAACCTAACTGGTTTCTGGCTATCAACTTTTACTCTTTTTTTTTTCTGAGGGTGGGATCATTTGAGTTGACTATATGGTGAAATTCACATTGGATATTCTGACAATACTGATGCAATACTGAGTTGATGCAATCTGATTTGTGAATCTTAATAATCCTTGCTGATATTTTTACTGAAGAAGAAAGTTTAGCTGCACAAATGTCAAACTGAACAGCACTCACACAGCAACCATCTTTCATCACTGTACCTTTGGAGGAGTCGTCATAGCCTATGTGTTTGATTGCGTCTCTGACAATCTTTTGATAGTCAACGTTGGCCGTGGAGGTGATCTCCCCTGCCAACAGGATCATCCCCGTCTTAGCAGCAGTCTCTGAGGACACAATGACATGCAGTGTGAGGGATGAGAGTAAGACTAAGTGTATCTTAGAGAATATCTTAAAGAGAAAGTAGGTGATGGTTGTCATAGCCGCTAGGAAAGTTGCTGAAGTCTACAGTGATAAATAGCCTGAGGTTGAGGTTAATTCCACATACAAAGAGTAAATGTATTTAAACATCCAGTCCTTTGAGGAAGAGCAATTTTTAAGCTTTCATCACCTGCATTCCTCCCTGGGCTTTTACTCACGGGAAACATCAGAAATAAATTCTCAATAGCACGTCCAAAAGATGCAAAAAGTAAAAATCACGCTCCAAAGACTTACCGCATGCTACTTTGGCATTAGGGTCTTGTTTGAGGTGTGCATCCAACACAGCGTCACTGATCTGGTCACAAATCTTATCTGTGGAATAAAGCATAAATATTTTTAAGAACTCATATGAAAAAGATTCATGGCAATGCCTCAGTTTTGATTACTGGTTAATATGCACACGCTGTGAAAGACTTGGAGTGTGTTTTTATATTATGTGATTACATATGGCAAAATATCCACTAAGTTACATTTCATTCCATAAAAATAAAAACATATTGAATTACTTTACACCCTTAGCTAAGGAGTTTTAAGTTGATAAAAACAGAGATTAAACAAATTTAATGGATAACTCAAACTGTTTGGAAATAAATGTGTAATTTGCTTTCTGTCAAAGCAGCGCAAAAGTAAAGGGACACTTTGAAGCATAGTAGAGTTCTCTGTAGGTGCTTCTATTGTCCTGCAATTATAACGTATGTGTATGTGACTGTGTTACACCCACGGCTGAGCAGCAGCCCCTGCAGTACCTATATTTAGGACTGCTGGTAAGCCTATTATCTGTTACAATGAAGCTGCCCCCACTGCCCCAATGTAAGATTGAAAACTGCAGCATATTGTACAATAAGCTGCAGAAACGTTCTGCAATTAAAAATGTTGTATGTTATAGATGTATGCTCAGTTGTCAGTTTATTAGGTACACTTAAAGATAGCTAAAACTAGTAAAACTAGCAATCTATTACAACAGCTCTGTAATAAATTGTACTGTCATGAAGGTTATAATCTTACGTTTTTATTGAAACCATTTTAGAGAGGATCTCTTGATGAATGTCATACCCTATTGCACATCCGGTACTGCAGACATATTTAAAGGTTTATGATATGTGATAATACTCCTCTAGTATTGGTAAATTAAAAAACTTATCGTGAAAAATTGTTAGAGTTGTTTAAGGACATTTTCAAGGCAGAAATGTGTTATAACATTTAGTCTGAACTCACTAACAGAACTGCATAGCATTGCAAACTACAGACTCCGAAATACAGCTTAAACAAGGACTAAACATCGTATGACAGTACAATTTACTGAAGGGTTGTTGTCCCAGTGGATTGTATTCCTTTGTATCAAGGTGTAGCTTAACTGGCAGCTGAATGTATATTAC
Source organism: Plectropomus leopardus (assembly GCF_026936395.1). Lineage (NCBI taxonomy): Eukaryota > Metazoa > Chordata > Actinopteri > Perciformes > Serranidae > Plectropomus > Plectropomus leopardus. The sequence continues at coordinate 16,136,383 of NC_142195.1, read as the reverse complement.
ATACAATTGGTATTTTCTATTTTAAAGTGCTGTTTTTAAGCTTACAATCTGTGACACTCTAACCCTGGACCTATAGAAAACTGTACATCAAGATACTTATTACTCACTTATAAACGCACACTGAAGCATATGGATTTGACTATTTGACAGCAACCGCTGGTCAGCTTAATGTAGGCAACATTGATCAGAATCAGAAATACGTTATTGATCCAGGAGGGAGATTGTGATACGTTGTTCGTTCTGATGTAAATTGTAGAGAATTATGCAAGTAGACCTAACTAGTATGATGTATTAAGTATGAATTAATAATAAATAATATATGTGCAATATACACTAATGTGCAAAATACTTAAAAATATTAAATATGCACAATGTGCAAAGTATGTAAAAAACATAAAACTATGTGCCGTATGCTACATTACAATGTTAGAAGTTAGAAACAAAGAAATGTGTAAAATGCTACTCATGTACATCACAATATGTACATGAGTAGAAATAAGGATTAGAAATATGTAAAATATGAGCATCGTCTATTAAATACACACTCAAGAGTGGGAAAAATATTGCACAGTGAAATAATTAAATAATAACTGAGTATTTCTGTATCTTAATCACTGCACCAATTATTGTACAGTTAAGACAGTGTTATAAAGAATTACTGCAAATTTATGTAATACAGTCTGAGGGACTGCCAAAATAAAACATTTACAGAGCACATGTAACATCCACTTAGGTGTTACAGTAATGATGCAACGCCGTATGGTAGCTAGCTATCCTGTCTGAATTAAAAGTTAAAGCCAAATACAAAAAGCTGTATCTATGGGTCCATGCTGTTAGCTTTTGTAGACAGAAATACATCCCCTCTTGTTGTAAATTCATGTGTGAAAGCAGCGTGGGGCTACATGTGAGTGACAGGCACCAGCAGTCCTTACTACCGTGTTAGCTTAACAGTTAGCCACCGTGTTCTTAGCATTTAGCCACGACGGTCCAATTTAACTTCCTAAACTATTATTTTTTTCCAGCATGTTAATAGTTTGTGTTGCTTTAGAAATGTTTCTCTGAATAACATGTAGGTAGGCCACTTTTACACCAGGTGGAGGCACTTTTTAAGAGCGTTGGCGGAGGTAGTTACAGAGAGGATGTACTTAGTGGACAGCTGACACACAACAACACGCTGAGCTAACACCAAAAAGCAACATGACCTTGTTCAAGAGGCTAATTATAACACTCACAGACAGGTAGTTATACATTAAAAACTCACCAGGGTGTCCCTCTCCGACTGACTCAGAAGTGAAGAGGAAGCAGTCTTCATCAATGAAGGAGTTGTTATGGAAACCGTTCTGATGGCCGTTCATTTTGAACCTATAAACACGCTGTTAGCTAACAAGCTAGCCGGTCAGATACTGCAGTTTGGAGAAGTCGGACGGGTTTCTACAGTCTTCACCGGGGTCTTCAGCTCACACACAATGAGTGACCACGCTGCTTTAAGTTTCAGCTCACTGGATGGAGTACAGCGTGGTGTAGACGGCTGTATTTATCTGACTAAACGACTTCCTCGGATCCTTCAAGTGATTTCTCTTCAGCCAATGTTGTTGTTGAGCACAGAGCACGTGGTGCAATGGGCGTGCTCTAATTATAAACAATGAGGCCTCGAATAACTTCAGGCTACCACCTGAACAGTTGCTACATGTATTTACTTAGAAGGACTTATCAACCTTTTTTGGCTTGTGGCAACTAAAGTGATGCAATACCAACTTAATGTTGACTTATGTCATACACAGCCTATGATGTATTTCTAACTTTATATACTGGTTTTATACACTGCATTGTAGCACAAGGAACATAGTTTTATATTTTTATACACTTTACACACCCAACACTATATACATGTTTATAATTTTAAATATTCACATAGTGGTGCATTTTTTCTTATTATTGCTGTATTTCTGTTTTCATTTTGTCATACTTCCTACACTCAGCACATTATACACATTTTAATTTTAAATATTCACATAATAGTGCTATTTCTTTCGTCATTAGTACTCTATTTCTATTTCTATTTTTACACATACAGCACACTATTTATATTTCTCATTTTAAACATCCACATACCAGTGCTACTTTTTTCTTATTACTGTATTTGTATTTCTATTTTATATTTTTCTTTTATATACCTTACACACTCAGCACAATAAACATATTTATACTTTTTTAAAATTCACACATTGGTGCTATTTGTTTTTATTATTATTTTTTCTATTTCATATTTTTACATACTGTGTGCTGGTACTTATTTCTACTTAATATAATTCTTTATGTGTGTCATCAGAGTGACTGTGACGAACCACAGTTTCCACCCAGGGATTAAGTAAGTATTTCTGATTCTGACTCTATATAAAGCAACCTGTTAAAATAATTATAAAATATTTATTCCAGTACCATTTGCACACTTCACCATTGTCCTACTGTTTTACAAACTTAATTGTTATCTAGGGAAATTTTAAAATCCTTTTTTTATGCACATTTATATGTGTACATTGTCAAATAATTATACTTTCCTTGTTCAGCTGTGTTTTCCTTGTTTTAGCCAGTGGTGTGATATAATGTGAAGTAATACTTTGTTTCAATACTAAATATTTTTTGGGAGTTTACTGTACTTTATGTGGTTTTTATATTTCTGTCAAATTTCACTTTTACTAAACAAAATCTCTTTCATAAAATTTAGTAATTTACTTTTAGTAGAGGTAAATGCTGGTATTTCTACATTTCTACATAGAAATGTAACAGAGTAAAAGTATTTTACTCCAGTTTTACTCCAGTATCTATGTATTTCTATGTACTAAGCATTTTTGCTACTTTGTTACTACAAAATAAAATGGGAGGATTTTCTTTTTATCATTTAAGTTGTGATGAAGACCTTGTTTTTCATCAGGTGTAATACATGCTCCCCTTTTGAGGTGGTGAACATGTTAAGAAAGAAATACCAACAATTACATGAAGGTTCACCTACAATGCTTAATCACATTTAATGTAATACAATTACTTCTGACACTTAAGTACAGTAAATATCAGATACTTTAAGGTTTTTACTCAAGAAATATTCTAATAGGTGACTTCAACTTCAACCAAAGTAATTCTCCAGTAAAATATACTTTTACTCAAGTATGGATTTAGCTGGTATGGTTTTAGCTGTATGTCTATTTCTGTGTATGTACATTTTACAAAATAAACTGGACAAAAATTCCTTGTATGTGAACACATATTCAGACAATAAAGCTTTTTTTGATTCTGATGCATCTTTAGAGGTTATAGCTTTAGAGGGCGGAAATCAACGGTATAGTGGAGGGTTTACAGCCACTGGAACATAAAGGAAAGTATACTCACTTCCTCTTTGGTCACCTACCCATGTACCTAGCAGCACACCCACCTCATAAACTACCACTACACTGCTGACTGAAATATTTAATTCAAGGATTTGTCTCAATTTAAGGGCACTTAGAGTCTTTAAACAGTGGTAAAATAAAGTGTTTCATAATTTAAGATTCTTTAGATGTTGAAGAGGTGATTATACATGTATTTCACCAGTTTGAGGATCTGTTTGGGCCTGAAGGCAAGGCAGCTTTGCTCAAATAACAGATTTCACATGAACAATTTACATTGGCAACAGCCAGCATTAAAATGACGTTCAAAATCAATAAGCAATAAAAAGCAGAAACAAAGTGATCATAAAATGGGATAATGTAAAATAAGAATTCAAACCAGGAAAGCAGATTCACTGCAGTTGCCCCAAGTACAACAAAATGAAGAGGAGAAAGTATCCATTGTTTTTTTTATAATTGTAAAAACCCTGAAGAGTGCAGTATTAAGCATTCAACTTATTTTAAGTATTTCTCGAGGCCTAAAGAGGTGGATGTGAAATTTACACTTATCAATATTATTATCAAGTAGCCTGTTTTACTTGTTTGAGGACTTATATAAGCCTGAACACACGGCAAACAGCCACAATTTGGTGCTTTATAGGCCAAGGCAAACATTAAGGAAACATACAAAAACAGCAACAAAAACCAGGACCATAGGAAATAAGACAGAATAAAAAAAAATTTTTTTTTTAAATGTTACAGACTTGTTAAAAAAGATTTCTGCACACATACATCTATGCAGTGTTTCACTTTATTCTGAGCTTCTGATGCTCTGATGAAGGTTTAACAGACCGAAAGCTCAGAATAAAGTGAAACACTGTATAAATAAATGTGTGTGGATATTTTTGTTTTTTTCAAGTTTGGACTTGTAAAAACTAAGCCGGGTTGAGCAGTAGTCATCTTTCATTAAAAATGTGATAACATGAAATAAAATACTTAAAATGAAAAAAGATAAAGAATAGATCAGAAGTACAGTTTATAGACGTGCAAACACAACAAAATAAGAGTTAAAAGTATCCAGCATTTTACTTATTGTAAGGATTTTAAAGGGGCTTATGAGGTGAGAATATCTTGTATTTTGCTTATTTAATAATTTTAACAACACCAAAGAGGTAACAATATAATGTGTTTCACTTAGTTAAGGATTTTAAGGATTAGTAGAGGCTTAAACGGGTGACGGTCTCTCAGATTTCGTTTATTGATTTTAAAAGGAGAGATAATAATAAAAAAGAAAACAACAACAAACATTTAACCAATTTTGAGGATTTTTATAGGCGAGGATATCTAATGTTTCATAAGAAGAAAGTGAAAAGATAGAAAAATAAAGATTTTATTGATTTTTTTTGTCATCCCTCTTATTATCTAAAGGCCCCTTAGATTTTTTTTCTGGTCCGAGCCCCCCAGTTTAAGACCCACAGACTTAAAATGACCTTTTCCTTATTTGAAAAGCTCATTTTAAAATCACACCAGGGAATACCATCTTCTCTACTATAAAACAACATATTAAATAAACACTTTGTTTGTCTCATCAATATGTAGAGAGGGAAAATAAACTCTCAGTGCCAGTTGTTTGAGTGGATCTGCAATGATGATTGAGACTTGACCCCTTATGCAGCGAGCTGTGTGGTCGGGATCATATGCCTTATTTATAGCTGCCCATCAGATATTATTCAGGGAATGATTCCTCTGTGTGTGTGTGTGTGTGTGTGTGTGTGTGTGTGTGTGTGTGTGTGTGTGTGTGTGTGTGTGTGTGTGTGTGTGTGTGTGTGTGTGTGTGTGTGTGTGTGTGTGTTTTGCCTCTCCTCCTGGTGTCTATATTTGGTTTTAGACCTGCTTACTAATCCAAAGAGTGATTATCTTGATTACAAACATCAGGGGAAACCATAAGCTGTGTACATGCCTCTTGAGAAACCTCAAGACCCTTTTTGCCTAATTGTATGGATATTACAGTTTTGTGATCAAATGTCAGTCTTTCATGCCATTTGAAGCTCCATCAGCATATCAATGATTTCCTGCTGGACAAGCTGTTTTCCATCAGCTGCTGTCCAACCTAACGGACCAGTCGTGTGTCTTTACGCAACTTGAGCCCACGTTTAAACACAAATATACTCTTCATCTTAACAGTTTGATAGTGTTTGTCCAATAAACAGCATCTTGTCAGTTTTCTTTCTGTTTATTCCTGTTTTATTTGCACACTCACACAGTTACATGACACGTGTTTTTTCCTGGAAGCAAAACAAATGTATTAGCCTAAACACACACACTCACTGACCTCTATAGAACAGGGGCTGTATTCACAAAGCTGCTAAGAAATGTAACATTGATCTAAGATTAAAGTCACACGTTCACATGTATAGCTCAGACTGACCAAGGTGGCGAAAAGCTTTATCTCTGCTGCTGGATACACCACATTCATTTTATGAATACAGACCAAGAACTATAGAGTTAAAAGTCCAAAATGCATGTTTCACACATTTATGTTTTAACACATAGGCCCCCCCCCCCACACACACACACACACACACACACACACACACACACACACACACACACACACACTCTCTCTGTTATGATCTATGATGCCATCAATACTTCTGTCCTTGTTTTGATACCAGACTGTTTCAGATCCATATTGCTGTCAGTAATAACATCCGTCGCACTCCGACTTTGGTTTCACATTCAATATGTTTGTTTACGTATGATATAGCTTATGAGTCTATAAAAGCACTTGTCGTCGAGAGTCGGGACACATCTTTGACTCCAAGATACACACAGTGTATGAGATGATTCAGAGACTGAGAACTGCAGGGCTACGATGTGGAATGTTTGCAAACTACATTAGATTGCACCACCAAGAATTAACTTCAAAACCTGTTTACATCGTGTTTTAAGTTTAAATTCTGTTGCACCTAAACTTTAAACTCCAATTTAAACTATGATCCAGGGTTGAGTTTAAATCTGCAGATTAGGAGGTTTAACTTTTTTTTGTTAGATGGATTAAGCAAAATAATCAAGTCCCTCAAATAAACTTGAGTGACAGATTCAACGTACTTGACTTTTACGATGATGAATTTTTTTCAAGATACCGTTTCACCAACAAAGCTATTTTGGAGCAGAACCGGAGGATTGGCAGTGACAGACAGAAATGCCGTTGTCCGTTTTTGTTTTGTTTTTTTTAAATCTTATATGGCCAACATTTTCTTTTGAAAGGAGGAAAAATGTGAGTCTCTCTACCGAGCCATCATGATTACCATTAAGCCAGCAACATTATAAAGTTAATAGTTAACACCCTGATTTAAGACTTTTTAAGGCTTTTTTAATGCTACTTGGAATGAGGTTTATCACTAATTTTATAATAACCAAAATAGAAGAGAGACAATTTTATGTTGCCTACATGTGCATTATGACATAAAACACAAAATTTCTTTTGTCTAGTGAAAAAGTTAGATTATCTACCTTAAATGCTGAAATAAATATCCTGTTTTGAGTGAAACACATGGAAGAAAATTACTATATTATCATAAAAGTATCTATTTGGTTGGTATCTGGCAATTATTAATATCTGGTTTTCTTTTCGATTCTGTGCTTTTCAGTCTGCTTGTGAGATTCCACTGCCTGGATTCCCAGCAAGACAATTTTAAGAAGAGGACTTTATTAAACTTAAAAAAAAAAAAAAAATGTAATTGACATTACCAATTATTTGAGATTTTACAATGCAACGTCAGAGAAAACGATTCAGATGATCCTCCTTTCCATGTCTGAGCATTTTTAAGACTTTTGAAAGATTAATTTAAATGATTTTAATACCATTTAAGGCCTTATTTTTAGATTAATGAATTCAATGCCTTTCAAGACTTTTTAAGGATGCATGGGAACCCTGAATATGACTCTCATCTCTGTTGATGAAAGTTAGTTGAAATTCTGTTTATATAAATAAACTTGACTTTACTAAACCCAGATTAATTTTTAATGGTGCAACAGAACTCTGCTTAAGTGTAAATCTGGATTAACTGATTTTAAACTTTGTTTTACTAAACTCTAGTTAGAGCTAATCTGAGATTAAATCAATCCTTGTTGGTGCAACCCAGCCTAGGAGTCACTACATGTGCTGCTTCTATGAGCACAGTGACTTTGTGGGATCAGATCTGAAGCTGAATACATGGATGTTGCCGTCGTTCTCCATGTACAGCACCTCCTTTAAACTACTGATGTTTATATTCTATGGAGTGTCAGTTTCCCCTGTCTTTCCTATCTGTTTGACCCCTGTGGGGCTAACCTGAGCTGGTCTGTGCTCACCTAGGATGGCAGCGATCAGGGCCTCCGGTGCAGTCACCCCGCCGCCTGGAGACACAGGACTGCGGGGACTGAGTGGGCTGATGACGGGGGACGCCACAGTGTCAGGGGAGACCAGTCGCTCCTTCTTAGCAGCAGAGCAGGGTGAGCGGCTGCGAGTCTGACCTTCTTTGGAGCGAGGACAGAGGCTGAGGCCCTGCAGGGAGGGGATGGGGTTGGAGGACAGAGCAGGAACAGCGGGGCTGCGGCTGCGACGGTGGCGATGGTGGTGTTTGCCGGTTTTGGGGCTTGGGCTGCGGGAGTTTGGAGCGAGCAGAACCAGAGTGCTGTCGTCTTCTGAGCTGACGTCTGAGCCATCAGAGCGGTGCGCGGTGGGGCTGTGGACTGGAATCCTGATCTGGGTGGAGGAATCAAGAAAAGATAAGGGCATGAGCGAGGCCAAAAGTCTGTGAGAACACCTCTCCATACTCTTTACTGAGGTCAAAGAAACAACAATGTGGAAGCACTACGAATAAAAGTCCTGCATTCAAACAAGTAAAAGCACAGAAGTATTATCAGCAAAATGCAGCTGTGGAATGTAACTAAAGTACATTTACAAGTACTTTACTTAAGTACAAATTTGAGGTATTGAGTTATTTTTTATTCCACTTCATACTTAGACATTTTTTATATTTTTTAAGCCTTTAAAATGATTGACTATCTGATTAAACAATGCAAAAGTCCACCTTTAACTACAAGAATCTCAAAAGTGTATTTAAGGATTGTATTTGAGAAGGAGTATATTCCCTCTGTGGTTCAACACAATGCATCTGGGCACACCGGTTTTCCCAGTTTGATGTGACAGAACTTGCCTGCACTGAGCTGTTTTATAAGCTTCATCCAGCACCTTTAAAATGAACCAGGACACAGTTTGTTGCCCAGCACCTGTGGCCACCTTCACTAATCCTCGTGTCCCTGGAGCAGGTCAAAAAATCTTGTGTAACAAATTTCCTAGAAGAGTGGAGGCTGTTTCAACTCTGTCCCATGTGGCTGTAAAGCTCACCAGTCAACGTGTTTGTATTTTACTGTTTTTACTTTGAATTGTGTTGCTTTAACTCTGAACTGTGTCTTTTTTTGTATTGTGTTGTTTAAACTTGTACAGCGTATTGAACCTACATGTGTGTATGAAATGTGCTGTATGAATTAAACAACCTAAAACATCCATATATGACAATAAATCCAGACATTTTTTTTTAACATTTAAGGAGCTGAAATCATATCATAGAAGCCATTAAAATGAATGAAAACAATGAATTAATCAAAGCACTTGCTCATTTATTTTCTGTCAAGTGACTTCATTGATTAATTTGTAGTAGTATCTCAAACGTATCTCAGTAGAAGTATCTCAAAGTTGCACATAAACCGTTCAGAATTCAATTATGTTCCACCACAAAAAATATCGTCATGGTGGATTTTAACTCTAAATGAACTCATAAATCATTAGCAAAAACATTTATATTTAATTATATTTAACCGGTAATTGTAAAAATGATCATTAATGGTCTTAACAGACCTTTTATCGACCAAAGCATGAGTAAATTTATTCTTCATGAATGGTTAACTAATTTCAGCAAATAAAGTGATGTTTGAAAAAAGAAAAACATTGCAGATTTATTTTGTATTTCATTTGTCATCAGGACTCAAAAACATTCTCAGTTTCTGGAGTATCTCCTGAAAACACTGTGTTAAAAATCTACACACCATAGATGAACATACTACACACCATGTGTGTTCTTTAGTTTATACTGTGCAACTATGAATAATAGACATACAGTATCTGTATAAGTAAAATTTATATATATGTCGTATTATTTTGTTTTTATTTGATCTAATTTTTATTTTTGTGACATTTTTGCCCTATTTTCTTTTTTTTAGCACTGAGTCACACTTTATATCTTATATCCCCCATTTATTTCCAAATGACACTCAGATCCACTGTCCACTCCAATGGATGGATATTTTTGAAAAATTACCTATTATTAGCTATTAAAGCTATTAATCTTCTATAGAATACTTCGACATTTAAGTAATACAGCACCCGATGTTTACTTTATACACAGTTTAAACATAAATTATGTCCTTTGATATGACAGTTAATAGATTAAAATGTGCCTCACATTTCACCACATGGTCGGCCACGCTTGCTTAAAAAGGGGACGTGGCTCCAGAGCAGTTCATTTTCGATGATGTGAAACACTGCGATTGGATTTTGGTTAACCAATCAAAAAAGTCTGTGTATTTGGATGTCAGGTGATGGTAATCATAAATCTATATGTCCAAGGAAAGTTACGTCAACTGTAATGGGGATCTGAATTTGTTGAGGAAAGTATTTAAGTAAATGTACTTCCTACACTGTTAAAATATGACATCTGGGCACTATGGTTTTTCCAGTTTGGTGTGGAAGAACTTGACAGGCCTGCACAGAGCCCCAATCTCAGCTCCATCAAACACCTTTGGGATGAACTAGAACGCAAACTGTGAGTCAGCCTATCGTCCAACATCAGCGACTGACTTCACTTCTTCTCCCTGCAGCCCAGTTAAAAAATCTTGTGCGAAAACTTTTCCCTTTGCTGGCAACTTCATTTGCTATTTTGTGATTTTTTTGGGTCGACATCCATTTCGCTCCCAAGATATTTGAGTTGAAAACGTTATTTCTTTTGTTTGACCTGTTATCACACATGGCTATAACGCTTGGGAGTCCTCATACTTATGGCCATATATTATATCGAATATCCATTCATGAATACATCGCCGGACTTCTGTTACCTGGATTGGTGTTGACAATCCAACGATGCTGTTCATGTTATTACTGTAGTAACCCAGGATGTATTCACCTTCGTCTCTGGGCAAATCCTCCTCTGAAAATGTCACCTAGTGAGGAAAAAAATTGAAAGAAATAAACTAAAATTCAGCTGTTGTACAAAATAAGCATGTGAGCGTGTGACACACCTGTGTTGCATGCTCCCCCTTGGCCCATATGTATGCCTGGTAATCTTTGTGATGTCTGAATCCGACCTGTGCAGCAGCAACACATAGACATCTTTTTGAAAAACTGACACTGGGCGTCAGCTTGTAAGAATTTCTTCTGAGCTGAGAATTACCTTGTATATTGCCACCCAGTCCCATGAGCTGCGCTGATAAGTTGATGCAACAGTGAATCTAACTGTAGCATCTGAGACTTTACACCACTCGTTGTTTACCTGCAGCTCCACAAGGGGCATATCAACCTTGAATGGGAACTAGAAAAAAAGAGCACAAGGCAGATAATTAAAGCATAAGACAGCAATATGAAGATGTCATTATTAAAGGGGAACTAAAGGCTAAAATACCAATTCCTTTGTTATTTTCATGGACTGGGAAAGTTCAACCAAAACACCCCATATCTGTGAAAAGGACCTGTATATTATCCTATGTGGCAAAGAAACGCATCGTGTTGGGAGCTGTTCATTGTCTCAGACCACAGAAAAAATATGTACGAATTTTGGAAAATGAGTGTAGTTCCCCTTTAAAAGTGCTAATCATGTATTAGAGGAAATATCGCCTCACATGCAGTGAAAACACTGCAGAAACAGGCTTGTGGTCGCTGATGGTGAAACCCATGTGACTTCGGTACACATGCTGCGTCACTTTAGTCGCCCCACCCAACCACGAGGTCAGACCCCGCTGCAGTGCTGCATTGTGGGTAGGAACTGGGGAGCCGGTACGACGATGGCGCCACAGGATGCGATCAGTCCAGGCAGGTTTCCTCTTCTTTGCACTGACAGGGAAGATGCAAAAAAGGGACAGCAACTGTTTAACAGCTGTTCAGAAAAATGAAATATGAAGAGGGAGTTTGTGACAGACCTGGTGTCGTACGTATGCGTGCCCACATCGAACTTATAAGTGGGTGGGAATTTGAGTGGTCCCTCAATGAAGCCTTCAAGGATGGACTCCGTGTTTTTAGCCATGTTGAGCTGTGAATCAGACAAATGATGGGAGAGGCAGAGCAGGTCACATGCCTGATGAGTCTCATACACCCTGACAGAAGGCGATGTTAGTTAACGTTGTGCTACAGCGCTCTCTGCTGGTTGCAGATGGGGATTGAGAGATAAACAGGTGGTGTAAAGCCTTCCAGAAAAATCAATGTGTGTTGGTGAAGGGGTGAATGTCTTAAAACTGCCTCACCTGATCTCGCTCCCACAGAAGAGGCAGCTTATTGCTGTCGATGGCACATTTCACCACATGGATGTCGTAGTCTTCGATACGGAAATTCAAATCCCCAAACCAAAACAAGACACTGGGGACAGGAAAAAGACATTTTAAATAAAAGCTGTTGGCGGTTATGAAGGTGCTTCTGTTTTATCCTCCATCGAAAAAAGTATTCAACTTTTCATCGCTTCTGAAATCTGTGATCCTTGTTGTCGACACTGTCACACTTTTTCTTCGTTTGTTTAATTATGTTCTCTTTTTGAAAAAACATTAATTCTGCATGCTTAGCTCCTTTTTGGTGCATGTCTACAACTCTATGATAATCCTGCCGTGAGCAGAAAAAAACTGAAAAAAGCAAAGTGATGTTGATTGATTTACCTATATTGTGTAGCAGGCCACATATACTATATTTTAGCCACAGGCCGTATAAAATCTGTCTGTATGGACTTTGGACATGCCTGTTTTAAGCCAACATTTTATAAGACATTATTTAGAATCATTCATATCTTCATACATTTAAAAACTACTATTACCACGACTAACTATATAGCACTATTTGATAAAGACCCTGCGTAGCAGCTTTAAAGATGTGCTCAACATTTCAGATCAAAACAGATTCTATTATGATTACAAGCCAAAGAACTGTTTTTTGGTACTGTTTGGCACCATGTTTTGTTTGGAGTGTGAATTAATTAAACTCATATGTTAAAAAAAAAAAGATGTCACGCACTCGTGGTCCAGCACGCCGGTGGCCGTCCCTCCTTCAAACTGCTGCTGCTGCAGGATGCTTTCAAAGTCCTCCATCCGCTGCTCCAGGTTCCTCATGTGAGCTGGCAGGTGACAGTTGAGAAAGCACACTGGGTGACCGAACAGTGTCATCCTGGCGCTGACACCCCCTTTATTCCCCTTAGAGCGAGAAAAAAGGACAAAGAGAGGACACGATAAGAAATAGATCCCTTATGCATTAAATAAAGCAGTTTGTATATATCAACCACCTCTGTGTTCAGGGACAAAGTCAGGATGTTTTTTTTGCACAAGTCACACAACCAGAGAGCCAGACAGCCTCCTGCTGCACTGACCTCAAAGAGAAGGAGACTGCACCAGGGTGATGCTGACATCAACACGCACAGGAAGGTCACATACTGACATATGCACCCACGCATGCACGTGCCTGCTGCCGGCAGGAGGGAGCACACACACCACCTTTGAACACACCACACCCCTAAAGCCCACTGACACAAACCCACCACAAATGACATAATAAATCTCAGAATTCAGAGGAGTGCTTTTCAATGCGTAGCACGTACCCAGTATCCCCCAAGTCCTGTGCGAGTGCTCTGAGTCTGCACACCTCGGAGGAATGGAAGATGGCAGAATTTAGAGAAAACCAGCAGCAGCACTCCCTGCATACGCTGGGATGCCACCTAAACGGACAGGACGAATGAAAAATAATGTATTAATGGCCACATTGTAAAAAAAAATCGACAGTATGAGCAGATTTAACTCCATACTGACCAAAACATATCCAAAAGGACTGAGCGTGTCCATGCAGAGCTCACTCCACTGGTCTGAGAAAAGAACATCCTTCAGCCGCTTGTTTATCATGGAGTTGACTTCCTGGAGTCTGTGCCGTGCCAGAAAAGTAGAGAAAAGTCATTAACAAGTGAAAAATGAAACGTGAATAAAAAAGGACAGTGACGGGCAACAGGAGGGGACGGATCAAAAACAAACAGATGACTGAGTGGGCACTCGCGGCTGTCTCTCTGGCACTGCTGAGCCTGGTGGAAATACTTGCTTACCCGATGATAAACATGTCAACGCTCCCATCTGAAACATTTGGTCCGAACAGAGAAGTGATGTCATCTGGCGGGACAGCTGATCCCACGTTCCACGTGACAATGTACACCCTTTGAGAGGATAGAAACAGTGGAAATACTGCATTAGATTGAAGTACTCTGTGCTGTACTGTGTAGGGTGAGAGAGGACATAATCTGTGCAGTAATCCTCAGAGAAATAGCTTTCATCCCCGCTACTGTATATAGAAAAGAAGATACGCACAATTAAGCACCACTTTGTTCCTCAATGATGACTAAGGTGTGTGTGTGTGTGTGTGTGTGTGTGTGAGTGTGTGTGAGTACTAGAGGAGAGAAAGAGATGGAGCAAACTGTCCCTTAAAAATTAAACTGACAGCAACACTGTTTTATTAAAGAAACAACAGAAGTACCTCATTAAGGCTGCAACTAACATTTATATAATAACTTATTTGGTCAATAAATCATCAAGAAATAGTGAAAAATATCAATTACATCTCCCCTAAATCCAAGATTAGGTCCTCCAGTCTCTTATTTTTTTCAAAATCCAAAGAGATGTATTATTTTAATATAGAAATAGACAAAGAAAAGCAACAGATTCTCACATTTGAGGAACTGAAACCAGCCAATATTTAACATTTTTTGCTTTAAGTATAATGACAGACATAACTTTGGTTTGAGAAGTAGGGGATGTGGAGGTCCTCCCAACATTTCTACAGACATTTCAAGACAATGGTAACCAAAACAAACTCTGGGAAATAATTAGGTTAGTCATAATGTTATATTTTGCCATAATAGTACTAAATATGTTCGATACTCTCCTTTGGATTTGGTTGTTGTTGTTTTTTTTTGGAGTATATCAGAACAAAATCAGCACCTAAATTCGCACTCAGACAGAATCTGACAGCTGGCGAAACAGTAATGATTAAGCACAATTTTTGTGATTTAAAAAAAAATAACATGCTTTTGAAAGTGGGGGGTCACAAACAGGATTTCCAAATAACACCTCAGAGTATGACTCAAGTGATTAATCACTTAGAAATATTTGCCAATTAATTTTCTTCCAATTCGCTACTTGACAAACCAGTTATATCACTATATCAATCATGAAATGGTGCTGGTTGCTGTCTAGATTTGTGATTTTTGAAAAAAAAATCATTTTTTTTAACAATACGTTATAATAAAACAGTTTTTAATATTCATAACTTTATTTTCATTAGTGTATAATTATCTGAACCTAAGACTCCCTGTATATCCGTTACCTTAAAATGAGCCATTTTTTTAGCCATTTATATCTATACAAAGAAAGGGTCCTCATCCACAGAGATCATTTTGTTGTTTCTACAGTAGCCCAGAATGGACAAACCAAACACTGGCCCTGGATAGGGCCATTCACATTTTTCTGTTGGCCACCGTAGTTCTTTTACATTCTTGGCACACAATTTAAGTTCTGACACTAAACCCTGCAGGCTGGACCTTTTAGTCAATTTTAGAGGATCAAGAAAATAGCTTGATCAGTGGTCTTGGTCAATGTGATGCAAGCTGTTGTTTTTTTTTTTTCTTTACTTTACTTTTTCTGCCAATTTTCAGGTCATTCTTTGTAATTTTTACTAATATCTTGCAAAATCTTGGGTCATTTATGAGGTGCTCATTGATTTCTTCCCATATTTTTAAAAGACATCGGGCCAATTTACTGGGTTTCAAAGGGTTAAGTCTGATAGCAGGTCGCTACCATCTTAAGACCTCCGGACATATTTTCTCCTTCATGTAAACAAAGATCCACGAATTTAAACTGAGCATTTTACAGGCAGCTGATGTTTATGAGCGAGGATCACAACAAAAGTATGCCTCCGGGAAGTCTGCCAACAAAATGTGGCTGTGTCACTCTGTCAGGTTCACAAAGCTCTTAGTGAAATTTGCTGCTCTGATTCATGTGACATGAGTCTGGCACACATCAGCTTTCTTAGTGACTGCAGGACAGCTCCTGCAGCTGTATTTAGACATAACAGGAAAAAACATTCACAGAAGCCTTTTAAACCACACAGGCTGAGTAATGTTTTAATAAAGGTGTCAGTATGTGTCTCACCTGAAGTCGTTGTTGTCTCCTGCCGGTTTCTCCGTCTGCACTTGGCTCTGTGTGGAGCTCCCAGGTGAGGGGGTCCTCTGCAGCTGAGGACTGGGTTTGGGGCTGAGGCTCGGGTTTGGAGGGGGCAGGCCAGGGTTCGGGCTCAGGTAAGGCTGGCTGGTGTAAGACTGAGGGCTGCGGGGACTCTGAGGACTGTGACGGGGGAGGGTGGACTCTGTCGGAGAATGTGACAGGGCGTTGGCACTCTGAGGTCCTGGGATACAAACTGGGATCAAGTCTATTTCCTTGGAGGGGTCCACTGAGATTCTGGTTGGCTTTGGAGCAGCTTTAGTCCCCAGAGCTGTCGGTCTTGGTCGGCTTATGCTCACCAGAGTTGCCGGAGTGGACCCGGCCTTTGGCTGCCCTGACTGCATTTGTTCTGTCACTTTGACAGGTGCAGCCTGCACGGGGCTCAGTCCAGACTGTTTCTTAAGTGCCTCTGATGGACTGATGAGAGCTGGCTCCTGGACCATGAGCTGTGGAGGTAAACGTGGACCCACCCCGATCAACGCACAGGGTCCAGGTTGCGCTTTTGGCCCACAAGGGTCCGTGCTGATTCGTTTCTGTTGCATGCGATCCATTAACCTGCAACAGTAAGACAGAAATAAAAACAAGATAATTTGGCTTACAGACAACATGAAAATTACATTTGCATTCTTTGTCCTTCAGGATGTCTTGAACCTGTCTCCACTTAGCCTCATCATCAGTCAGGGAGTTGCTGGTAAACAGGCACAAGAGCAAATGATTGTCTGCATTAAGGGGAAGCTGAGAGATTGCATCCCTTTACCTGTCTACATTAAGCTCCCCTGACATCACCAATGACGTTATTGTGAGTAGGCAAATGAGCTGAGGCAGTGACGGAGGAGGTGCTCAAATCGCTGCTACGTTTAAGTACTGCATTCAAAATTTTAAGTCAAAGTGCATGAATATGAGCATCAGAGCAACTACATAAAGTACTAATTATGCAGAATGGCCCCTCTCAGAATGGTATATGTATCTTCAGATTATATGGACAGGGGTGAAGTACCTATTGCTTGGCCTACTGTAATGTCTCTCTCACATACCGTACCTTTTTGATTTTTTTTATGTCAGTTTGCTTCTTTTCCCCTTCCCTTTATTTCATTTATTTTTTGGAACCCTGATTTTCCTTTTTTTGGGGAAGGACTTGACACTGTAAACTGGTGCTGCAGCAGCACAAGCAGTCACTCACTCAGCTCTAGCATGTTTAGAGATGAATCCTAATTTGGGGGGGGACTAAACCATTTTGCTCCTTTTAGGGGTGAGAGGGGCCTCAGAGAGCTTTTACAATTTTTTTAGGCAAAGTTCAGTCATTCAATCAATTTATTCAGCCATTTTAATTATGACACTTATTATTTAGAAAGAAAATATTGCAAACAAAACCAAACTTTTAATTCTAGGCTTTTAAAGCGCCCCCCTGCCACCCACTAAGATGCCCCTGACTATAGAGTGACCTGGTTCCCTCGTCAAAAAACCTATATTTTGGAATATGGCGGGAAATAAGCTCTGTACAAACAAACATTTACGATACCTATACATTTTAGCAAACACCACTTTTAGGATTTCTGAAACTTGAGTGCAATCGCCAGAGAGAAAAAGCTAATGTTTGGCTTTAGCTGAACCACACAACAGTATCATGATTTAAGGTTGCCACCACAAAAAG
This sequence comes from Plectropomus leopardus, assembly GCF_026936395.1. NCBI lineage: Eukaryota > Metazoa > Chordata > Actinopteri > Perciformes > Serranidae > Plectropomus > Plectropomus leopardus. Next base: position 16,118,827 of record NC_142195.1, on the reverse strand, counting down.
GCTTTAAAGCCGTGTTCAGCGAAGGCGTGGTGTGATGATGTTCTGTAGTCTCATTTACCCACTTGTTAGCAACCGGCTTTTTTAAGAACACATTAACATTTCAGTTTGTTTGTTCGTACATTGGGGTATCTACTGACTGATTTTATGTCGTAGAACAAAACGTAAAAGTCTCTTAAGCTTATGTTAACCACAGACCTTATTTAATGCTTCTAACAAAAACCCATCCAAAAAGCTCATAGACTTAGAGGGAACCGGAGGTTCTAAAACATTAACTCATTTCTGGGTTTTAGGACTCATTACTGTGGTCCTCTGTGATGCTCCTGACTATAGGTAAATGTCCAAGCATTATTTTTATGTTGCAGCCAGTTTAGATGGGGCTAATCAAGTACCCAATAATACATCATAATTGATTCATCTTTTATATTTTTTATTATTAATTTGAATCTGCAAAGTATAGTAGCTACTGCTGTCAGATAAATGTAGTGCAGTAAATGTAGTTATTTTCAACCATTGGGGATGAGGAACTAACTTTGTACCTCCGACCTGGATTATATCCTTGTTGCCTAGCAACGCTAATTAGCCTCCTGACCCTTTTACAAAGCAAAAGACAGAAGTGATGTTGATCATTATGGGATAGCATCACAGTGTAGAGCAACGTTCAACAACCATTTGATGTGTGTCACAGCTCTCACACACAGAGCTGCACATAACAGAGCACATCAGACAATGTCAACAGACACTGTAGGTCACGAGGAAGAGGATGCCTGACACGATAGGAGGACCCACCATTTTGTTTACGTGCCCTCCCACACAGAAATCATACACCTGTTTTTAATCATTCATCACATGCAAATTAGGATGTAACAGAGAATCTCATGTGACCACAGTAGTAACCTGCAAAATAAGAGCTTTGGCAATTAATGATTAGACTGTGATGAATTCACTTCAAAAGTAAAAAGGGCAACTTTCGGAGCACAAGTGGGGCCCTTTTTTTGATATTTCATAGTGCATGAGGCTGCAAGCCTGATTGACAGCTATGTTATCTACAAATGCACGAGCCTGGACTCAAAAAAAAGCACCATAAAGCACAATTATATATGCAAAATAACACAATGCTCGTGTAAGCGTCTGTCTTACCTTTCGTGCGTTTTTTTTTTTTATTTCCAAGGTGAACCGCAAAGGTGATCTCACAAATTCACACAAAAAGCATCAGTCTCCTTTTGCCTCGCGCCAATCAATCAGCACCACGGCAGGGCTGTCACATAAAGATCGACTCACGGTCCAGAGACGGACCGACGAAGCCAGCCTGCAGGACGGATGCGACCCCGTCGGTACCGCGAACAGCGGACGTCTCCGTCACGGTGCAGACCGCGCCGCGGGGCTGTCAGGACAGGAGGCGGTCACGGCTGATGCGTCCGGACTCTTGCATGTTGATGTTTGTACTGCGATACAAAAGCCGATTATTAAACCTCATTCTACTTATTAGTGTCTATTGCGCGGCGCAGTTGGCCGGTGCAGCTGTGCACTTTCCGGTCAGCATCCCGCCTCCTGCACCTCCTGCACCTCCTGCACACCGGCAGTACAGCGACCCATCACGCGCGCTCTAAGTGCATCTCTCTCTCTCCCTCTCTCTCTCTCTCTCTCTGTGGGCACCTGAGGGGGCGGGCTGAGCAGCAAAGGCAAAACAAAAATCAGCTGCCAAAGTGCATCCGGCCAGAAATAATTGAGCATCTGTCCTATCAATGACGCATTAATCTGGCATTAGTGCGTCACTGATGGGGGGAATTGATCTGCATGCCAATATTGAAATTTCAGTCTGGCAGGGCTACCTAGGTTATCTGTGATATGCAATCAATTATACCAACATTTGTGCTTGTTGCTTATAGAGTTAGCCTTCATTTTTGTACAGACTATATCAAAATATGTGTTGATTCCATGCAGAAATTACATTATTAAATTGAAATTCCCCCTAATATTGAGCCGGTTTTCCAGGTTAAAAAACAACAACCTTGCACTGTAAAATCGAACAAGTTAATTTTTTTTCTTTTTTTAAATCTGGGAAACCGATTACCTTGAAAAATGTAAGTACAAATAACTGTGAGTCTTAATTTGCGTTTACTCTATATCCAATTGTTAAGTCTCCTTAAAATTGAATGATATGCACTTAATTTTGTGAAGTTGTTGCAACTTAAAAATCACAAGTTTAATGAAATCAATCTTTCTAAGTTTTAGTTACATCAGCAAACCAAGATTGCTGTGCTATATGCATGTATTCTGCAAACTAGTCAATCATATTCGTATATTCATAAACATTTTGACAAAACAGAACTTTCAGATCTCCTAACTTCATTACTGTCAAAATCCTCTTTGTCATGATCAGATTAAATCAGACTAACTTGGTTTACTGAAGTTAACAGAGAACAATGTAATTCCACTTGTCATTTTTAAGTTGCAACAATTTAAATTAAATTAAGTAAAAACAATAAAATTTTAAGTAAACTTAACAATTAGATATTAAGTAAACAAAAATTAAGATTATTAAGATAAATAGTTATATTTACTTTCTGTTTTCAAGGCATCCGGATTCCAAGATTATTTTAAGTGAGATCAACTTGTCAGATTTTACAGTATGGATGATGAAGATTATCATCATCATCATCATCATCATCATCATCATCACCACTTTAGCATTATTACAATTATCATTATTATTATTATTATTATTATTAGTAGTAGTAGTAGTAGGATTTGTTTTTATTTATTTATTTTTTATTAATAATAGTTCTGGAAGTGCCCATAAAGTACATAAATTACTAAGCAGATGAACTGTGCAGTCTGTCAATACACTGTAAAATCTGACAGGTAGATCTCACTTAAAATAATCTTGGAAACCGACTGTGAAAAAGGAAAGTAAATATAACTATAAATTTCAATTTTTATTGACTACTTATCTAATTGTGAAGTTTACTTAAAATTTTGTTACATTTAATTAATTTTGCGAAGCTGTTGCAACTTAAAAATGACAAGTGAAATGTCCTTGTTCTTTGTAAGTGTTAGCAACTTCAGTAAACCACGTTAGTCTGACATAATGAATGTCTGATATGATTGCCTAGATTGCAGAATACAGATATTATTTATATAGCAAAGTAAATTTGGTTTACTGAAGTTGTTAAAACTTAGAATTATTGATTTAATTAAACTTGTCATTTTTAAGTTGCAACAACTTTGCACAATTAATTAAATGTAGCATTTTTTGTTAAGTAAACCTAATAATTCAAGCATGAAGTAAGACTAATAGTTGTATTTACTTACATTTATCCAGGCAATCAGTTTCCTAGATTTTGTTTAAAAGTAAAATGATCTTGCCAGGTTTTACAGTGTACTGGCTCTAGTTCTGGTAGTGCCTAAAAAGTATATAAATTATTCAGCAGATGAAATGTGCATTGTGTCAATATGCTGTGTCAGAGCCCTAAGTTTGTAACACAGATTTATAAATACACAAATGAAAAACATTTAGAACAAAATCCTGGCTGAATATTTTAAATAAAACATGCAGAGCTGCTGAATATTGTATCGTGCAAATAAAACACACATTTAGTTCAGCAACCAGGTACAGTTGGAGAAAAACAGCACGTATAATGGATGTTTATTAAATGTGTTGGCATACTCACACCCTCAGGCCTTCAACAGCATCATGATAAAAATTTGTTCCCAGATTCTGTATGGCTCTGACTGGGATTAATGCAGATGTGTAATCTCAGTGGAATGCACTGATCCTAAGCGCCAGCTGTCCACTGAGAGCACAGAGACACCAGCAAGTCCCTGCTAACACACAAACCAATACAAATACTAACCATTAGGCATTATTGCATTTACATTTACATGATGCATCAGCCAGACATGTCAAATGCTTAAAGAGACAGTTCACCCATAAATCAAAAATACATATTTTCCTTTTACTTGTAGTGCAATCTATTAATCTAGATTGAGTTGGTGTGAGTTGCAGAGTGCTGGAGATATCGGCCATGTCTGCCTTCTCTTCAGTAATTTAACTAGATGGCTCTCACCTTACGGCGCTCAACGCACCAAAGAACAAAAAAAGTCTGAAAAGCTCAACAGCAATGTTTCATTACAGAATTCATTACCTGGTTACTCAAGATAATCCACAGACGTTGCTGTGAGCAGCTTCATTTAGGAACTACATGGAGGCAAGTTTAAATTGTGTAAATTTGGCAGCCTAAAATTAAAAAACAGGTTTGAGAACAATAATCATGATAAAAATCATATCAATTGTAGTAACAACAAAGACAAGCATAAACTATACACAGACATGAGCAGCAATAAAATGAGAATAAATTTCAGCTGTTAATGTTTAATGTTTACATTTCATACTGTCAGTAACACAAACTTCTCATCCATGAATTTAACCCTCCAACTGTACCGACACGCAGAAGTAAGCACGCATCTGCTCACTGACGAGAGGCTTGTGCTACAGAAAGCATGAGATCAAAATGTTTCTAGGTGAGCTAGCAGTAGATGCACACTTCCTTCTGCATGATGATACGGTTGACGGTTCAGTCGAAAGAAAATAGTTCCTACAAGAGACAACAAGGTCTGTGGATTATCTTGAGTAACTGAGTAGTGATTTCTGGAAAGAGACGTCGCTGTTGAGTTTTTCAAATGTGTTTTTTTGTCATTTTGAGCACCACAAGCCAAGTGCCATCTAGTTCAATTAAATTTTAAAAAAGCAGACATCTCTATGGCTGGTAACACCAACCTTCTGCAACTCACAACAAAACAGTCTTGATAAATAGCACAAGGTAAGAGGAAAAATATGTGTTTTAGATTTGGTAAACTGTCCTTTTCATATTAACTCTAAAATAATGGACAAAATGTAAATAGTTAGTTAAAAAAGGTGAAAACCCTTTAAAACCTGAGCAAACAGGCCTGACGTCTTTCAAAAACACGGAAGGAAGACCATGAGCAACTTAAAAAGAAATGTCTCAAAAATTAGCAAAAAATTAGTAAAAAGTTACAAATGATCTGACATAAGCAAAAAAAAAAAAAAAAAAGAATGTAAAAGAACAAAAACATGACATGACCTGAAAAAGTGCTACGGAATAATAAATATAAATAACGAAATAAATATTTTTTCCTGTAACCTAATTTTAAATACATAATTCCAATAATTATAGTTTTCTTGACATTTTTCCCTAGTTATTCGATAATTTTCTAATGATTTTTTTTTGTGCCTAATTTTCAGGTCCCTTTTATTGGGTCACCTTTTTATTAATTTTTTGCATGCTGTGGGATATTTCATGCCAAGTTACTGATTGCCTTCCCCCCCCCCATGTTTTTGACAGAGATCAGACCATTTCGCTCACGTTGCAAACGTTTAAATACTTGTGAAAAGCGTCTAAATGCAGCGCAGGAAAACTAATGTCCATCCAGGTTTCAAAGACTTAATATTATCGTTTTGAATTCCTATCATGCTTATGTGTGTATTAATTGTAAATAATGAAAATAAAGCCAATCACAAAAGCTGTCAGACTTTAAAGTCGCTTTTTGGTTTTGACCAGGCCTTTCTCCACCAGGCTGCGGTAGAACTCCTGGATGTATGTGTACACACACTTCCAGTCGGGCTCTTTCATCCGGACTAAGTCATCAGCGTCCAGCAGAGGGGGGCAGCCTGCCAGCCTCCTGCACACAGAGAGAGAGTGCGTGTCACTGACAAACGACTTGAGACAAACTATGACAGAGAACTGTAAAGTCACTTTGTTTTATCTGCAATGCACTGCTGGAGTTCGTTCCAGACAAGATGCATCTGCGTCTTCATATAAGGAATGACAGCTCACTCTGCGGTGCTGAAAGCCAGCTGGAAGTTGTCTCTCGGCTCGTTGGGGTTGAGGATGGAGTACTCAAACGCATCAGGGAAGAAACGGTGCACCAAGGCACAGAAGGCAATACCGTCTTTCCAACTTGAGGAGAAGTTTTGGATGTCCACCCCCTGTTTCGCACCAGTTTAGATAAAATAGTGGCAGAGAGTGAGACACAAGGGGCCGAGCTATGTATAGCTCCACTGGGCAATAATTTACAGACAAAGAAAGTCAGGGCATGTTTACCTCATATGGCTCTGTTTTGGCCCTGCACCAGTCCAGAAGCATCTGTTTGACATTTTTTACATTGGGTGCTGCTGCAGGACATTTCTGGGCCGAGGCTTCAGCCGGACTGGCCATGCTGAGGAGAGGAGACAAGGAGACACTTACAGCATGAACAAAAAGAAGTTTATCTCATCTTTTAGCTTGGCAGATGCTTTGACTGAGAAGAATATTCAGCTCCTTTTTAGGTGAATTTCTAAACAAACAAGAGGACTTTTCCTAGCAGCCGTTGGCTTCCCAATGGAAATGTCATTAGGATTTTACCTCACAGTTACATCTTTCAGATATGACTACTTGAAGGTCTGGTGTGTAGGATTTAGGGGGATTTATTGGCAGAAATGGAATATCATCACATTAATGTGTTATGTTCCGTGTATAAATAATTTTTTTTTTAAATGTATTTATTTTTTATCTCAGAGTTAGGCATTTTATATTTACATTGTGAGTAGATCCCCATCAACAGAGATTACCATGTTTCTACAACAGCCCAGAACGCACTAACCTAGACTCTATAGGGCCATTTGGGTTTCACCATAGTTAACAGCCGTCCATGACCCGAGCATTGGAAAAACACAGATTTTTTAAAAATGTAAAACTGCTTTTTTCAGTGTTTTTAAGCATTTTAAATCACAGCATCAGTTTGTTTTGTAGAGGGGGAGACCTCTGTGGATAATTTGTCTCCTTGTGAAAAGGTGAGCATAAACTTTCTATAGCGTTAATGTGTCTATACATTTTATTTTACTGTTATTGTTGGAGCCTGAAGACTTTTTTTTTCTATTTGTATAGAATTTCATGGCTGAAATCCTAAAATAAAGGTTAAAAAAAAGAAATAAGGTGAGCACACATTAGAAGGTGCTGAGTGAGTAGCTCATCTCCAACATGTTGAACAGCGTTTTTTCTCTGTGGCTAATTTTTGGCTCCTGAAAAAAAAAATACTGTAGGACTTTTAACTGGGAGAAGTTTCAGCAGGTTGGACTCTGCAGTTGTCGATTCCAAATGCCACTAAATCCCCATAAATCCTGCATACTGAACATTAAAGTTTCAAAAAACCTTTTTTTCATGCAAGGCCAACATAAATGCAATAAAGACGTCATTCACTTTCAAAAAGAAGTAAATTATGTGGGTATGTCTGAGATTAAATGAATACTTTAACTGTTCAGTTGTTTAAAAATCTGCTTTATGTAGTAAATTAACCCAAATGTGCAAAATTGACAGCTGACAGTTGACTCACCTGCCTGCTGATGGAGAGAGCTGACCAGACGGTTCTAACAAAATACAGAGAATCAAAATAAAATCAAGAAAATGTATCTAAAACATCACAAGATGTCCAAGAGCATCTTTATGAACTTACTGTTTGATGGCGTCTGCTGGTTCATGGACGCTCTGCCTATGCTAACACCTCCGCCTGTTGTCCCCCCTTTGCTCAGGCCCTGCTGTTTCAGGTCCTGCTGCCTCGACCCTCGATCCTGCTCCCGTTTATCTGATAACAGAGAGACGGTGAGGAATTTACAAAGCAAGAAAGGAGTAATAAGCATATTAATATAGCAACTTGAGTTTAATTCTTGCATGCGAGCAAGTATCAGATTTTACCTCTCTTTTTCTTGAGCAGGTCTCTTAATGCAGCACGTAGCATTCGTCTCTCTTCAAAATCTGTAGTATTGTCCAGCTAAGAGGACAAACCACTGGTTAAAAGTTGGGTCAACTAGTTTTTCAAAAATAAGAAGTAATAAGGTCTAAGTGTCAGAGTCAGACAGAAAATCTGCAAATATAAAAGAGAAATATTTTGAATTAAAAAAAACCCTTTTTTTGGCACAAGGTAGGGGAAGTTTATTTATAGGCCCCTAAGTGCAGATTGCAGGGTGGACACAGGGGACACTTTCCTCTAAATATTTAGAATATTTGCATTTTTCCCACCTAATAAAAATATAAAAGTAGCAAAGGACTTTTATTTTGACAGTATAAAACACATTTACTATTATTTATTCATAATTATTTATTAACCCTTTGAAACATGAGCAAATCTACCCGATTTTTCCCAAAAACATGGGAAGAAGGTAATGAGGGAAAAGAAATGACCAAAAAAAGGAAAGGAAAGAAAAAAAAAAATAAACAAAGAAATGACCTGAAAAAAAGTACTGAAAATACTAGATATTCTATAATACATTTCTAATAACCCTAAATATAGTTTCTGGACATTTTACCCTCTTTATATATTCTTTTCCCCCACCTCTTTTTCTCGCTCTCTCCTATTTTTAAGGTTTCATTGTCACTTTTTTACCAGTTTCTTGGAATTAGAAGAGAATTAAACCCATTTGTTCAGGTTTCAAAGGTAAAATACTTGCCAAAGAAAAACTGGTGCTGATCCAGGTTTCAAAGGGTTAAAGAGCGAAAGGCAACGACAACTCCGTTTGCATGATATATATACATCATGGTAAGAAATATGAACTAAGTGAACTAATATCACAAATCATTGGCTCACCATCTTGTTGAGAACCTCTTCATCCTCAATAGCAGCCAGTTCTTCGCTGGTCATAGACGCAGATCCACCATCAGTTTTTGACTCCATGTCTGAGGAGCAAACCTGCTGGATTGTGACACATATTTAAGACACGCAAGCATCTTGAGAATATTGATGAACTGAAAGTGAACAGGCCAAAAAGCCATTTGTGAGAGAACTGAAGAGATGACAAACACTTGACCTGAATGAGCTGACTGTATCATTCACACAGATTTGACAATGTTTGAATCATTCATGCAGACCACATGCAGTTAGTTACAGTAAACAATGTGCTAAATTCACAAACAGAGCATCATACTGCAGTAATTCAAATGTGAGTCTTAACAAACTGAGCAGCCGGGTAAAGAAATGTTTGTCTTAATGAAGTGCTCCTCAGAGCATCTCAGCAGCAGGCTGAGTGCAGCACAGAAAGGGCAAAAACACGTACAAATATAGTAATGTAGTGGAACAAGAGCATTACTGACAGAATATGATAACAGCATGCAAGTATGCGCTCAGACACAGGGAGAAAAGTCACAGTGCAGCCTGAAGACATACGATGGGAAGAATAGTCATAAAAATGATAGTACTGATTGGTAGCTGTTGAGGTGCAGTGTCACTCACCTGTTTTCAGGATGCAAACTTGAGTGTCTGTTGAAAGTTTTCTTAGAAGTTTTCAGCTTTCCCCTCTTATTGGTGCTGCTACAGATTTGTCTGGAGAGCTGTGATGGCTCAGACCTCAAATCACACCTCACATCACAGCGCTACATAAGCATGCATGTTTGGAGAGCAAGTGGAAGTTGCTTACATGAGCCACCCAAGATGGGAAAGGAGGAGGAGGAGAAGGAGGAGGAGGAGGAGGAGGAGGACAAGGAGAGGTCTCTCTCACCCTCAGCATAGTATCGCCTCCTCTAGCCATCCTGGATGATGTTGTAAAACTTTATCTAACACTATTTTTTTTATTCACAATTTTCACCGTGTTATACTTTGTTTGGAGGGTGCTGCAGGGGTAATGTTTTGGCTGGAAAACAAAGGGTTAATGGGGGAGGGGGGGGGGGTGAGGAGCACTGCCTTATTCAGGCAAAAGGCACTCTGTTTACAGAAGGAGAGGAATCTGCACAAGAGAGGACAGAGCGTGCGCACACACACACACACACACACACACACGCACACGCACACACATACATACACACCTGGAAAAAACACTATAAGCAAAACACAGTCAACTTAAGCAGTGATTTAGTGTTTAAAGGTTTAGACAGATTCAGGGAACGCTCTCAGAAATCAGACAAACTGCTCCACCCAGTGGTGAACACTCACAACTGCATCAAATATCCTCGTAATGTATAAATACACACTGAGGATCAATACCGTTCATTTCAAGCATTGCAGGTCATTATAAAGGTAAGTAGTATAAATGTAGTTCCATGCAGAGCTAGGTTAAATGTGTGAATATAGTTTTTAGAGTGACTTAGGTTAATCTACATTTTGCAAGCAGGCAAGTGCGAGTATAAAGTAAAATGACAGCATTAAATGTGGACTTTCACACAATTTTGCTTCACTTATTTTGACAAAAAGAAATTAAATGACAGATAAATTAGATATATAGTTGTAACAATTAAGACTTCACAAATTCAAATTACAGCTATTGATGACTTTTTAAGGATTATTATTCATACATTGTAATTTAAGGACATTTTAAGAATTTTCATGACCCGCAGACACCCTGTAAATGATAAATGAAATTGACAGATTAATCTAAAATGAAAACAATCATCCCTAGAAAGCATCTTTATGTGTAACTTCTGATCTATAATGTTACTAAAAGGCTTAAGGGTAAACTGAAAATTACTGTTAATAATTTACAAAACTGAAATAAATCAAGTGTTGATTCTTTCTCAAACAAACTCTGACCGAAAGTGCTGAAAGTAATTAAATGTGCAGGAGGTACGACGGCACGAGTAATTTGATGAAGACAACACTGATTCAGTTATGAGGTGGTTTGTTTATTGTACGAGTCCATTTATTTTTATTCAAGCAATTGCACATCATGTGTTTATGAATTGCCCAAATCTTTGCCCCTAAACAGAAGCACCTGCAGCTGCTGTTGGCATTCAAAATGTGTTCAAAAAGTTTTGACAAAATGGTAAATCAAATCGCTCCTTTCTCCTCTACAGTATGTCCAAATAAGGCATGAGGCAAATGTTTCATTCTTAAACCAGTATAGTTAAAACTAGCCATAAATGACTTTAAAATACATTATATCATAAAATAACTATTTACACCAAAGTAGCTTTGCAAACAATCAAAACCAGTATGTACACAGGAACCATAGGCTTTGAAGGCAGCGTCTTCGTACCTCGTCAGTGCAACAGTTTCTTTGCCCAACACTCAAAATCTACTCGACATGATATCCGCGAGAAAACGCAGCCAAACAAGTTTGTGATCAAGATTATAAAACTAATTGGCCACTGAGGCAGTTCTCATTATTGGACAACACGAGTGTTTCTAAAATAAGTTGACATCTATGTAATCTACTGAACACAGTAAAACCCATCATTCACATGCTGCAGTTTTATTGAAGTTGTTGAAAAGCTGCTTGATCTCAGTCCGATAGTTAATAATCAATGGACGCAAGGGTATAACAAGTCCTATTTAACAGCTGAGGTATTCAATATTGTAAAACCAGTGAAATGAACTGCTCTACAACACAGTTAAGGCTGGACGTGATCATTGCTAACAACTGCTTTGAAATACTAAACCCAGGATTCCTACACGTTTTCATGGACGTCTCAAAACTTTTCAAGGACCTACATTTCCATTTTGGAGAAAATGTGCACTTCACGGTGTACTTTTTTACGCACATACAGGAGAGTCTCGCTTTCCCTAACAAATGTCTCACACTAGGTCACATATATCCTGTCTTAAAGAGGAAGGCTTGACCGTTATTAGTCATGGAAAGAGAATCATTCCAGTTTTTCATTTGTATCAAGCTGCAATTAAGATGTTTGACTTAATATACCGAACTTGACATTGCATGTCCTTTGATGTGACTATTGCACAACATAATGTTGATGCTTAAAGAATAAATCTTGCAGCCCTAAGTCGAAGCATATTAGAGCTACGTTATGTCAACAGCTATTTTACAGCCAATAAATGTGCCATTATGTTAAATTAGGTGGAAAGTTACACCTGCAAAAATATTTTAACAATTAATTTAATTACAAATAACACATTTTTATAACTTTTTCAAAACTCTCAATGATTTTTTTTTTTTTTTTTACCAATTCCATGACTTCTCCAGGCCTGGAAAATGAGATTGTGTAATTGCATGACTTCTCCAGGTTTTCTACGACCATGGGAGCCCTGTAAACAAACAAAGTTATTTCTCATACTGCAAAATATTTGTTTCATAAAATTGTTTCATATCTTCCCTCCACTATTTTTACCTAACTGGGATTTATTTTAAGTGCTTCCTAGTGTCATATGATATGATGCTCTGGACAATGTGGTTTTATAAATGGCACCCTTGAAATACTAGATCAGTGATACGTCAAATAAAATCAGACAACATACAGTCCTGCCTGCAGTTATTCTTATGGCAAAATATGCAGAAAATATGGCGGGTGTCATAACAAATGTGCTACACATTACTTTTAAAGCAAACATTTGGCATACACGGAGGAGGGAGTGCACAATACCGACATCCTAGATCGTTGAGGATGCTTTGAGGAGCAGCGGCATGCAGTCTTCTGCCTCGTGCGTCTGACTTTTCTCTAAAGAGAGAGGACAGGAGAGACTAGTGCCATCTAGCATTATATTACATGTATGCATCTGCAAGACACTTGAGGACCAAAATCTACAGCATCACAAAACCAGTGACAGCTATGGCCGTTCAAAATAAATATTTTCCTCCAAATAAATATTAAAAAGGGGAATAAAATATGTTTTGTCACAAAAAAAAAAAATTACATAACACTGTCAAGCAGAGGTCAGTTTTTCTTTTTTTAAAAGTGTCACCCAAATAAAAATTAAGCCGAACAGATGACATTGATTAGGATTTTAGAAGCGACCTTAAAGGACATCTCAGACTTCTTTTCCCTTGTCTCTTCCGCAGGGAAAAGGCAGCTAAAGTTGAGTGACACTCCTTAGAGAACTCCTGAACCTAATTATTGAGGAAAGCTGCAGTGAGCGCCCTGCTGTAAAATAATTGGAACTAATTCTACAGAGACCGCCGAGAACAAAATCTAGGCCTTAAATGGGAAGCCGCACTGGGTACTCGTAGGGGAGGACGAAACATAGAGCTTAGGTCTCTTTTAAAAAATGTGCTTCAGCAGAGGAGAAGAGGAGTCTCATTGCACAAAAACGTTGGCTTTGTCCACCTTTGAAACTTCAGACTCTAAATAAGTTTAACTTCCTCTTTTAAAAGCTTCTTGCTTCACAAACCAACAAAAAAAAAAAGCTGCCAAAAACCCAGTCCCTTACCATGACAGGGCCAGGTGAATGTCAGGTAACAGTACCATTAATATATATTTTTTATACAAATTGTGCCCGTTTAGATTTGAGGCGGAGCGCACTCTAAGCCATGAGGCTCCCTGCAGCCTGCAATATCCACAACAGCCACCTAAAAACATCAGTTAGAGCCCTCTGTCGATGAGAACATTTTCACAGTGGAGAAGTATGAGTGACAGTGTGAATACCTCATGAGGTATCAAACAGTTTAGTGTGCTCAGGCATGCATATACCACTATAGGCTATGTATGAGTGATTTACAGATGAAGGAGAGAATTTAACCATCATCGTGACAAGGCAACCTTTTTCTCTCTGCAGACTTCTGTGTGACCAGAGGAGAAATAAACTGGCACAGTGAGGAAGTAAAAAAAAAAAAAAAAACATTTAAAAAAAGGTCTCATCATCAGTGATGGCGGCCTTATAAGGTCACACTCCCTCCGCTGCTCTTTACCACTTACAGACACAAAGGGTAGAGAACTACTGCCACGGTTTTCAATACTTCATCCTTCAGTTTATTCTCTCCTTCATCCCTTCAGTTCAGTCTATCTTGTCTTCCTGTTTCCCGTCTGTTCTCTGCTGATGATATGTTTGTTCAGACACGCTAGCTTTGTCCAAGTCCTCTCCACATGCTGTGTGAAAATCCACCTGTCCCGACTTTTCGGCTTTAGCCTTGCGTGCGTCCAGGAAGCTGACGATAAACTCTGAGTTCTGATAGATAAGCATGCCAGACAACGTCAGCACGGCGCCGGCGCAGCTCAGGGCGGACAGCTCACTGCCGAAAAGCAGCTGAGACAACAGCAGGTTTCCCACCACGCTGAGGTTGCCAAGGATATGCAAGGTGACGGCAGAGGTGAGCGTGATGACGCAGCAGCTGGCCAGGTTGTACATGACTGAGCCCAGGCAGCTGAGCAAGATAAAGACCCACAGGTGGCGGTCGTAGTGCAGCGGCGACTCCAGCATGGCCCAGTTTTCTAAGGCCAGAGCCGCCACGGCCAAGATGCAGAAGCTAGGAATGGACATCAGGTAGAGCAGGAAGACAGAGTTGATCTTCTCCTCCTGAAGTAAGATGCCTGGGTAAACAGAGAAATGTATGCAGCGGTTATGCACATGACATCGACAGGAAACCTTTAACCCTTTGAAACCTTTCTTTCAATGAGCAATGAAAGAAGAAATAACCCCCCAAAAATAAAGAGTTCAAGAAAATTACATGAAAAAAAAAAGTCCCAGAAAAAGTCCTTAAAAATTATAATAATTTTGTAATATAATTTTAAATATGTAATTCTGATAATTATATAGATTTGTCTTAATTTATTTTTCCCCTAAACATTTCCGCCTAGCTTTTAAAATAATTTTCTAAATCCACTAATTTCTTGCAATCTGTGAAACATTTCTCACCAAGTTGCAGTGATGTCGCTCCCGGTTTCCAACGGTTAAACAAAAAGACATGCACAACAAAGTGTGTTTAACAAAAGTAAACTTAGAAGGCAAACTATAATAACAAGTGAGAGGGAGGATGAAACTAACCTGCTGAAACTGAAGTTAAACACCAGAGTAAATAGAGAAGTATACAGCGGTTACAAACATGACTGAAGCTTAAGACGTGAGAGGTCTCAAAAATAACACTTATTTTTCTTGTGCTGCATTTCTTACTTGGCAGAAATGTCTGATTCAACAAATACAGGGCCTGTTTCCAACCTCAAATATTAAGAAAAACAATACAGTATATTAATGGACTTTTCGGGTGTTTTTCTAGGCTACGTTCACATTACAAGCAAATAGTAATGTTTTTCCAAGACCGTGGGAACCGTGCATCATTCTCAACATATGACACATTGCGATCAAACCTTCGCATTACGGAGATTAATGCCTGCACCGCTGTCTCGTTCATTTTTTATCCAAATGCCTATTTTGCAAATGTGACATTTTCCTTTGTTGTTGTTCCATGTATGTGATGTTACTGGCTGCATGTGAGGCACATCAGGGCAGTGACTGGTCCACACTGATGTCAGATATAGGGCACTTTAAACACAAATTTGATCAGTGGAGGCAGAAAGATCGAATCTGGGGGAAAAAAGCAAATCGGAATTGAGCATTAAGCCCTGTATTGTGAATGTAGCCTGTAATTACAATACAAGGACAGACTCTGTACTCTGTTTACTGATCAGCTTATTCAAAGCTGAAGCTCTGAACCGGTCTGATAACAGGAAAATGACAGGAAATTATGCAAAACTCCTTTCTAACATCCTACACATAATATGCCCTGATGTCTGGGAAACCAGACAGCAAAACACATCTATAAAAACATCTATGAACACATCTTGATGTTTTAGTAAGAGCCTAAGAGCTTGAACACTCGTCACTCACTGCAAACACTTCATAGTGTTTCCTGACATACTGTGCCAAAGCTTTGAGAATGCTGGGAGTCTGGACTATTAAACAAAAACATGTGCACTATCTAAGTGCGTAAGAGAAAAGTAAACTTAGAGGGGAAACTGTAAGAACAACAACAAGCGAGAGAGGATGAAAATAGCTACCTGAAACTTGAGACGACATCGTCTAGCTAGTTTGGCACCTCAGGATGGCCTCAAATTTGTAGTCATGATTAAAAATAAAAGTAAATGCAACAGCTTCGACCTGCTAGACCTTGTTTACGGATTCTGCTCCAATGCAGAAGCAGGGTTTAAATTTTTTGTTTTTTATAAAAGGGTTCCTACAGCTTATGGCAGGTTCGATTTACAACTTTTTAAGACTTTTTTAATGCCACTTGCAATTAAATTTAAGGCCAATTTTATGACAAGCCAAACTAAATAAAAAAGGAAGCATAAACCGACATCAATTGTTAAGAGTTAGGGACAATTTTGCCCATATTTATTGTAACATTGACAATTTTGTATTATAATATTGTATTAGTCCTTTATTTTGCGGCATTTTTTAAGACTTACGAAAGGTTTATTTGAGACATTTTAATACCAATTAAGACCTTATTTTTTAGATTAATTAATTCAAGATTTTTTTTTTTTTTTTACTTTTTAAGGATTCCTGTTCATACTTTAAGCCTGTTTATACTTTAACTATTTACCCTTATTTAACAGAGAGTATGGCCAACTTTCTAAACACGCAGTCTCGTACTGCTGTTAGCGGTTATGATGGACTAACTGAACTGATGACCCTTCAGTCACAAGGTGGCCCTCTGCTCCTCTGGGTACTAACTATGCAGCATTACATCCTTCTGAGCAAAACTGAATATCTGCTTTAGTGTTACATAACAATGAAACACAGGCTGTGTCTCTATATATTTCTCTACTTATTTTTAGAAACTCATTAGTTTCTTTTTCTTTGACAACTATCCAAATGTTGTGGAGACTAATGACGCTGGAGAACCTAATCCCCTGCACACTAAACCCAACTTTAAAGGAATTCCTTCAACAAATGCTCCACTGAGAGCTCAGGACATTGGATAAATGAGAACATTGGATAACTGTAGTAAGCGCGGCCTACGTGACGTTAATTCAATAAAAGGAATCTACCTCTTTCCCAACAAATGATAAACTTCAGGGACACATTTGATCTGAAGATGGTTGTTTTGCACTGCAAGTCTTTAGTTGACTTTGTTATACCAGGATAATCCACTCAATAAAAAAGCAAACAAAAAACACTAATTATTTATTTACTTAAAATACGTTAAGAAATTTTCAATTGCTAACTGATACGTTACTAAAAATGGCTCTGTGCCATGGACACTAGCTTTTTGTCTCCATGCTTTGGGCCTCTACATTTATGCAGTTTCCATGAAAAGAAACAGAAACTTGTGGTAAGAAAAACATTTGCTAATCTTCCCTGAATCTATCAGCTGACCATACGGTGACACATAAATGCATAAAAAGGTTTTGCATTTCTTTCAAAAACCAACATGGCCAGTCACACAACGGATCAGCACGTTACCAGGATATGCACAAACCCTGCCCATCCCTGACTCCTGTTGATGTTTGTATCATGTTCCCCAAGAAACCAGTAGATGTGCTGCGGTGACTTTCCATCTTAGTATGTGGGTGTGTTACTAGACTAAAAAGTGACTCACTAAAACGTTCCAGGACCGCAGACTGCTGCAGCGTCTGGGGTGAAACATTCGAATAACCTCTAATGTCTGTAGCAAGAGATGAAATTTTCCAGTTATAAAAAGGAGTCTATAACTCAGAAAAGCAACTCTCTATAGCGACAACAAAAACACAAAAACCAACATATTGTTTATATTTACCAATACTTTTAAAATCAAACATGGCTTTTAATTGAATTTATTGACTATTTATTTATTTAAACATTGCAGTTTGTTTTACTAGATAGCAAATAATTTTATTATTTCCAACACATTTATTTATGCTGTTTGTTTGTGCTGTTATCCTTTCATTTACCTCTTACTTACTGTTTAGAGTATATTACTTATTTATGATTATCACAGGGTCCCCACACATTTTCATGGACAAAATTTCCAGACTCTCACATGACTTTTCAAGATTTTTTCCCCCTTACCCCACTAGCCTGGTGTTTTCCAACATTTCAGATTCAATATGATTCAGACTCTTCTCAAACATTATTTCAGCTAGCAGGCATACGGGAAAGAAGAGACAAACCGAAAGAGAAAGTACGGAAACTTAGGTGATGATAAATAAAACATCTGTCACACATCAATGAATATTTGAGCTACAGTGTGTTGACAGCTACAGAAAAATAATGACGTAATATTACATTATGTGGAAGGTTGCCCATGTTAGATTATTGTTACAATGTCATTATACACAAAATTACATTATTTCTCCAAAACTTTAAAGTATTTTTGACTAAATCCCATGCTTGGAAAATGTAATTGTGAAATCCCATGACTTTTCCAGGTTTTTCCATGAGCGTGGGAACTGTTAATACTATTTATATTTTCTTTGTATATACAGGCTTTATCCTGCCTCTGGTGCTTTATGGTAATGATCCTGTTGTTCCTGGTTTTAATGTATACGCTTATTTTAGTGCTTTCCTTAATTGCAAAGTCTTGCTTTTTATCCATGTGCCTGTATGTATGTGTGTGTGGTGCTATGCAAAGAAAGTCTGATTGATTGATTTAACAGTCTGAGGTGGCAAGCAGGACAGAAAACAGCAGAAGTGGTACTTACTCTGCTGAATGGACTTGACACCCCTCAACATGGTCGCTGCAAACACAAAGAAGCAGCCAGTCTGGTCAAACTGGACCTCTCCCATGATGCTGAAGGACGCTCCCAGGCAGATGGGCATCATGGCTGTGTATTTGAGGATGTGGTGTTGTTTGCCCAAAATCAGCGTAGATATGGCCAAAGTAAAGAGCGGCGTGGTGGTATAGATCATTTGTGCAAAAGACAGCTGGACATAGTTCAGACCCATGTTCCCAAAAGCGATACTGGCACAAAACGTCAGGCTCAACAGGAACACTTTACATTTAGCGCTGGGGGTCAGGTCCTGCTCTCCGTCCGCTTTGTGGCGGATCACCCGCAGTTTGATGAGCCCATAGTCCACCACTATGGCTGTCAGCATGTGCAGCGCTGACAGCAGCAGAGGGTACCTGAAGTTGTAAACGGCAAATATCCATTTGTTGAGGCTGGAGATGGTGGTTCCCGTCACCAGCCAAACAATGACAGCTGACAGCAGATGGAGCATCTCTGCGGGTGGCCTCCTTCGCCGGCCTCTCTGTTGCAGAGTCGCCTCGCATTTTGAGAAGCCATCGGCGCTGATCATGTTCGTATCATTCTCCTCTCTAAAAGGGAAACACATGTTGAGTCCGAACCTCTTATCTCCATGTGCACCGCATGATCCCAGTTTGACGCTATAAATCGCGAAAATAACCTGCGACACAACTGTTTTCCCTCCTCTGCGGTGTTAGCCGGTCTTTGTTGTTTGGTAAACCCGCATGTCTTTTTTTTTTTTTTTTGTCAGCGCCGCCTACAGACACGTGTTTCTATTTTGCATGACGGGCTGGTTGTGTAACTTACCCAAGCGGAGGCAAAATGACATATGCAGGACCATGAAGGCACACAGGGGGAGGAAAGAGGAGAGCTGTGCGGGGCGGTCTAGAAAACTGTACGCGCCTTCTCCACGACGGGGACTGAGCGGATTGGTTACACTCTTGAAATGCAGCAATGGACTGCCGGTGACGACTTCACTGTGATGCACCAAAAACCTCACTGTAGTAAACATCATGGGACAAACTAGTATGCGCCTGCAAATAAATCGTATAAATATCAGACAGCGCAGCAGCAGTAGCTCACATGAGTTTTCTCCACTCTGGCTTTAAATAGCAGCTTACTTCATAGCCTGAGGAGATCTTGTGATTCCCTTTCCGAGCACTGGAGAAGAGGGAAACACTGACAACTTGCACTGTCTGCTCACAAACTAGCTAGTTACAGCCTATAGTCTATGGTTACAACGCACAAGACATCCTCCGCTCCGAAAAATCCTCCAACACCTTGTTTAGTGTTCGTGTATATGATAGGCATTACGGTAAGAGCGCCTTCAAAATAAAAGCTCCGTTCCAATGCATTACATTGATTCAATAAATCAATCAGTCTATCATATTGCGTAAAACTTCAATTAATTGCCTGGGCTATTATTTGCTTCAGTCATTGAACTCAACAGCCTTATATTTGGGACAGGGTTTTAATTCCTTTCACACAAAACTGTTGCTCCGCAAAGATGGGAAATGCTATAAAATTATTTATTACACCCTTTAAAATCTGGGCAAATTGCCCCTTTTCCCCCAAAAAAACAAAGGTAAGGCAACAAAAGCCAAAAAAGACCCGACTACAAAAGAATTACCAGAAAACTTGCCCCAAAAACAGGGGGAAAAAAGAAAGTTAGAGATAGACAGAGAGAGAGAGACAGAGAGAAAGAGAAAGTAAAAAAGGAGAAATAACCCGAAAATCTTTAAAATTATAATAATTCTGTAAAACAATTTCAAATATATAATTATGATAATCATGATTATAGTTCTATGCTTTGATTTACCTTTTCTTCGGGGATCCATTTTGATGGGGAAGCTGTTCATGGCCTCAGTTCCCCATCAATGCTCTTTTCAAGGCCACCAGACTCCATTGAGAGAAACAGTATTTTTACCTTGCTGAGCACGTGAGGTGCTGGTCTACCACTGCTTCCATCAGCTAGTTAGTTAGTCTTATTATGGGACTTTGGCAGTTAAAAGTGTTAGTTTGGATTCACCAAAGTCACACGATAACACATAAAGGCTAACTGATCAATGCAGCAGTAGACCAGGAACTCCTGCGTTAAATCACTGTTTTTCTCAATGGAGTCTGGCTTTGAAGAAAGCACTACAACGGCTTCATTTTCCTATTAGAAACTGCAGTCTGACATCAAGGTAAAGCAGTGAAAATACTCTAAATATAGCACACACTTAATCTAGCCTTTTTTTTTTGAGGTGGGACTTTTTTTAGGTGGTTAAAATACACCTTGTTGCTGACCCCTATCCCCTAGCCTCAGAGCAATTTCATTTTAACAGTGGTGGAATGTAACTAAGAACATTCACTGAGGTACTGTACTTTAGTATGGATTCAAGGTACTTGTACTTTACTTGAGAATTGTGTTTTCACGCTACTTTATACTTTTACTCCACTACATTTCAGAGGTAAATATTGTACTTTTTACTTTACTTCAGTCATCTAACAGCTTTAGGTACTTTAAAAGTTAAGATTTTAGCATAAAGAACATAAGACGGGTTTATAAAATAGTGATGTTCGTTATAAATTAAATTACCAAGCAGTTTATACAAGTACTGCTGCAACAATTAGCTGATTAATCAATCAGTCAATTCACAGAAAATGAATTGCCAACTATTTTGATAAAAATTTCTGTCTTTTTCTTTTTTCTTTTTATATAAGTTTGAGTTTTGGGGGTGGTATTTTCTATTGTGTTCATCATTTTCAAACTAAAGCCCATTAGAAATTCATGTTTGAGCTGTCTTCCCTCTAAATTCAGACTCAAATTGAAACTGTCTATTGCCAGTGAACAATTTGATTTCAGTATGATGGTAGACCACATCAGGGTGTCACTCAGACAGTTTTAGGACAGTCCCAAAAAGAGGGGGGGGGGAAGACAGTTAGAGACAGAGAGACAGAGAGAGAGAAAGGAAAAGTAAAAAACAAGGAGAAATAACCCGAAAAAATCTATAAAATTATAATAATTCTGTAAAATAATTTCAAATATATACTTTGATAATCATGATTATAGTTCTATGCTTTGACCTTTTCTTCAGGGATCCATTTTGCATTTTCAATACAACACTTTTACTTCTAACAGAGTATTTTCACAGGGTTATACTGGTACTTTTACTTTTACTTTTACTTGAGTAAAGGATCTTAATACTTCATCCACCAATGTATTTCAAAATGATAACAGACGACACCAGCGTGTCACACAATCTGATGGGGATTTTACAAACTAAAGCCCATTAAAAACCATGTTTAAGCTGTCTTCCTTCTAAATTCAGACTCAAATTGAAACTGTCTATTGCCAGTAGATAATTTGATGTGACCTCAGGGTGTCACTCAGACAGTTTTAGGACAGTCTGATGTAGATTTTAAAAATCCAAGCCCATAAAACGTAACTTGTTAGACAGCGGTTACAGCGAGACGTCGTGCGGTTTTGAATTAACGCCACATTGTGTCAAACAGCTGCGCGGCTCGATATCCGCAAACACAACAACAAAACAGCCTCATTGTCGTTGATAAAACGTTAAGGTGTGTTAAGTTAGCTCACCTCCCTGACGGACTGAGCTGTCACTTGATACCAGCTGGATGTCTTTCTGCGTCCGTGCTGTCATGCTAACGGTAGCTAACTGTGAGGAGGCAGCGGGCGCTGGTTAGCACCGTCCGCTTCAAAACAACAACAACCGCTGACGACGCGGCGTTAGCTTCGTAAATGTTAGCCAAAACACGGCTGCGGTCCGTGACATTTTCTCACAAAATGAGCTTTTACCTTGTTATTCTTCGTCGAGTGCCTTGACAGCATCCTTAAGTCTCCGTCGGTCGGTCACTGCGCTGTCAGACCAAGTCGAGGCGGCGGACGAGCTCCGGTGTCATTGGATGGTTTATTTAAAGGGCAATGGCGCTCATTTGTGGGCAGCTTGTTTCGTGCCTGCATGGTGCAAGCCGCATGCAACCTCCTCCTGTGCAGGTTTTGAAGTGTTGGAGCCTGGAGCCTCACATGGTCACGAACCATCCAATGAAAAAGGATGACCTATGTCCCTCACGTGAAGCGTTCAGGATGAGTTAGGGGCTGTTCTTTATTTATCAGAGGAGGGGGGTAGCTGTGGTGTAACTTTGTTTATGTTTTTTTCTTGAGCCTCCATGAGTGACTTGGGGAAAATGCACAACCCTCTTTCCACCATATATTAGTAATCATATTTTAAAAACATAACCCACCCTTTGATTTTTCAAAGTGAAAAGCTGAAAATGAAATCCTGTAGCTGGAAAAACAAACCTTGGTTTGTGACTCTTGTCAAGCATGCTGGTAAGTTTTTTTTTGTTGTTGCCAATTTTCAAATGATTGAAGTGCTTTTAATGACATCACTATTTTAAGCTCAGATGTGGTTATGCCTTTTTTTCTGGCTGAAGTGTTTGTGGCACATGATGTGTCCAAGGACCTTGGAAATGTGAAAATCCAACAATAATTGTTTTGCAGTTTCTAGCTATGATAAATGGCGTCATATTTCGTTGGATTTGGAAGGCATGTTAAAAAAGCAATAAAATAAATGCAAAATACAACTATTTAAAGGTGTATGCCCCTCCCTTGAGCCCAAATAAAAAAACTAACTTGTTTTTTTAACTAACTTCCCTATTTTTGCATCATCCCCTCCCCTCTCATAAAAAAAGAAACAGTCCCTTAGGGAACCCGCTGCATGGTTTATTGCAAAATGCAAATTATTACCCATTAAAGAACAAAACACCTTGTTCTTGCCAGAGCTCCCAAGAGAACTGAAAACTATACGATACTTTTTGGTATTTGAAACCACAAATATATCTTATGGATGTCAAACCTTCAAATAAAACACAAAAAAAGTGTAAAATATGGGACATTTAAAGTAGTAACAATAAGGCGAAAACAAGCAAATCTTAGACATTAGTGCAATTCCACTATCTCATACAAATCAGTATTCCTTCTATGCACTGACTTCACAGTGTTAGGGACTGTACTTAATTTATCAGAGTCGGGTGGCTGTGGTCTAACAAATCAAAAAACTTAACTCCCTCCCCAGTGCATAAAAAATATATAAAAATATTCAAAATATATTCATTATATATTGCCTTCCCCACACCTTTTTGCAGCCCCCTGGCTTGTTATTTTGCACTTATGACAGCAGCTGATATTTGACCTCACCCCAGACCAGTGACACTGTCCCAAGACACAAGCCAACTGATGGCCTCGAGACATTATGACAGACACTTTCTCTGAGCGTCCTCTGTATCATCTGTCCCTTGTGATTTGAGCAACATTGGTTTGACAGTAAACAACAGAGCAGTGACAGCTTTATGCTTTTATTTGAGCTCAAAAATATAACATTTTTGAGGTCATTGGGCACAAAAGGTGAGTTCACATCATGTTTCAGAAAGAGTCCACATACAAGTAAAACCATGCATAGCTATATGTCGCCATTGAAACCTTTGAGATTATAGCATGTATCTTTACCTGTAGAAATACATAACATTGTGCTTTATCTGAACAACACTTTATTTGCATCATCAATATTATATATCTTATGAACTTATATTCATAATTCCTCAACATCTCATTAACTGGTATACAATCTTGACTTCATTTAAGTATACACAGATAGAGTTTAAGTAGTGCCCAAAATGTGAACGTTCAAGTAACGTGAAACAATATTTTCTTACAGTGATTATACACGAGGCAATTCTATTTGTATTATATTGCTATATACAGGCCAAAAGCTACTAGGCAATTATACATGTGCATCATGACCTATTATAATACACATTAAGCTGAAAACTATAAATAAACATTACTTATTATAGAATATTTATATACTACTAATGTACAACCTCAACATACGTATTGCAAAGCCTTTTTTAATTGTTTCGGGTCCTTGACTGATGTTTATAAATCTGATTTCTTTACATAACTATCATTCAGCTAATGGACTACTGTTACCAAAATGTACTTTTTGTGCTGCATAAAGCATGCCCCTGACCTGGGAGTATTTTCTTCTCAAGTGACTGTGCAGTTGTGTTATTGCTGCCATGTCAAAATAAAGCAATTTAAAGACAGAAACCACTCACAGAGTTAGCCTTTCTACTGTTTTTACAAGGGGAAACAAGTTTGTTGCTACTTACCAAGATCCTAAACCCTGATATTAAAATTCACCCTGAAATCCCCTCAAAAGAAAAAAAAAGTGGGCCAGATTTTCATTATACGTACAGAATCTCTGGAGCCAGTGGTTACTAGTAGGGACTTACTACATTATTAGATAATTAAGGCTAAAATTACCATTAAGCACCAATATAATTCCTTGCTGAAGAAAATCCCCCAGGCCAAGCAGATTTATACTTCAGTAAGACCTCAGTCTTAAAATATCTGAAGTACTCCAGCGATTTATTGTTCCATTAAAGGTCCGGTGTGTAAGATTTAGGGGTATATACTCTCAGAAATAGAATGAAATATTAATAACTATGTTTTAATTCACTCATAATTCATTATATAATCATCTGAAAACAAGAATTGTTCTGTTTTTATTACCTTAGAATGAGCCGTTTATATCTAAAAAGGGAGCAGATCCTCTTCCACGGAGTCTGCCCTGTTATTTCTACAGTGGCCCAGAACAACCATGTAAACACTGGCTGTAGGTATGGCTATTTGTGTCAGCCCCCGTAGTTCTCCTACATGCTCTGCACAAAGGAGAAGTTTCAGTTCTGCATCCTCACTGATAAATGCTACTAAATCCTGCACACTGGACCATTACGTTTAGGGATTTATGATCAGAGTTATCAAAACAGACGCAGCAGAGGTGATGATATCCTGACTTTAAGTTTTTGGGTCCAAAATTTCTGGATAACACATTTCCTGTAATGCAACTCATTGGTGTCTTTAGTTAGAACCTGCAGCTTGGTTAACTTTTCAAATTGCATGGCCTAACATAACGTAAGCTGTCTGTTACAAATTTGTGCAAGTCCAAGCAGAGATAACTCAAGTGACGTCACTTTAGGAATTCTGCCTGACTCAGCAAACTCCTCCTGTGAAAACATGCAGCTGTTTTCACAGGCGACATAGTAATCTTCATTCTAGTAAAAAGTGGAGTGCCCCTTTAATGCAATCAGACACGTTATTTCAAGATCATGTGGAAAGCAGCAGTTGTCTGTAAAACAGCGTGGTGTATTCAGTCAGTTGTCCAAAGAGAATGACATCTACTTTGGTTCTCATGGGCCAGTAAACGCTTGTTAGAGTTCCAGTCAGACTGGAAAATAAATTCAAATCCTTTAGGATAAAGTTTGGGCAACTTTGAGAAGTAGACCTTTAAAAATCCCCAAGAATCAGAGGGCTCAGTAAGTGAAGTTCTGCTGTGAAAAATGTCTCAAAGCGTAGAGGAATGCGTAGTCCTGCTACGGTCCTTAAAAAGTGTGGTGTGCCTGTCAGAGCCCAACAGGAGGAACATGTTGTTCCAGCTTTGAGGAGAACAAGACATTCAGTGCTCGTACCTAAACTTCTACGGCACTCCTTGCTCCCAAGTCACTCCCATACACACCCACTGAAACGTGTGTGTTTTGGTGCAGAAATCACTTCACTGCAAAGCATATGTAAATCTCTCAACCCTACACACACACAGACACGCATTAGAACTGTATGTACTCTCATTAATCATTTCTTTACGATGCTAAATAAGCCTACACACAACACACACACACACACTGAGGCCATGCATTCTGAAAACACAAGTTATAAGAGCAGAAGAGAGCGGAGTAGTAAGTGGAAGCAGGAGCTTGTGTTGTGCTTGACTGACGGCTTCTTTCAATAGCTGGTTCACGCACTCACACAGTCACATCCACACACAAACAGCTGTCCATAACTCACAGAGTATCCTCACATCAGCCTGTCTGATGCCACGGTGTAACGGGAGCTTTTGTCCTAGAAGATCTCAGGGCACTGGCTCCAGTCCTGTCTTTCTTTGGCTTCCCAGTAGCCGCCCCTGTAGACGTAGGTGCTTTCTCCCACATCATCTGTCCTCTTCTCAAACCACAGTGGCTGGTAACCCTCAATGTCTTGCCCTGATGACACAGAATCATGTTTTCTTTAGGCATGACTGAATTAGAGTATATTTCTAGAATATCACAATAGCCCTGCTCACAACTGGTATTAGCACGTGTCCCTGTGGAAGTGGATAGGTCTACGTACAGGTGTGGGAACACCAAATGCATCCTAAAAGGGTCTTGAGATTCAATTGCTCAGACCACGTTTGGATGTGAGTTGCTCATATCGCCACATTCTTTCACAAGTGTGAACGTTAATGTGTCGTGAGCCGCACTGAAAGACTGCCTTCTCAGCTGATGCACTTGCTACTCGATGCCACACAAGAGCACTTTCTGTTGGCACGGTTACAAAGATGCAGAGCTGAGGGATCTTCTCTGGAGCTGCTCTCCTCCCAGTGAATAGCCAGTTAAACGTCTGCACAAACTCTAACTCTAACTGACACAAAAACGGCTCAACTCTAACGCTAACCCATTAATAACCATTAGGTCATCTGAGCTGTATAATCCTAAAAGTTAGCCTTGTCGCAAGGAGGGGCTGTCAATATGATGCATGCAGCTCTACAATTAAGATTTTTTTCACTATAAATAGTAAATGCTGTTAGTATGCATTTTGTCTTTGCAAGCGGAAATAATTTGCGTGTTTATTTGCATAAAGTGTATGAAGTAAGATGCGATCACAAGTGGTCACGCATGATGCGGTGATGACGCATGTGGAGGCAGATTATAATGCCTGGAGTGAACAGACAGACATAAAGCATTCCACTTCCATGATTGTATAACACAAGAGGCATGTTAACAGCCTCAATGTCTTTGTCAAGATTCCAGTTTAAAAAAAAAACTAGAAATAACATCTCCTTTCTCTTTAAAAAAAGTAGAATATATTAATATGCAAATATTTGATAAACTGGATGCAAAACTATTAGATAAAAGATGTCCTCTGCTTCACTTAAGAGTCAACTCTCAGTGTTTGTGTACTGGAGGTTTCAAGTTTCTACTTTGCATTTGTGTAAGTTGCATATTAAATGACCACCCTTCAGAAGATGAATTTAAATACATTCTGCACAGTGAAGCTCAAAAATTCAAGTAAAGTAACATTAACCAAAACATATTTTGGGTTATTCTCACCTTCCTCCAGGGCCTGAGTGGCTTGCGCCTCTCTTCTTTTCCTCTCCAGCCTCTGACGCTCCTCTAGACGCTGCTTCTGTACATTTGCTTCATCCCACACACCTGCCTCCATTAGCCGCTGGTCTGGTCGCAGACGACTGTCAGTGGGCGCAATACCTTCTTCTGGCTCATTGAGAGTCAGAGCCAAGGACGAGAAATAGTGCATATTCTCTGCGTTATCTCTGGAAAGTGACAGACAGAAAAGAAAGAGAAATAAGAGAAGATAGATGCAAAAGGGAGTAAATTGAAATTCCACATTCAATATTCAAGTTAATGTAGAAATGTGGTACTTGAGATAAACATACGGTAGAGGATATTTTTTCCACAACAGTTTGGGCTGAAGAGTCTGATAAACTGTCTTTTGTTTGCCTTCAGAGCCTCCGCACCCTTGGCTGCTGTCCACTATTTTGGCACTCTCCATCTTGTCGTCCCAGGTTCCTGACAGGATGTAATGGGCTGTGCCCTCTCTGTCCTCTATCACTCCTGTCACCTAGAGACACCAGAGGAGATGATACACAGGAAGAGATCAGTTACATGCACACTCTGACTGCAAGGCAATGACATTTTCACAGCTGGGTACTGCTTTACTTTAAGGTATACTATGCAGGAATTGTTGGTTAATGTTTAAAAACAGTATCACCAGTGAAAGCAAAAAGAAGAGCCAACGCCAGATTCCCTCTTGTTTTGAAATGAGCTTCATCCGCATGGTGTTTCACCTTGCTATATTTGTGCTTTTGCAGCACTGTGTCTGAGATTATTGTAGCTTTCTCTCAGATTTGTGCTACTACAATGGTGTAGCTACCTTTTTATAAAGTTGTTACTTCACCTGCACGTTGTGCCCAAGAATGTCCCAAACACAGTAAAATAAAAATAAAATAAGAAAATAAAGGCAGAGGGCAGGGTTGCATATAAATACATACAACATGTTGTCACACAACTCATCAAGCACCGATGCTCTGTCAGTTGCCCTCAATATCAAACTATGACGCTCTTGGTGCTCTACCAGAAACAGCATCTCAATTAACACTTGTAAAATGCATTGTGTCTTTTCAAAATAAACATTCACAATACATTTCACAAGAAATGTATAGTTTTTGCTTGTTAAATGCATACAGTCTCTTTTCAAAATAAACTTCTAGAACTTAATTTTTAGATGTACTTCCTTTGGTTTAGGCCCACAGCAGCAAAACATGCAGCCCCCATTGCATCTCATACCACCGCTAAAGGGTGTCTTGGAGTGCCAGTGTCTGACACCAAGGGCCACTCATGCCGAGGGCCACTGACCAAGTGTCAGTATTTAACAGCTTTGGAGTGAGTTTAGGCTGATACAACACCACAAACTCCTGGTGGGTCATAACTAATGATTGAAAGGGATTACTACAGTATGAGTCTAAATTTTGATTTTTTAGGAAAATCCTGAATAGTATACCTTTACTTAATTTTTAAGTTCACATTCTGGCAGCTTCTCCAAATTTTGAGATGATGTTTGAATCATGTATCAATAATGTACATTTGACTTTATCAAAAAAGTGGAAAAGGGATAAAATAAACTCTTAGGCTTCTGCTCCTCAATGGCTGATGACTCTGTGACTTCTCTCTGGATAAATGCTGATATTATGAGACAAATATATTAATAGTTAGACATCTCTTGAAGGTTTTCTGTACTGATAAGCACTATGCACAAGAAACAAGATCATATCAAGAACCAATATTAAGCTAAAGCAACGCTAACAGTGTTTCTCGACACAGGCTTGTGTAAGCTGACGTGTAAAATGGTGCAAATGCAATAAAACGTGACGGAAGATAACAGACACAGATGCTAACTGCAGTCTGTTTCCCAACTGAAACGAAATATACAACAGACTTACTTTGCGAGGAACTTCTCGGGAGAAGTAGCTGTAGGGGGAGAATTTGAGACGGCAGGTGTCCTTGGTCGTGTTGTTTACAATGTCAATGTCCCCAGACTGCCAACAGCAACAGACAGGAAAACAGCAAGAAAAACAAATGAGACTTACAAGTGTATGATGACCCTGATGACTTTACTCAGTAATATAAACAAACACAAACTTACTCATTGATGCAAAGTACATTTAATTTAATTTCTGTCAATTTTGTTTTTCTGAACAGTAATTGCCTCTCTGTTGCCTAATGAACAGTTTAAAGTCTAAAAATAAGCACAAACTAACAAATCAGAGAGAGGTAGTGATTTTGACAGTAAAACTGGAAAGCGACAGACCTGATCAATCCAAAGTTTCCCCACAATAATGTTGTGCACCGTTGAGGTCACTTTGCTCCACACGTAGTGGTTTCCGCTTGAGTGGAACTGCAGGTGAATGTTTCCTACAGTGAAGCGAAAAAGACACACAAACATTAAAATACAGTGTACTTAGTGTCAGCATGAACTGCATTACGTCACTTGTTTATTACCTAATGGCATGACAGAAATATATTTCCCACGAAATTTGCTATCAATGGTGATATACTGCCACAGGGTCCATCCGCGTTGTGAGGTCACATGGTGGGCAGCAGCTGGCGGGTGATGACTGACCTGAGGGTGAATGGTATCAGCTGGTGTCAACAGAGGCAACATAGATGTCATACCACAAGTATGTCTGGGTGTAAAATACATGTAAGAAAATGTGTTTGTGTGTCTCACCTGCTCAGAGATGGAGCGATAACCATACTCGTCCAGTCGGTCCAGCTCGTAAGTCTCCCCCAGTAGAGGGTTGAAGGGCTTGGCTGTTCGATTGACTGTAGTGGAGTAGGAGGAGACAGAAAAGGCAGCCACCAGGCACATCTGCTCCAGAGAGGAATCACAGCGAGCCGCGCGGTCCAGGAGCTCGCTGTACTCCAGATCCTCCGTCAGACGCTGCAGCATCGACAATGGCTCATTGAAGTTTACCTGCAACCACACACAGACAAAAAGGGTTTCTCACTCATATTCAGAAACAATAAATCAGCCAGTTTGTACACTTTATGTTTTTTATTTACAGGCATGGGTATCTTGGACAGGTCTTTGCCAATGCAGTTCTTCATGATGCTCCACAGGTTAAGGGAGTAATTTGGTTTGTCAGGTATACGACTGCGTCTTGTTCTTCGTAGCTGCATGTGGTTTGTGCCTGAGGTGTCCTGAAAATAAAAGGACAGAATTATTAATGTTTTCATTTTCATACAAGTGAATATGGGTGTGTATAGCAACAACTAGGAAGACACCTGGGCATGCATGGAACTTACATTCTCATTGTGAGTCCAGTCATTGGACATTCCTCCACTCATCATACTCTGATTACTCCCTGAGCGCCTGAGAGAAAGCAACATTATTTAAATGAAGCTTCAGTCAAGAAGACTTTACTTAGGCATGCTTAGGTCTGTAATTTATTTGTCACACCATCTGCCATTTACTCTTTGCACGCAAGCTCGCTCAGAATTTCCTCCCGCCATTGACTGTGTTTACATGCAGAATAATATTCCACTAACTTTCCAAATGTGACGATATTCTGAGTTTGATATGGGTCAAGTAAACACACTGACTTGGATATTAGCTGTTTTCTGAATATGAGCAAATATTGTAATGGCAATGTTTTTAAGCAGGTGGTTGAAGGAGTGAAAGAGAGAGGATGTGTTAAAATGGTTGAACAAGTCTGCCGTTGGTTGAAAACTTTGAAAAAAATCATATTTTGATATAAAGAAGTGAAATGGCAGAAGCGTCTCTAGCAACTCCACTTTTCCATTTCTTGACATGATAAATGACACGTTAGGGCACTATAATCTGAGTGTGCAGTCTGTGCGTAAATAGGAATATTAGTGGAATATTTATTTTCATTAGCCATGAATATCTCAACAGAGAGAACAGCTGATATCTCAATTGAGATATCAGCTGTTCTATCAGCTGACCTCATTTAACCAATAACACAGCAACACACCTTCATTGTTCACCCATCATCTTGCTGCTGCCTTCTTAAATATGATTCTATGTGTGTGACCCTCCACTTCCTTATCAACACCTAGTCTTTGCAGACTCATCAGCTTCATCATCCTCATCACTCTCAGCAGAGTCATCACCACCATCAGTGTCTGGACTCCATGGGGGGGATTTATCGTGCTGCTGCTCAGTGAAGACAACCCTTGATTACAAAATCTCTCAGTAGAGTCTGAGCACCAAAGTCTTTCTGTCAACTCTTAATTATCATATCTCACCTGTTCGCCCATAATCTGCAATAAACAATTACATTTTACTTAACTGACTTGTCTCTCCTGCTTGAAATACTGTTTAAAGTAACTGTGCTTGTTGCAGATGGAGAACGCAGCTCTGAGACTATACTGTGTACAGAGATGATGTCTCACTTGTGCTGTATGTTGCCACTCGCAGTCACGGTTATGAATGCAGAGTCCTCCATGGCATCGAAGAACTCTGCGTCGTCATTCTCATCACTCGCATCCCCCTCCTGAGACCGCTCCACACCTAAAGCAACAAACAGAATAGGGGATGGGTTATCCTAGCGTCTTTAATCTATATGTATAAAAATCATGCAATCTTAACATAATACACAATAGCTAAACTAACTAACTAAATAAAAAAGGGAATATCAGTGGCAACTATACAATACATTTGTGTATGGACCTTTGTAACTGTGATTTGCAGTAGCTACTCTGCCTTGATCACATCTTTAAATTGCAACCATTGTAAAATTATGTAATGTGAGTTAAAAAAATGACATTATGTACCAAGCAAAAAAAAAAAAATCCAAAACACCCTGACAGAAAGGAACAGTGGTCACCAACCCTAATTGTGATACATTTAGTAAGATATTTGCTAATATTTATGGCCTCCATTTTTTGTTAAATCAGCATATAAGACAATCTGAGCAGAACACAAACATCATACTTGTCACTGAACTGGTAGTTTAGAAGGGCTGTGGCATTTTGTTTTTACTTACTATGTAGATAAATTCACAAAATTCACATGTCTGATTGAGCTTCATCTCTGTGATAGAAATGCATCACTGCTACTGTCCAGAAGAGGGCCATATTCTTATTCTGTGAGACTAAATGTACTTTTCCTTTCACACTTCAGAGTGATGTGCCTCACCTGTATATGAGGTGGGGTTCTCCCTCCAGGCTCTCTCTAAGCTGTTGTGCTGTTTGGCTAACTGTTCGATTGTCTCCTCCAGATGGTGACGCTGCTCTCTCTCATGCTGCAGGGTCTTTTGCCACCTCCGGCTGTGAGATTCAGCTACGTCCAGAAAGTCACGACAAGCCTGAGGTGTGAGGACAAAACACGTTCAAAGATGCGGGCAGAGCCCTCATGCTGCATTCCCTCATTAAAAAGAGACAAACGATCAGGAGTTATACCGCTGCACCATGTGAACTCACATTGATCATAGCATTGGAGGTGATGCGAAAAAGGGTGGCTCGCTCATTAACTGCTTTCACTCTGTCTGTGCTGTCAGCGGAGCCACGCAGTTCCTCAAGTTCGCTGAGGGAGCGCTGGAGGGCTGCACCGTGCTTTCCTATCAGCTCATTACAGGTGCTCAGGTCGTCTAGCTTGCTGGCCAGAGTCTTGAGCACCCCTTGGGACAGGGTTCGATCTTCCTGAGGTAAAGGGCCTTCATCTCCTGAGTCATCTTCAAACAAAGACAAACAATAAAAGCAGTGCACAAATTACATATTTTACCAAAGATGATGGGTATCAGAGATTATGTCTGTATAAACGGTGTGTTGTGAAACTGTGGTTAACATAACATGTCTTATTATCAAACATTAGGAAAGCTATTTTAATCCTCTAAATTTAGATTGAAATGAGTTTAGAGAGTGCTTAGGGGGAACGGATGGAGGCAGATAATAACACCTCACACCCTGATCCCCCACACCCCTTCCTCTACAAGATCGGAAAGCTGTGAATGAACACTGTTGCCCTGGAAACGTAGGCCTGTGCAATCAGGAGGCTAGGCTATTTTTAGAAGAAAAGGGAGAAAAATGGGATGACGCACTACCCTTTTCCTCCACTCTTTCTCTCCCCTTGTCGGCATGAGCTGAGCCATCAGTCTCAGGGATTTCAGAAGGCAAGCGGGGAGACTGGACTGATTAATGGGCTTCATATATGACATTAAACACAAATTGAAGCCTACAGTCTCTTCTATTGACATTTTTAGCTTCAAATTCAGGAAAAAGGTGTCAAAATTAGATGAAACCTTTTTCTGTATCTTTGTTTGGCTACAGCATGACAGTAACTGATTGTATGTGTGCATTCATTTAAACACAGTTTCTTGTCATTAAAAGCACATTCAGTATTAAACCTTTGGATTTTGACATGACATTTTAATAAATTCTGAGGCTTTGAATAATGCTTGCAAAAATGGACACTGTGCTCTATTTAAGCCTCTGAGTGAAAAAAGGCACTGTTGAAAAGATAAAGATAAAGACACCTATAAAGCACTACTGTCATTACTAGATGTTTCAATAATACCAGTTTCCTACTCTAGTCACAAATAACAACACAATAATCTATCTCTAAAGTGCAAATGACTGCCTCTGTCATATGTAATACAACTTTTCTAGGTCAAAACATTTCTTCTCTGCTAAAAGAAACAGATTGTGCGTGCACTCTGAAAACACTGACTGAATCTAGGCCAGTGTCTGCTTTGCCTGTGAGTACCAAAGCACGGAGACAAACTACTACTACTCTATCGGAGGGGAAAAGTAATAAAAACAATCAGGACAAACTGGAATTACAAAGTCTCAGGAGAAGGAGATTAAAAATGATAGGGTAAAAAAATCCTTCAGGCATGTGTAATGGTTTCATGACCTGTATACTGTAGAGTGAGAAAAGGATTTTACTTGACTTATTATGCTGAAGGTGTTAAGTGCTGTGCTCTAAACTCAATCAAGCTGCTGTTTATACTGAAGTGCATAACACACATCCATAAAATATTAACACACATATAGTTGAGAGAGGCTTACTGGTCTGCTCTGTGTACTAATGTTTTTTTTTTCACGCAGGACATTGGTGAGTCTGAGACAAATTGGTGACTCATCGTTGAATCATGAAAACACACCCACAGGTGATAGAGGGAGCACCAATATGGACACAGTGTGGGAAGAGAGAATCAGCGTTAAAAACCAGAGGATGCACTGTAAGCGTTTGCAGTATAGTCGTCTGACTGTAATATGCTGAAAGCTTGCTGTAGCACAACCCGAGTTTCCTCCCTGTAAACACTTATTTGGATTTACTCTCACACGTTAAACTTTCACCCTGGACTTGTTGTCAGAGACGTTTGAATTTTATATTACAACATTCCCTTTTATAATAATAGTACTCATGTGACAGCTATTAGAAGTTAAGTGCTAGATACCTTCGGCAACATCCACATAATTACTGCTGTTCTAATCCACTTCTAGCCAATTAATTTGCCCTGCTATTATTGCCAGTAAGCGCATAACACGAGGCTCATGCAATAATAATCTGTAATCACATCACACACACATGAACACATGAGAATTTGTGTCTGTTCTTGCACGTGCATAAAACACACTGTTATTCTGATTAAGATCGTGAGAAGTAGACAGTATTGTCTATTTTTGACATTAGATTAATAGGATATTAACACTTTGAAACTTGGGCAAATTGGCATGATTTATTAAAAAAAAACATGAAAAGAAAGTAACTTAAGAAGAAATTATCCAAAAATTAACAAGCAATAAATATAAAAGAAGAAAAAAAGGAAGTAAATCAAACAAACAAACAAACAAACAAGAAGTGACCTAAAATGCTTAAAATTGTAATCATTTTGAAAAATAATTTTAAATATATTATTGTGATTATTAGAAAGTTCTCTAGATTTAAAAAAAAAAATCTAGACTATATATGTATGTACACACACAAAATTGAAAAATATTCCAAATCCACCAATACCTTGCAATTTGTTGGACATTTCATGCCAAGTTGCTTTTTGCCTTTTTTTCCTGTGTTTGTGAAAGAAATCAAATCAATTTGCTCTTGGTTAAATGAATTAAATACTTGTGAAAGGTGTCTGAATGCAGCACAAGGAAAGTGATGTTGATCCAGGTTTCAATACTCAGTCATGGTCAGATTATGATTATGAAGACAAAATAGTAGCAGCACAAAACACAATTTCTGAATTATGAGGATCCTTATAAAGAAACGAAGGCTGTGTAGAATAATCTAAATGGTCTCAACTCCTTAAATCCTGCTTAGTATTATGGCTGTAAGCACCACCAGTAAGGCAAAGTCCATTGTTACACAATGTCAGCAGCATAAACACCTCTCCATATGCTAATGTGGCTAGACTAACAGAAAGCATTGATTTGCATCTTGCAGGTGCAAACCTTTTACTCAGCAGTAAAGGGTGCTTACAGCACACACATGATTCCTCTTGCAGCTGTATTGACAGGAATAAACCTGACAAAATAGAGGATTCAAGTCAGTCAAATTCTGCACATTCTGCTGAGGCTGCTTGTAAAATACTGCTCTGCTTTTCTGCAGTGTCTTTGAAATTTACGGTGCCATGTTGTTAACTTTACAGCAAATGATTTCATTTGAGAAATGCAATACATTTATGGACATTTGCACAAAACACAGCAAAACTCACTGAACTCCATAAACAGACACACTCAGCAACAATTAAAAAACACACACATAAAATATATGCAAACAAGCACGCACCCTCTATCTTAATTCTTATTCTGCTCTTCGTGAAATAATCAAAAGATTACTTACAAAGTGAAACTAATTGGAAAGGCTACTCTCGTGTCTCCCTTTTGTCCACAGAGTGAAAAATATTTTCAATGAAAATCCTCACACCCTCTATCGTTTTTACCCCTCCTGCTACCAGAACGGGAGGTGGAGTCTAAAGGAAGGTCATTTCATTCAGCTCTCACTGTCGTCATACTGAAGGAGACAGGGAGGGGGAAAGGAGATGGAGTGGGAGGGAGGTGGAGGCTGCATATGTCTGTGCACATTTGTGCAGAAGAGATGGACAGAAAGGGAGATGGGGGAAATAACCCACTGTGCATCTTTGCTCCTGATTTTTGTCTTTTAAACATCCCAAAGAAACAAATAAGTCTAGAGAGCAGAAACAGAAAATGTCTCCCAGACTCATAGAATACACAGCATATTATATTACATAACATCATGTCATATTAAAATATGTATATTTAAAGTTTAGAAATATTATTATTATTATTAACATAGTATATATTACATGTACATTTTTTGGCTATTTCATATACATATATATTATGTATATTTTTGGCTATTTCTGTGGATATCATCATTTATAATGGAGAAAATCAGCACAGTTATCAAATTCTCTTGTGTCTGAATGTTGCTGGTTTATGTCTATAATATTTATGGGTTTGCTCCGCAGCAGTGAAAGGGAAAATGGGGCTTTTTTTAAAGATTATTTTATGGCTTTTTCCCTTTACTGGAGATAGGGGATGACATACTGTGCACCCGCAGCCACTGCGGCGAGGAAATTTACATGACTGCTTTACCAACTGAGCTAATGGGCGCCACGACCACTATGGGGCTTACCCTCCTTGTATTCAAATAATAATTTTAAAAAATTGATCACAAAAAAGTACTACATAAATGAATAAATAAAAATAAGTAATGTCAAATGACATGATTAAATGAAGATTTTGCATGGACACACACGACACACTTGTCCCAGCTGCTGTCTCCATCAGAACATATGGAACAGCATTGCCCTCTTGTGGTTTTTTGTTTACATAACCTTGGAGGCTACAAATAAAATATGCATTTAGGGAAGTGGGTCTTGGCTGCATGAGCCTGTATTCAGGTTACAACTAAATATAGTTTATCTACCTTGGACTTTCTTGGGTGAAAGGTATTCTGCAAGGTATTTCTTAAAGGGAACAACAAATCTATCAAAAAAAAAAAAGAAAAAAGAAAGAAACGGTGGCTAGTTTGCCTGCATTAAAGTGCTGCCCATTTTAAGAAGTCACATTGTTTCTTAACCATGCATTAGTACAGCTATAAACCAATTTACAATTACATCAAAATTTGAATAGTGACTCTTATACGGGTCACACAGAATATAAAATGTCAATCTTACCTGAGTGATGCATCATCATAGAGGAATTGGCCTTCGCTTGCTGCAGCGCTGACACCCATCGCTGGCACTCTCCCTCAGAGGTTGCTTTCAGGTGGTAGCTTCGGCCTCCGCTAGTTAAAACCAGGTGGCAGGTGTCACCCACCTCAATGTGTGCTGTTGCTAAGGGAATTGTGCCCCGGCAGGTGTGCGCCATCTCGGCATGAGTCCTAAAGGAAGCATATGAGACAGTTGGTGAAATGATGAGAAAGATGGTGCTCTGTTTTTTGATTGATTTTTAAGTTGTTTACTGCTAAAATAAAATATTCCAATATGTTTTCTGAACATGATGAAGGCTTTTCTCAACTGTTATGCTTTGGACAGTTTGTAACCTACATTTGTCTAAAGGCTTTAGGCAACATACTGTATACTACAGCTTAACACTCTGACCTTTTTAGGCTTACATGATTAAGGTCCCTCGAATAGAGATTTTATATATTATAATAGTGATTTTTTTTACAAGGTAGTTTAGCATTCCCTCATTGTTTGTGTATAACATGCAGCAGGCAAAACATACAGACGATAAAAATTTTATCTTTAGATTATACAATTTGGATGGGATGATTGCCATAATCAAAACATATAGTAAAATACGGAACAAATGAACCACTCTTCCTAGGCTCCTTTATTTCAGATATCTTTACAAACAAATAAAATGCATTAGCTAGCTTAGGGACTGTACTTTATGAATCACAGTAACTGCGGTATGAGTTTTTTATATGACCATCCCCAGAGCTACAAATATATTTCCTTGAGCATCCCTAAAATAACCATATATTTCACAGTTTGTGGCTATGGTAAATTGTGTAATTTTAGCAATCTATAAGAAAATATGCCTTTCAAACCAACTTGCAGGTTTTAGGATTCTGACGGTATTTAAAATTAATGCAAAATACGAGCATTAAAGATTGAATGTCCCTCCCCTATGACAAATCACAAAACATAACTCCTTTCCCAGTGCTTATAAAATTATTTGGAGTGCTTCCACATTCTGCACCACCCCTTCCCTCATAAATAATGAACAGTCCCTTAAATTAAACAAGCTAGCATTAGTTTGCTAGCTTAGTTAACCCCCATCACTTTTCTTGTGCTTCTTTCGGAGGACCTTTACAAGTAATTAAACCTTTGAACTCTTGTTTCAGTGTCGGTTAAAGACGTAGGGGATATGCAATGATCAACTTGGCAATAAATGTTCCACAAATAGCAAGAAATTGGTAGATTTAGGGGAAAAATGGGGGAAAAGGCAAAGCAAAAATATCTAGGGAAAATTAGAAAAAGAACTATATTTATAATTAGAATAATTATTCAAAATTATGTCACAGAATTAGCAAAATGCACTTTTTAGGTAATTCCCTTGTTTGTTTATTCTTTATTATTTATTTTACTTTTTATTTTTTTTATTTTCAGGTAATATTCTTGTACTTTTTAATTTCTTGTTATTTTTGGGGGTTATATCCTCAGTTATTGCTCATTGCCTTTCTCCAGTGTTTTTGCAAGAAATTAGGCCAATTTGCTTAGGTTTGAAGTGAACACTGTATAGCTCGGTATAATCTTATAGGCTATTAAAACGCATTGAATATGTTAAAATACTGAAGGACAACACATGTAAAATAGATTAGCTGTTGAATTAAAATATTTGTTATTAAAAACTCAAAAACTGAGATATTTCCTCCAATGGCTATGACTCAGGTGATTTTTGTTGTTGCTAGTCAGGAGGCATCACTCGGGGTAACGTTAACGTTTTCTCCCTCTGCGTCCACATAAGTTAAGATAAAGGTAAAAAGTTTGATTTCACATTTTAAAAAAACACTTAAGCAACAAATCAACTCTGCCAATATGCAGCTAACAAATGTAATAACTATAAACTTTTGTGACCAAATTAATAAAAGCTACAAAAGGGGGTCAGGTCGAGCCCAAGCGGTCGGTGCAGCCGTTAGTCACCGTTACCTGTAGTAGGACAGCAGGCCGTTACTGAGGACGAACCACCGCCGCTGGTAACCCTTCAGATAGTTGGTCCATTTAAAGAGCCAGCCTTTGTAGGTACCGGTATCCAAACATGGCAGGTGGAGCCCCGGTAGAGTCGGGGAGGGCAGACTCTTCACCAGCTCGTTCATTTCCTCCTCTTTGCCCGGTAACGTTACTCCAGCGGGATGGACCGAGAGTCGGTGCAGTTTGTGTGGACTTGTCAACAGCTGTGGCTGCTAACGTTAGCTGAGCCAGCTGCACCGCACCGTCTCCTCCGCTAAAGCTACTGTTAGCTTGCAGCTGTTTGGTGAAGCCAGTGTCCCCCTTTACCCCGAAATAGTTTGAAAAATACCTACGTCGCTACCATGGTCGCCACGCTAAATGTTACAGCAAGAGCCAGGTACCCAAAAAAAGACATTACTGCATCAAAATGATGTATCACGGTTGAGCCTGCACTTTGACTGCGTGTTATAATAAAGCCTGTGGATGTGGGAGAGAGGGGGATCATGATGACGTCCTTATCACAGGATTGTAGCATATGGGTGCAGGTCTGTGTGTGTGCGCGTGCGCGCGTGCTTGTGTGTGTGTGCGTGTGTGTGTGTCACACATATGGCATGTACTGCAGTTTTCTACATCATTACAGGACGCTTGAGTGTGTTGGAGGACGCATTACTGCCTGGAAAAAAAGGATTTGATATTCATTTCAACATAAGCCATGATGAAAAATAACATTAAATAAATAAATAATTGCATGATTTAAAAAAAAATGAGAAAAGACATGATAATAACAGGAGTTACAAGATTGTGGTGCATATATATGAATGTATATAGAAATCTCGATTTAATTTGTATGTTAGTAACACCTTCAACCCATTTCCCTTTTCTTAAGAATTACTTGTGTATGTATTCAAGATTGAAGAAGGTAAGAATTTTTAAGCTCAAGACTTGCCCAAATCTGCAAAATTCTGTTATTAAATTTTTTGACACCTGGCTCTGAAATATGCGTGGAAGCATGAAATTATCACTGGCAGAATTTCTCTCTAAAAAGACAGAATCAGGCTAAGTATGATGTCTTGTCAAAAGGCACATTATTGTCAGTGTAACATCTCGGGAACAACAAAACAATTGACAGACAAGAGCTCTGCATGCACACGTTGGAAAACTGCTCATTCACCCAATTTAGATTCTGGAGGTGGATTAATAATTGTTGAAGTCATGTTTTGTTATCAATTAATTGCCCAACAAGGGAGCTAATAAAATCACACTGAACACAATTGGTCACTTGCATTTCTTGAAACCTTTATTTAACACATCAAAATGGTAAAATATTAGACTCTTGTACAGACAATAATTTAAATAAATACCATGATTAATTATCATTTACAAACGCAACAAGCATCAAAGAAAGGCCTACGGCTTCTTGACTTTTTCTGGAGTATTTGACATGTTTCTATCGATTACAGGGGAGATTACGCTTAAATAAATGCGATAATAAGTAAATAAGCAAACAGCGAACAGTTAATTATTTTCATTTGGCATCATCACAGTCATGAGTGAAAACTTTTCATTGTACAATCATTTCTGCAAAGTGCTTTGTGACAATATGCCTCACAAAAAGGTTTGTAGTGTTTTTATTATTCTGTAGATTTTGATGCCTGCAGGTTTTCTCTCATCATGTGGAGGAGCAGTTTTAAAAGACCCAAAGGCATTCCCATATCATCGTCAGAAATAAATCTCTATGGCACTACATCAGGATGCTCCATATGGTCTTTGATATTGTTGTGACTTTACATTGCACTGTATAACTGTGTATTTTAAATACCATGTTGTAAATAATACAAAACCAGTTTACACAGCACAATGCAAATTAAATATTTGAACTCACCCAACTGTAGGTAGCATTGAGCAATATCTCACCAACAAAATTAACTGGTTAACAGAAGAAGAATTTCGAACCTCTGTGTGTTCAAAGGTTTGCTGGGTACAGTAGTAAGGCAGTCAGCACAGCCGATAACATTTTAAAAATCGTCACGGTGAAAAAACGTTGCTACAAGAGTTTCAGTCCATTGTCTCGAAGGTTTGTAGTCATCATCACAGTGTGAATTTTTCAAACTTCCAGCATCCTTCCCATCATCAAGTCTGATTCCATTCTTTTGCGTTATCTCAGACTTCATGTTTTGTTTAAAGCAAGCCGTCTTGTTCAAAAACGGAGGGCAGCAGGGAGAAGTCAAAGGGCACAAACTTGACACCGTTCCCGTGGTAGAATTTGTTCTGAAACTCCACCCTGAAATCAAGTGTTCAAGTAAAGGATCTTTAGTGAACGATGGGGGAGGTGATAAAAACAGGAAACCGAGAAAAAGCTAAGCTAGGTCACTCTAAAAACAAAAATCTGACATCATTACATTTTTAATTTCAATGAGTGCATTTGCATGGATGTGAATAACCCATTTCTATTGAGGTTTTTGCAGTATCCCGTTTATATGTTTGAGCATGTTAACATGTATGTGTAGCATGTTAATGAGAAACCCCAATATGCTAGCTGGAGAACTTTGAAAAGAAAAAACTGGGATGTAAAAACCATATCCTGAATATGATCATAACAGGTATAAGCCTCATAAACAGTTTATTCATGTACATGTAACCGCACTCGCAGTCTAAGTCTTAAAGGCCCAGATACACCAAACTGACGTCAAAGACCTAGGGGCAACGGAGAGAGACTGTTGGGTTGCTTCAAGGCGCCTGTATCTCGGCTAAAAAGCTGCATTTGAACTTACTACAAAGACAACAGCATGTGCGTCCTGCACCTGCGTGAGTGGAAATAACTCTCCATACCATCAAAAAAGGGAAAGAGAAGGACCGCCAGGACGGACTCAAGGTGCTAGTTTGCCAGTTGGCACATTAACAATACAACCTAATGTTGAAAGAACAAAAGATATTTATTGTGCACTGGCGAACAGTAACGCAAACATTTCCGGTTCATTTCTGCTTATAAACGGTTTCAATCTCACGCCCTCTTGACTGTAGCAGTTTGTTTGTCTTTCTCAGTTCCGTTTCTCTTCTTGTGCACGCAGCTTAACCCGCAATGAGAGCGGTTTCACACTCTGTCAAGCTGTGACACCGATTCAACATGCTGAATAGGCTAAAAATTAACATTGACCAACAGCTGACCATCTGCTTGGTGTGTCAGGGCCCTAATAAGGTTATTACAGAGCCATTATTGAAGACCTCAATAAACAGGGCACAGGCTCATTGGTATAATGAGACTCACCAGTGAAGTCGGAGAGCGTGCAGGAACGCTGATAAACCTTCCATGACTAGTAGGATAGAAACGGTGAGCACGGCAAAAAGGCCGAACACAGGGACCAATAACACCACCCCGACTCTTGTAGTAATCCTCAGACCCAGGCGCATCACCATGCCCCACAACACCTCCGACAGC
Source organism: Plectropomus leopardus (assembly GCF_026936395.1). Classification (NCBI taxonomy): domain Eukaryota; kingdom Metazoa; phylum Chordata; class Actinopteri; order Perciformes; family Serranidae; genus Plectropomus; species Plectropomus leopardus. Next base: position 16,075,673 of record NC_142195.1, on the reverse strand, counting down.
TCTGAAAATAGAGCCCATACAGATGCACAATATATACAAGGGCACACACAGAATGCATTCTTAAGTAAGTTAAAGAAGTCGTGCCAAATAGAAATTAGTGGAAACAAAGAGGCACAGACAGTTCAGAGTGAACTACTTTTGGTGACTGCACTTACGGGCATGAGCCAAGCTGAGAGCCCAGAGACGCAGGTATGATGCAGTGTTGGAGATGCAGCCCAGGCAGTACTCTATGGTGTGAATGGCCTGGTACAGGAGCACATCCGCAAAGTCAAACTGCAAAACAGTTCAAATAATAAGTGAGATATTATGCTTAATTCAGAGTCAGACTGATGAAAATGAAGACAACGTTACAAATTATTTTTCCTAGGATGGTGAAGGCATGACCCGCTCCACTCTGCCTCACTCTTCCTCCGATTATCTTACCCCGACATTTTTACTCTAACCAGTTCCAGTACTCATGCCCAAACTGTACCACTCCAAACACTGAAGGCGAGTACTAGCCCATCAGAGGGACAGTAGGGCGGGGTCTTTCTTTGCCATCCTAGGAAAAGAAAATTTGCATCCAGACAAAATAGTAATCCTGTTTTAATACAGCATACTATAAGGCATTTATATATTCCTTTATTTACAGAAAGACAATGCCGGTGTTCACAGTATAATAAATAAGCTTCACAATTATTTCCTGCAACCCTATTTTCTGTCTTATATTTCATGCCATACTTAAGTGCAATACATATTATATACATCACTGTATATTTCTAATGGCAGTCCTTCTTGCTAGATGTTCTTAAAACCAGTAACATGACAGGGAAAAGTACAAATAAGACAGCTAAGTGATGACAAAAACAACAACAGCAAACACAACACAATAATACAATGACCACATCCACCACTTAGTGAATGCACGCTGGCAAGTATCTTCTAATGTGCTACTACAGCACGTCACATTCACTTCAAAATGCCAATAGTACCATTTAAAACATCTAGACGTATATACAGACTCACAGTGTAAAATGCTGGGTCTTTTAAAAGTACATAATTCAATTTGACAGAATTGCACAAACTGTCAGGATATCCTGACTGTAATGCATGAGACAGATAATCTGTCTAAAGGCCTTAACACATAAACAAAAACAACCAAACAGAGCTGAGGAGTCTCTAACGTTTCGCTGTCAAACTGTAAAGTGAAACAGTTCGTGACCCTGCCGCCATGTTGGAAACAGTCTCATTTTACAGCTAAACAGTGCATTAAAATATGTTTCCGAAAACTAATAGGCAAGAAGTAGGCAATGCAGTGATCGAATCTTGTTTCATTTTTATCAGCTCTGCTTACTTTGACAATTTGGCTGCAGTTCACAAGCAGTGATTGACAGCTGCGTAAGAGACTCCTCTGATGGGTTGTTTTCTGTGAGCTGCAGCAGATTCTGGCAAATGCCATTAGATAAACGACAAGTGGGAGGAGGAACCGGATTTTTTTTCCCACAGATTATCTGCCTCATCTCCTTTTGTGTGGATGAAGTGACAGTTTTAACAAATATGACGAAAAGATATTTTCGTGAAAATTTACGGACTGTATTAAATAAGTAAAGGCAGGAAACTGGTGGACCTCTGACCTCTTTAGGAAGCGCCTCTCTGCTTGGCACTTCATCAAGTCCCTCCTCTTCATCATCTTCATAGGATGGTGCTGTGGAGTCATCCTCACTTACACGCCTCACCCTCTCATAACCCTGAGGTGAAACATCGTTGTTAATTTGAAAAGCTTTGACAAATGATCAGAAACTAATTAGGGTGAATCTATAAATACATTTCGGATGATCACACATACTCTGCGTCTGCGCAGGCCTTTGCCGCCACGGTACAGCCAGTACAAGTAAAGAGGTTTTCCTAACAGCAGCACAGGAACCGACAGCATCGCTATTAAGACTAAGAAGATCTGCAGCCCAGTCTGTGGAATCAAGACAACAAAAAATGCATCAACAAACATCAAAATACATCCAGAGCTGATTAATGGAGAAGGTTTCAACACATACCTGTCCCGGGTAGAGAGGAGTGATATCCTTCCCCTGCATGACGAACATGTTGATGAAGTGGATGAGGATGCTGGGAGCCTGGCTGGAGTCTCGTGCACCGAACGCCAACCATTTGTAGAGAATCATGAAGACCAGGTAGCCAAAGAGACAGAGCAGGAAGAGCAGCTCAGGAAGAAATAGCAGATAGACATTAAATTTCTGTCGGAAGTGCCTGAAGGGAGAGAACAAAGTATGGGAATAAAGAGAGATTGGTTTTAAGGATTAGACCCCTAAATGCTGAGCCAGTTTCATTAGAGACATTTGTGATTAGCTGCTGAGAAAACTTTTATATTAAAAGCTAGCGTCTTAGTACAGGGAAAATTGAGAATATTTTCTAAAATACTACACATAGTAAAGCACCCACATATTCATTTCCAGAGGAGTGCCCTTAAAGGAAATCCTAAAATATTGATGACTGGCTGAAATCCCTTTTACAGCTAAATAAAAATGATTTTTTTTTTGCAAACTGTGCTCGCCATTTTTACTGAATTATATGCTTGTCTGTAAGTTACAGATCCACAAAGAGATAACTTTAACACTGGCGAAAAGATGGTTTAATTGGTTAAAATAAAAAAAGGTAATTAACCCTTTGAAACCTGAGGAAATTGGCCCAATTCTTTTAAGGACAGAAGAAGGCGGCAACGAGTAACTTTACAAGAAATGACCCAAAATATTGGCTAAGGAATTACAGTTATTTGATTGTGTGCCAGTTTAGTAACTCTGTGGTTATTGCATCGGACTTTGTGCAATACAGCTGCCTTAAAAATATACCGTACAATGCAGGAATTTCCTTGCAAATATTATAAAAATAATCCCTCTCAATCATTACACGTGTGGTGGTGTATTTATCTGCAGAGATGATGCACTTTGCCTGTATTTTCTTATTTTGCTGTAGTTGGGAGGTTCCTAGGCACAGCATGCAGGTGAGGCTGGGACTTTATAAAAAGGTAGCAACCAGGCCGTAAGCAGCAGGCCTCAAAGAGGACGGAAAACTGCAGATACAGCACCAAACAAAAGGCGAAATGCCAAGGAGTCAAAGCTGAGGTTAGCTTTCATTTTGACTTCTGCTGGTGATACTGTTTACAAACTTGAACTAACAATCCTGCAGATTTTACCTTTAAAAAAGACTCAATAATTCCCTGAGCAGGGAGCAAACGTCCACAAATGTTTGTTTTATAGAAATGATTAATAACAGTTTTGAGACCTTGCCAGAACCTGAGCTTACACGACACCTTAACACATTTTCATGAACACATTTCCAACAATGTAAATTCAAAATGTTCTGAAACATTCTTTGAATTCCAAAGCATTTCCAGGTTTTTTTAAATTTCATAATATATTTCATGACCGTGGGAACCCTGTGTAATACAGAATTTTTATTTGCACATTGATGCAGGACACTGATAGATGCTCATGCTTTCAGTGCATGAAGAAAAAGCAACGTAAGGTCACTGCCAGGAGCGTATGACTTGAGCCACTCACAGGTGATTGAAGACACTCAACACCACTCCAAAGCTCATGTGGATGACCCCGATAATAACCGACATCTTCATCTTGTAGGAGTTGAGAAAAGACAGCCGGTTCACTGCCATGTTCCATATCTGACAGGATATTTAAAGAGCATATTAGTGAAAAAGATACAAAATTAATTGAGTATATCCTGACTGTAATGTCTGAGTGCATTTACTCACAGGATCAATGCCAAACGGGTACGGTCCACTGAAAACGCCGCTGACGTTTGGGTCTAACGTAAGCAAAGCATTTGTTTGGAGGGTTTTATTTCTGCAATGTGAAAAAAAGATATGTATTGATTCAATAAAATATTAAAACTGACATAAAAAAATGTTTCTGTGCGTATTTTCTGCTAACTTACGTCCATTGCTGATTTGTGAACATAGCTTTGACACTCCACCCGGAGCCAAATATGTTGAGAGACTTGGAGAAACAGTCATTGTAAATCAGCCCCGTGTAGATAGAGAAAAGCCCCATCATCAGGATGATGTAACGTCCGTTGAAGAATGTCGCCCATATCTGAGATCAACAGCTATCAGCTAAAACCAATTTACAATCACCAGACTCTGCATTATGGATGAGAGGAACAAATCATTCCTACCTCATTACTGGATCGTTTCTTCTTCTGCTTTTTTTCTGTCAACACCATCCACAAGGCGAAGAGACTCATTACCATCCCGTGCCCGAGGTCGCCAAACATCACAGCGAACAGAAACGGAAAAGTGATGATGGTGTAGGGAGCTGCCAGTGAGAGAAATGTCTTTAATGTTCTTACCCTGAACTTTTTTAAAGGAATACTTCACCCCAAAAATGACCATTTGTGTATCAATAACTCACCCTATAATCTGATAAATTTGTGAAGAAAACTTTAAATTTTCTTTAATGCCTCCATGGTGAGCTAAGAATCCAAAAACTGAGAGAATTCTTGGTGAATTGAAGTAAATGAAGGCTGCATTTAACGACCACAAAACTATATCACCAAATCAGCTTACAAACTCTCACGAAACTCGTGCAGTATAATCAGCGATTCCCCCGTCCCTTTCATTTAGAAAAAACAGTGGAGTAAAAGTTGACAGAAATATAAAAACTCGCATAAAGTAGAGAGTACTGTAAAAAGTACTTTGTACTTTGTTAAATTACACCACTGATACCAGTCTCATTTATCTGGTCATATAATCAACACTGCCCTACCACATGCATTTTCGCTAAAAGCTAACTATTTAAGCATTTACGAATAAACATTCCCAGGCACGGACGAATAGCATGCATGGGCTCCTGTGTTCTGTTTAAATCCCGCCTCCCTGCTCCTTCATTGGCTGGGAAGCGACAAGCGTGGGTGAGTGGCAGCAGAGCTCCTGGCCAGCAGGAGAGTTCAAACCCACACACTTGGTCAGGCGTGCAACTCTGTGCCAGAGACAGTCGAAGTGTTGTAAATACTAAGGTTTTGGTGAAAATAAATGTGTTTGGGAAGTTCTGAACATACGACTGGATAAATGAGACTTGGATTATACAGCACGAGTTGTGCGAGAGATTGTCAACAGATGTTTTGATATAGTTGTGCTGTTGTTAAATGTGTCCTGAATTTAATTAAATTCATCCTATATTTTCTCTGTTTTTGGATTTTTTATTCAATGTGGGGGCATGTAAGGAAAACAAGTTGACAAATTTAATGTAACACTGGGTGAGTCACTGATATACAAATGGTCATTTTGGGGTTGAAGTATTATTTTAGAGTTTTTTCTTAACAAGACATAGAGTTCTTACCTGGGCTTACCTCGCGATAGTCCCCCACCCCGTACGCCTCCACGATGCTCTGAAAGCCAGATGTGAACTTGTTGGTTCTTAAGAGGGTGGGTGGGGTGTCAGTACTCGGGATTCGGTTCACAAAAGACGGTACAGTGGCGTCACCTTTTCTCTGTTAATAAAAAAAAAAAGAATGAAATGTTAAATTCTGAAAACAGTTTTAAATTAACCCTTTGACACCTGGAGCAACATCACCTTTGTTGTCCTGCATTCAGATGCCTTTCACAAGAACTTAAAGCTTTGAACCATTATTAAACTGGTGCAATTTCTGTCAAAAATGTTGACCTAGTAAGACATATTTCACAAATTGGAAACAAAACTATTTATAATGATTATAATTACAAATTTTAAATTATGTTACAAAATTATTAGACTTTTTAAGCACTTTTTCAGAGGTGATTTCTTTTTTTAAACTTTCTTTTAGTGCATGTTTTTTTAAATTCATTTATTTTTAAACTAATTTTCCTGTACGTCTTACTAATTTCTTGCTAATTTTTGGATTTTTTTTCATTTCTTCTGTCCTTGCTCATTACCTTCTTCCCTTGTTTTTGAAAGAACTTAAGTCAATTTGCTCGGGGTTAACCAGCATTAAATTCACAGAAAAAACCCAGATTGATGATGTCTGGAGCTGTTTTCGTTTATGCATGCCAAATATTCACAGGTTTGAAAAAAAAATCTGAGATTTCTGGGTGATAAATTTAACCTGAAAACAACCAAATACGCAGCGTGGTGCAGAGGGAATTGCTGGCGTGCACTGTACACCAAGAGAAGAAAATGCTAATGAATGCAAACTACAACAACAACAACAACAAATGATGCAGCCAATAATTTTAAAAAATCATGACAGATGGAGTGATTCAGGACAGCAAGTCATCCAAAAAGCCTGCTGCCAGAATTAAAGCGAAATAATTAAAAAAGGCATCTTAGTGATACAATTTGGGCAAATAACAGCTGATAAACAAAGCCAATTCTATTCAGAGGCCAAAAATTATTCTTATAACCAGCTCAAGAGAGAGAAAAGTACAACAACTTACTTCTAAATTTAACTATCTAGCAATGCTATGAAATTAGTCACATATTCATTTTAAACAGTATTTATTTTGCACTCCACTAAATATCTAACTTGATCAGCTGCAACGCTGATGCTTTGTGTTTAGAGAGGCGGATTTAGTGCATGAAATCATTTGTCTGCAATAAATTTATCTGCCACCATTAAAAAATGATCAGCTTTAATATTTATTCTTCCTCACCGAGCCCTCTTCCAGCGCCCCCCGCAGGTTTGCCAGGTCACTGACGGGACACCACACCTCCGCAATCAGACACTTGTTGGTGACGTCGAAGCTGCAGAGGTTCAGGATGTGGTAGATCGCCTTCATCTTTTTGACCTGCACGACCCAGGTGTACGCTGACTCTGCGGCCTTCTGCAGAACCTGCCTCAGGTAGTCCTCGGTGCGGTGCAGCACCTGGAGGAACACAACAGTTACTACAAACTCACCGGGGATGTGCGCACGTGTTAAATGTTCTTCATGAGACTTACGTTGTTAAGGTCTTGGATGCGTGTCCTTAAGCTGTCCAACACATCTGCCCGCTCCTCATCGTTCTCAGGGTGCGGATAAAGATGGCAGTGGTAACTGAGGACAGCAGAGACAAACATGCACGCTGATTGTGAGGGACAATACCATCAGTTTGACAGACAGTCATGTGATTGTGGCATTCTTACCAATCACAGATTTTTTGTACTTTCTGTCCGATCTGGTCGCCCCAGAAAGAGATGAGGAACACAACACTTTTGCTGATCTCACCCTGAAACAACACAGATCAGGCAAATTACTACAAGAAATCATAAAGTGATGAAGAATAACTTTTACATGTATCCCTACAACATTACATTTTTTTATTGCTGGCACACAAGTAGGATTTGTCACTTATTTCACCACTACAGCATCATTTTATGAAGATTTATTTTAAAGCCCCTGAAAAAATCTCTTTATTATTTCATCATTTATTTGTTGTACTTAAATATTCATAACTATATGTTATGTAAGTACAGTAACTCACAAACAATATTTTGCCGAATATAGACACCAGCTGCAGAGAGCACATAAACCAAGGAACATGTTTTCAATATACTACATGCAAAATAGTTTTGTTGTCTTTATTATCACAGCCTGGAATATGTCAGTAATTTGCAGAAACATTGATCGTGACAGTGCACCTAGTGGAAATAGCATGTATTTTCTCCATATATGGCTAAATATGTTTTTAAAAAAAAATACTAAATGAGGTGGAAAATAGTAAAAATGAAAAATTCCAAGGCAAAAGCACAGATTGACATCCACAAGTAATACAATGTGTGTTTTTATGCTTTGATGTCTGTGGGATCAAAAGTTGCACTTTGAAAGGGTTTCAATGGTGCATGTTTTTGCACTTTGTCTACACAATGTATTTTAGATTTATTGAAGGAAGTGAGCTGGAAATTCCAGGATAAAACAAAAATGCACAGTCTTACCAAACTGTATACCATATACATGAACACAAAATGATCATAAAATTAAGAGTCAAGGCCTGTAAAATACGCCAAACAGTCCCTTAGGGTTACATTAAAATTCACTCACAGTGTCGAGATCGGCGAGGTTCTCATCCACCTCTGCGTAGCTGAGGATGGTGTAACCCTTACACACTCTCCACAACATGCGCTCAAAGGCCTCCACCTTCACCCGCTGAATGAGACCTGACACAAACCTGCAGACAGGAGCGATCAGACGGCGTTTAGGGTTCATTTCTCACTGATGGTGCATATTATGACATCCTGTGGATGTTAATGACTCATACGGCAGCTCACCCCAGCTTGGCTCCGAGTCTTTGCATACCGGTGCATCCTGTCACCGAGTCTGTCTCCATGGTGGGGAACTCTTCATACTGGGGACCAAGAGCCTCATGCTAATTATAAAAGGGAACATGTTTCATTCATGACAGCTTACATTAGCTGCTCCTTAAATGGTCCGACACAAAGTCGACATGGCGTTCGCACACTGGAATGTGATGTTTATTCTCACAAAGACACCCTTGTTGCTCTTTGCTGCTTCCCTTTCTAACACGGCAGCCTGCATGAGTCAGGTGCTGCTTGAAACGGCTGCATTTTGACTGAGTCTTTAATTAAAGTCGGCCGAGAAACAAAACACGACAAGAAAACAAGACGCTACTGAAGAGGTGACGGGGAGCATCTTGCATCCTGTGATGCAAACAAAAAGCAGTGCGTGACAGGCAGGCGGTTGGAGACACACTTACTCTGGAGCGGCTGTGTATGAAGGTCCGTGTGATCTTCAGCATGTGTGTGTACTCAGTGAGCTCCAGCAGGTTCCTCCGCAGCTTCTCTTTGTTTCGGGCCACCTCGCTGAGCTCCATCTCCAGCCTCTGAAGCTGCTCCTGCACATCGGCACACACTTAACATCAGCTTATATATCTGCATTCAGCAGCAGGATGGCTCGTTTAGTTAACTCAGGAGATGAAGAAGAATAAATGCTGAATATGGCAGAGAGGATGCAGTCACAATTTTAACACTTTAATATTTATTTAAAATCATGTGGAAAAATTAGTTGCAATAACATAATTTTTTGAAGAATCAACTGTGTTCATTATTATGTTAATTAAGTGTATAACACTTTAAAATTCCTTTAAAATAATGTGGACAATTTTGTTGGGCCAATTCAGTTTTTGCTAGTAATCAACTTAAAAACGTGTGTTCATAATTATGGTAACAGTACATAATTAAAATTCCTTTTAAATAATGTGAAAATGTAATTCTTTATGAGGAATCAACTTAAAAATGTGCATTCATAAATATGGTAATTAAGTACTTTATTACCATATTTCTGAACACAAGTTTAAAGTTTGTAACCCATAAAAGTTCAATTACACACTATGTAAAGCCCACAGGACAGGGACTTTACAGTCAAATGTGAAATTACACTTACCATGATCTCGAGGACTTGTCTGGGCGGAGGAGCCAGCGGGCTCTCATCCTCCTCTGGAACGGCAATGTTCGCCTTTTGAATCTCCCTCAGAAGGTATCCTGTCCAAAAAAAAAAAAAAACTCAAAAATGCTGATGGTTTGTTTCATGTTAATTACTGCTGGAGCGTCAGAACAAGCTGTCTAAATCTCTTCCGAGGGACCATTTTTCACAAAACACAATCAACCATGAGTTGATAAATGATCCAGGTGCGTGCTCAAGGACCGCATGCACCAACCCCAGGTGCCTCTCTTACCCAGAATCCTCTCCATCTCCTCGCATCTCTTGATTTCGCTGACGAAGCGCCGCTGGAATGAGCTGACACTCGGGTTGAGCTGAAACCAGAGGAGCACCACAGGTCAGCCGCAAGTTACTGCATCAGTCAGTGCACGAGCAGTAACAAGCATCTTAGCACAGTTTTAGGCTGGACCTGAAAACATCAATTATTGTTTATTATGGTTTAAAAATGGCAAAAACACTACTGGACAGACAGACAGACAGATAGAGCGATAGCGCATTCTCAGTATCAACAGTAAATCTGGTGTTTGTCTAGTTTCTATGCCTATTTTATCTTTTTTTTAAAAAATTATTTTTGATAATGCACTCTGTTTTATTCTGCTCTAAGCCTGGGGTCAATGTTTTTTATGTTTTTTTTTATTGGTGTTAATGTAGGTGTGTTTTTACCTTTACTGGCGTATTGGTTTAAATATTATTTGTGCTTATTTGTTTGGTTTTACTCATGTGTTATCATCTTTTATTGGTCTATTTATTCTAATTTTAGTTTGTGCATTTTAATTCATATGCATTATCCATTTTCAATGGTTGTAATTTAAGCATGTATTTTATTTAATTGTAACTTTTACTTTTACATCAGTTCTTACTCACTGTGTCTTTTATTGGTTTATCCTTCATCCTTGTTATTATTTATGAGTTTTTCATTTTTAATGGATTTGATTCACTTTCATGGTCAGTTGACGGCTTTGTTGTGCGCCAGCAAAATGTACCTCGCACTTTGTGCAGCACATTGTTCTTCCACCTGGAAGGAAATGAGCTATATAAATAGTTTTGCTCGCTTGCTTTTGATTTTGTGTTATTGATGTTTTAATCTTGATTGTCACATCTTGCCCTCCACATGGTGCCTGCCCCACCCCCCGCCCCCCACACCATTTTCTAATTTACAATAGAAATAAAATGCTTCAAACTGGGATTTGTTCTTTGACTTTAAGTATATCTGCCAGCAGTATCAAAATAAGGCTTGTTTATAAAAAAAAGTGCAAGTGGAGGATCCCCCGCACACCTCACAGAGGCCCTATCCAAGCCCCAGCTGTCCTTAAATCCTAGAAACATCCTAAAATCCTAAAAATGCCCTTTAATCCTACAGGCCCCTGACCTCTTGTCATTATGCAAAAGTGGCCCTGAAACAAGTTGAGTATCTCTGGCATAGCCTATAGTATTTTATCTTGTCCTCTAAAGCACTTGTGTTTCAAAATGTGCTATAGAAATTAAGTTTATTATTATCATTTATTATCATAATTTGGGTCTATTTACAGAAGGAAATTCCCCAATCCACGCCCCTTCCTCAAAAATACATGCATATACCCAGAGAGACAAGGAGAGGAGAGGTAGAATTAATTAATTCTGTCTTAAAATAACAGAAAGGGGCCTACTAAAATAATAAATACAGGCCTAAAATGAGGCTTTTATGGCAAAACAGGCACGTGAATAACAAGAAAATGAGTGTGCATCATGTGTAGCTACTTACATCTCTAAACTCGACCAGCCCCAGCTCCCCGAGCTCACTGATGCAGTCATATTCAGAGCCGGACTGCAGAAACAATTGCGCCAAGCACATCTCCTCACTCCGAAACACCATCTTTATCTGGCAGACAGATCTGCTGCTCCGCCGCGTTATAATCTGTCTGTAGCCGACTGAAGCTGCACGACGAGCCGGTTACTACACGCGAAAATAGGACATCACAAAATGCAACGCGCGTGCCTTTAAACCACCTTAACCAATTAACATCCCCTCGAGGATTAATTATTGTCTATCAATAATAAAGACGATCCTCAGAAGGGGCATTTTTCTCATCTTGAGTCTGGGTGTCGCAGCTTTTTGTCTCCCTCCACAGCCGTCTGATTAAATAAACATTATTAAAACAAAGACAAAAGCCTCCCTAATGCACCTTTCGCATCGAGCGATCCCAGAGAAAGGCGTCATCCCGTGGGCTCCTCTTTACCTCCAACACCTGACATTACGGCGCACAAACACGGCGACGACGCGACGCTGGCGGCGCAGAGACGAGCAACAGGCAAACTAAAATATAAACCATCAAGCCGCCATGTAGACACACGGGGCTGAAGGCAGCACGGCACGTTATAAAAAGCCACAGTCAGAAATAGGCTACGGCCTTTATTCCCGCTACGTCGCCCGGCAATTGACACAGATTGCGTCTCCGGGTTGCCAGATATTGTCGCATCCTCTTAAAGGATCGTCGTTTCTTGATTTAGAAAAGGAGGGCTGTCAAAAATTGTTTTGACACCGACAATCGCGATGGAGTCAGTATTCAGATCCTTTAGGCCTACTTAAGTAAAAGTACTAGCACCACCCTGTGAAAAGACTATGTTACAAGTAAAACTCCTGCACTGAAAATGGTACCGAAGTAAAAGCAAGTAAATGTAATCACTTTAAGTATATATATTTTTAAAAATGAAATAAAATATATATTTTTTAAAAAGCTAAAAAACAACAACCAAAAGCATTAAAATTATTGGAACCCCCCCCCCCCAAAAAAAATCAAAATTATTAAAAAAGAAAACAACCCTAAACATAAAAAAAAATCAGAATTAAAATAATAGCCTCTCCAAAATTAAAAATCATCTAAAAAATAGAAAACGACTTAAATATTGATCAAAATAGTTGTAACTCAACTGAATTATTCATTAACTAACTGTTGCAGCTGTACTTGTATAAACTTTTTTGTAATTTAATTTAAAACAAAAAAAAAATCCTATTTTATAAACTCATGCTTTCTTATGCAAAAATATTAAGTAGCCTAAATAAAACTGTCAGATAAATGTAGTTAATTAAAAAGTAGGCTATAATATTTCCCTTTGAAATATAGTGGAGTAAAAATATACAGTAGCATGGAAAGAGAACTCTTAAATAAAGTACAAGTACCTCAAATCCATACTTAAGTACAGTAGGCTACTTGAGTAAATGTACTTAGTTTAATTTCCACCACTAACTGACAATTACAATTAAATAACAACATACTACATCATATCTGTCCATAAATGTAATGGAGTTGTTAAACACCCTGCTGTATCAACATTAGTTATATGTTTCAAGCCTAAATTAGCTTAACACACTACTTTCTATGCAAGTAGACTATAGACTTCAAATACAATCTATTTGTTTACAGTCATTTAAAGAGTTTTATGTAGGCTAATGAGACAAAAATATTAAATAAATTAAAATTAATAAAAAAATAACCTTTCAATACCAGAAGTAATAAAATATTCTCTTTTCAACCAATTACAACTGTTATGATCTAGACCCTCAATTTTGTATTATAACTTTATCGGTAACCCTATACCAGACTGCCATTATTCTCGTTTTTCCAGGCCTATTATGTTATCATGGATGGAATTTTCATGTCGCTCTTTCTTAATACAAAAACAAGCTAAAATATAAAATTTAGGTGTAAATATTTTGATAATTTCTTTGTCCCGTTTTAAGCTTTGCTCGTAAATGTCACTATTTTTGTCCCCTCTTAAAGGGGGTTAGCTCACCAACCTGGCAACCCGCGCATCTTCTTATACGGTTCCATCACTGAAAGCGGACCGACCATCTGCTCGGCTTTGTGTGTGAACTCGCTTATTTAGGGGGTTTTGGGACGATATATTAATTTTGGCGTTTTTAAAACATTAATTCTCTCTTAATAAAGTTTAACTGAATGTTTTAATAGATCTGCAGATCACAGGTACGGGCATCTCTGACCACATGGCGTCACGTGCTTCAGGCGCACACATACCGGTACTGGGCCCACATGACTCAACACAAATGTTACTCAGGGTTAAAAGGAATCTTTAGGATGATGTTCATTTATTTTCTTTAAATATTGCATTTAACAGATGCATGTTAATGCTCAGAGTCCAATCCAAAACTAAAAACCGCTCATCTCTGATGTTTTGATCCTGCAAGCACACACATACAACATGGGCGGATTATGAGACAATGGGCCCCTGAGCACAGATGTGCAAAAGGCCCCATCATCTCATGTAAGAACAAGACACACAGACTTTGTTTTTGTGGTTGTTTTGTTTATCTGTGTATTTATTATGTGTCTCTTTGTGGTTTTGGGTCTCTCTGAAGTAATTTTGTGGATTTTTTGTGTCTTTTTAGTTATTTTGTACCAGTTTGGTGTCATTTTGAGTTTCTTTCTTGTTGGTACATGTAATAGTAGGTATGTTTCCATCACAGATTTGCGCAAAGGATTATTTTCAAAATGTCGATAAAACACAATTGCGAAGTGACTGGTTTCGATTAAGTAATGTTATGCGACTTTTCTCGCGATATTATGCACTTTTCTTGTGATAACATTCCAAGAAACATGGTGATGGATGTTCAAAACATTAGCTGGTTTATTTCTGTTGCAGCCACCACACTAGCCGTCATTATTTCCAATCGAAGGCGAAGTAGGTGTGTTATGTGAGCAATAATAGAAAGGCAAGCCCCTTATACTTTGAAGCAGCCACCTATGGGGGATTTATGGGAAGCGAAAGACCACAAATTCATGGAGGAATTGTGGATTTAAAACTTCCAGATGATCCGCTCAACTTTTGAAGAGTTATGAGATGCAAAAACACCTCTTGTAGCGCCTGCTGCTTCATGCCCGAGAGAGCCAGTTCCTCCTCCCTAAAGTGTTTCCATTGTAGTTTTGCAAAATATGGCTTTTTCGAATCACCAGAAATAAAATCTTATGAGCATAAAATCATCCCAAATCATCGCATTTTGCCACTTTGCAGTGGACTTTCTGCGTCTGCTTTTTACGTTCTGGGATGCTGCTAACATGATGTCAACACAAGCACATGGCGGGACGTGGTTATGCAACAACAGCACATGGCAACCACCGCCTGGCGGTCAACTAATGCACACAATGGCACAGCTGATTAGGATCAGGCAACAAGGCCACGCCTGGTTAGGATTAAGGGAAGGAGGCACGTGGTGAGGTGTAGAAAAAGTCTGGGGACTGATGGACTAATGCACCGCCCCTTCCGCCTGCCCTAAAGGCGCCCTTGCGCTCCTTATATCACGTTGTTTCCGGCCATGTTTCAACCTGACACTGTCCCGCTGCATTTCATGCACACACAATCGGCTCCATTCGTCTGGCTGCATTCTCACCTGACGTGAGTTTGGAATGAGAACGGACTGGTACTGACTTCTAAAAGAAATTAGAAAATGTAGTCATAACACCCGAGACACCCCACCCACCCATCAGATTCAGTCCCCGCAACGTTGATGCCATGGCAACACTCCCACCTCCTATAACCAAACACACACAGCCACATCAGGAGCCTGGTGGTTGTCTACTTTAAATTCTGTGGAGGCCATAAAGGCCCTGACACACCAAGCCAACAGTCAGTCAGTGTTGGGACATCAAAGAGCGTTTGTCGCCCTAAATTTTGTGTAGTGTCCCTCAGCCCTCGTCTGCCCTTATCGGACACTCGTTTGTGAATGAAATGACTCTGATTGGCAGCGCAGCTCAGTGCACAAGAAGCGTAAACGTGAGGAGAGTAAACAAAGAGATAAAGTCAAGAGGGGGTGAGACTGAAATGTACCTGTTATATGAGGGAAGATTGTTTTCTTTAGTCGTCGAGCTCTTTAGCAGAGAGGTTGATGGTTTGTGTTGTTGTTGTTCACTACACTGTAAATATGCCTTTTTATTTCACCACTGGATTGTCTGTTAATGTGCTGACTGATAACTAGTGTCCAGACAGTCTTCTGGCTCCTCATTTTGAACAGGGATTACAGCTGGCCGCCGTCTGCTGGAATAGAGATCTATTTCCTCTCACGCGGGCACAGAACGTACGTGCTGGTTGGCCGTTACCGGCAGTCTATGTGGTGTGTTCATGCGCAACTTTTTGGCCAAGACGCAGGCAACGTCACGCAGCTCAACAGTCGGCTTTTGTTGCCACTAGTTCATTGAAGTCTGTTTGGTGTGTCTGGATCTGAAAGGTTAAAGAAAAACATTGCAACCAGAGGGTCACTGGTTCCCATAACTGCTCAGTGGTCAGACTGGGACTGTACTGGGCCGCCTCCAGGTGAGCGTCTGAAACCTGAAACCACCTGGAGTCTTATCCTTAATTTGTATAAATGCTAAGAGGACGCTGTAATTTGCTTTTCCTTCCACTTACATTTACATATGGTTTGTCTGTATTAACTTCACTTGATGAGTGAGTGGAGACTAAAATGTTGTTAACCCTTTAAAACCTGAGCAAATTTGTTTCTTTCAATTTCTTTCATAACATAGGAAGAAGACAACAAGCAACTAAACATGTCCCAAAAATGAGAAAAAAAAAAAGTACAAAAGTTACAAGAAAATTACCTAAAATAATACGGAAAATTTTAAAATACATATGCATTTGTTTTATATAAAGCAATATTAAATATAAACTTATTATAATTCTAGTTGTTTTCTAGACATTGACAAAGTCTGAATAACCCTCCCCTCATTTTTAAAACACATTTTTGGGTAATTTTCTTGTCACTTATCACCAAATTCTTGAAGTTGTGGACAATTTTTGCCAAGTAGGTCATTGCTTTTTTCCCAGTGTTTTTTGAAAGAAATTAAACCAAATTTTCTCAGGTCTCAAAGGGTTGAATAGCTTGTGAAAGGCGTCTGAATGCAGCACAAGTAAACTGAGTTTTTGGCTCTTTTACATTAAAGGAACTACTTTTGTGTCGAGTTCAGTGTGTTTCCAGAGTTTTCCAGGAAGGTTTCAAGTCCTCAGACTCTGAGCTAATCTGTTGAGCTCCTGCGACAGAGCTGTCACTGTATCCAGGATCCGCTGTTTGTCCTTCTCCTCTAAGCGAGCTTCACATCGCTGAGCAAATTTATCAGGATGCCACAGTGCTTGCTGCTTCCGCAGCATTTTTCGAAACACCGGCACGTCTTTCCTGTCCACGCCGTGCAGCATCACGTCCAGCATCTCCTGCACTGTACCTCGTGGAGCTGGCCAAGGGATGTCGTTGTAGCTCAGCTTTGCGCTGCCGGAAGAAGAGGCACCATCAAACGTAGCTGCACAACGCTCTTCGTACCTGCGCTTCTTACCTCGCCGAGTCTCCTCCTCTTTACGTGCTGCTCGGGCCAGATACTCTTCATGTTCCCTCTGCAGCTTTTCATGCAGCTCTTTGTTGCTTTTCTCTTCCTGCTCTCTCTCCTGTTTGCTCTTCTTTTTTCTCCACCCAGAAGACGATGCTGCCAGTCTCTGCGCTTCAGCATGCTTCTTATCGAAATATTCTTTTCTAATACGGTCAGCCCAGTCCCCGAAGTCTTCCTCGTCATCGTCGACAGGAAGAAAATCATCAGCTGTGAAGCAAACACAGAAGTGTCATTATGAAGTGAAAGCCAAAATGAATTTTAGCATAAAAGAATGAGTTTAAATTTACCATCATAAACTCCAAAGGTTTCAAAGAATTCATCCTCGCATTCATCAAACAGCTTGTTCATCCACTCCTTCTCAGCGTCTCTTTCAGATGGACGGCTCATGTTCTCTGCAGTCTGTGAGGAATATAAGGATGTTTAAACACGATCCAGTTCACTTAATTTCAAAGGGCTGCTGATCTGACACTCTGACATGCAATAGTTTGATTTCCTGACAACTGCACACTCAAACTTGTTTTTTCATCGAATCAACCCTGAGAGACAACCAGCATAAAAGTACAGATTAAAATGCCACATTTTAACATTGACTTTCAACAGCAGTTCCTAAGAACAAATTCACTGTGGCTGAAAACTTTTCTCAAAGAAATTGTAACCAAAATATGCACAGAATATCACTCGTATTTCTGTACTGCTATTACTTATTATTGATTGGCTGAAATATGTGCCAACACTATAATCCATTTCAGTTAAAATCAGCAGATAATATCAGTCGCACTGGTATTTCCATCAGCCTGGGCTTCTTGGTCTACAGAGTTTAACCTCTACACACTCCTACCTACCAGTTTATACTGTTAAAGATGTCAAAAATAATAACTCTGTCTAAATACTCTGCAAAGACAAAATGACTTACAATAGTATGTTACAGCTTCTCGCATCTTCTCACACATAATACTTTTTTTTAGCAATTAAACTGCTGATAATCTGCTTAACTGAGGGATCAAACTTAATGTGCTACATTAACACACATTTTTGTACATTTGCATTATTACTTTTCTATTCTTCAGTCAATGTTTTGTGCCCTGTTGTTTCTTCGTGTGTTTCTGCTTCAGATGGCTATAATTCAACCAAAAGCCCAAACCCAAAGATATTCGATTTACAGTGACATAAAAGATTGTTTGACTTACTGATTATTTGGGGTATCATTCTATGAATCATAATTTTAATTTGTGTTTAGGAGTTTTAGTCAGAAGAAAACAAGCAATTTGAATTTAAGTTAGATTCAAGAATATTTAGACATTTTTATGCCAGACCAATTATAAAGCAACAAAAATAAAACAAAAATAATACATATTTTTTAAAAAAACAACAATATTACAAACCAGCAAAAATGTGAATAATAATAATGACACAAACAATTTTGATATTGTTAAATGTAACATCAGGAAAAATACGAATAATCTTAACATTTTAAAGACTTTTGAAAGATTGTTCATGACATTTTAATACCAATTATGGTCTTATTTTATGACTGAATTCAATCATTTTTAAGGGTTTAAAAGAATATGCTGGAACCCAACAAATACACTGAACTACAATGAAATTATCATTAGTGTGGCTTTAGCTTTTTTTTATTTTCATTTTTTAAATAAAAGCAATCAAAATACAAATGATCTACATGTGTGACTTACGTGTGTGTGTTTGGTCCAGTTCAGCAGGTCTTGAGGTGTGACTCCAGCTCTGTTAGAAACAGTCAAAGCTTCAGGACAGCTCTTTTTCAGAGGCACGACCAGGTCATCATATGCTGAAAAAAACAAAAAAATAAAAGACAACTTCTGATAGTAAACATGTATGACTCATCAAAAGCTTCTCCCCGTGTCCTCCTCACCTGTCTTCCCGTGTTTCAGAGCCCTGTTAGCTGCTATATGTAAGGCCGTGTCTCCTTTACGGTCCCTCTGGAGGACATCGGCTCCGTGTTTGAGCAGCAGCCGCAGCGCAGCGTCGTCTCGCAGGGAGCAGGCCAGCTGCAGCGGGCTCCTCTGCCTCCGGCCCTGGGAGAAGTTCACATCCAGGTCCCGGTGCTTCCGCAGAAACGACTTCAGCTTCAGCACGCTGCCCTCCTCCACGTACTTCCACACCCGCGTCTGTTTGCGAGACACCATGCGTACGAAAGACAGACTGAGACAGAGCAGACTGAGACAGAGCAGACTGAGCCAGAGCAGACTGAGACAGAGCAGACTGAGAAACAAAGCAGGTTAATTTGGTTTGTTGTTAGCTTCTAAAGGCCTTAGCATCGGCTAGTCTGGTCCTTCTTCTTAATGTTTCCGAAGCTGCTCGGTCACCAAAGTTCCGGGGACAGAATGGTTCCGGTGTCGTCACTAGGTGTCAGTGTTGACCATCTTTGTAAATCAGCGATTAATTAATAAAGTAAACCTGGTTTATAAGTCACTTTTATTTACTCAGCAGCACACTGTAGCTACACTGGATGTTTATTTTGACTATCATCTTTTTACATTGGATATATTTGATTTATTGCGAACTTTTGCACATCCCCTGTTTCATATTTTTGCTCATCCTGCAACTTTTAAATTTTTTTTTTTTTTACTTTTTATGAACGGTTTTGAAAACTGTACATTTAGTGGTCAGTACAGTAAATTTGCAAATGAAAATTAAAAATGAGACAAGAATGTATAAAACAGGAAGACATAAATAAAATAAAATAATCAAATAAAATAATATGAAATAATATATGAACACACATAGGGGTTTACCTAATTAGTTATACAATAAAGCTGTAAGATCGGCATAAATTAATAGTTTTGGTTAGTTTTTATTACGCATTTTTAAGTTAGATATTGTTTAAGATATGTATCTAGAGCTGATTTTTTTAAAGTGGTATATGAGGGCAGTTTCTTAAAATATAAATTTCAGATAAAATAATGACCAAATTAATTAATTACATATTGTTTATTCTTGTACATCCTGCAACTGTACAGCTTATTCTGACAGTTACATTATACATTTCTGTTATGTTATAGTACTTTCTTAAAGAATCTTTTGAATTTTATTGTATATCTTCCTATTTTATATTTAAGTTCTTAAATGTGGCAGTATGTTGCCTTTTTAATATTCCTCTTCATATGTTGTATGTTTAAAGAATGTACATAAAAAATCAAGCATTCCTTTTAAGTGAAAGCCTTCAAGGCAATAAATCATTTTCTGACTGAAATGTAAGTTGTATTTATTCCTTCTCTCTATCATGAGAAAAACAAAGCCCCACTATTCATCCTATGCAATTTGGCTCACAGAAAACGGCAAGATTTTGGCACAACTGTGATACTGTTCATACTTTCAGGACTCCATCGTCCTTCTACATGGTTAATCACTCAGTATTCAGAAGCCATGCCTGCTGTCTTTGTGGTCCTGTGCCTTAGCCTCCTTTCAACACGCCACCTGTCAGGAGGAAGCATTAAGAGGTCAAATATGTGCTTCTATGTGTGAGTGTGTATGTAAGTGATTAAAAAAATATTCAAATTCACCATTCGCTTCTAAAAAAGTACTCTGGTAACCAGAGTTGTCACAGTATTGGAATTTCTAACTTTGATTGGCTGACAATAGCTTGAAAAATATCCATAACTGACACAATTTCTGATACCGTGTGTGAAAATGGACATTGAGGGAATAAAAGATAAATATAGCAAGGCCATAACATGACAGCATAACTTTTTAAAAAACTTTTTTCTTGTTAGTAGCAGCATAGTAACATTAACAATAAAATAGAGTGAGTGATAAGAGCAGCTGGTGTGTCAATACTGACAAATATGAGGACTTACACTTTACCTGCATCAACTGTTACAGCTGTGATGATTGAACATTTTCAAATGTGTGGGTGCATAGCTAATTATGCACAATTCATTTTTACTAAGAGACTTTATTGTTTTTTTTAAATCAGTATTTTTATGTCTTTTTTAAATGTTTTTATGAATTTTTTTTCTGGTCCACACTGTGCATTTTCAACCAAAATCCACAGAGCAAATACATCAACATAACACAGAAATGACCCATACATAAACACATGGTGAGAATCTGTGTGTGGCTGCAATAACATACGGCAGCTGGCAACATTGTTGCATTATTAACACAGAAAATGTGCTCAACCTTGAGTTATCACTGGAGTCTAACATGTCGCCACATTAAAGCTGTAATCATTTCTCACAGAAGGGATCTCTGACTTGGGGCCCCCTGCTAACCTATATTAGCAATAATCTTACTATCACTCCTGATGGTGCTGAGGACACTCCTTGAGCATTTATTTATTTATTTAGTTTTAATTTATATATTTTTTCTCATCTATTTATTTGTCTTTTTTCCCCTTCTTTTTCTGTTAATTTTTGTATGTCTGAGCCTGCCTGTTTATTGAGGGTCTGTATATATATTTAACTAATTCATTGTTTACTGTGGCCACTACTGACATGGGAAATTGAGTGTTAGCAAGATTTTTGTTGGGGTTTTATCTTTATCTTTTTCCTTCATGCAGATGATCTGGCACAAACTATTGTTCATGCACTACTCTGTGCTGTCTGCAAAAACTGAATTTAAAAAACATTGAAAAAAAAAAGCTACAATCAATGAACACCACTGTGCTGTCGTTATTATGTAATTCCTTGCTTGCACGTGCAGCCATCTTTTACCTGTGATGCTTAAATCAGTGCAGCTGAGCTTCTGAATTGGCTCCGTCCTGCTGCAGATGACAGTGCGTCCATTTAGGCCCGAGGGAGGGACGGGTGCACAATGGAGAGGATAGAGGAGGGAATGAAGGGACACCTTTGTGCCCTGTGAAGAGGATGATCTTCTCTGAGACTCGCATAACCCAAGATCCGGAGTCACCCAAAGCTTGGGCACTTCCGCTCCTTTCTGCAGTCGGAAACGACGTGTCCCCACTAATGATGGTCGTCTTGTGTGAATGCCTTTGAAATGTCTGCCATCTCAGGAGAGACGGAGTGAGGGCAGAGAGCGAGGGAGAAAGACACATCTGATTTGTCACCTCAGGTGTTTTGAGTCCCATGTTTGCCACTGTGTGTCGTTTAAGCTTTATTGTCCTCATAGCTCCCCTTTGTCTCACACTCTTGTGTAGAAGAAAAGCAACACCCTCGTCCTTAGAGACCTCAGGAGGATCATGCATCTCTATCTATCTCACAGAGGGCCCTAAAGGCAGGGAGATGTCTCTGAAAGACAGGATATCCCCATCAGGAACCCCTACCTTGCCTTTCCTCCCGGGCCTGCTGACTCTTATCCTGTCTGTGAGGCCTGTTGTCCTCCTGGGACGCTGTGGGGAGAAGCCCCTGTAAGAGCGGGTTGCAGGAAGCTGAGGGTCCTCCAAGACGCTCCAGGGGTCAGCATCTCATCCTACCACGCTACGGTCATAGCAGATTCAAGGTCCGGTCTGCTGGCTGCGCTGCCCGGCCTCCATTGTTAGGACAGAGGAGAAATGTGCACACACTTCCTCTGTCTATTTTCTGCCTGACCTGGTTTATTGGGTTCTGATTTATGATGGCCGAACATGTGCTTCTGACATACAGAGTGCCTGGCTGCGAGCCTGATTTACAGCAACACAAAGGCAGTTTGTCTTCCATTGATATGACAATGAATGGGTGAAGGTGGGCACCCCTATAGAAACTCGGCCTCTTACGAAACTAACCTCTGCCGTTACTTTCTATTGTTAAACCTGGAAACAAACACTGTCCAGTCTCGTGAATATTTGGGGTTTGGCCCTTCACAGTCTGCATTGTTCTGTGTTTATAGATCAAATACCTCTTTTTCAAGACTTGAAGGGCCAGTTCTGAAAAATAAAACAAAAACATCTCAACACTGCCCTCCTCAACTGTGATGCTAAAATAAATGAAAAGACATGAACAGACAGAGTGAAAATATCTCTCTAAACATACTTACATTTTCTCACAGTCTATTATTATACCTACAGTAGGGCACAGTATAAAGAGTAAATGTACTTAATTCTTAATACTACCCACTGAAACTACTTACTGACCCTTAAACTGGTTTTGATTTCATCTGGGGGCAGTGGAAATTATGGACTCTTTAGACATTTATTTAATGATTAAAACATTTAGAAACAACATTCAGAGGAAAGCAGATTTGTGTTGTAAAAAGTTCTTACAACACTGTTGCGCTGTCAACAGAATATTATTACAGATGTAATTAGTGGTTTCACTTTGTCATATTTTTTATAGTTTAGGTAGCTTTGATTTTTTTTCTCTCAGTGGTGTTTTCAGTCAACAGTGGCGCTCGTCTTTACACTGACAGAACTGCTGCTGTCTCTGACAGAAATTACCACCATAATAATGTTTCAGTTACATTATTAATACAGAGAGGAATGCTACTTTTTAAACAGTATTTGGCTGAAGCAAAGGTTAAACGATAATCTTGTGAATGCTTTTTCCAAGAAAGCTTCTCTAGTTTTGTGTCATTTCTTGGAGAGGGAGAATGAGGACTGTTTATACCCTCGGGATTCCCTGCGGCGAGCCTGCTTCCAGTGTAGACACACTCAATTTTCACACTCTGTTATTACAGAGGAATGAAAACATTTGTGTAATCGTTTCTGAGCAGACAAACACTGAAGCCTTCTGACGATCAAAGGGCATAAATCCTTTTTCTGTTGTAGCGCTTTGGCAAAATTTGTGCCATGAAATCTTGGTAACTCGATCACATTAGCTTAATAAAACTTGAAAACCCACGACATTAATATATCCAGATTGTCTTTCACAGCGGGCTTTGACTTTGATGCTGACAGGTGGAGGATAATGTGACAAGTCGTCTTGTAAAGAAATAGCTGCTGCATGTTTGACCAATAAAACATGTTGTTGTGCAGACATTGGAGTGCATGGCATGTGCCACTACTTAATTTACTGTTGGCCAAGTTTTTAATGTTTTATTTTCAGTATATGGCAGAATGCAACTAGTTTTCAGAAAACTGCCAGTCTTTAATGCAAGGCCGTAGGTTATGTTTCAACATTTGGGGGAACACAAAAAAGGTGTCTGAGTGGTCCTCTGTCTGATATTATATAATATTTCTAATGACTCATCAGATATGATAACTGAGATACATGTACTGATGTCTTTGTATATGCACATGGACACACACTAACATGTGCTGATGTGTGCCTGTATGTGTGTGTTTATAAAATCTGTTTTCGTGTCCCGTACTGGCCAAATGTATCCTCTGACTTAAATTTATCAGTTATTGGCAAATTATGTAACCAGTTAAATTTGTTTATATGAATTTATATATGTACCGGTTATTTATTATTATTATTGTTATTAATTTCTATATTATATGTTTTATTTTGTATTTTTAGCTCTCTGACTTTTTCAGCTTCCTGATTTTTTTTCTTTTATATACTGATGTCATATAATTTCTTAAAATGCAAAATGCAAAATGCAAAAAAAAAAAAAAAAAGAAAAGAAAAGAAAAGGGTACTACACTGTTTGCTACTTTCACATTTTTTATTTAGGGGGACAAATACATATGTTCTAAATATATATATTGAAATCTACACCTATATGTAAACTTTCTAGACTACATTCAGAGATCTATTTAAGAAAGATTTTTTTTGCATGTCTGTGTTTGCGTCTTGGCTCAGATGAGATTAAACAACTGAGACAGCGATGAAGGAGACGCAGTGAGTGCCGCTGCAGCTGTTGTATTTCTTTTCTCTACCGATGACAGAGAAGATTTTCAGAAGTCACCTATAAATTTAATGCCGCAGATGACTTTTTATATCAATGAGGTCAGCTTTTGTCAAATTTCCACAAATGGCACACTGAAGGGAAATGTAATTGTAGGTGAGTTAGACTAAGCCAATCTCTATCACAGGTGTTACACAGGGACAGACCCCCACTACAAATCAGTAACCAAGGATTAGTCCGATCCTTCTGTCTCCCTGCTGTTGCTGATTACATCCTGTAAAAAGCTCTTTACAATCAAAATCATTGAATCTGAATTAAGACCTCAGCAAACTTGTTTGTTTGCGATAACAACACATTTAACTACAGCCAGTCATGATAACTGCGAGACTCTTTTAGATGTATTTTGGCCCTGAAGTTGTCTTAATTAACCCTTGATGCAATTTTGAAACTCTTTACTCACTGACTGTTTGTGAACGAATTGCAAAAGAAGGAGAAGAAACAAACACGCTGGAGGAGGGAAATAGTCAGACTTGCATTTCCTGCAGACACATGCTTTGATTTTTGGCCCTGCAAAACACAATAGGAGGGAGGCTGCCTCCCCTCAGCAATGCACCAACAGGAAGACGCACATTCACTGGATGGGAGAAAATACATTCCAGCTACAAGCTATCACAAGTGACAGAGTGAGACGAGACAGAGAGGACTTGTGTTTTTCAGAGCACTTTTGTTTTTAATTACAAATCATAAACAATTCAAAAATGATGTGTATTCACAAAATGCTTTTATGTGTTTTTCAGGAACAAATTCATTGTCATTCCTTCACACGCACAGACACACTCACACTCACACACCAGCAGACTGTCGAAGCAGTCACCTTTTAATTGGGCCCTCCGCCAGCCTGAAAACATTTGTCAGCTGCCATCTGTCTATCTGTCTGGGACCCACTCACCCCCCCACCCACTTCCACCCGCGATCCCCGTCTCTCCTTACAACACTCTTATCAGACTCAAACACTTTTTACTGACCTCTACACCCTTTCTACATGCACACACACGTAACACTGCTGGCTGTGATACAGTTTGAGCTGGAGAGCTGGATGATATCACACCTCAAGTGCTTACAAATGAAAACAAGAACGGCAGGGGCAAATGCATGAGTAACACACTTCACCAGGACTTCAGACGCAGGAGTTCAACACATGAGTGTGTCTTCCTTTTAAAATACATTCCACTTTATCAAAAAAGTCTTGTTCATGCTTGGTCCTGTGTAATATAGTTCAAATATGCACCCCTGCTCCTAGACGGGAAGCTGGAGTTTGGTCAGATGCCACAAACTCGACTGTCGTCTTCAGACAAACGCCTCGTAGTCCACAGAGTCATAGAGACTGTGATCAAGCACCCAGCGCTGTACGGTCTTGATTTACTTGCATTGTTCTGCATTGTTCACCTCTTCCCCAGCATGCCTCTGGGTCCTCAGCTGTCGTCAAACCTTCGTGGCCAGAGACTGCGCCTCCGTCTTCTGCGAGGACAGGGAGCTGACGGGGCTCGCGTGCAAGGACTTCTTCAGGTTCAGGAGGCACAGACACTGGGACCTGAAGCGCAGGTCGAAGAAGGCGTACAGAAAGGGGTTGAGGCAGCTGTTGACGTATGCCAGACAGGTGGCGTAAGGGTGAGCCAACAGCAGGAAGCGCAGGAAGGCACAGGTGGCGGGAAACAGCTCCAGGTAGGAGAGAGCATCGGCACTCTTCACGACGTGGAAGGGCATCCAGCAGGCGGCGAATACTACTACCAGAGTGGTGATGATCTTCAGCAACCTCCTTTTGCGCTGGTCCTCTTTGCGTAGGGTGTTGAAGTGGCGGGTGACGGTGCAGCCTATGAAGCAGTAGCACACCATCATCGCCAAGAAAGGTAGAAGGAAGCCCAGAGCAGAGGAGGAGATGCTGAGACCTGCGATCCAAAGGTTCTCTTGATCCTTCCTGGTCATCACCAGGCTGAAGTCCATGGCGCAGGATGTGCGGTTGCTGGTTGGATCATGTATGGTGGTGCGGAAGAGCAGAGTTGGTGCAGCCAGAATCCCGGACAGCATCCAGATGGCTGTCAGGGAGGCTTGCATGTGGCCACGGGTGCGCAGCTGGGTGCTGGACAAGGAGTGGACGATGGCTAGGTAGCGGTCGAAGCTCATGCAGGTGAGGCAGAAGACACTGGCGTACATGTTGAGCAGGACCACGTAGCTGCTGATCTTGCACAGGGCCACTCCAAAGGGCCAGTGGTAGCCCATGGCGGTGTAGACGGCCCACAGAGGCAGAGTGACCACAAAGGTGAGGTCAGCCAAGGCCAGGTTGCCGATGTAGACGTCAGCAGCTCTCCGCTTACCCTGGGCTCTCCACACGGTGAAGATCACCACCCCGTTTCCAGAGAGGCCGAGGATGAAAATGAGCATGTACAGCACCGGGATAACGGAGTATGACGGTGTCCACTCGGAGTAGTCACACATGGTGGAGTTATCTGCCTCATCGTAGTCGTAGTACTCATAAGGACCTTCAGTCAGCTCCATGTTCTCTTCCCTACTTGTCCTTGTTTTTGGGAAAAATTAAAACTCTTTTTTTGGTGCAGATAGATCCACAGTTGTCTGAAGTCTGTTGCTACACATAAGATCTGCCCACCCTTATATACCCCTTCACACTTGTGCCCTCCCAGAACGCCCCCTCCTCCCCTCCCACTGCGCTCCTCCTCTCTGCTCTGAAGAACACACTCATTCACTGTGTACACACCCACTTCTCTCTCTCCATTCATTTGATGTGTGTGGATAAACATACTGCATAGTGGAGTCACTTTAGTTCATAAAAAAAATAGGTTGGAAATTCAAGCACTTTTTTTTTTTGCAAGTAATGCCAGTAGTTTCCAGGATATGTCTTATTTTTCCTTGTTTTTGATTCACAAAATGGTTGCAGGACTTCATATCCAGGGGAAAAATTAAACATTTCTGTCCAAAGTTTAAATTTTGCCACAAATATAATTGCAACACTATGTTTAACTTTAAGAAATAAAAGCTGACTAGTAGCCCATGAGTCAAGTCTGGGCATGACAAGTTTCATGAAGTAGTCAATTTCAATATCAATTGAGAGTCCAGCACTCTGCCGAAATCCTGATGGGCTGCACTATTTACATTTCTATGTCTGTTTTCTCACGTCTGTACATGCTCAGACAAGTACAACCACAAACTAAAGACAAAATTAAGACATGTAAGCTTCAGGTTGGACAAACAAAACTTTGACTTCAGACCTTGAACTAAAAAAATGACAGTCGTAGTATTAAAACAGTAAGACGCTTTGACATGTTTAATAGCCTTTAGTTTAAAAGAATAGATATTTTTATTTTCCATTCCATTAAAACTTTTTAAGATCTAACTGCACAAAGTGGCAAGGTTTAGTAATAGTGGAATTTAGGTCAGATAAAAATGTTTAAAGTGTGAAATGACAGCCCAATTGGCAGAAAAAAAATGGTGGAATTACGTTTTTTGCAAACAACAAATATGTTATATTTGCATGTTTTATCATACGAATGTCTCTGAAAAATGCCTGCCAAGCTGCAGACCCGTGCTCAAGAAAAAACAAAAAACAAAGCGGTTGTGTTTCAGTGAGTCATTGCTGTGTGACACAAAAAGGGATTTTTTTTTACTAAGACATTGCTGCTTTTGCCTCTGGGATTGTGCTCCCCAAACTGGCATTTTAAGTCAAAACATGATTTTTTTCTTTTCCAATCAGGGTTTTTTATGCCTAAACCTGAACACATGTTAAGCACAGCAATGTTGAAACATAAAGTTTCTATAAACTGATAGCCAGTACAGCCAGTATGATACAAAATAAAAGTTAAACAAGAATATACTCAAAATAAGAGTGTAGGGAGGAAAAGAGAGTCTAAAACCCTAGCATAACTGAAAAATTGCACAAAAACAGCATTTATACTTAATGGACAGTGATAAGGTGACAAGACAGCGTTGGAGGAGGGAGACAGGAATAATATAAGAGATCCTAAATTATTTACACCATTTTAACACAATATCCTTAGCCTATTTCATTTTTAAATATCACATAACTATTGGTATATCATGAACCCTCATTTTCAACTGTGCAATATCACGACACTCCTAAGGGAAATAATTAAATCACTACTTTTTAAAAAATATTTGTGCACATTTTTCTCAGTTTTTCTCAATTTACACATGAAAACAAATATTACAAATTGCCTTGTATGGTGTAAAACAGAACAAAACTTTTATCAAAACATTATAGATATAATAGCTAGAAGCGCATGAAGGGATTTTTCTATGTCAAATATGATGTCTGTTGGGCCAGCCAGTACAAACTCATGCTGTGCAGCCAAACAATGTTTTTGGTTGCAAAAATTCACATCAGTTTTAGTGACGAGAATTTCAAAACACTCCAAATATGCCTGGCTGGATTTTGCTGCAAAATGATGCCCAAGATACTTCATTATGAGTGGTGCCATTAAACATGAAGCATTGGGGCTTGAATACTTAACTGTAAATATTGTCTGCATAGCTTCAATAAAAAGTTATAACGAGCTTATACAGAATATATGTGAGATATTGTTGGACAGTGTAAAAATGAGATGACTTTTTTCAACTTTGCTACCTAAGGGAAACTAACAACATGTTAAGAGTTTAAGCAAGTAACACTCTTCTTCTGTCTTTCTCTCTTTGCTGTCCCTTGGGTGTATTTGTCGGCCCAGGTGGGACAGCTCAGTCTTCAGTCAGCTCCGTCTCTCAGCAGAGTGGCAGCCGTGGCGCCAGGGCACCGACCTTTAGACACAACTACTGTATCACTCAACAATGTTTTCCTCAGCTGATCCCTTCCTCCACCGCTCCATCCTCCTCCCCCTCCTCTCCCCTCCCCGCTCATCTCCGCCTTCCTCTGATTATGAAGATGAGGATTTATTCCCGTCTTCCTCTGCTTTCACCGACGTCATTTACTCTCAGAGAACTGTTTGTTGATGCTAATTATTGTGATGCGATCTTGTGGCGTTTGTTAATTAAACTGTTTGTGTGCCTCCACCTGAACTCAATCCTCACTCACTAGTTGATTGTCTGTCCAGCTCTTTGTCTGTCCAGCAGAGCAGGAAAAGAAGCATAAAGAGGACTTCCTATCTGTGCTCTGCTGGGACTAAGGTCTGTTTTTAGCTGTGTTTGCTGAACAGGGATGTGAATATACAGCTAAATAAAACAGGCCTTGATGATTACATCAATCCACCCACTCACTTTCCCCCCAAAATCCCCTCTTCTGCCCTTATGAAGCAGAAGAAAATATAAGAAACACAAGAAAATAGGTTTTATTAAGAAGTCCAAATTCTTCCTCATTTTAGATTTTAAAATCTGTTTTTCAAAAATAGTTGACTACAAAGAAGTAGTAGTAGTAGAGGAGAGTAGTTTGCAAGGCAAAATTAATAGGTAATTATACGCTGTTGACACACTTAAAGTGGCTCAGATTGTCATTCTGACAACATAATGTGAGGATCACAGAGGCTGACATTTTTGTCAAAGAGTGAGATCCTTTTTTATAACAGAAACAGCCCCAAATCGCCATCATTAATCCTACAAGACTCCATTTAAATATACAGTATTTTTATCACTGTAAAACACTTCATTCAAACTCGACATAAGCAGATAAGCAAAATAAAACTCCAAATAACTGTCTTGGTTTGTCTCTCTTCTGTTCCAACAATCATCAACCTGGTTGAATAAAAAAAAAACCCTTAATCTAGCCAGTTAAATGTGAAATTATTCTGTCTCTATACACACTAAAATGACTAATTATTTAAATGCAGTCTGGTGGCTTTGGCGATGGTGAATTGGGCTGTTTCTGCTTAAACAAAAAATGATCCTACTCCTTAACAAGAACATCTCTGAAGGAAATCTTTCCATCGTGTTATCAGACACTTAGAATAATAACGTGTGCCTGTTGGTAGCAAAAACAGGCTCCTCTAGTGGACCTAAATTGACGGTGTGCAAATGTCCCAAGTGGTTACTTTGCTTTCTTTGCTTTCGCAGCTGACAGCTATTGCACACTTGCTCAAAATCAGGCCAATTGTCTCCATTATTCACTCAGACATAAAACATGGGAAAAAAAAGGTCCAAGATGGGAAAAAAAATCAAGTCCCCCTTTAAGGAGTGACAGGTTCCAATCAGACTAAGTCTGAAGCTCCTTGCAGAGTGTCCATTTTTCATTCAGCATACCACAGACCCGTTTCCAGCTCGTGTTTTTTCTCGTAACAGCTCACCTGTGCCGCAAATTGATTGTTGTTATTGTTAGTGTTGTCCTCTCATGTGTGGCCTTGTGCTGTAAACCACACACCATGAAGGCACCAAGACATTCCTTGCTTTTTTGTGCTCTTATTTAACCACACCAAGGCAATTCATCCATCATTTGTTTGACTGCCATCCATCAGCGTTGAGTAAGAAACAGACATCAAGATGACTACTAACTTCTCAAAATACACACAAAGACACACACTACAGTGACTGTCTGTCTGTGCGGCTGCAGAGTGTCTCTTTCATCTTTTACCGTGACCTTGCGTGTTTGTGATTTATAGGTCTGCCTTAGGTGATACCTACAGCGCCAAAAGAGCATGAGGTGTGTGTTCTTGTTGTTTGGGTGTGTGTGTGGGGGTCTGACAGTTGTTTGATGTGTGTGTTAAGCTGTCACAGAACACATGCACGGCGGCAACAACCCCCCGTGCTGACACAGCTGGTTCCCCCAGGCTCTGAGATCTCACCAACTCTGAGTCAAACCTCGAGCTCTTATGGAAATTCATGATATCACACGTCTGACCTGATAGCAGCCTGACAGCCCGGATGATAAACAGACCCTCGGGCAAACACCTTCCATCAGCACCATTTACATTACCAATCGCATCAACAGTCTGATCTGCACTTTTAATTATCTGAATGCCGTCAAAACTAACACTTCCAGCCCGGCTGGAAAGCTCCAACATTTGGGCATCGTAACCGCCTGCTCTCCACTCTGCCTTTACTCCTTTGAGCAAAGACAACGAGGTGATTGACACAAGCTTGTTAGACACAAAGGCCACCAGGATGAGTTTCACACTTCACACCTTTTGTTACTGTTCCAGTAAGGACTAATGTGGCTTCAGCCAGAGTTTTACAGCCTTTTGCAACATGGAGGCTGAAACAGCTCAGAGCTAGTCTGTGAAGTGACTATAACTGACAGTGTTTTCTCTTGCAGTGTATTTCCTGAGGCTGGTGCACAGAGCATGATTGGGTAGGATTGGACAGGATGGGACAAGATAGCAGGGCAAGACGGCAAAGACTGGGATTTAGCAAGATAGAACAGAATACAACACCTTACAATACCTAACACATTTTATGGGAGATGTAGTAACAACAAACAGCATCACACATTGCTGCTTCAGGTATTGGTGAAAATCTACCACGACCGTGCTGATGATGTCATGTTGCATTATGGCAAAAGATGAGTCTAGTTTTTCTTTTTCAAGAGATCTCACGCTGGCCCCTACTTAGACCTTACTCAGATGCATAGCCCTATCCCGAGCCATTGAGTTTTTCATTATGCATTAACACTGGGGAGAACATTTCAATACAACACCTGTACCACACCATGGCACCACCTCAATGTTGGTCCAAGCAACGAATCTCTGGTTGAATTTTTTGCCATCTCAGTAGTACATTCGGAAACTGATCAACCAACTGCAGAGTAGACAATCTGCCTTCTGTTTACATACATTTCTGCATTTTTTTGTTTGCTCATTTTGGGCCATATCTTATTAAGTTACTTGGTGCCTCCTCATGTTTTTGAAAGAAATCAAACCACTTTGCCCAGGTTTCAAAAGGTTCAATCATAGATTCACTCATTACTGTCAACTTAGCTTCCCCTGTTGAGTGTCATGTAGTAGAGTATTGTGGAAAAAAGCATCTAAGTCCTACATGTTATTCCATTTGAAAGGTCAGGAAACCACGATGGTGCAGTCTTCTTGCTGAGTTTGTATCTATAATATGATAATAGGGAGCTTTCTTGACCCGACTCAACACACATTCACGATGTTTTCATGAACGTACGACCCCGCTGACCCCGCTGCACTGCAGTCCCTCACACACCCAGAGCAGCGACAGCTCATCTGAATTAGCAGATACACACAGATAGATGTTCAGTTTCTGTCCTCTGTTTGTAGGTCAGATGACCGGATGATTCTGTTGATGTGAATCTTCCTGCTCTCAAGATGTTGACGTCTTCTTGTGCCAGCAGCAGCTGAACCCAAATGTTTATCAAACATAAATGTGACAGGAGAGGGAAATCCCTAACAGTTTTCTTGAACAGGTATAAATAGCACCGACTTCAGGGCCACCAGTGAAATTATAACTATTAGAGAAAGGCGGGGCACCTCCTCTTTGTCACGCAGCAGTTTAAACCAGAAGGACCAAAAACAAGAGGTTATCATTTATAAAAGCAGGGAGGTGACACTGCTGCTGCAAGTCACCATGACAACTGTTGTTTGTTTACACAAACAAAGAACTGTATCAGCTCCCATTTTACAGCCTGGTCAAGTTGAATGTTACGCCGTTATTCTGCCTCACTGTTCAGAATAAAACACCAACATGGAATGAGAGGTACTGTTCTGCCATTAACTCAGTAGAAGAAGTATTAACAGGTAATATTGTGTTTCTTTGTAGTCATTTTGTGCTTCCTTGTAGTTGTGTTGCTTGTTTTTGTAGGTATGTTGTGTCTCTTTGCAGTTCCTTTGGATCTCTTTATGGGCTTTTTGGCTCTCTTTCTGGTTGACATGTGCTAATT
This sequence comes from Plectropomus leopardus, assembly GCF_026936395.1. Taxonomy (NCBI): domain Eukaryota; kingdom Metazoa; phylum Chordata; class Actinopteri; order Perciformes; family Serranidae; genus Plectropomus; species Plectropomus leopardus. Next base: position 16,042,345 of record NC_142195.1, on the reverse strand, counting down.
TGAGTGATATTTGGCAAGTGAAGGCCAGGGAGGCCCCCTGACACTTTGGCCCCCTTGGTCACTTTTATTTAAATCTTGAATTTGTTCCTTTTGAAAGACTGACATGCACTGTTCACAGGCAACGTGCCGGTTGCTGTTTACGTTACATTGTTCATTTTACATTGTTTTGATTATGCTTTAGTACACTGAACATAATTATTTATAGTTTTATCTTTTTTTGGTGCTGCAGCTGGTGCAGTGGGAGTGCACTTATTGACATGTGGTGCTATCATTTAAACTTGGCTGTGGCGATAATTTGGGTGTTTTTCTGTTGGAAAAAAAAAACACTTTATCTTGTCTGCAGTGTGAGTATCCATTCATAGTGTACTACAGTGTACTTGGCCTGATTGGTGTGACACCCTGGCAGCAACACTTCAACCTTTATATGTTTTTAATAGAATTGTTGTTAGTGACCCTGAGTGAAGTAAACCAGCTTGTTATGGCATTATGACCCACAATGACTTCTGACTCCATTACTGAAGTTCACCTGTATATTAAGGCTCTGTAGGGTGTCACATATAGACCTTATTGGTATTACAAAAGTGGTCATAAAGGTATAGGGTACTGGATTGTTGGTTACTGTGAAAGTAAAAGTCAACGCCAGATTCGCTCTTAATTGAAGACTTGCCTTACTATTTCTGCATTTTTTTTGGTGATGTGTTTCTTGGATGCTTGTTACTTATGGTCTGACATCACCTGAGTGCTGTCGCCATAAACCAGGGTTCCTACAGCTTAAGGCAAGCTAGATTTATGGCTTTTTAAAGATGTTTTTAATGCCACTTAGAATTAAATTAAACAACCAAAACTGAGGGGAAAAAATGAACTGACATAAATTTCAGGGTTATGGACAATTTCACGCAAATGTTTATTGTACATGTCAAAATAAAAAAATCAGACAATCTATTTCAAATGTTGAAAAAAAATAGTTAAGACTTTCTTCTAACCTGATCTACATAATATTAATGTGAGAGGAATTATTTAAAAAACAGGTATTACCAATTATTTTAAGATTTTATAATTCATTATATCCTACATCTAATTTCTTAGCATTTTTAGGACTTTTTAAGAATAGATATAATACATTTTATTGCCAATTAAGGCCTTTTTTGATGGATGAATTTAAAGTACTTTAAGGCTTTTTAAGGATCTGTGGGAACCATGATGAATGTTCTGAACAGAAAACAAGAAAATATAGGCAGAGGGCAGAATCTCTGCAGAAACACAGACTGCCAAATACTTCTTGAGGATCATAAGTGATGATTAAAATTCATTACTTCTGTATGAGTCTACACATTTTTTTAAAGGAAAATCCTGCATTGTATATTGGTAAGTGTGTACATTATTTTTTTAATTAAAGTTTTGCAAATTGTGATGAGCACCAGACTTGACAGCTTTGCAGACTTTTGTATTATGAGTGTGTAGCTTTTTATTCCAGCACCAGACTAGGTATTTATTTCCGCTCAGGTAATAAATGTTAGCATGCTAATACAATAAACTAAGATGATGAACAAAACAAAAATCTGTACGGCCAATATCTCCAACACTCAGCAACTCAAACCAAAAACAATCTAGATTGATAAAAAGCACATAATATACGAGGAAATATATGCATTTTTAATTTATGGGTGACCTGTCCTTTTAAGTAAAGAATCAGAATACTTCTTCAACCAATGTTTTTTTTGTCTCACACATGCCAAACTCTTTGCATGCACAGCATGCTTTATGCATACCAGATACTGATCTTAGACCTCTATCTCATGCTCAACAAACAGAACGCTACAGTAGAACCTGCACCCACATTTCCCTCTTCCTGTGATGAGCGTCAGCAGGCAAAAAACTCCCCCCCCTGCTGCACTCCTCCTCCTCCTCCTGAATGTAAGCCTGATATTATTCCCAAAGTTGTGTGAAACAGCGATGGGTCAGAGAACAGAAGGTAGTCTAGAAACTGCGTGAATTATTCTAAATGCACTGCAGGATTTACGAAGTCTTTTATCCCTCACATGCAACATAACCCGTTTTATTGATTTTTATGGCTGTCCAAACTTCACAGAGTTTTGAAACACAAGCCTCCACTTTGGGTTCAAGGTTGAGAGATGTACACACACACACACACACACACACACACACACACACACACACACACACACACACACTCCTACAAGTTCACACACACATAACACACACACACACGCACACACTATAGTAACACCCATGACAACGCTGGATGCAATACAATAAGCTATTGTAACCTTAAACCAAAGGTCTTGACACCCATGTGCTTTTGTCATTAGTCTCAATTATAACAGGCAATGAGGTCACACATACATCCCTTACTCTCTCTCTTAAGCACGCACACACGCGCTTGCTTGCACTCGCACACGCGTGTGCGCGCACACGCGCGCGCGCGCACACACACACACACACACACACACACACACACACACACTGCAAATATTGATGCAAAAATAAGGTTCTGCCTAATTTGTTGCAGCCTGAGATCCACATTGTACTAATTTTTGCAGGAAACTTTGATGCTATTGGTGTCCCTCTCCTGCAGTCATGCGCCATTTCACAGACTGTTTCCAAGCTTAATATTTTTCACAGTGGCTGACTTATCATCTCTCTTACAAGAAGAAAACCTCTATTTCTTTACTTTGGTGGTCTTTTTATCTGGCTGTTATCACAGGCCGCTCGTGCTTCTCCTGCTTGCCATCTATATCAGTCTGTCCGAGTTAAGTCTTGCCTAGGTTTATCAGGGCAGGGCTCTCCTCACTCCCTGTGTGTGTGTGTGTCTCTTTTACACACACACATACATGCACACACAGCAAAACACACACTCACAGCACTGCCTCCCCCCTCCTGTGTATCCTCTCTCAGCCTCTGGCTTCCTTGATGGGGAAAGAGGGGAATAGATCCACGGGAAGAGAGGAGACAGCGGGGATGTGACACAACAATGGCAGGAAGTGACTTCAGATCAATACAGATTAGTGCTCACACACACTGACACAGAAGCACCGAGCTAACAAACATCCCCGTTGAAGAGATAAACATGCAACAGAAACAGTGCCAAATAAAATGTTTACGGCAGCAGCTTCACTCGCAATCCGTTACATTACCAACAAATAAGGCTCTGACAACATTTTCTGCATTTTGTGAGGATATTCTCTGCATATCTGTTTTACAGTTTAATTGTGTTAAACATCCATGAAACATCCACTTTGTAAATACTCTCGATTACCCTAATGATATGTTGAGTCCTAAATGGTTTAACCACACAGAATTGCTGCTGTGGTTATTTTTGAAAAGCTCCGTATTTCAAATGTGCCAACTAATAATTCACCATGATCTGACAGCTTTAAAAGCAACAACTAAAAGGCCTGATTATTTATTCCCGTCTACTAAAATGGATTTAAAAACAACCCAAAGTGAGTTACAATGCTGCACAATGCATATAAATATAAAAAAAGTCTTAACTGAAGCACTAAGACAAACAAGAAACCTCCAAAATAAAAGCAAATTGCAGGAAGTTGAAAGAGTCAACAGTGGGTGTAGTCAGAGAGGTGGAAAGGCCATTCACGAGTTCAGAGGTCACAGCGAGGTCCCTAAAACAGAAAACTTGATAGGTCTGGAAGTTGTGTAATGTGTAACCAGGAGCCTGCCAAACTTCAAACATCATGAAATCAAGGGGAAAACAGCCAGACGTTCATCTGCATTATTCTGGATCGTCTGCAAACAGAAAAAAACTGACTGCTCAACACCAAAAGACCCAAATGGGTTTCTGGTCCAATGGGAATTTTTTTGCACTGGTTCGCAACAATGGGCACTCCTTGCTGGAAGCGAACAGCTAAAAACGCTAACAATGCAAACAGTGCTAGCATCAGCAACAGTGCTGACAAAGCTAACGGTGTTGAACGAGGGGAAAAGGGAGCCATTTGCTTTTGGTCTCTGGGAGGGCACTAGTTTCCACGTTGATGTCACATGCACACAACATTCACACACAGTTGGAGCGTATACTGAAACAACAAATCAAGCTTGGTAGTGTTAGTTCATTCTCTGCTCAGGACGCCATTACTCCACTATATCTTCACATAGCAAACAGCTGTTGGCTGCTATATTAATGTTCTCAATATTGTATAGGGCTCCTTTAAATGAGAGAATAAACTTTAATATATATTTGCAAATAGAAAGAAACTTGCACTGAATAATATTTTCAATGACCTTGCACAGAAACAATAACTTGGATGTGGATCTGAAGTTGCTGTGCAGCGTGTGCTGAGCGTTATAAATCAGTCTTACGATGATTCACGATTCTGCTCGGACTTTAACTTGAAGAAGATCAGGGGGATCCCAGACTGGAACAAAACAGGTGTGCCTTATCACTTCCCATTACAAATCATAGCCCAGTGTCAGAAACCCCGATGGATCTGAGATCATTAGGGCTTCATGTCGAGCTACTGTTATCCTGAGGAGAACCATAAAAGGACACGCATACATCCTGTCCACTGTCCATTGAACGAGCATCTGTCTGACCCCTGACACCTTCCACTCAGACTCTGCTTCCTGTCCCACACGTGCAGCTCTGCTACTTGAAACTTTTCATCAAAGCTTTTCCCCCAAAACATGGAAAAGTCTCAAATAAGAGCAGCCCTCTATTCACTCACATAAACAGGTTGTAGACCATTGACACTCAACGTACGGCCCGTGGGCCAAATCTGGCCCCCAATAGGATGCCAGGTGGCCCCTCAACCATTTTCTTATTTACAGTACAAATAAAGTGACTCATACTGGGAATTATTTTTGTGCTTTTAGTATACATAAGGTACCAGACTGCATTAAACAGCATAAAAATAGAGCTTGATCATCAAAAAAGTGCCAAAAATCCAAGAAATGTCCTTAAATCTTAGAAACGTTCTACAATCCTGTGAACATGTATGGGGCTACTGAGACTCCTGGCCTCATGTCATTTTACAGAAATGTCACTGCAAAAAAGCAAGTTGAGTATCCCTGGTGTCGACAAAATAAGGGGAACACTGGTGTGTTTATTGCATTATATTTCAATAATAAAAAAATCACATAATTCATACAAACTCAAACTGCAGAAAAGGCCTGACAGCTGCAGAACAATTAACAATTAAACCATTATCAGCAGGTCACAGTTGCATTTTTTGTTTTGTGCCCCTGACCTCTACCCCTCCTAATCCCTTCTTTGGGCAGAGGGCATGGTGGGGGGTGGCAGGCTAGGGGATAAAGGTGCAGACCCTTGGTCCGTGTTACCAAAAAGCTTTAGAGGAGCTTTACAGCTCATGAAGCCAGACTATAATCTTCCAGACGCTTCACACATATGCTCCCATGAGATCATCCACCTCACTACGCTCACCCACCCCCCCATAAACAGCTACAGTGTATAAACAGATATCACAAGGCTGGGTATCTGTTTACACTCACATTCAGCATATGAGCATTGATAATAGTTGCACAATCAAAAAATAGTTATGACATCACCATGTTTTTGTACTAAAGAGTAAAACTTGAGTGTGGAGTATAATTTTGACTCTGGACTATTTTATCACAGCCTAGAAGTTTAAGGAAATCATAACAGTCACATAACTGACCTGGACGCAAACATTTTGATCCACCAAAGAAGCTACAGCATATTTCGTTCCAGGGACAAATTTGTACCAGCTCAGCTGACCTGTTGCTGCCTAATGGTGGAGATTTGGCGTCATTAAATCTAGTGGATGCATTTTTGCTCCATAGGGTTCAGTGTATGCTCACTATAAGCAGGCATGCAAAAGACAAGTTAAACTTCAATGCTTCACTCATGTGCAGTCAGTGCATACCGTCTGCACTACAGACCCTTGCAGACACAGCAGACAGCAAAATTTGCCCCATGCAGACCTTTGCAGCTATGTGAACGGGGAAAGTGTTATTTGAGCCGACTGGTTGTTCTGTCAACACGGCGTTCTTATGTCTTATGAAGCAGGGACAGGTCCAACAATAGCAGTCACTGCAATGACACCACTGTATGTATGTATATATATATATATATATTCTATATATTCTGCCCATTTTCCACCAAATTTTGCATGTATATGCAATGTTTTATATTTTAAAAAATGCTTAAAAAGGTGATAGGCAGCTTTCTTTCCCACTACCAGTAGACCAGAGCTGAACTCTGTTTTGACTAATTTGGAATGAAGTTTGGGTGCTGCTTGGATGGAGATAAAGGGAATTTGTGGCAGCAGGTGGTTTCTGGGATTGGTTAGGGTAAGGAAGTCAGGGTTAGAGGTTAGCTAAGTCAGGGTTAGCTCAGAGGCAGAGAAGACAGTCTTCCTCGAACAACAACAACCAAAAAAATCCAACCTGCACAGTGTATGGGTCCATGTATGTACGGACTTGGAGCTGGAGCCGATAAATACCTGTGACTACCTCATTTGTTCCGGGAATGAATGCCAGTAGTGACCTTTCCCACTAATGACAAAAGCCAGAGATTGGTTTTTTTGGTGTTGTCCAATGGAAAAGCGGCTTTAGTTGGAAGTAGTGACAGTGGAGAGATGACGTGAAAATAGGCAGAGAAAGATGTAATAAAGTTTGGATTCAAATTGGGGATGTTGCATGGTTAGCTTAGCCATAATGCCACCCCAAATGGGTCAACTTTTGCTGCAACACAATGCAACACCATCCAATGACAAAGCAATCCAATGGACTGTACTGGCAATTCAAATATGTGCAAAAGCACTTTCCTGGTGGATTACTTTGTAAGGTGAAGCTTGCGGTCATCGAGATGGAGGATTAAATGGTCGCTGCTGCGACAGCTTTCCAGAGGGGAAAAATCCTGTCTCACAGTATCATAAAGTGCTTCTGACGAGACTTAAAGCTCATGGATGAAGTGTATCACGCAAACTGGACTACCAAGATCATGTTTCATCTTCTCACCAGTACTTGTAGCAACACGTCCACACCAACATAGCCCCTCGAGACTTTTTTAAACACAGACCTATTTTCAATCTGAACGTCAGCAGCAGCATGGACTGGGATGACCGCTACAAGTTGGGATAAAAAGGAAAAATGCACATTAACATGCGTACCTTCATGACTGAACTTTTAAAGGTACGAATGCTCGGAGCATTAAAACTGACTTGATTGAGCGTTTTAAGTTATTCTTGTATACAACGCTGCCCTAGCAACAAGCTTGTGTACTATGAAAGCCACAAACACTGCTCTCTCTTTTCTGAGAGTGCGGTTATGGAGGCACGTCTGGGTCACATCTCCTCCTCTGCAGACTAGCAGCCATAAAGCCAGTCTCCCATTACACCCTATTCGGTCTAGGCTCAGATCTTACGAACGTTTGAGCACCAGCACAGGCAGAGAAAAACTGCGGGGGGTGGGGCGGGGTCCGGTAGGGTCGGGTGGGATTTGATTGAGGTGAAGGGTGGAGTTGGGGTGAGAAGCTTGCATTGTTTACAGATAGCAAAAAGGCACAAAAGAGATGATGAGAGGAGCCCGAAATGCAAAAATGCTCTAATGACAGGCATCAGGCAAGAGCCCGAAAATGTTTCACAGAAATAGAAAAAGCTGCTGTGAAGGGAAACTCGGGAATGTGGCATGAGGAGGATAAAAAAATCTCAATCATGTCATGTGGTTATTGGGTGTTCATCTTTAACACCAAGTGTATTATTTAATGACAGAAAACGGCTCCACTTAAAATAAGCAGAAGCAGTTAGAAGAAGCAGTTAGAAGAAGAAGAAGAAGAAGAAGAAGAAGAAGAAGAAGAAGAAGAAGAAGAAGAAGAAGAAGGCCTGTATGCACGCAGAAGATGCCTTTCAGAGACCAAAGGCAAATGGCTGGGTGAGGCGCTCTGGACGGTGCTGTGGGAATTCGCCCCATTTGAGATGCAAATTCCTAAAAGAGCTGAAAGAGCCGGAGAAACAGGTGTCCGAGGAAGTGTGCTGCTGCGCGGGCGAGGGAGGGCGGGTGTGAGGGCGCTGAATGATAACACAGGGTGTATTGAGATCCTACTTGTTCAGTCCAGTCTGTGAGGCACTTCTTTCTCTTGTCTCGTTTTCTTTTGTTTCATATCAAATGTAGGTACAAGAAGCAGGATTTGGAATAAAATGGAAAAACATGACATATCTGCAAAAGCCAAAATTTTAAAATTTTATTGATTTAAATGTGATTTGGTATAAAACAAGTTGTAGCTATGAGTATTTGATTCTAAATCAAATGATCCACCAGATCAGAAATAAAGCACTATAAACTGATAAAAACAGCAGGATAAGACTAAGTCCACATGGACATGGTATTTTTGTAAACAGCATTTTTTTCCTCCTTCATTTAAAAAAAATGAAAACACAGAAATACCACTAAAGCACTGACAAGACAATGTCAAACGAAAAGGCGGCAATATAATCGTGACCCTAAAACCATGGAAAGATGAAGAAGATCCAATCAAAAGCCTTAAAAAACCAAACAAACAAAAAAACCTTAACATTACTATCAGAAGGCTACCTGGAGCAGCGACCTCTGTGGTGTATCCTGGTGCCTCTGTTCCTCAAAAAAGTGAAAGAAGTCCTGTTAGCAATATAAGAACCAGCACTATTTTGGTCACGTTCACCATTGCACTAAATGCCGCCTCACTTGTGATGCTTTACAAAAAAATAGTGGCACATTATGACATTACGAATCCCAAACTCAGTTTTCTTCATCTATACGTCAACAATGATAAGTGAATTCCTGAAAATCTTCACCCTGTACAGAGTTTTACATGAAGTTGTTTTTAGTGATATGAAACACAATTTGCATGGGGACAAAGTGCAGCCAAAACATGTAAACACAAGCTGCATTTACAAAAATACCTGTCTTGGTGTGGACTCGGCCTCAGTTGCACATTTACAAGCCCAAGGCTTCAGCAATGGTCTCTTTAATCATAAAAGCTGAAATGATTAAGAAATATGAAGTTTCTCAACATCCTAAATATATAGTTTTGAAGGATTTTGAACTGGTCTCTTTAAAAACTCAACATAAAGTTTAAAGATGCTGAACTGCATCCTGTATATCCCGTATCCCTCAGGATGACTGAGAGAACTGAATCGTTTGAATCCCTGGATGAAGCTCAATAGCTCCATCTACATGACAGTGCTCCCACTACAGATGCATGCTGGTTAAATTTGATCTGTCCTTGCTACAAATTCAAACGTTTTTCAAATCGAAACATTAAAAACTTCATAAGACATTGCAGGTAAACAGTGCTTCCTAATCATCAGAAAACAAACCCGTAGCATGTACTTAAAAAATCAGATCTCCACAGTGTTTAAAAATCAACATATGCCCACAATCATTTTCCATTATAAAAACTACAGCAAATAATCTGATGTACGGTTACACATGTAACTGCTAATAGAGGATTTCCTGGACTAGGAGTTAAATGTCGATTCCTTCAAAATTCATAATGAGTTTTTTTTTTCCAAACAATTTCTTCATTAAAACATTTCAGATAAAATGAGCAATAGCACATACTTTATAAACAAATAAAAATATAATCTGGGGAAAAAAAAGCATTTTAAGGATTTGGACTGGTGTTTAGATTCTGAGGTTGCAGAGAAATAGTCTCTAATTTCGTCTTTTTCTTTTATAGTAACGTTAGATAACTTTAAATCTAAGCCCCCACAAACCTTTCAGCATGACTGAAAAAAAACAGCTTTGTATTAGCGTTCTTCAAAATGGAATTTTAACATATCTCGTTCATGACATAAATATAAACCTCATCCTCTCCCAAATACTGTATCACAATATGATTGAATAAACTTCTCAGACAACATATACCTTAAAAATATGCACTAAAAATCTTTGGCTTGGTGGCAAAAATGTCCCTGTACACATCTTCCTTCATTGTGTCATTTTTTTGCTCTCACAAAGACTTCTGCTGGTCACTGCTGAGGCGGTGAGATAAACTCAGGGCGCCCTCAAGTGTTCAACAAGAGCAAAGACAAACTGTATGCAGCATAACAGTCAAGTGACTGTGCGTAAAAAAAATACTTGACACACAAAATTACCATTTACATATCAGTTATTCATGCAGTGTTACCTTGAATTCCTGGTGAAAACATTTTTCTTGCATGGTGGACAAAGAATCCAACGGCAAATATTGTTGATTAATTAAAGTAAATGGGAACCACGTTTAAAAAAAGCAAAACTATGTCAAATCATCTGTTTACAAGCTCTTACACAACTTGCGCGGTGTAATGCAAGTCTCATGTATCCAGTCATATAATCAGTGCTGCCAAAACACGCTGCATCGCCTTGTCTTCGGTCCTTTCTGACCAGAACTAAAAGTAAAAGCACAGGTATGTTTCACTTTTAGTTACGGTCAGGAAGGGCCTGAAGGCAAGGAAATGCAATGTGTTTTGGGAGCACTGAGCATGCGGCTGGATACATGAGACTTTTTATTATATACTGCACCAGTTTGAAAGTTTGTAAACAGATGTTTCAATATTGTTTTGTTGTTGTTGCGGATATATAAATGGCCATTTTGTTGGTTTAGTATTCCTTTAACAGACACACTGATAAACTGTGTGTCTGCAAAATAGTGCGAGTCTAGCAAAGCAGGATAAATACCTGTGCGTTGGCAACGTAGTGACTAACGAAGGCAAAGAGGAAGACTATGAAGGCAAAGTGCTCTGGGAAAGATCTCATCAATTAAGACAAAATCAGACTTCATTTATAACAAAAAAATTAAGAGGTAAATAACTGCAGCAGCTGTTATCAGTGAGTTAGCTTTTTTTTAATCCCCTGATGTTCAGTCATATGAAGTTAGTAGCTCTGATGGCTCCCGGGCTAAGGGTCCTGACACGCCAAGCTGTCGGTCGGCCGTCTATCAGCGTCTGTCGCCATAGTTTTTGTGGTGTGTTTTGCACCGTTTGCACTCACCGGCACTTGATGGCTTTTTGACTGATTCAGTGTGTTGAATCTGTATCAGAGATGGCGAATCCTGTCAGTGAACGAAACCACTCTTATTGGCAGTCTACTCTAAGCACAAGAAGAGAAATGGAAGTGAGGAAACCAAACGCCTAAAGTCGAGATGGCGTGGGTAGGGTTGCAAAGATATAAGATTTTTATGGTACGACAACTGTCTCAGAAAATACCAGTTTCACAGTATACCAGTATATGGTATTATAATTATTAGCAGTTACAATGGCCCCTAAAGCACTGAAAACCAACATTTTTTTCATTTTTTTGGTTGAACTTATGCTTAATTATAATTTAAACTTTTTTTTTTTTTTTTTTAAATCGAAATATGTGTAAAAAGCCTGGCAGCTAGTAGCTAGCTTGCAGGCAGCTAGTCTTTGTTTGTGTTATTGTTTGCTAGCACACGGGTAATATCCATTGGTTTACCAACATCAGATTGTATTGTAAATGTGCTAACTTACTAACTAGCATCTTGAATGTGACCTGTCAGTCTTATGGCTTCTCTTTTCGCATGACAAATACGGACTACCACCGCCTGCTGGTATGGAGAGTTATTTCCGCTTCCACAGGCGCAGAACATACATGCTAGATGGCCACAGGCTGTCGTCTTTACAGTGTGTTCACGTGCAACTTTTTGGCTGAGACGCAGTCGGCCTTGGTCATCACCAGTTCTTTGATGTCAGTTTGGTGTGTCTGGGCCTTAAAACCTCACAGACGTGTGAAAAGGGGCACACAGTCGCCATCTGTTGTTGCTCCTTGGCAATTTCTAATTTCTGATTTAATATATTTTTCATGCAAAATTTCAATGACTGTACTTAGTTCAAAGCAATAACATGCTTAATAAAAGCAATGACAGAGACAATGTTTTAAGGTATTACAGTGACTACATGGTAGTCTGAGTAAAGGTATTTTGCCAGCTTTGAAAATTCAGTTACTTTTTTCCTTAATTGAGCCATTTTACTAAAACCTGTCACGACTACTACAGACACACTAAGTCATGGAAAGTTTGTCATGTTTGACAACGGTGACATGTTAGTGAGTTAGTGACAGCTGTGTGGAAGGATTTATGTTAGTGAACTGGTTAAACTTACCCCGCTACAGGTAAGTGTCGTGCTCTGCACTGCTCAGACTCTCTTTGGACCCTTGTACAGCGATGTGTTTGATGAGAGGTGAGGGGTCACTGGTCGGAAGGCTTACAGTCTCCTGTGGCGGTAGGATTGTCTCCTTCTGTTTCCCCTTTTTAGTCTTTCCACGATCTTTGGCGTCCACTGCTCTCACGCCATCTGTCTGGGGTGCCAGGGGAGACTCCACAATGATGGTGGGCCTCTGCTTCAGGTCTTGTCGACTGGGCGGCTCGGCAGCCATGATAGCCTTGGCGCCGTGCATCCTGGGAGGGGACTTGCAGTGCAGATCTCCGTGAGTCTCCTTCCAGCGCCGCAGCTGAGCATGGTGCTCCTTCTCGATGTCTTTCTCAGACACCTCTAACTCGATAATCTGAAACACAAGCGGAGAATGAATCACGTGAGTAATGCCTGGATGTTTTGGTTCAAGTATTCCAGCACATGACAGGTTAAGTCTTTATATATTGTTGCTAGCACAACAACAGGAGGGCAAAGTCAAAGAGAAAGAGTGTCTGCAGTAAGGTCAAAACAATAAAAATGGATAATACAGACAACAACCATGAAGAGTATAACTACCTCATGCACCAAGAAGCCTTCTCTCATGTACTGTGGGTGTATGGCTCGCAACAGCTCCATTGTTTCATAAAGACCTTGACAGGACTTCAGTTTTTCTTGGGATCCCAACATGCATTTCAGGAGAACCAGGCCCACTCGAAACAGGATCTTTACTCCTGAGAACAGCATCACATCAGACAACATGCAGTTAGAGCACCAGCTGTACTTACACTTTAGAAAGCAGACCATCTGAGAGCTGCACATAACGGCTGAGGACCAATTGATTTAAAAAGAGATTCAGAAAAATATGGTGTTGCTACCTGGATTTGGTGCAACAATTTTGCAGCCTGGTGAACTATTTCAAACATATTCTCATATTTTTTTCAGCCTCAACTAAAACAACAAGTGCCGTGCTGCTTTATGCTTTGGTGTTTTACATGTAAATTAAACAGGAGGGTAATAAGCACATGACAGGGCCTGGAGGAAAATTAAATACTGCTTTTGTGTATTTAACTCTGGTGTTTCACCTGTAAAATGATCCTCGATTCCACCTGTGCAAACACAGCTGGGGTCTATAGGCTCAAAGGAATATTTTCACTTCTATTTCTAGCTAATGAAACACATTATGATAAACATTTACCCATAGCAGGCTTGGGTGAGATGAGGGTGTATAATGTGCAACGGTAGAGATGTGTCCATTCGTAGAGTTTTGGCAATATCGTTTCTACCCTAGTGTATTGTTTTTCATTTAAAAATGTTTTTACATTCATTGATTTGCTGGACCACAACAGAGGGTCCAGCATTTTAGCTCTGAATCAGAAGTTTCCAATTTGTGACTGATTTTTTTGCCACAATTTCCCATTTCAAATTAAAAGCCCTCCAGCATTTCATACAAGATCCAGCCATATACTAGATTTTGACCTGCTTTTTTTTTTCTTTTTACAATTTATTAATTATAATGATAGTGTATGAGTAAAAAAAATGAGTATTTTGAGTAGGGTTAAATAACCTTGATATGAAGAGTCAGATTGAACATTTTATTCATTTTTTTGGCCCTAGCAAATACCATCTGCAAAATACTAAAAAGTAATTAAACTACATATTTCCAATACAAGACACAGAAATATTGCACATCTCTGATCACTGTTTTACGTTTAGGCTCCATACATGAAGTCAAGGTAATGTCATTTTGTACTTGAGAATCTCAGGCCGACTACGGAAATATAATAACTCAAAAATAAAAATCACCCCCTCCTAGATTTATCAACAGAAAGTTTGATGTTCAGTTCCAGTTTTATTTATTAATTACTTTGAGTCTGATGTTCAGTTCCCACTTCAATTTTTTTGCCATGGAATTGGGTGGGGGTTTTATCAGCTGATCGATTGGCTATCAGCTTATTTCTTTAAAAATCAAACAGCAGTCAAGCTCTATCTTAAACCATTTCTGAACTGAATTGACAAAACAATTACTGTATTGTGATATAAACCCTTCCTGTCATGTTTAATTACATATATTATGATAGAAGATTTGGGGCATATTGCCTACCTCTAATTCATGATGTAATCTCTGTGAGTGTGACTTGTCATGTCAGGGGAAAACACTTTTTATGTTTTTTCATGTCTTTAACAACAAATCAGTGAATATTTCACGAGTGTAGGGCCTCACCCTCACAGAGAAACATGTCCCAGACGCGCAACACGGAGGCCCACGGCAGAGTACGGGAGAAGGCGCACATAAACCACTCTGTCATGTACAGGATGGGCTCCAGCTTGTGCTTCTTCAAGTGACGGTAGGCCACAGGAGACACCCGCCGCAGCAGGGCGTACAGGATCTCCCCATCCAGCTGGATCGCCTCCTGTGGAGATGGCGAGGAACAGGAGTCAGTGGAGAGAGAGAGAGCGATAGAGAGAAGGAACAGACACCTTTCTCTTTGCTTAATCTGATTTTCTGATTATCTTGTCCTTGCAGCCTGGTCACCAACTCATGGCATTAGGCCGTTAGCAAATCGGTGTCAAGTTGGAGAAACGTTGGCTGAGAAATCTTACACCACCACCACCAGCCACGTATAACATCTCTAAACTGAAGTCTACTGACAAAACACTTCTGTTTTGCATGTTAAATCAATTGTTGCTTTTTAAGAAACTGAGACAGACTGTGTGGGAAATCAATCTTTAGCAGCGTAATTTCTGAAAAACATCAATAAATCCAAGGTTTCAGTCTTATAATGTGACAGGATTGCAGTCTTCTTGGGCATTGCTACGGACATGTGAGTGCATTTTTGCTTACAATAAACAACAAATTTATTTTAGAAATATTTATAGGGTTCAGATAATAATTGACATGCTGAACACTGTTAATATGTAATCCTGTCACAGGTCGCACTCTCAAGTTCTCCTTATGATGTTAAAGTCCTCTTTTTAAAATCATGTGACAGTGTGTTTTCTCTTACCAGCCCTGTACTGTAGTAACCAGGAAGGTATTTCTCACAGATTTGAACGAGACACCAGAATGCATCCTAGGACAAAGAAAGAAAACAAGAGTAGGTTTTTTATTAGGGTAAAATGTCAAATGAAAAACATAAGTGAACTTAAGTGAACAATTATAGCGATTTCTTGCAAAGATATCATTCTTAAACACTCTTACCCCATCATTAGAGCTGTGAGTATCCAGCATCATCTAGGGGTGCTAATTTTGAATTTTTTTGTGACCAATAGCCGATCCTCTGTAATCAATCATTAACTGACAAGTGACTAGTATTCATCTTTTTACTATTAATAAATTGTTAAATCCAATGTCATTGTAGAGCTGTGCATAGCATATTGCTTCGCTTCCTGCCTCCTTACTCTCGGTCTCTCTTTTACATCTGCAACATTTTACACTGTCTGTTTGATTTGTCTGTCTGAGATTTGTCACATCTTTAAGCCGGCAACGGAGGTTAGTAACAGCACTGAAATAGTGTCTCTGTAAAAGAGACAGCAGGCAGGACGGGACCATGGGCAGTAAAGGTGTGATGTTCCAACAACGTGTTATGTGTGTGCCGCATCCACAGGAGTTTTAAAAAGCAGTTAGCAGCCAAGTCAAATGAGAAGAAAAATGGCTTTTAATGTCTGCAAAATGGGAAAACAATGAGGAGCCGGAGCTACTTATCCTACGAGCAGAGGACGAGATCAGCCATCGTACAACGGAGGCGGTAAATGATTGTTATTGCCATGTTAATACCATGCCATGTTGTTATTGTTCAGAAAGCGCTGCCGATGCATCTTATATGTCACACTAGAAGCCAGCACTGTTGTGTTTAATGTTACGCCTGTCATGCCTCTCTTGATTCCACGATGCTGACAAGCTGTCTAAAATCACACACTGGTATGTTTGCCACTGCTGAAATGTTAGTTCATGCAGACACTGAACTGACTGTTCTGAGTAACGGCAGCAACAGACTGTGTGCTGATCCTTTCCACCAGTGAAGATGATTAACTCTTCAACTTTAAGTAATCACAGCTCAAAATTCTTATTATTAACTAATCATCATCATCCCTATTATCAACTATACATTATTTCATATTAGAGAAAGTTTTTTGGAAGGATGAATTGCGAGTGTATGTTCACCTCTGCTGGCATGTGCATGAGAAGCACAGCAGCGATGGGAGCCTGAGCTTGACAGTAACCCTCTTCAGGACGATGCAGAGTGTAAGCCTTCAGCACACGGAACAGGTCTTGCTGGCTGAATGTATAAACACATATAAATGATATTCAGAAACTATGCTAATCCACATTTATACAACACTGCACATCGTGACAGGCCTTCAGAAAGCTGTGCTTACCCGTGACCTCCTCTCGCTGCAAACATTTCATGGAAGGGGAACTGTCGATGGAGGTCCCTCTCAATAATATCCACCCATTTGGGATCTCCTGGCTGACTGTCCAGTTCCTAAATACACGACATAATGTGTCATTTTTTTGCAACATTAATCCCTATATTTTTTTTAATCTTTTACCACTTTCATCCATTTTTTAATAGCATTTTTATGCATGCAATTCTGGATCTGAAAGCCTCAGTGAATATTAAGGACTTTGAGAGTATCCAGCCCCTCATGGAGTTTGGGTGCTTAAAACTGAAACACTGAGACAATGTTTTGGCACTTTGTAGTTAACACTTGAATTTCAAATAGCCATTTTCATTCTGCATCCATTTCGTTTTTGCAAAAGTCTCCCCAGTACTTTAAGTGACTGTGATTAATCCAAGCCATAAAAAGCAAACATGTTTTTAAGTCATAAAACTTGATGACAGCAACAACCATAAACATACGACTGACCTGAAATTTGCCCTGGTTCTGCTCCCTCCTCACTTTGCCCCCAGTGAGGTAGAGCCAGGCTCGGCCACGCAGCGATGGAGGAGTCCCCTTCTGACAGCGTTCTTTCACCTGTTATTCAACACATGCACAGTTGAAAGCAAGAGAAAGAAACTTTAGGAGAAAGGAACACAGACATAAAAAACAAAAAACAGTGCTGTAAATACTCCTAGTTTGCCACTAACACTGCATACATACATACATACTGACTTTCAGTGATTTTTCCTAAATCCATGACTTTTCCAGGCCTAGAGAAGATGATTGTGAAATTCCATGAATTGTCAGGGTTTTCCATGACAACAGGAAACCTAGTTGTTAGACAATCAAATATTTTTAAGATCTAAAATTTTACAATTTTAATTTTAATTGAAATTCATAGACTGTCCAACGTAAGAGTCCAACGTCTCTCTGACATCATACTGACATCTGGTGCCAGCTGGGCTGCAGCGTTGAAAATACTGCAGACTGCAACATGACGTGCACCCAAACATCAAAGATTAAATAACCTGGTATGGTGACGGAATAATTGCGTGTTTTCTAGCTCAGTTTTTGTCATGACATCATATTGTTTAGTCTATTTCAAAGACTGCAACAACAACCAATGTCATGCTCCAAAACAGCAGCGCACACTGCATAAACTCCTTCAAAGTGTACATTTTCCTCACAATGAGAGAAATAAGTGAAGTCAGACTTAATTCACAGTTTATAAAGCACACCTTCTTGTGTTTTTTGGCCATCCATTTGTCCCAGTTGTTGAGCATCTCTAGCCATTTTGCCTCCCGCTGCCTCAGCACCTCAGTGGGGATTTCTTCAGCACTGTGGAGATGGGAGACAATGTCACTGATAAAAGCAAACAAATATTTTCATGTGGACCGACAACAGCTACACTGTACAGTGTCACTTCCCTTTACTTATGACAGGAGAATCCTGTCTTCAGAGGGGGCGGGATAGTGGCTCATCTCTTCCTTGTCCACACAGGAAACCAAACCTCAGACATAACAGTGGAACACTTGCCATCAGCCGCAAAGTACAAGCAAAACAGGAAGCTCTGGGAGAACTTTCCCCTAGCTCAGTTCCCTAAGACCGCCTACACAAAACTTACACCAATATGTCACTTCACTAAAGTCCTGCCGAAGATCGAAGCTGTCTTTTTAATATGCACACACTTTCCTGCCTGCTCATTTTCACAAACAAATTTAAACAAATTTTCAGAGCTGACTGACATGTTTTTGCATAAAAAAGCTAAAGAAAGTTCACAAGTTGTTAATCACTAATCCCTTGATACCAAAGTGACTTGGCTGAACTAATGAGTCTACAGATGAATGAGTGGGACCGTCTTTAGAAGAAGACACCAAGAAATATCTTATGGTGGAGGATGAGTCCAAGCTGCCTGGTTTGCTCAGCTCTTCTAGTGCCACCAGTTGGTCAAAATCAAGTCAAGTGTCTTTTACAAGTCATCACCAATGTGAAAAATAATAATAATAGATCAGCTGTGTAAACAACACAGACAGAGAACACAAACTGCTACATCATGCAGGTCCAAATGACAAAGAATAAAATCTAGGGGCCTAAAAAAAAAGCTTTTTATCCTCCTTACACACCGAGACCACGAAAACAGTCAGCAGCTGTACTATACACGAATGTTTAACTAGAAGACACTTATACAAATATTTAAACATTTCCAGACAACCAATATTGTTACAAAAGATTTTTTTCAGTTTCTGTATTTTATTGTATTCAGAATCTAGTGAGGGGACGTGCTGCGTGTGCTGGTGCACCAGGAGGTGAAGAAGGCACTGTTGGCATCGATACTGTTGCAAATAAGTATTGTTTCCAATACTCATTTTTGGTACTGATTAGTAACTGAGTATTGATTTTTTGAAGACCCTATAATTTATCATAATTATTGCGTAAATATTTTTTGAAAGCACCAATATTACAGCAAAATATCAGTCATTATTGTCACAACATAGATATCAAGGTATTTGGTCAAAACCATTGTAACATTTGATGTTCTTCATTTTGCCCAGCCCTTCTTAACTGACAAGATTTCTGTATGCATATAAACAAATTCGCTTTGCCTTGACTTTTTCCTTATCTAACCTGCGACAAGGCCAAGGGGTCACAAGTACATGTCATTGCTTTAAAGGCCCCAGTGACAAGAAATACAGCCAACTTTTTACTTGATCTATGCTTTGTATTCCTTTTTTACTTTGTAAAAAATCCGGGAAGTATTTTTATTCATTCATTTGTTTATTTAAATGTCCACCTAACTTTGTAAGGGAAAAAAAAAACGTTGCTGGGAACTTGTATATGATACTGAAAGTTTCAGTTTTGATTAAACATTGGCTGTAGGCATTTACACAAAGTTTTGTGTTTGTGTTATATTACAAATTGGAAGTTTCCACAGAAATATTTTCATTTTTATTATGAATGCATATCAGTTCCAAAAATCTGTTTCAAGTACTGAGTACTAATAATCTGTATCGAAAAACCCCACTTGCTTTTGTTCACCTTTACCTGTCTTGAACTAATGTTAAGTACAAGAAGAAACCCTAAAACGATGTGGCAGTATGTGAAGATTTTAACAAATATTTCATCCAATTAATGCAAAAGAACAATTAAGAAAAACTTCACTTACGTCTCTCCGGAGTGCTGCTGTGCTCCTCCAGTGAATCCATACTTGTCCACCTGTTTCTCCCCGGGGACACTACCGTTTACCTCGGGGTCAGAGCCATACGAGGTCCCATTACCATTATCTGTCAGCTTCTCTGTGCTGCCCCGCAAGTCAACCCCATTGCCCTGTTCCGTTTTTGCCATTTGATCAACATTTACCTCGTCTACAGTGTGTTCACATAACTTCCGACCGACCTTAAAAGCTCAACTGACGCTTTGAAGCTCTCCATGAAGACTCCCGCAGCTAGCCGCGGTTGCTAGGTGAATTAGCCTCCTAGCTGCTAGCTCGCTAGCGCTATAAAAAGAAACTAAGCGTTACATTGTTTGTTTAACGATGATGTTAGCTTTGGTCACATAACGCTTATTAATGTCCCGGTCAAACAAAAAAAGGCTTGAAGTATTAACAAGCAAACGCAGCTGTTTTTTTTTCAAAACGCTAAATTAGTAGAGTATTTGCCCGCTAGCTCCGAAGCTAACATGCTAGCATCACAACTGTCAGCTGACACACACCTAATGTTATTAAAGCAGAACCTCCGCTGTCAGCAGGAATGTAGGTTAGCTGGCTGCTATCAGGAAGAGAAGCTACAGCAGATTGGTAAACAAAACATTCATGGCATCCTTTAACTCAACACTGCCATCTGATGTTACTGCTGAAAATCACACTGTCAGGTACAGGCTTAACCCTTTAACACCTGGATAACATCACTTTGCTGATCACGTTTAACGTAATTCGCATGTTACTGTTGTAGCTGCTTAAGAGGGCGGTAATTAAACCACTTTATACACTCTTGGTGGTTCAGTATGCAATTTATCAACAAAATATGAAGGCTACTTTTATTTGTCCATTGTGTTTAATATGACAAATGAAATTGTAAAGTGCTGTAAATGTCAAATAAATGTAATAGAGTAAAAAGTTGATATTCTTCAGTGGAGTAGCAGAAGTATGAAATAGCAGAAAATGGAAATACTTAGGTAAAGGTTATTCAAAATTGTAGTAAGCATACTATACTACTTTATACCACCACTGGCTGGTCGGCAAACTCATTTTTAAGCATTGTTTAACATGCTAAATATAGATTTATTTGTCTAAAAATATAGTAGGATAGGATTTTAAAGATCAAAAAGCTCATTTTACACTGTTATATATATATATATATATATATAAAAACAACACTCTGCTGTATTAACTAACCTACTTCAACATTTGCTTTAATGGGAGCAAACAGTCAAAGAAAATGTTTACGGTCAGTACAGTACATCCTCTGATTATGAGGATGCAGCTGCTATAAATAGTTAAACTTTTGTCAGCCTCACTGGAGTGTACCACAACACAATCTGTCAATCACTTTGCAAGATTAGATGTGTCTTTTGTGAACAGCACATCGGCTTCTGAAGATAAAACATGGACCAACATCAAGAAAAGACAAACAAATTTAGTATAAATACTAGATTCTTTATTTAAATATTGTACATATTTTAAAACATATTTACATAAATTAGACCTGCATTGTTACACTGTAGACATAGGTGTATCTTTCACACACACACAAACATCGCTTGCTGAAAAGAGGACAATCATACCATACAGACTGCAGAAGCACCTTTAAGAAACAACGTCACAGGAGAGAAAGACGGGGGGCAAACTTTCACTTACATCAAACACCGGGCAACGTGACCGACACGAGACAAGCTTGCAATGACAGGAAAGGCCTCTTGATTACAGGTCTAGCTATTTGTTAAGGCTGAAACTGTGCTCACCCTCAAAGTGTAAGTTCACAGCACCATTACCGATCTCACCACCCTGTCTCCTTCTGCATATGAGATACATCTCTCTGTCAAATATAGGGCTATCTTTGAAGTAAATACAAGTTCTGAACCTTTGTGCACCATTTATAAACCATCTTAAAAGACGAGAATAGGTGACTTTTAACTTTGTAAAATGGTGCTGAGACATGCAAAAAGAACTGTGCAGACAGCAGGACAGATAATATGTAATTAATTGTGTCCATTATGTGTATGTAGAAGAAATCTTTACAGCAGGGCTTACAGAGCAGTGCCCCAATCATGTGTTTACATATGGCTTTCCTTCTTTGGTTTCATAAACCTGTCTGTTGCAACCATTCGTGTACTACTTCAACCATGAATATGATACAGCTTTTGCTCTATTAAAACTACTTTTAAGTATAGAAAAGACATTTTAAATGTCCCTCTGAACAAGTCCACCACATCTCTGGCCATCACACAAGATTCAGAGCACAAGGAATTTACAGTATTGCTGCATGATGTTTGTAACAACAAAGCAGTGTGTATGACATACACAAAGAAAATGCATCTTTGGTGCACCTGCTTTTTAAACTGTGAAGACATTGTCCAAACCACCTGGGTGAGCTGTTAGACAAAAGGGACATCATGAGCAGAACAGTGTTATCAGTGTCTTTGATTAATGTCATTTGATGCAGAGCACACACACGCACACACACACACACACGCACACACGCACACACGCGTGCGCGCACACACACACACACACACACACACACACACACTACAATCATGGACATGTATGTACATATAAATCAAGTCATATACAGACATCTGAATTACAAAAGAGAAGCAGCAAACAAATGTAAAAGGGAAATAAGGAACTGAGAGAAACAAATTTGACACACACTCGCCAACACACACACCTGATTCTCGTTAAGATAGCTGGATCTTTGTCATCCATCACACAGTGTCAGCAGACACTTCAAACTCTGAATAACTTTAAAAAAATACAAATCTTCCTTTAAACTCATGCCTGACCTATCATTGCAATAGTAAGCATTCCCAGATGCTAGCTTTAGCTCTGTGAGCTAACAAATATTAACATTAAATACGCCACACATTCCAATAACTCACATGTACATCATACGCACGCATTTTTTTAACATCCTTCCTACCACACAAGTGTTGCAGCGATCAGTCTCAGCAATCTTGTTCATATCAGCAAGTGGAAGTGTGGGATTGATAAAGCTCACTTCAAGATTAACGTCTATACAAGAAAATATATTTATGAATGCATGTGTGCATCATCCACGATAGTAACGAAATTGCTCTTTGCTTCAACGGCTGAAGCAAGGACAACAGAAAGGCCAGAACGAAGCCCCAAAAACACAAAAATATTTACAACTTATCAGGATGTGCGCACCGACAGATCCCCCCCACCAGCCAAACTGATTAACCTTCACATGTGAGCTCTCACAAGTTTTTCCCTTTACAGGTTTCTTTGATTGGAGCTCTTCAGCTGCGTTTCCATCAAGCAGGTCGGTTCAGTTTAAATTGGTATACATTTTTTTGTGTTTCCATTGTGGATGATACCAATAGAACCACTCCTTACTATCCTCATTTTTTTGTAGAAAATCAGTCAATCTGTGCTGAGGGCTGAGCTGTGGCTGGTTTAACCACTATTCATACTGTGACAAGCTTTTTATTAATTAACTGTACAAAATGAAAGAATATTTTGCAGCCTATTTTGCAGGAAATACAGCGAGTGCTGCAGGACAGAGCAGTGAGTGACAAGAACCCCGCCCACATGTAAGAGTACTGTCTGCAGTGGAAACGCTTCTCACATCTAGGGTCTAGGTACCTGCTCGTAGGTGTTACTTTTGGTTCCAAAGGTACTATAGCGAAAACTTGATGGAAACGCAGCTTTTTGTCGTTCACATTCTAGACATTAAAAGCCAACTCTGAAATCCCATCCATTCCTACCATCAGCTTCCCCAGTCCATTTATATACTTTGTTCAAACACATTTAAAACAAGGAACGTTAACTGGAACAACAGAGACAGCTAGCTGGGTACAATAGTCAACTCTATCACTATGCTCCCAAGAATCCAAAACCTTGGCTTTCTCATTTAACATTGTCACTTCTTTACACGCGAGCTCCAATGTTTTAAAGCCCTAAAACTGTCCTAAACTGTCTCTCAGTCACCTAAGAAGTGCTGATGCCACACTGAGACACAGGAGACAGAAAGGCATCCCTCAGCCCGTCGTACTCAACTCCTCCTGCATCATGATCAACATGAAAACGTCCTAGCTGCCTGCTTCCCCTCAACCATTCAAGCACCAAAACAAAAAGAGGAAGAAAACAAAAAAATGTACACGGGTGGACGTCGGCCCTGCAGCGAGGAGGAGTGTGTGTCGTGGATGGTGAGCCTCCCCCTGTCAGCCCACAGGATGCAGTACATTTTTGGGAGGGGCTGCAGGTGGAAGACTTTAGGCAGACGGGAAGGGAGGATCAGCCCCAGAGAAGCGCAGACACACACACACACACACTGTCAGACACACTTTTAGTCTGTATATTCAGCCACAATGGACAGCAGCACCGTGATATCATCTGGCTTCCCTCCTGCAGAAGAAGACAAAAGGGTGTGAGGAACTGTGCCAACATTTATCGCCATGCAAATTTTTGTTCCCTTCAATTGCAAGACTATTTTGAACTCGCTGACACTACATGCTGGAAGCACAATGACACTTCCTTTTTTATTTAGCTTTGGTCCAGGAAGGGTCGCCAAACTAAAGGCTTGAATGCAGCCAAGAATAACTTAATCTTAATATTATTAACAAGATATTTTTTATTAATGGTTACATTTTTTAAAATATTGGCAACATGCATCCTTTTATATATTTACAATCATATACTAAAATAAAGTGGTCTCTGATATATTTTAGAATAATATATCAACCTCAAGTATTTTTTCAACCAAACCAAACTTCAGGAATTGCACTTAAAATTGACAAGAAATAGTGATGACTATCTATCAGGAAAAATTGCCAATTTTGTTTAAAGCTGTAGTTGGTAGCTTTCATTTAAAAAAAACCCCCCAACTTTTCGTCATGTTTGCTAAAGCTGTCATCATTTTCACACGGCACTAAATGGGACAGATAATCTCTAAAGAAATAATCATCTGCCTGCTCAATTGCCTTGCAGTGGCCTTACTGTATTGAAACGAAAATAACCAATCAAAGCGGAGGAATCTCAAGCGCTGCTGTCAATCATGACAATCACAGCCTGTGAACTGTGGTCAAACTAGCCAATGCTAATCAAATATAAGTGAAGTAAAATGTTTTCAGAAACATATTTTAGTGTATTGTTTAGCTGTAAAATGACCTCGCCGCCATATTGGAAAGAGTGGAGCCAAAACAAAACATCACCCACCAGCAGGAGCAAACTCTTTTACAGCTTAGTAGTTCACTAAAATATGGTTCAGTCAACATAATAGGTGAGAAATAGGCGATGCAGCAATAGCAAACTGCTTAGTTTGACAGCAGTTCACAGGCAGGGATTGGCAGCTTTGGTAGAGACTCCTCGGCTCTAATTTGTTGCTTTCGGTGTGTCGTGGTAGATTCTAGTGAAGGCCATTCATCAGTAGGAAGAGGAGGGATATGAGTCATATGCTTCTCTCAGAATATAGCGCCATTTTCAGCAAATAATAAAAGTTACTAATTGTAGCTTTAACAGGTTTTTTTAAAATTTAAATAAGGCCTGAATTACTGTTTAAATCAGGTTGTTTTTAAAGGTATAACACAGCATTTAAGCATAGTGTACTTACCTCTTACATTCAGGCCATTGTCACAGGCAAACTGTGCAAAAGGGGACATATAATTGGGGTCGTAGGCAAGATCATGAGCTTGCTTTGCAATGCTCTGTGCAGTCTGCAGGACGCTGTCATAGTTGGTAGTCTGAAATGATGTAAAATAAAAAGCGTTAAAGTTTGAGAGACCTATGTTCACTTGCAACTAGATACAGAGTATGTGACAGCTTGACGAATGATACGACTAGTATACGTGATAATGGCACCTTGAGTTTTTTGAGCTCCTGCAGAATCATGTAGTCTGGCATGTTATCAAACAGGCCGTCGGTTGCTGTCAGGATGATGTCACCAAGCTGCACGTCGAAGGAGGAGCTGTCAGCTGCTTCAGGACTAGACCAAACACACAGGGACACGGAAAGATCAGTCACAAGTGTAACGGGAGCAGATGCCACCTCAGCTGCTCTCAACAGTTTCCAATATGGAATTAAGCAGGTCAGAGGTCACTCTGCCAAATCTCGCCAGTGGAGGCAGCGTGGGTGTTTAATCTGACGGCTAACTCGGAAGCAGGCTGTCCGATGTGACCTTGCAGAGGTCCCGTTGCTTGCTGGTGCCAAAAGCAAGATTCAAGTTTACAGAGCCTTTAACCTTATGCTCACGCTTCATCTTGAGAGGTTTTATTTTAAGGTGACACACTGCAGAGCCAAGAATGTACTTAAAGGAGAACACCACCTAAATTAGGAATTCCCATATGTTAGTTCCAAGGCCTGTGACAGTTCAGTCAGTACGCGTGAACATGAGCTACTCCCTCTCAGAGACAGAAACCAGAGCAGTATGTATCAAACTTTTGATGTCTGGAGCTGCTCCATAGACAAGGAATGGGAGTCTGAGTCTTTGTGGACCCACAGAAAGTTTTTCTTCTTCAGGCCCAAATGAGCTTTATTCTATTGTAGTTGTTGCACAGAAAGTATTTCAGAACAGAAAATGCCCAATATTTCTGTGCTGTGTTGGACCACAGGAATAACATGTATACATTTTGAAAATGGGCATAGTTCGCCTTTACAAAGGAACATTTACTTGTTAAACACCTTAAACTTGATTTCACACCAGGAAAACAGGATTACCCCAGTGGTGGAGAGAGAGTTTAAAAACAGGACCTCCAGACTGCTCTAAATGGATTACAAAAGATTAATCCCCTCTTAATTAGACTGCTATTGTCAGTATCAAGTTGTGACACCTATCTGAGTAACCTGGTAAGCGTGCATGCATGCTAGTGCATCGTGTGTCCTACATGTAAAATATAACTTCATGGGGGAACATATTGGAATAATATTCTTGATAGTACTTTTTGCTTATTTGGTTGCTACAGTTGTGTACAAGAGGTGAAAAACAATACATATGAATAGGTAACAATTATAAATAATGATTTTTATTGCCTGGAATACACTTCAAGACAAACTAAATTTAGATACGTGATGGACATAACCTGCCTGTTTCAGAGATTCTCTAGGACAGGTGGACAAAAAAAGGGAAAGATTAACAAAGTACAAACTTTACAACCTCTCTGTGTTTGTCTGCTTGACTTCTTTGCCCCTCTTCACCATCATCACAAGACTTGTGCTGATGATTTTATTATGTTACTCTAAGTTTTTAAGACGCTAAACATGATGGTGTACTTTTAGAAATACTGGAATATAAAATAAAACAATGAACTCTAACAGGATATCAGAGGATTTTCCATGTGGGCGATATAAGAAAGGAGAACCAAGGTGGAGGTGTAGCCCAGTTTGGCCTTGAGTGTGAAGCCAAATCAGGTCTTGTTTATTCTGCAAACACGTCCTGAAAGGTCCTTTTGAAACTATGTTTACAGCTCACATGAGAGGATGCGTCATGTTTTAGCAAATCCAGTTTGATTGTCATCTAAACAATTGTTTGGAAGCAAAAGTGAAAGTAAGCACACCTGTCCTTTAATCATTTGCTTTGCAAAATGTCTCTTACTATGACCCATGAAGAGATTAGATTCAAAAGCAAGAGCAACAGAAAGGACAATTCAACTTTCCCCTCTTTTGATCCGCTTTTATTTAAGATGCCCTTTGAAGTATGTTAATGTGCTAGTATCATCTTTCCAATATAATTTTTTTATTACCAAATTTGTGTATTTAAAATTGCATTCAGACATGATTTTCAAAGGCACTGAGCTACTGACCTGTCACTGAGCACCACCCCTTCAGCTCCAGGAGGAGCGATTGACAGCTGGAAGGGCGTATTAAAATAGTGCTGCTGCTCATCTGAGCGATGAACCACCTCTCCTCCCCGAACCACGAGAAAGCCAGAGTCACCAAGATTGCACGTGTGTAACCGGTGACTCCGGCGATCCAGAACAACGATACAGGCTGTACTGCTCCCTAAAAAATGAAGGAGAGCAAAAAACAACAAGGTTATGGATATATATAGAGATGGTAAAATCTGAGGAGAGAACAGTGAAGAAATGTGATGACAGCTGTAAAAATGCAAATAATATTTTTCAGTTTTGACAGACAGGCTGAAATGAAGCACAGGCTTAATTTGTGTTTTTTTTTTTAAGGAAGGTAAAATGCAGCTCGACCAGTCCATCAATGCCTCAGTGTGCACCTTTCTCACTAATGTCACGCTCCCACAGTGGGTGGTTGAGATTATTATGCAATTTGGAAAAGAGAGAAAACAAACACAAGGGTCACAGACTGTCCCACATACCCAGTGACTTCATCTATAGGTGCCAACAGTCCAAGTAACCTTGAGCAGGGAAGGGCAGGCACAGACCTTGTAACAGCTTCCCAAAATAAAAGCAGGCCATTTGACAAACATCGTGACAAGGAGGGGAGGAGGTTAACATTAAATTTGCACGCTGGCCGCAGGGATACCAAGTCTCAGAAAAAAATGTGACCTTGGTCACATGTTTGACACATGCACGGTTTTAAGGACTGTCCAGCCCTCCCGCGGTGTCAGTTACAGATGGATTCTTGACCTTTTGGGGCTCTGATATGAGACAACACGTTCACCCTGTTTAAAAGGGAATCTGAACTTCCAAGCGGCAATACAGTTTGTTATCTCACAGGTATTACATCACTCCGGATGCTGGTCTAAACCTAAATCAATAACTTACAGAGGGTTCCTACAGCTTAAAGCAAGTTAGATTTAAGACTCTTTGAGACTTTTTATCACCAATCCAAGTAAAATTAAAGACCAATAACCACAAACATTGTAGGGAAAAAAGATGAACCGACATCAATCACTTACTAGAGACAAGTTTGCCCAAATATTTACAACACAGTACATTGCTTATTTGGGGTCAAGGTCAGAAGTTGGATAATCTACTTCAAATGCTGAGAAAACAACAAACTTTCTAGAGAGGCACACATAAAAAAAATATAATTTTATATTATTAAAGTACACATTTGGTTTGCCTTGAAAAAAAGCTTGTTCATATTTCACTTGATTGGACATGGTTAAGTTAAATAAGTGATGTTGGTTCCTCTATCCTGATCTGTGTGATGTTAAATTTGGTACATTATTAAAAAATAAATAAATAAATAAGTGTGTATTGCCTTTTTTAGATTTCACAATACAATGTCAGAAAAAAAAATCCTTCTCTAAGTGTCTTTCTTTAAGACTTTTAAAAGACTGGCACCCTGCTTACAGCTCTCACACTAAATAATTTACTGTTTGAAGCTGATGTTCTGTTAACATACATACATATATATATATATATATATATATATATATATATATATATATATATATATATATATATATATATATATATATATTTTCATCATTATACATCTCATTTGAATATTCTTCCATCCTTTCATGCACCTTTCTGGCAGGTTGGTTAAAAAATTGACATGCAATTTAAATGAAGATACATTCTGTCATGATTTATGGTATCATATGCATCTCGCTGAGTAGGGTTACCACTCATAGTCTGACTCATCCTATAGGTGTTACGCATTTTTCAGAGTACGGCTGGTCTCATGGGATGCATGACTCACTGCACCACTGACTGTGTGTCTGCTGCATAACATGACCTCTATGTGGTTCTGTATCTGTGTACTCACCTAGCAGGGGAACTTTGTTCTGTAGAAGCTCATAGTAGCCAGACGTCAGGATCCCCACTGGGTTACTGGGAGTGAAGCGCCCCTCCTTCACCAGTCGCTCACAGGTTCTCATTAATGTGGCTGAGAATTGAGACGGGTCAACGCCATAGTCACGCCAACCACCTACGCCGTCCGCAACGCCTGATGAACAAAAGGGAAATGACACTTTCATCTAGTTGTTGTTTTGGTGCTCACCCATCCGCAAACAAGTGCTTGCATTTGTCATTCTATGTGATGACTATTATTAAGGCTTTGCAGATCAGAAACAATAGGGTGATCATCCAAAAAGTCCAGTTTCCAGCTTTGCAAATGTTTAAATTAACTGCTTTTATTTTGTCCTCTGTGAGGAATATCTAGCTCAGACAAAACAAGCTATTTTCTGAAATTTTATATCTAGAAAAAAATGTAACATACATTAATAATTATGAATAATATTAACAAATTGTTCATTGTACAAGGACACACATTGACACTGATGAGAAGTACCAAAATCCAGACCCACCGGATGTCATTTAAATTTTATGAACTGCAGCAGTTACTTTCTTTGGCTCCAGAGGCGATATTAAAATCATCATCCAAACCACACACCACAGCTGCTGTGAGGTATAATGCTTTTCCAGATTTACAAAATGCCAGACTGGATCAGAGAGAAATAACTGTAACACCATCTGATCAAACTGGGTATCTGATACACCAGAATTTGGCAGGGTGATATTAGATGACTCAACCGCATATCTGCTCGGTGCAAACTATCAAGTTCAAGAGCCATAAAAAAAGTGACAAGTGCAACCAGTCTTTGATTGAAATGCATCTCTGTATTATCCAAATAAATACTTTTATTTACTCTCAAGAAATAGATTTTTCTGGAAAGTCAAAGCTATAGAACAAGGAAAAAATGCTTTCAATGATGATGCTACAACATGCATCCTTACAGCATACTTTTAGAATATTTTGCCCTCAGTTACCCCATTTCAGGTCCATGTTTATCACTCTGTGAAAGAGCATACGAGCATGTTTCTACACGTGAAAACATAGATATCGATAAGGGACTTTTTGTTCATTATGAGGCGGTAGAAGGTGGTGCACAATGGGGAAGGCACGTCAAATATTATTTTGGACGGCCTTTACACACATCATTTTTAAGGAGGACTTCCATTTTGAAATCAGCCCTTTGTTTTGATGACTGCTCCAACTCCTATGCTGTTGTCTCATTGCATTGCTCAATACTGTCATCATTTGTTTGTTTTTTTTTTAAAAAGGTTATTGGATGGATTATTCTCCAGTCACTCAGAAAGGCTGAAGGAAAAATACTGGTAGCTTTGGGGAGGGTCAAGATTTATATGAAAAAAAAAGGTCACATCCCACCACTCTCCTCCTGTAGTAAATAGAGTACAGTCCCTATTAAACCCCGTGCTTTAGTTTCATTTTCTTATTGTACAGCCTGTGGAAGGTCCCTAGAAAATGAAACTAAAATTCAAAAGAAAAAACACCCTGAGAATGTCCTGAAATCCCCATCTGCCCTGCCCTGGGCTATCATCAGTTACTGTAAAGCAAAAATCAAAAATCTATTTTGGCTTAGGAGAGGGACATACAACAACTAGTCATGCAATTTCCCCAAGTCTATCAGGGAGACTAAAAAAAGTAGCTTCAGGGAGGGAAAAAAACAATAAACAAACTCACATCTTCCCCTCTCTCTCTCTATATAAATACCTGTCCCTTATGTTAGTGTTACTATTTTTCTAACGGTCTTATGGTCATCCTAGTCCGCTTCTGGGTAGTTTACGACAGATTTTACTACCACATTTGTGCTTCCTTCCAAACACGTGAAGCCCTGTTTGGGTATTTTGTTTCTCAGTTCTGGCTATTTTTACTTTATATCAGCTGCCTCAACATTTAAGACTCCACACTGGTTGAAAAACTATAAAACACACCGTGTAGGTGTCGACCAAGACACGTGCTTGGTGAAGCATTTCGCTGTGTTTAACCTCCTGTCAGCTGGGCGCTGAGGACAAAGCAATTACACTCAGCTACGCTAGGCTACTATTAGCAATATGGCCGCCTCCATGCTCAACCATTCTGACCTTTGCAAGACATTGTAGTGTTAAGTCTGAGACGCTGTAATAAGGACGTTTTCAGTCCTCCCCGCCTTTAATGAAGCTAATCTATGTCTCCTAATTTGATGTGTTTGATATGTCGCATTACCGCCGTGAATTCTCCAGTTGGAGCTCATCTAGGTGAAAGGTCATTCGGTATTTTACCTCAAAATTACCCGCTAACAGCACATAATCGCAGTTTTTTGCGTGATATTACATTTGCAGCTGCACTGGGCTTCTGTAGGCATTTCCAGGGGTTAATCTGAGGCAAATACAGCTCACATAATGGTGGTGAGGGGAGAAAAGTTACGGCTGTGTTTTGGAGGGGGTGGGGGCTGTTGTGTTTTCATCCGAGGGGTCTGTGCACGTGCAGACTAGCTAACTGAAGGTCACCAGAGCACAGATGGTTTTGCAAGCTAAATGCAGCATTTTGGGGTTGATAAAAAGCTTACCCAAAACATCTGCGTTCTTGTTCCGAGCAATGAAGCAGGCATCGTCCCCGTAGCACATCCCTTTCTTCAGGATCCCTTTACGAAAGTCTTTACCGAAGCCATAACTGGCGGTGATCAGGCTGTAGTCCCGACCGTCCGTCTGAGAGAGTCCGCCCAGGACAGCCCTGGCTACCAGTCTGCCATAAGACAGTACGGATAACATCCCCTAGCAAGCAGCAACCTTGTTTAGAGCACACACACGCTGTCCCCCCTCTCCCTCTACCCGGCCCGGGTGCCTGCCTACTAGGCTGCTGCTTCTGATCGAGCCCCGGCTGTTTGTCTTCAACCGTCCATTCGCTCCTCACCGGTACGTGAAATTTTAACGCCGGCAGCTGCTAACTCGGCTAAAGCGCCGCCGTCCGTCTGTCTGAGCTGACTCCGTTTAAGTCTCAGGTGTAGCTTTAATGAGCGCAGTTCCTCCGCTGGGCTCTCTCCTTCCCGACATGTTTCCACTGTGCCTCGGACAGAGCTGAGCGTACATACGGGGGGTTTGACAGTTTACAATAATGACGTCACAGCTCACTGGCATTAGCCAATCACAGAGCAGCCCGACGGACCTGCAGTTCCTGCCGCTAGCTTAGATGAACTGCGCAGGCCTCAAAGGTGCGCTTGTTTTAAATAACTGCACGTAACGGACGTATGGCTAAAGAAACCCTTTAAACCATAATGATAATGCTATTTTATGATTTTAAAATTTAACAAGGGCTCCAGAATGTGAAAACCTATTAAAACTCACATGATAATTCATATCCGTCATTTTAGTTAAAAGAAATATTTAATATAGGCCTAGTAGCCCTCTGTGTAAGCTGGAAAATATACAGTTTAGGTACTGATGTGTATTTATCAGAGGAGGGGGATGGCTGGGGTATGACTTTATTCATTGAGCTATTTATTATCCTGACCCTCCAGAAACTAAAATGTTTTTTTTTCTATTGCTTCCCTTAAAATGTCTTTAATATGGAAAAATCACAGCAAGGTTAAAGTTAAAAATTGGACAGTACAATAAAAAACACTGGTCCCTGTTAATATGGGCAATGCCGCAGCTCTGGTTACCTCTTTTGCCTTTTCTATCTTGTTTTTTTTTTATCATTTATGTTTCTGTTTTAGTGTTGTTTAACTTTAGTTTATATTTTATCATTATTATTATTACTGTTTTGTCATACATAATAACACATATATTTCTTGTCCTCTTTTCACGGTGAAGTGTATGCTGAATTAATATGTACATTTTAGGAAGTGTTATTACCATTGAAGATGTACTTAGTAGTGGTGAATATGGACATGAAAAGACAAAAAAAATAGCCTATGACAACACCAATGGGGGTGTCATACTCTACAGGTTGGATAGAAAGCACGGTGAAAGCAACAATACAGAGGTCAAGTTAGATATCGTGGGACAAAAAAGAACGAACGCTCATGCTTGTTTTTGGGTTAAAAACAAATATAAACAAATATTATCATGCATTAAGAAGCACAGAATTTATTTTTACTTTTTATTTTTTTAGAATATCTGATAAGTGAAAACAGTTCATTTTTGGTGAAACTTGAAATGAGATATTATTTTGATAGGTCTATAATATTACTCTTTTAAGCTTACATGTGGTTATGTTTTCTTCCGCTGATGGAAACATTTGTCACACATAACAGGGTCAAGGGTTATCCAAAATGTGAAAATTCAATAATAAATTCTTTTTTTTCCAGTTTCTGGCTGTGATAAATGGTGTAATTATGGCGTTTTTAAAGAAATAAAAAAAATTCTGTAAAACTTGGTGATGAAATAAATAAATAAATAAATAATAATAATAATAATGAAACACAAGTTGCTCCCCAATGATTTTTTTTTTTTACATGCCTCCCCCTTTCACAACTTGCACCCCTTTCATAAATAATCGACAGTCCCTTGAGATAGCTAGATGAAATGGTTTGTTTTAACTGGACGTTTTTGGTTTAATGATGGTCATCGAATAGACGTCACAGCAAACTGTCCCCACCTCTATCCCAACGCGGTACTTGCGGTGCTTTAAAACGAGCGCACAGCAGCGCGACAGAAACCACCCCGAGCCAGAGTCCATAACGGTGCTGGGAGAGAGAGAGAGGACAACAACGCATTATCGCCGAATTATCACCGAAGTACGCAGAAATACGTCGCTACACGGTAAGATGTAATTAAGTTATCCTCGATGATAATGCTATATCTTTGTGGGAGAACAAGCGACTCATATGATATAATGGTTCTACGTGAATAAGCAAATGTGCAGGATGCTAATGATGCAACGATTGGTTCTCACTGAGAATTAAAAACAGGTCATCGTTTACTTATAGTGGTTATAACTGGTATTTTGATTTCATTTATTTAGTCCAGTTTCTTAAAAAAACAGATTGACCTAATGATGGGAGAATAATGGTGAGAGTGCTCCGTTAATATGTTTGCAACTTAATTGCGGTTTTCTTTAATAGATTTTTTTTTTTTTTTTTTGCCATATTGCCAATAGTAGAGTCCCACCGAGCAAAAGATGTCATTTACATATCGTCTCAAAGCTTTAGCCTTGCTATGGGCCAGGACTTATCGACTACATAGGCCTATAGACTAT
Organism: Plectropomus leopardus; assembly: GCF_026936395.1. NCBI lineage: Eukaryota > Metazoa > Chordata > Actinopteri > Perciformes > Serranidae > Plectropomus > Plectropomus leopardus. The sequence continues at coordinate 16,007,758 of NC_142195.1, read as the reverse complement.
ATTTTTAAAAAATAAGAATCATTAAATATGAAAAAAATACATAGCCTAAAAACTGTAAATAATTAACAAAAGCAGCTTACTGCATACTCCCGCATTTACATCATGAATGTTGATTTTTTTGTCATATACACAGATTCTGTTTACTCTTTCATCTAGGCTGAGACTATACGTTACTAAACATTTACTTTTTAACAAGGAATGACCGAAATCTAAACGTCTAAAGACAAATAGACATAGCCTATAATATCCATTTATCAAACGTCTTTTCAGAATGAAATTGCTCTGTGAGAAATTGTGACATAATTATTTACTGTTGGTCGTTGTTTAAAGAAAATGTAGCACAAGGCAATTTTGCATGTCATCCTAAAGAACAGGGAAAGCAATGCTCTGTAATTCTTGATTTTTTAAAAATTATTATTACCTGAACACTTTTCTTTTTAGGGCCATGATGGGGAGGCTGTGCGAAGTGGCTCTTGTGTCCCTTCTTATTGTGTTTCTCTTGAACACTGAATCGACATGGGCGAAAAAAGGCGGTGGCAGCAGCAGCAGCAGCAGGAGATCCTCATCCTCCTCCAGCAGCAGGGGCGGGACACAATCAAAACCATCCCAAACAGGAAACTACCCGCGACAGCCACAGAGTCCCAGTCGAAACCCCAATCCATACCCTGCTGGTGGAAGTTACCCCTATCCAGGAACAGGCAACACCAACCCAGGAGGCGTTCCCAGGCAAAATCCAGCAAGTTACCCAGGAGCAGGTAGTTACCCCAACCAGAATCCTGGGAGAGTCAATCCTGGAGGTTATCCAAACCAGAACCCCGCAGGGGGATACCCAGCTGCAGGTGGATACCCTCAAGCTGGGGGGTATCCTAACCAAAACCCAGCAAGAGGGAATTATCCAAATCAATATCCACCTGCTGGAGGCTACCCAGCAGGAGGTGGCTACCCCAATCAATATCCAGGCAGAGCTGGCAACCCGGGATACCCTAACCAGTACCCTGCAGGAGGCTACCCAGCTGGGGGAGGCTACCCAGCTGCAGGAGGTTATCCTAATAGGGGAGGTGTCAATCCAGGTGGGTACCCAGCAGGGGGTTACCCCGCAGGTGGTTACCCAGCAGGTGGTTACCCAGCAGGTGGTTACCCAGTCAGAGGGGGTAATACAGGACAGGGGTGGGGTCAGCCAGGCTGGGGTCAGCCTGGTGGGTATCCAGGAGGTTACCCGGGTGGAGCTGTTGGCGGGTACCCCAACTGGAACCCAAATAATAAGATCCTCAGTCCCCGCTTTGGTGGAGGAGGCTATGGATATGGACAGGGAGGTTATGGCATGGGAGGGTCTCCTTTCTCTCGTTCTGTGCAGAGCATGGGTTACGCGCCAAAGTCAACAGGTTTTGCCAAAAAAGCCATGCTGGCAGCAGGCGTTGGTGCTGTGGCTGGAATGGCCGTTGGATACGGACTGGGGCGCTTCCCTCGACCACACTTCAATTTCCGCAACCACGAAGAAGAGCAGTACTACAACAACTACATGTACCGGCGTTATGGCACCCAGTCCACAGATGAAAAAGACTACGGCCGTGATTATGTCTTCAAGCCTCCGCCGCGGGCTGAGCCTTACGACAAGTTCATGGATCGCTGTATGAACAGGACTGACCTTTTGAAAGATCAGAGCGGCAGCTCTACCACTCCTAAAGGTCAGGGAGGAGATGACAACGATGACGATGACACAGTCAGCATTGAAGAGATTGGATACCCGGCCCTAATTGAGCAAGTGAAGGCGCGGCGCTGTGTTGAACAGTACATGGTCTACTCGGAGCGATTTCTGGAGGAACGAAAAGCTGAACAACAAGTCCAGCCCAGTCGCAGCAGCCCTCTGAGCTACGGTGTGGCTCACATTTTCACCTCCCTCCTCATGCTTCTTTCCAGCATGCTCCTTCTGCAGTGAGAACACTTAATCTTCCTTTTACTACACCCTGAATGGATTTCTACTTCCTCCATTATATCTGCACGTCCACATACTGCAAACGTGTATTATCTCCATAGCAGGCTGTCTGGCTCATATGTTGTCAATCCTGTATTATCACAGAAAATGATTAACAAAATGCAGATGTGTGTATATATTAACTAAAGGAGTTGTCTTAAGAGGCAGCGGTTAGCTTAAACTTTTACAGCTAGATCATCAGTTGTGTACAAAGTACATTTCTTTCTGTTAATTCTTTAAAGAATTAATTTTGCATCTTAATTATTTTGCACTTTTTCTTTACTCCACATTCTTGCGCACTGAATGCATAAAACAGATTCAGGGTATTTTAGTTCAGTTTTTGTGGCAATTTATTGAGGCAGTCTGCTACTGTGTAACTTATGAATGTGACATTAAGAGTTCCTACTAACATCATTTTATAATTCATTCATACAGTACTTTTCATCTCTGCTGGACAATTCAACTGACTGATTTTTAATGGGTGAAATGTGCTTAATCAAAGGGAAATTTTGCTTTCATAAAATACAACCCTGATTCCATAAAAGTTGGGACCTTGTGTAAAACGTATTTAAAAAATGCAATGATTGGCAAATCCTTTTCGACATACAGTGGAGCAAATATGTATTCAGCTTGTCAATTTTTCCACTAAACATATTTCCAATGCAGCTATTCACATGAAATTTAGACCAGACATTGGTATTAATTTAATAAAACTACACCAAAAAGAAAGAGGAGAAATAACAAAGATAAGAAGAGAAATTTAAAAAGCAGCTAGCATCAGTTAGCAGCCAACTCAAAAAAGAAATGTCCACATGTTGAGAAAACAAAGAGGTCTGGGAAATCTTTACCGTCCGACTAAAAGAGGATGGTAAATGATTGTTATTGCCATGTTATGCAATTGCCCTTTTTTAGAAAGCACTGCTAACGCCAATATTTTTTTTGTCACACTAGATATCAATGCTATTGTGTTAAAGGTCACTCTTGTCACACCTCTTTTGATTCAGCAATGCTGGCATGATATCTAAAATCACACACTGGAGCAGAATGATGCTGCTGTTATTTGGTTCTGTGTAAAAATGCAAATGAGGCACAAAGAGGGGACTTCATAGTGGCCCTATAGTATTATCTCTGTGTAAAAAAAGGCTTTTGTTTGCCACAGAAACTTCAAGACACTTCCTGTCTTTGAAAAACTGATCTCTCACAGAGTTAAAATGGGATTTTATTCCCACAAAGACAGTCTTTAAAACCTGAAGATTTTCGGGGGCTCGCTTTTGAATCTTGAGAAAGAAATTTCACTTTTAAGACTTCCTCAATTGTGTCCTCAGTTCTTACAGCGCTTACAGAGTGTTGTTAAAAGAGAAGGTAAACAAAGGGGTTAACATGCCCCTGTTTTTTGGAACGTGTTGCTGGCCTCATATTCATTGTGAGTTTCAAAAAAACAATAAAGTTCATCAGTTAGAACATTTAATATCCTATATGCAATCGAATATAGGTCCAAAGGGATTTACAAATAATCGCATTTGGTTTTTACTTACTTTACACAGCGCAACTATTTTGAAATCAGGGTTCCACTAACTTTGAACCGTTTAAAAACTGCACGCTCAGACCAGATTTTCAAATTGTCAGTGCACAGTGCAGGTGTAGTGGTCTGTTCCAAATAATGTAGTTTGGCACCAGGAAAAAAAGGAGATGTGTTTTTTTAGGGACCACTCACAAAGGCACCAAAAGAAGGGGAAAATGTGTCATCAGTGAGGAAGGAAAAAATAAATGCTCTCTGTCCACAATGTGGCTTTCTAGCAATTTGCTCAACATGATAATGGATCTGTGGCGATAGTTGGCTCTGCGTTGGTGTGTAATGGCCAACACGAGGCCGTAAAATGGTCGTAAAAGGAGGTGTGTGCACATTTTGACACAAATACATATTAAACAAACTACCCTCTCATTTAACATCAGTTAGCCATAACGGGAATAATTTTCCTTTGGACAAGTGGTTTACCATCCCACACTAATCAGTTAAACACATGCATGATAAAAATTTAAACTACACTGAAGGTCTATTTGAAGTAAACCCTCTCAGGTACATGGTACTCAACATGGTTTGTTGCGTGTAAAATTCAGGATTGCATATAATAGCCCTTGACAGAAGGGAGGCGTCAGTGAACATGTCCTTTGATGAGCAGCAAATGTCCTCATTAGAGGCGCTCCTGTCTTGCCTGCAGCTGTTGAAAACAAGAGGCGCATTTGTTGACGATAGCGCCTGACGCTTTAAATCTGTGCAGTGCTACAAGTAGTTTGGTGAAAGCTGGGAATTGATTGAGGTTTTAAACAGACAATTCATGACTTTATTCTCACTCGTCAACACAGCTTCTTCATGTTGTATCTATCATCAGTTGGGCAAGATTAAAGGGATTAGTTCAGTTTTTATGAAGCGGGGTTGTTTTGGGGTACTTATCCAAAGATAGTGCATTACACACAGTACATGTATAAGTCCCCAGTTTGTAGAAGCAGGCCCCAGTATGACATAGAAGCTAAGCAATCTACTTCTGTGGATGGGTCAGCAGCAGAACTTGTTTTAGCCACCGAAAAAAGTCTCATTTCAAAATATCAATGTCAGGTTACTTGTGCACTGTATTAAGAGTATTTTTACTGCTTTACCTTAATGTCAGACAGCAATCTCCATCAAGAAAAGCTCTCTTTAAAGCCAAGTTTCATTGAGAAAAAACAGTGATTTAGCATTGCTAAATATAAGAGCTGCTGGTCTACCACTGCCTTGAACAAATCATTTGTTTTGTGTTTTTGTGTGAGTTTGGCATTTTAAAGGGTCAGTTTGGATTCAAAGAAGACACACAATAACACATACTAACTGATTGAGGCAGTGGTAGACCAGCAGCTCCTGTGTTCAGCAAGCTAAAATTATTGTTTTTGTCAATGGAGTCTGGTGGGAATTGAAGCTATTAACAGCCTCTCCGTCACAACAGGATTTTAGGCGGCTGAAGTATGTTTTGTTGCTGTTCCCCTCCACAGCAGCACATTACTGAGCTACTGTGTCGTACTTTGGCCTACTTTTCCAAACTAGAGGCATGCTGACTGACATCTACTTTATGTAATACACTGACTATTGATTACTACCCAAAACGACCCCCTTTAAAAAACTCAGACAGATCCCTTTAACACGAGAGCTGGAAGCACTGGCTTAAAACTGCATGGAAACAGTGAAGTTTTGGTTTAGTGTCACATTGTGCATGAATGCTGCTGAGGGCAGATTTGGATTCTTGTTAATGTTTCCAGGCAGCTTTCCAGGCTTGAGTCAGTCTGAACATGTCCACGACTTCCTCTCATCACCTGAATCTTTGCGTCAGATAGTCACAGGTCCATTGTTGGTTGGTCTGTAAATACCTCTTTTTGCTTCTCACTCTGGCTGTCATGGTGTGCGTCGTTTCAGGAACGAAAATTTTGCTCTCCCTTTTCTTCCACTGGGTTTATGAGTTTGTCTATAGTGGACATTTGACCATTATTTTTTTGTGTTTGTGATTATTTTATTGTTTCAGCTTGTTTACTTTAATCTGAGGGTTTTAATTTTTCCTCCCTTGTGGGTTTTGTTAAGCAGTTTGTGACTGTGTTTTGAATATACACTAAAAGTTGCAGGCTTTTTGAGAATGTTGCATTCAAAATGTCATTGTTCATTTCAGTCCACTATGTTGGCAGAGTACTGGTGTATCAGGTCAGAGATCATATGCAGTGTATTATAGTGATGGTGTTTTGTTTCGTTCCTATTAATCTCTACAGTTTTACCTGTTTATATTTGTTAAATTTGGTAAAAAACTTCCCAGTTTATTTGAACTAACAATTTGACATTTTCATATTATCTAAAGGCTGTAGAATATCTGTAAAGTGCACTTATTTCCCTTTAGCTTTAGATATTCTGTATCTGTCACTGAGCTCATATTGGCATCTGTGTGGATCTTCTGGTTTTGACTCGCAGTTGTAAACGCTTTGGGTTACTTATATGATTTAATCTGGTTTCTCATGGATGTTTATGTGTCAAATAAAGTCAGTAACTAAATAATGGTTTCTCAGCTTCCATTATTTTCAGTAATTTCATAAAACAGTGACAACTAATGAATAATATCATCTATGTATAGAATAAAGACAATGAAACAAAGATGAACTAATAATGTTTCCTTACCGGAAGAGTGTCTCTCAGTTTAGTCTTAGCTAGCAGTTATTTTGATAACTATATATATATGCAGTTCCTTACATTTTTTTATTAGAAAATTATTTGAACTTTAAACCACAATTGTTTTTATTAAAAAGTAATGTTTTTTTATGTAAAAAAAAAAAAAAAAAAGCATTTTGGTTTCTAATAATCCTAAATGTGGTTTATTTCTGTAAAATCTCCTGAAAATGAGAATTATTTTGTTTTGATTACCTCAGAATGAGCTGCTTATATGTGGAGCAGGTCCTCATCCCCAGAGTCTGTTGTTTCTACAGTAGCCCAGAATGGACAAATCAAGCACTGGCTTTAGATTGGGCCATTCTTTTTTATGCTCTTTTGTGTCAGTCACTCGTTCCCACATGCTTGGGACACAAGACAAGTTTGAGCTCTGCAACCTCACTGCTAGATATCACTAAATCCTGCACACTGGATGTGTCTTACTATTTTAAAAAATAATGAAAGACTTTCTCAAGATAATGAGTTAGTATTGTTTATCATTTTGAGATATTAACCCATCATTTTGAGATACAAAGTAATTATATTGTGAAATTTTCTTACAGGATTTTTTAAATTCACACTTTTGGAATTGGACTCCATAATTTCTATATATAAATATATATGATTGAGGTTGTGGTTGTAGCCCTTTGGTCAAAACATGTTTATATTCTCTGTAGCAAGGTGTAATACAATCATCTTATTTATATCCAGCTTATTTTTAGTGGCTTTAAAGTAGTAAAAATTTAAGTATATCTATCTATTAGCCTGTATTAAACAATAACAGACAAAAAGGACTGTTTTTTTTCACAGGAGCTTTTATTTCATTTCATCTGATAATTAATTGCTCTCCCACTGATCAGATGTTACATTAAATGTCTCTTATCCAGGCTGCTATGAGAAAAGACACCACATGTCCAAGCGTGAGGAAGATGTTAGGCGTGGGAGCGGGAGCAGCTGCCCTAATGACTTTCCACAGAGACTGGTTGCGAAAGCTCTGGCCTTCATTGTGGTAAAGCCGTTGATCTTGCTCAGAAGAGGCCGTCTTATGGCCGTGATGATTCCCAGATCCGTGCTTTGGCCTACCAAACAGCCCCAGCCCGTACCCGGTGCCGGTGCCTCCTAGAATACCAGCTGCTGCTGCTCCCGCCCACTTCAGGCCCTGCTTGGAGAGGCCTCTGTTCTGAGAGGGAGGCGCTTTGTCACCATCACTTTTTCCTTTACCCTTGAAGATGCCTCCACGTTTAGTGTATGCACCCGGGCACAGAGCTGCCATGAGCAACAGCCAAACCCACAGTGAGAGAAGCTTCTGCTGGCCTGTCATTACTGGAGATCTGCAAAAACATGAATAAATGTAAGACAGAATAATCAGAACATGATCAAATCAAAATGACTGCTTATGTATTTTTGCATTGCATAATTATTCTTTTAAGAGAAAAAGGGAGACTGGCTTGGCTGTTGTTCAAACTGGCATTAAAGCTTTTGATTTAGCTCAATGCACTTTCAAAGTCACATGGTCACCAGCACTAACACAACAGACGTCTAGAACTATCCACATGCTCTGTCAACACCGGGATTAGCTGGGCATTATGTGTGTGATGCATATTTCTCTCCGTCATGTTGCATTTGTGTTTTCTGGCTCTGATAAGCAATATACATTAAGAAACAGATTAATATCCAACAGTGTGAACCTGCATGCACTATTGCATCACACCTTAGGGATACTATTTATACATCTTAAAAACATACAAGTAAAATGTGTATACATAATACATAAATTCTGCAATTTGTACCATAAAATAAAGATTTTTTTTCTTACCTTTCTGAGTGGTCACACCAAGAGGTCGTGATGCCGGAAAACACATCCAGTACACAGGAGCAGCATTTTGGTATCAGTATTATTTCCACACCAACATCCACTCAACAGAGCCAGCGCAGCTCCTCCCCAAACCAAACCCTGCTTTGCCATTGGTTCAAGATCAATAATACAGTACAGGCTGAATGATTTTAGCTGATGATGGCACTTTACATACAGTTGCAACACCTAGTTTTCTCCCATTATTCACCAAATGCAAAGGCTGGTGTAAAAACAAATGTATCACTGTCTGCACTGTTATCTTCCATCAAGGGTCTATATTTTCATTAAAAGGTTACATGTTTATGTTTATAGGAGTATAATGCTCAGCACTGTTTTGGAAAAAGAATGGTATTTCTACTTAACTGTAACCATAATTGTCCGTTTAACTGGATGGATGACCCGCAAGAACTACAGTTATTCGTAAAAGACAGTGAATCATTAATGCACATTTACCACAGGAATATTATATCTTTTAAGATTAATTTGCACTATTGCTTTAATTTCATGACTATTTTCATCATTGTATAATGATTATATTATATATTGTACAATAATAGCCAGAAATCTAAATTCAGTGACTAGGCTCTGCTTTGAAGATTGCGCTTTTTGTGGTTTTCTGGTATTAAATACCCAAATTTACCAACCCCCCCCCCCCCCAGGTGCAATATATATTTACTATCAAACTATCAAGATGCTCAAACCACAGAAAAATGCACACAATTTGTTTGAAGAGATGGGGCCTTCATCAATCATCAGGATTTCCATGGAGTTGTGATGTCACTACTATACCATACAGACTGGTGTTTTTACAAAATACCCTTCCGATTTCACAGGAAATGTGCAGTTTCTGCTTGTTAGATGTGTACAGTCTTTTTCAAAATAAACTTACAGCTATGGTAAAAGGCCTCGTATTTGCGTTTATTTCCTTGTGCAACAAAAGCATATGGTTAGGGTTAAAAAAAAAAAACATCATGGTTTGACTCAAAACTGAAGCAGGGAGCAAACAGCGGGCTCCTGGGTTAAGGTCCAGAGTTTGTTGGACCCCGGCATTAACATATTGCTGTAAAAGGCACACCCAATAACTGGGAGTGCTTACTGGTGCTGTCTTTTTGTATCTGAGTCTGACAGCGAAATCACTGACCAAATGGCATCATCTTACAAGTTAGGAATGAGAGGGGGTTGGCTGTTGCCTAGCAATGTAATTCCAATTAAAAAGTCGATTAAGATAGAAAGCACTGTTACATGGGCTGGACACAAACTTGTTTTAGTTAAAACTTAATTTTTGCAGTGTGTGGAAGGCCAAGAAACCCTGACTAGCCAGAGCAAAGGCTTTTTGGGAAGAAGAAAGACGTTTGGTTCAGAGGGGCAAGTTTCTATTTATCAGTATGAAGAACACACTTGTTTATGAATGGGAAATGTCATTATGTCAAACAAAAATAGAGTCAATTATCTGAACACAAAGCACAGCAGCCGGTGACGGCTTGCCTTAAGAATTTTACTGTTTTGTGTCACAGTTTAAGCCTGTGATGCTTTTTAAAAGTTAGAGAGCCCAGAGGCTGTAGGACAAGAGAGAGGATTGTTCAGAGAAGCAGGAGTGGTAAAAGACCTGATGACATTTTTGTGGACATTTTTTTAGATCTGCTTGAGGGCACATTTTGGACAATTATCCGTTTGTTCATATCACTTGCCTTAACACATTGAATTTTCCATGACACGAGATGCAGAAAGTGGAACAGAACTTTGCTTTCTTGCTTTTTGAGCTTTACAAGTATAACTTCAAATATATAATGCAACACATTTGGCATAATCATTTGCTATAGATATGAAAAGTTACATGGGGGTAAATATTACACTTTATTCTGTATTTTATTTTGAAAGTGGACATCCCACTACTTTCACAAATCTGCTTGTGTGATGTGGGAAAAAAAGAAGATATTCAATAGATTTATCATTTGTGATGGTTTATCTCAGCAGGTTTTAGGTCAACATGACAACGATACATAAAAAAATGAAAGAACTTAGAAACCAATTTTTTTTCTTTACAGTATAATACAGTAACAAAGTCTTTTTTCCCCCAAATTTCAGCGTTTGTCAGTAAATCCCGTTCTTTGTGGTCAATGTGGTTAGCATTACATGCTTTTAAATGTTGGGCAAGCATGCATGCTCATCTGATAATGATTTCTCACATTTCCCGTGCAAAACAAAAATTGTCATGCAAAGAAATTTTTTTTTCTCAAGTGATTTGGTGAATTCTGCACATTTCTCTGCATAGAACAGTTGTTTGATAGGAAAAATAATAAGTGTTCTCCACTTTGTATTAAAATGTGTCAAATGTGTTACACGACCCAGTTTTTCTTTTCAGGGAGAATTAAGTTTTTTCAGGCCCGGAAGCTGTTAGCTGGAAGTACTATGCAGCATTACTGATCCACGTACCTCTGCAGCTTCTAAATGACGTTCTCAAAGAGCTGCATGGAAGCCATTATATTTTCATCCTGTTGGGAAAACAGAGGAGAAAATGCAGCCCAGTCACAAAAATGTTGCATTTGCATGTTACATGCACTACCGCTGCTAGTAACACCATTACTACTACTGCTAATACTATTACTACTACCACTAATTATAATAATAATAACAAATATATTTTTATATCACCTTAAAAAACTGAGTTTACAATGTGATAAACAAAGCAAAAGCAGAAATGGGATACACAGATGGCAATACAACAACAGAAAGCCATAAACTCCTACTGAACACAAGCGAGAGGACACCAGGGTCGAGCTAGTATAAAATTAAAACAAGAGGAAAATTAATGCTAGATGCAGGATGCAAAATGACATTATCAAATACTACAAACAAATAGACCAAAAATGACAAAAGCAACAAAAGCAATAAATGCACAAATAAAAGGAAATAAAATATATGAAAATAAATAAAGAACAACATCACATAAAAGCAAGTCCAAAAATGGGTTTTAAATCCCATTAAATCCCATCAAAAGGTAAAACTAGGCAGTGTTGATCGAACATAAATCAAGATCATGTTACTGCACTGCTTACTTCCTCTCCTAAAGTGTTTCCAGAAACATATTTTGATGCCCTGTTTAACTGAAATAAGAGATTGTTTGCTACCAGCTGGCTGCCATTGTACGGGATGGATGAATCTGCATGACATCATCCAGCAACAGGAGCGTTGATTGGTCTGATGTGGCACAGTGCATTCTGGTCATTGTAGGTTTACTACCTCTTGAACAAAAGTGAATGCAGAAGTCTTTTTTCTCTTTTTTCTCTAGTCACCTCTAGCACAAATTTTAAAGATATTTGTCTTTCTATCGCAGAGACAGACAGTTTTATGTGAGGTCCCTCATTTAGTAATATGTCTTTAACTATAGCCTTGTTGAAACGTAAGGTTTCTGATACATAATAATGTACACTGTATCCATGGTATGCAGAAATGTACTGTATATGCCAGCATTTTTCTGATGATTGTGTTAAAAAAAGTCTTGTTAGTGTACACATCTGTGTGAACTCTGTAAGTAAGCATGTGGCAAGTTTGACGTTAGGTTTACCTTTTGGCAGGTTTCTATGAATTCATCAATAGTCACCACTCCATCTCTGTTCCGATCCATTTTCTGAAAAATGTCAGGCCATGTAAAGGACACACTTTGTCTCATTATTCTCTCAAAAAAAATTATTTCTTTTCATTAGTATCATATCTTGATGTAATAATATGCATTTAAATGCCAAAGATGATGTTTGGTTTAGTGGTTGCAGAGATAACATACCTGGAAGAATTTCTCTACATGCTCAGAGGGAGAATCGTCTCGTACACTTGGTAAGGTATACCTGCCCATCATGTCATAAATGGATGTCATTATTGCCATCATTTCCTGCAGGAAACCAGAGAGACATATACATACATTTGCATGAAAGAAGACACGGCAATAGGTTTTTCATAAATGAGAATTGTTTCTTTGACATACCTCTTTAGTAATGTAGCCGTCTTTGTTGATGTCATACAGGTTGAATGCCCATCGCAGCTTCTCTGTAACAGAGCCTCTAAGCAACACAGACAAACCGATCACAAAGTCCTGTAAAAGCAAAAAGAAGTTTCATTATTATCTTTGTTTAAACCAAAGACAATGAACTTACCAGCCATGATTACACGCCAACAAACATGCAGTCCCTGATATATTCACCTCAAAGCGGATGGAGCCATTTCTGTCCATGTCAAATGCGTTGAACAAGAAATGTGCATACGTGGTTGCATCTGAGAACAAATAATAAATATGCGGCGTTGGAAATGAACTCGAATTGATGAATTGCAATACACCTTTTTCTTTCACTTCACACAAACTGTAATTATGGAACCAAAGATTGATTAAAATATTAGTGTTAATGAGGATTAACCATCTTAATTTTGGTTGTTCCAGCATTTTTAATTAACTTGTGAAATGAAGCTTGCTATGTCAAACAGTAGCAAGACTTACAAATAACAGCAGACTGAATGAGCGAGGCAGCCTTTAATATGCTTATGTGATTCCAGTTTATTAGTTACATACTGTACCTCCTTGAGGGAAAAACTGTGAGTAAATGGTCTTGAAAGTTTCCTCATCCACCAGCCCACTGGGACATTCCTATTGAAAGACAAACATTTAAAATATTTAAGCGAGTTCTTGCATTATTATAAAAGATATTTATAAGAGATTGGCTTTTAAAGTTTGTGTTATTTGTTTTGGCAGAGCAAGTTAATGGCCACTAGAGGACAAGAGGAGGAGAATATCCAAAAATTTTATTACCAACACAAGGAAAATTTTCACTTTGTACTTTTGAGCTTTTTCTTTATAAATATCGACAATGCAGTTACTCCAGAGCAGTCAAGCAATAAAAAAACCTCATGGCACATGTGCATAGGCTGGCGTGATAATTTTGTACACTGGGTTTTTATGAAATCAGAAATTCACGTTGCGTGGACCTTAACATTATCACATTTTGCAGACACTGGGTTTTGTTCTCTTTACCTCACAACTTAATGTCGGTTTTCTAAGTCAATTCGACTTTGGCATCTGTATCGTCTATCATCAGTATTCTATGTAAAATTGTTATTAGATGTCTTGAAATGGAATTTTGGTCACCTGACATCACAACCTACATTCAGCTAATATTAACGTCTACTAACGTCAGTGGCTATCTTGGAGGGTACAATAAATTAGACCATAACAATCTACAGATTCTTCCATTCTTAAATTTATGACTGAGACCAATGATTTACTTATGTCACAAAATAAATCAGAAAAAAAAGATAGAAAATAGAGAGGAAAAACATCAACAGTACCAACAAAGTTTTTTTTTTTAGTAAAATAAGACTTTCTTCTGATGTTTGAGGCAAATTACTGATAATTTTACATCTTCAAGTAAATACTGTGTTACATATTCCTAGTCAGGTCCCCAAATCTTGTGGACAGCCTTTACAGAAGAGTAGAGGCAACAGATTAATGCTATTTTTTTTTTCCAGAGGGAGTTGTTCAACAATCATATAAAGGTTAAAAAAATTCTGGTTTAGTTAAATTTTGGTTTAGTTCCTGTTTAGTCTCAACTACAGCCCTGAGCTCCTATTACTATTGTTAACGATACAACAAACAGCAATATTTGCAAAGATGAGGGCTCATTCGTTCAGATATAAAAACCACTTGGGAGGTTTTTTGAATGAACAGCTACCCCTGACTGTGCTCACTGTTTTCATACATTTTTGAAGCCTCTGTAAAGCGACTGGAGCTCCTTTCTGGTGAACTGCGTCTGGGCTTGGAGCTGATCGAGGCCCTCAGGTTGGTGACGCACCATGGAGAGTTCAAGGTCGCTGTCACAGCTGTCTGTCAGCGGGAAACAAGAGAAAACAGGGGTGGGGCAGGAAAGAGGGGGAGGAAGAAAAGAGGGAGGACATAGCAGTAAGACAAGAAAGAAAGAAAAAACAAAGGGAGGGGAGGAGTTGAAAATACTGGAAAATCAGATTAGATGGGAGGCAAAAAAAAAAGCAAATAACTCAAAATGCTCACCATCTTTACAGAAACAAAATATAGATTTGAAGGAAAAGAAGGAAAAGTGAGACAAGGAAATGGGTCAGAGATAAAAAGGAGGGTGAGAAATATGAACAGTATTCGTTAAATATGAAAAAAGAAGATTAAAGGGAATGATGTGCAGACATTTTTTGAAAGAAAAGAAAAAAGCATAATAGGACCTTGAAGCTATCTGAAATAAGAGCGGTATTGGAAATATGCAGATACACAGTATAGGCGGGTAAGAGCAGTTTGTTAAGGAAAAAAAGACCGTTTTAAATGTGTCCAAAATAACCCCCTCTGTCACTCATTGCCTGTTCCTAAACAATACACAGTAATGAACTCTACATGGTAAGGAATTAGATTTTTTGACATGAATCATTATCATTTTGTTCTTGAACTGACAGCTGCAATTCCACATTTCTGTTGTTGTTGTTGTTGTTTTTTTTGCAGAAAATATTTTTTTGCACAGCAGTGGGAGAAGAGGTGGTTAGGATGGTTAGAGGCTATGATTTGACAAACAGTCTACTTTTTTTTGATGAATTGTGGTCATTATTGAGGTCATTAGGGCCTAAATTTCACACTAATAGTTCCGATATATAAAAAAATAAGTACGTAGCAATTGGGGAGTGATTTCAGACACAGCTTGCCACAGCTTGACTTGCCATATAATCACAGGTGTCACTAATTAACATTGATGAAGTATTTGCATCATTATGCACCACATCACATGAATTTAATGCAGCCATAGTTAACCCGATCAGTAAAACCCGTGTTTGACAAGTTTGTTATATTAGCCAAAGGGACAAAAAAGTTTTGTAGAAATAAATAAATAAATAAATAATAATAATATTTTTGGGGGCATTTCTGTTTTATTTGACAACGAAAGATAGTCAGAAAAGGCAGGGGAGAGAGAGGGGATGCCGTGCAGTGAAGTGCCTGGGCCGCATTCAAACCCAGGCCGCTGCAGTAAGGATTTCATCTTGATGGTACACTTTGTACTGAGTGAACTACTTGGGTACCCCAAAGTTCAATTAAAAAAAAAAAGTATAAAATGTATTTTACAGAGACAGCTGGCATGTAGGGCTGGGCAATATGGAGAAAAACAGATATCAAAATATTTTGACCAAAACCTTAATATTAATACTGTGACCGTATTGTAGAGTTGACTGTTGTTTTTTTTCCCCAAAAATATTTACACAATTATTTAAAAAAAAACAAAAAACACGACTAATGTGGAAATGATGACCACATGGTAAAGGCAGTTAAAAGAACAACTTGAACAGTCTGGTGTATTCAGGAAAATTACAAAACTTTACCACAATACAGCCTTTAAACCCAGTAAAGAATGTAACTTATGATATTACAACATCTAAGACGATATACATCACCACAATATCCTTATATTGCCCAGCCCTTGGTGGGAAGATATTAAATTTAATAATAATGTGCTGAGGGATACCACCAGAGATACTCACCATCTTTACAAGAGCAAAAATGCAAATGGAAAGTTGAAAAAGACAGCAAGAGATGAATAATGAGAGGGGAAGAAGAAAGTTGCAAAACTGTTAAAATATTTAGTTACAAGCTATCTCCAAGCTACCAGAATCTACCAACACAGAGAGCAAATGATTACAGGATAGTTCACATTTTTAAAAACATTAAAAAAACAAAAGTACAACAAAAGAACAAGATAACCAATTGCAGGCCCCAAAAACTTGTTCAATGTACATTAAATGTAAAAATGTGAACTTATCCTTTAATATTTTACAGCCAGTTTGTGTGACTGCACTTACTCATTATTTCAGCATCACTAATCGAATTGACGAATTCAAATAACAAGATCATTTAACAGGATTGTTGCTCCAAAGCTGCACAAACACCATAGACAAAGTTTTACACAAACAAGCATCTCATTATGTCTTACCTTCCAGGGACAAAGGTTCCCAAACCCCAAACTGTTTGAGCACGACAACAAACAGTCCGATGACAACAACAATGGCAATCACTTCCATGCCATCCAATCCCATTGTTGCCTTGCATTAGATATCGCCTGTGCAAAAGCCCCTTTCAAAAAAATCTCAACCTCCTTCTGCCGTGTCCTTTTTATCAGTGTTTTTGCACAGGCATCAGCAGCTTTATTCACTTAAATGAAACCCCAGACTTAAACCACTGACCAGTTAAGACAAAAAAAAATTGCCCGCAAAGCATACTCCTTTAAGTAAACAGATTCAAAGTCCATCATGTGCAAAGAAATTCATAAAGACTTAATCTCCCAGAATGATCCAAAGCTTCCTCCACACGCATATCTCTGTTACTAATCGCCGGCATTTTACCTCCTGGCCAGTTCATTTTAGGATCTCTCCCACAACTCCATCAACTCCGGGGCTCCACCCCCTACTCTCCATCTCCTCTCACTCCATCCTGAGCTGTGTGCATCTGTGCGTGTGTGTGTGTGTTTGAGGTTGGTAAGGGAGGGGTTGTTACTGAAGGAATTTCTTTACTAATAGTCTCTGATTGACAGTCTGAGCTGTCTTTATTTGCTCAGTCATTTCAAGGATGCAAAGCTGTAAAACCAAGCATTGATCCACATCCGCTGATGGCTGGGATATGAACAGCACTTAGAATGAAGGAGCCTGCCCTGCCCTGTGTGGCGCTGCTTGTGTCTACTCGCTCGTTCAGCCATACACGCGGTCAATAACTCAGGAGGATTCACTCAGAGCTGAAAAACACTGTGACCGTTGTGACTGTAAAAACGGTGCTTCGTTTATGACATTGTAGTTAAGAATAGTAAAGTCGAAGTGAATCATATCTGTGCTGCAAAGGCGAGCTGCACACCTCAGAGGTCAATTTGGAGCTTCTGTAAAATGCTCTGCATGCAGAGCATCGCTGGTCTAAAAGTACTTTTTCACTTTTTGTTAAAGCAGGAGTGAGTGTTTGCATGATTATAATGTGCCGGAGGACAATGAGAGTGAAGAAGAATATGAGTATAGTTCACAGCTGATGACTCTGCACAACATAATGGACTCAGTTAAAGTACAAAGGGGGGCGGAGGGCGAATCAATTGTCGAGAGGTAAAATATTGGTCTTAGAAGAGGGAGAGAAAGCGGGCCAGAAATGCATTTCGATAGCCAGGGAGGGTTTATGTAAATGGACTCGTCCTTAATGTCTGACTCAAACAGCTACTGAGATAACTAATGAACTGGGATGATGCCACTCCAAAAATACAAAATGATTCGATACTACGGTTGCAGTGTTCCTAAAGAGCAACTGTATGCCTACAATCAACATCTCAGAAAGAGATAACCAAAGACAACATATATGCTGCTATCGAAGTCATTCTAAATCGACATGCATCTCAATATCGCTGACATCGTAGGGAGGTTTTACTTGCTCAGTCCAGTTTTGAAATCCTGGCAAATTGGGTATGTTGGCATTGTTACGCATTAATGCAGACTTAAAATGACGTTAGACTCAGGCGGATACATCACGTCAAATCACCCTCTCCCATGGAAATTCTCTTATATTGGGCAAATGGTCTAAGACAGTCCAAAAATATTAGTGAACATGAACAAATCTCTCCCAAAAAATATAAATAAAAAACTCCAGTTTGTGATGTCATAGGGTATAAAGTCTGGAGCTGCTCCATAGATGATTCATTAAAAAAGATGTTACAGATGACACTGAGATCAGATAGGGAAATGTTCAAAGAATAGATGTAATCATAATGTTTGTATACAATAACTTCCGGTTAGAAAACCCCCCACGTCACATACATGAAATCAAACGGCACTGTGCAAACTAAAAAAACTAAACAAAACACCCAAAACACCAGTTTAAGTGCACAGTATGTTTCAAAGACTTCCACCACTTTATCTTGCTGTCAAGACAGTCCGTTACAACGGGGAACTGAAGCTGTTATCTCAAAGCCACCAGACTTTTTTCAAGTCTTGCCCCCCAACTGGATTAATCCTGTTCTCCTGATGTGAAATAAAGTTTGAGGTTTAGCTGTTCAACAATTAAATGTTCTTTTTTAAGAGGGAACTGAAAACGCTCTGTGAGTCCACAAATCAGGCTCCTGGAGCAGCTCCAGACATCACACTTCACACACATCACAAGTTTGAGACTTCTCTGCTTTCTGGCTTTCAGAGAGAGTAACTCATGTTCACAAAAAATGATTAAACTTTCCTAGGTCATGGAAATAGCAGGTGCAGTTCCCTATTTTGTGTTTTTGGAGTGCTGGTATCTTGTCATTTTGAGTCATGCATTGGACAAACTAAAATAACCTCCCTAATAATATGGCTAACTTTGGCTGATATGAGTCAGCAGAGTGTAAACTGATGGATCACCCACCTGATAAAATAGTTCAACTAGTTACCCTTTGCATACAAATATGGATTTTTTTGCAGTGTGTTCGAAGTGTGGGTTAAACCTACCTCACCAGACAGAAACACACTCAGCCATTACAGAACATGCAAGATGTATGAGCTCATGTGGGAACTCGCCTACCATAAAAATAATGCAGCATTATACTGTTTAATGCACCCTAAGTGCTGATCTATCCCCATTCTTCTATTAAATACAGACAAGAGTGAGGTGGCTTAAGCATGCAGAGATGCAGACAGTGCAGCCATCAGTCTCACCATCAGGTTTTAATGACTGCAGTGAGAGCAACATTACAGCTCAGAGCTCAAGCCCATCTATCAAAAGCTGTCACACCAGCTCTCGTCACTGAATTAAACACCCCGAACTTTGCTCTATCCCTCAGACTTTTTCATGGCGAACACTTTCAGCTCTTTTATTGATTTTGATGCATTTTATTTTTGGCGAGAAATTACCTCTCTGGAGGCTTCACACACCGTGCATCAGGCAAAGGGTGATTCCACCTGCCCTCACATACTATTTTTATTAAGGTTTCACTAAACTTTGAATTGCATTTCAAGCACAGTTTCTAAATCTTCATTGCTTTTTTATAACACTATTTCCATCATTTGTAGGCCATTCACAGAGAGCCATAACTTTCATTTTAAAAACTGATATAATTTGACACAAAGCACAAACATTTTCACTCTTGATAATGTTATATATATATAACAGCTGGCCTCCTCCCGTATACAGTTATCAGGGAGAAGGATGTGAAGGAGTCCCAGCAGCAGTGACAATGAGAATTTATTCTGCATTTTGAAATCCAAAATATTTGGCCAAATCACACATTGCCGCTCCCCTTGTTTGCTTTACTAGCACCAAATCAGATAACAGCTCAAATGCAGTAACAGAGAAACTTCGCAGAAGTATACAATATGCTGCAATTACCAAGTCCAACTCACAGTTCTTAAATTACAATAGCAATCCCAAAATGCCCTTTTCAGACTGAAGACTTTCATAAAATACAGATTTGTCTAGATGAGTGTGAGGCGAGAGCCACTCAAGACTGTGGATGATACTGGGGCGAGATCAGCAAAGAGAAAAAGAAAAGAATTGACTAAAGAACAACAACAACAACAACAAAAAGATAAAATTCACAGTGATGGAGCAGGAAAACAGAAGTACATTTGGGTGATTTATTTAACAGATGGAGAGAATTGAAAGGATTTAAAAGTAATCCTGATTTGGGCCTCCTCCTCCTAGACTAGTATTTAATGTATACATTTTATTTATGAAATACATAGCAAGATGTGGTTTTACATAGGTATATGAATTTATGTTTTTGGCTAAAACAAAGTTATATTTGCACATTAATCACTATATAGAGTGCTGCTGGTTTTCTATTTTTTTAAATTATTTTAGGATGCCTATTAACATCAGGCAACGGAATTCTGATGAAAACTCACTCTGGTGCATTTACATTTGTTAAATTGTGGATTAATGTACATTGTCCCTTCTTAAATAAATTACAAATCATATTACAGTTATTTAGCATAGCAATAAATAGATAGATTACATTGGATTACATCATTGCCAGATAGATTGCACCGTTGTCATCCTGCAAACTGATGTGTTAAAAAAAAAAAATAAGTTGCATAAAATGTTAGTATTGAAGTCAAAGTTGTTTTTTTCTGTGGGAGCACCTAATTGTTTTGTACTTTTTATTTTTGGGGGTTCTGCAGGAGTTACATCTATGTGTGAGTGACTGCAGACCACCTTCTACTATACAGAGACAGTGGTGCCAGCGACACTCAGGTGCTATAATGTCTGCAGGCCAGTAGATGGCGTTCAAGTTGTTAAAAAGTGGAGAAGATCTGCTGGAACCCCTGACAGATATTCACATTTTAGCATGTAACCAGCACTCCTGATGGATAAATATTGAACTAAATAAGAAGAATGATGCATTTGAGCTTGTAGAATGTAATGCTGATAAAAGTTTTAGTATATTTCCTACAGCACATATACGTAAAGGCCTCATAGATAAATGATTGAGTGCAATTTCCTTGCTGAAGTTCAAATTAGATAAATTGTTAATTATATTGTATAATGTGCCTGTTTGATGGTTTTTCAGCCATCAGAGTGTTTGTCCTGTTACTGTTTACATCACTGTCCTTTTCATGGCGCCAACCATCTGTCAGTTGGCAGAGAGAGAAGTCAGCAGTAAAATGACAACAGCAGGTGCTTTCTGGAAGCTGCAGGAGACATTTTGTCCACTCATCACAGTGTTTGTGATAAAAGTATCACAATAATCTGTTTTACAGTAAATTAAAGGAATTATAGGATATTTCTTGAACAGACTGCAGAAATGAATGTCTGTGCTGTGTGTCAAGTGTGTGCACACAACTGACTGTCTGCACTGTCTGCCCGCACAAGAAGACGGTGTCAATAATTTAGATAAACCAAGAAAAAAGGGGGGCATGTAGGGGCAGTCAGTGGAAGACATTGTGCATCTTAAGAGTGTGCCACTTCTTTTGTGGTACAAAGCTCTATGTTGTTTAATTTTATTATTGATTAATTTCATGATAAATTATTTTATTTGACCTTCAGATGAAATAATTCCTTGTAATTCTGTGAAGGTGAAGCTGTGGTAGTGTGTGTTTGCATGTGATAGAGACAGAAAAGAAAGGGAAAGCAAGTGTTTTAGAAGGGGAGGAAAAGCAGAGCGGATCAAACTGAATTCTATGAAGCAGAATAAGAGGTGAAAGCAAAAGCATCCGCAGCTCATTCGCTGACAGATTAGCCACTGAAATAAAGTGGCGTTTGGTAAAGAGTGAAGCTTGTGCTGTAAACAGTGAATTGAAGAAAAGAACAGCGAGAATGTACAGCAGATATATACTGTGGATGGAGCAGATGCTTTAAAATTCATATATTCTGTAGTTGCAGGAGATTGAATGCCTGCTGTGCTTTGAGTCCCACTCCCCCTGCTGTCACACACAATCATGCAGATATCCAGCACACTGTGCTGCTGTTTATTGTGTTAGAGTGGTGGTGCACCTCTTTATGTGCCTGTACCTGGCCCTTGTTGCGTGGTACTGGCGATAATCCACTTGACGAGACAACACTTCATCAGAGATTTACGTGTGAGCCGTGGTTTCTGCCACTTGGAGCCATCTGTCTGTCCACCCGGGTTCGGATCTTTCCCGTTGGCATCAGGCAGCAGGCCACCATCCACTGCCTTCCCGTCCGCCTGAGAAAGACAGAAATGAAAGGACTGCTTATTGTGCTTCTGTACTTTTCAAAGTCCCCACAAGAGGGTTCACATGACCACACCTCCTGCAGAGAGAATAAAACAAGGCGCCTTGCCTAGAAAAAGAGACACACAAGCCACACGTCATGTCTATCATATTGCAGCAGCTAATTTTCCTTATCAAATTCCTTGTATGTGTTTCTAAACTTTAAAAGATGCTGTAAATTCCTCCCCTCCTTTGTTCTTTCTTTGTAATCATTGTGCAATTCATATTCATGAATAAATATTTGATTAGAGTGTTGCAAAGTGTCGCTCTCAAGATGACCATGTTGGAATTTTCTTTTTATATATATTGTTTTTGGGGCTTTTTTGCCTTTATTCAGGCAGGGACAGCGTTAGTGTGAAAGGGGGAGAGAGATGAGATGACATACAGCAAAGGGCCAAGGCCAGAATCAGACCCACGGCAGCTGCAGCAAGGACATAGCCTCTGCACATGGGGCGCCTGCCCTACCAATTCAGCCACCAGGCACACCATGTTGGACTTTTGACAGTCAGTCCAAGGCTTGAGTTCAGACTGAAATACGTAAACAATTATAATTTGGAAAAGATTAAATTTGGGCAGTATCGTGGTATTTTGGTATATATGGATATTTAGAAACCGCCAAGGTTATTTTTTAAATAACATTGAAAATATATATTCTCCCCTTTATGTTAAACTGATATGGAGATGGTCTATTGCGGCAATGTATTGTAGTGCACAGTACAAGCCACCAGAGGTCAGTTTCCTTTGGTGGAACAGGCAACTGAGCTGAGAAAGATGACGACTGAGAGTGGTGGGGATAATGTTACAGGACTGCAAACAACTAGCCAACAACGACTGAAAGATAGAGTGAAAACAGCATGTAAAGACAACATATTTTCACATCTAACTCTGTGAATTAAGTGCAAATGTCAGTTGTTAGGCTGATGGTGGCTAGTTGGAAAATTTATATTTAAAACAGGATTTACTGAACTAAGATGGCCAACATAACAAACTTTATACCCTCTGAGCAACAACATGTTAGCATTGTCCTTGAATAGTAGTCAAAGTACCACTGTGTCTAAATTTAATCTTACAAAGCCACTAGCATGGCTGTAGACTCTCAGTCTTGTTGATTTAGAAAATTAACTGACCATGTAATTGCAATGTCTCTGGTTCCCTGGTTGCTCTGGCCTTTATTACACATCATCTCTTTTTCTCTCTTTGCTCATCTCCTATTGGCTCCCTCCTGCACTCTGGCATAGGATGATAGTTACAGAGAGTTTATTACTGAAATGGAAGACCCCGAAACAGATACATATTACATGTAAGGTGGTGTCTCACACAGAACACAATTTAAGCATATTTTCCTCCATCATAACTTCTCATAAATGCCTCTTAGGAAGGACAAGTTATATAATGATGCAGGTTTTTAATCACAAGGTGGTATAGTATGACATAACAGCAGATTTGGCACTAGCAAGCTTGATCTGCTTTCAAAGCTTTCTAAGATGAAACGTTTGCCAGCTGGCCTTGCAGCTGGAATTACATTCAGACATCCAGCCAACTGGTAAGTATGGATGAACAAATCGATACCTCAGTAATCAATACTACAATATTCAAACCCTAACAGAAGGGTTGCTTATGTTTGTGTGATAGCAGGTCCTGCAGACTCTTTGTACTTAAATGCTGCAATTGTGTCAAGCAAAGAGTATTTTAACATTACAGTTAAAAAGGGAATAGTTTACATAGTTCTGTGAAATACTCTTTTCTAGTGTATTATTAAGAAATAAAGAAGTTTTGAATATGCTTATTTTTAAGAAAAGAGATACATATTTGTGGAAAATAAAATATTGTTGTAACATGATTACTCATGTGAACCGGGCTGTGAAACAGATACAGGTAAAGCGGTTCTTTTCAGTGTACTGAATCATTAGAATCTGTTCATAAACTTTCATAAACCTCAGTATTCTTGTGTTGTGTTCAGATGCCTTTCACAAGCATTTAAACCTTTAAAAGTTCAGAAAATTGGTTTCCTTTGAAAATCATAAAAGGAATTAAACAACTTAACAAGAAATGACCTGCAAATTGTAATAAATCAGTAAAAAGTAAAATAAAAACAACCTGTTTTTTCTAGTTTTTTTCACAGATGATTTGCCTCTTTGTCTTTTTACTTTGTTTTTTGCCTATTTTCAGGTAATTTTCTTGTTACTTTTTTGTTTGCCATTTCTTCTTAAATTGCTGATTTTTGTTGGTTAAAAAAAGTTCAAAAGATTTATTTACCAAATTGTCAATGCTTGACTGGAGCTCTGACCACATGTATCCCACTCACTGAAATGAAAGCCTAACGTTTAGTTTGGCTCACTAACTAGTGAACTGAGGACAGAGAATGCAGTTGGATAAAGATGGTGTTTGAAAACTAAAAGCTGTGGTCCAACCATAGTATGTACAATTTGCTACATCTAATTATCAAAAAAATGGTACTACTTCCAACTTTGAGGTTTTTAAGACATGAGAAGGAAGGAGAGGTGAGGATTTGAGCGACTCAGCGTCTGTCTATCACTCAGGACTCACATTCACTGTTTACTATATCCAGTGAACGAATCACTGAACATTCACTATTCCCACGCAGTGACACGACTGGAGACAGTTCAGGTTTGAATCGCTCAGTGTGTCTGAGAACTCCACTGAACTGAGAAATGAACGAATCATTTCAAGAAGTGTTTCAGTTCAGTTGGTTCACAAAAAAAATTAATTCTCTTGTTACCAGTCGGGAAAAGATTGGCTGGTATTGTTTTCACCTTGTGAGTCTGTGTGTGTCATCGTGGCCAAAATGTGATCCTCTAGACACCTAGCGGGATCTAAAACAGAAAGAGTTTTGAGTTTCAGTCTTTCCGTCTGTCTCGACAGATTTTGTTAGGGCGATAGCATCATAATCGTACAAGGGGCAGTCATGAAACTTTACAGACGTGTGGTTCAGATCAAAGTGAAGGCCTGGTTTGAAGATAGGTGTGGTCCACGCAAGGGTGCTGGAAGTAGGGGCATAGAAAGAAGGAAAGACCGTCACTTCTTTTTAATGGGAAGATTGCACGATAGTCTGTAGTTTCCAGGTATTTTGATCACCACATTACATCTTCTCATCTCATACTGGATGCACACTCAGTGTTTCTATATTCATAATATTTTAGTGAAAATGAAGCTTCAAGGTGTGTATTTAAATAGTAAAACTCATCTATTGCGAAATAATCTAGGGATGATGCTTTTGTGTTTCCATTCTGAATATGTTGTTTTCTTGGGCACCATCTTTGTTGGACTGTGTTTTTCAGTCCCTTAAGAGTATGTGTTGAGTCATTGTTACTGTCATCGTCATTGTTATTGCACACGATACTGATCTGCCCAGCACGACATACTCAGCTTTTTAGAGGCTCCCTCCTTCCTTTTGTCATTTGGCTCTTTAGAGCAAGTTTGACATTTCTTTTGGCTTTTTGTCTCCTTTCTTAATCCTTTGTCTCTGCAAAGTCTTTTACTCGCCTGTGTAAAAAGGCTTTCAGAGGCTGTAATGTAAACAGTTTGCAGAGAAAGTAGATAGAACTACTGTCTGGGGAGCTTGTCTGTCCCCCCAGTCCCCTATTTGAATATGAAAGGATGCCAAAGCACACAGAGCATTAAGACTTTCACTCAATAATTCACACTCCTTAAAACTGCATCAATAAAAGATCAGAGTTGGCTGCCACAGTGAGGTGAAAGATGACTACGAGTGAAACGGCAAGACTTTATGGACCCCCCAAAGCCACATTAACAAACGCACACATGCTGAACACACACATGCAACCACAAAATTCATACAATCTTCAGAAGTGTTTTAGTTAGGTGATTTGGGTCTTAACATCCAAAGCGCTGCATTATTCACTGAAGCTGCGTGTGCTGGGTAGCGAGATGCTGCCTGTGATCATCTACGTCATCATGAATGCTGTGAGCGACCATCCTCTACTGATCATCACATATGTTGCCTTTGCTTGTATCCTGGCTTCCAGTTCTGCCGCCTGCACAGCCCAACACAACTCTTTACCACTTGCGATGCTCCTAACCTGCATTTATCCCTGTTTGCCATATGGCTCTGATGTTTTGGCTTGAAGCTACTGATCAAATTCAGAATATTGTGCCTTGAGGTTAGCTTGATGTTCAATAAATGTGCCCTTTACAATTATATTTAAAGGTTGAGATCACCAATTTACTTAGTATTGTACTTCCAATTTTGAGGTACTTGTATTGCAAATTTCATTTTTCTGCTATTTCATACTTCCACGTAAGGCTATGAAACTAGATATCATCTTAGATTTTGGATATCATAATATTGTAAGTGTTGTCTTTTTCTGGTTTTAAAGGATGCATTACAGTGAAGTGGTGTAATTTTCTGAACTTACCAAACTGTTCTAGGTGATCTATTATCTGCCTTCACCCAACTCGTCATTATATCCACATTGCTGATGATATTTATTATTATAATATTATGTTAATATTTTATTGATGTACCCTACAATATCATTACAATATCAATATCCATGTCAGAAATCATATTTGATTTTTTTTCATAGCACCTACTTTCACTTCTCTGGAGGGAAATACTGTACTTGTAAAACCACTCCATTATACAGATTTTAGATATAAAACATATGATCAATAAATTATATATTATTATTTAATATTGATCAAATTACCCATCAACATATAACAGAATTTTTCAATTGTTTTATTTATATGCAATTCATGACAGTCTTTGAAACCGTGGTTAGTAAGTGTTAAAAAGTTAAGCTATTATTATTATCATTAATATTATAAAGTACTTAAAGTTACTAACCAGCATACCAACATAAAAATGCCACTTATGCCGGTAATGCAATAATACAACCCCATGGTACAATATAGTATATCACACTGCAAGATTATTATCATTTTTTTAAAACTTTTAATTAGTTTTACTAATAATACTTCTGTATATACCTAAGAACATAGGCGTAGATTTCAGAGGGGGTGCAGGGGTCCCCCTCATTATTTAAAACGTGCTTTTGTCCTCCTCAATCAAACCATGAAAGTAGCAGAGGACTTTTATTTTGACAAAATGAGTCATTTATATGAATTAATGATGCAGAAAAAAACACAAAGTGGAGTATAAAAACCACCAAAATGAAGGAAATTAAGTATTTGACGCTCAAAATCTTCTGGCATCGGACACCCAAACCCCTCTGTTTCATATATGTATCAAATATATGCAGATACTTCCTCCAACATTGGAAATCACAATGAATGCCTCACTAAAATGTGTGGATCCAATGCTTTTTCGCTCTTATGTTCACTTAAGTTTCAAGTTTCTGCAGCTGATTAATTAGAAAGTACTAACATCATAACAAGTTAGCTACAAAGTATCACAGGTAGCCCACACTATAAGCACATTAAAGGAATATTACCATTAATTGTTCTGCCAGTCTATCTAAGTAATAAGTGAATAAAAGCACACAGTAATCGGTGTTCATTGTACCTGCATTGCGTCTCGATTTAAGTAGCTGTTTTTCAGGAAAAAAACGCTGCAATCCTCTTCAGCTCGCGCTCCTCCAACGACCCTGGAGTGATCTGCAGCAGCAGCAGAGACACAGAGAGACAACAGCTATATGAAGGAGGAGCAGAGCAGAGTGCTGAGCTCACACTCCAGGCTGAGGACAAACGCTACAGAACTACAATCAGCACAGCTACAGATGAACAAACCTGAAGATTCAGAGGATTAAAAGATGAGTCAGTGAGTGATCTGCAGGAGATGTCGTGATCCTTCAAATGAGCATCGAAGCAGGAGCTGCTCTCAACAAGTGACGCAAACAATTTATAGGGCGACAGAAAGAGCGAGGTGTTGATGAGGTGCTCACATCGTGACACATATTATTAGAAGTGCCAGACATATTATAACCTGCAGTGATGGTGTGTGAGTCCAGACAGGCGCTAACAGCCGGACTCTCTGAGGAAATTAAAGAGGATTGCTGTGTTTCATACTCACATGCTGTCCAAACAGATTTGATTTTATAGCTCTGTGATGCTGCTCAGATATCATCATAATAATAACAGAAAGAGTATTATTAGATTTACTGTCTTCACAACAGACACAACAATCTTACAGGATTGTTGTAACAATCTCACAGTTTGTTATTTTGGGGGGAAAAGTGAGATGTGTCACTTTCTTTTTTTTTTGCTGAAAAGGTCATGCTTAAATCGCAGGATAAAAAAGGACAACATTAGGTAAAAACAATCATAACTGGGAAGCCAAAATGACCTGGTCCAGCATTGGCCCAAACTCAGGTCCCAAGTCAAGTCCCAAGTCCTCAACTTTGAGTTTGGAGTAAAAACATAATGTACTCTTCATTTTAACAACACAGAATTAATATATTAAAAATCGCCAAATGTCCTCCAACCACAAACACCAACTAAACATCCTATCAGCATTGAATAAACAGGCTGCATCATGTGCCTTTGCAATGAGACATTATACCTCAGTTAGAGCACACTTTGTACTGTGCACCTGCTTCTGTCCATGGTTTCACATGAACTTGAAAGGTAAATGAATACGAGTACAGGAAGATGCATCCTGTGCCCAAAATATTCCCTGACATTGCCTCTGCATCTGTTTAAGTGCCTCCTCTCAAATTCTATGAAAGTTGTGAGGAAAAGGAGGAGGGCTTTTTATCGTCAGGGGGAATCTGAAAAATAAAAAAACAGAGAAAGGGAAGTGAGAGGAGGGAAGAAAGATGGGTTGGAAGCATGGAAGTAATTAGATATAGATTTTTGGGCATACCGAAGTCTTACTTTATTGTAATGTAGAGAATATATTGTTTTATTCTTAACATGTTATCTATATTGGTCAAAAAATTGCCATGTTAAGATTCACATGAATTAAAATGTTCTATACTTTATTCAGTATGTGTTTGCTACAGTAAGAAATGTTTTTCAGTGTTTGCTAAGGATAAATAAATTGTGGTTGGGTGGTAGAGAGTTTATTGCGAAATGACAGGGCTTGCGTGAAAATTAAAGCTTTTTGAAAGTGCAATTAGATCATTAAATGTGTGCTATCCAATTTGCATAAGAATTTTCCATTTTCAGGGTATACATTAATTAAAATAATATTTGTTGCACTGTTACCACCATCATCATAACTGCAGAAATTCAATATTTTGTACCGTCCGTCCTTGTGCCTCTTATCTTCCTACAGGTCTCTCTCACTCCTGCAGACACTGAGGTTATTTTTAGCCTCACAAGTTCCAGAGAGCCTCCAGTTTCCCCGGTGCCTTACACATCAGCTCAGGGTTTAATTGAGGGTGTGTGTGTGTGTTCGGTGCAGATGTGCCTCCTTTGTGTGTGTGTGTGTGTGTGTGTGTGTGTGTGTGTGTGTGTGTGTGTGTGTGTGTGTGTGTGTGTGTTTGTGAGAGTGAGTTTCTTTTATTTTCTCTCCGTCCTCATGAATGTTGCATTTTCTTTCTGAATTTGCCACAAACACTCACACGCATGGCTGCACACATTTGTGCACACATTCACACTTTGTCTCCAGCTGTGACACAACTACCCACTGCTTCTCATCCCCTTTGTATGATAAAGACACGACCACAGCCTTGAAATGTACCATTAAAGCCCGATTATGAGTCAAGATAAAGAGGTGTTCATATGAAGGGGCAGATGAGGATAAATAGCCTCATAGCAAAGAGGACATGCTTTCTGGTTGTTTACACTCTACGGTTATAAGTCTTTCTCCAAAGGTCAAAACACAAAGCAGAAGTATATAAAAACCAAAACTAAAATCTCCACAGCTACCTCAATGAACAAAACTATACAGTAATGTACTGTTATATTTTTTCTCTAAGAAGCAAGCCGTCAATAAGAGTCTGCAACAATGTTTGAGGAACTGAGAGGCTGTGTGTAATATAAGCACGTTAATAATAAAATGTGTACATGCAGATGCTGAGCAGGTATGCTGTTGACCACATCTATCAAATTTCTCTCCAACAACAACCTGGTCAAGTTGTCTTGATTTCTTTCAAAAATATGGAAAGAAGGTAATGAGCGACTAAAGAAGAATGACACTAAATCAGCAAGAAATTAGTAAAAGTACAAGAAAAAAAAAGAAAAAAGGGAAGAGTAAAAAACAAAAACAAAACAAATGGGAAAAAAAGAGAAAATTATCTGTGAAAAGTGTCTAGAAAATTATAATAATTTTGTAACATAATTTAAATATGCTATTATGGTAATTATAAATATAGTTTTTCTCTAGCTTTTTTCTTTTTTCCCCTATTCACTTTTATCCAGCTTTTATTTTTTTCTTTAAAAAACAAACAAACAAAAACCCATCCAAATCTTTTAATTTGTAGAACATTTCTTTCCAAGTTTCTCATTGTCTTTATTTCAAGTTTAAGAAGGGAGCTGCACCAATTTGCACCACCTCACTTGCTTAGTATATAGTGATCGAGCAAGAAATGTAACCCCCCCCCCATTACTATAACTACCTCGCTTATCCTCTGGTGTCTGCAGCCCCCACACACCTTCCCTGACTCATGAGGTTTACAGGAATCATAATGCCAATGCATTCCAGCACTTTAATTAACTCAACAATCCTAATCTGTCTCCTGTGTTAATTATGTGTGTGCAGGTCTGAGCAGCTCTGTCAATGGTCATTGTTATTCGGGACCACTGAAGGTTACAAGTTAATTACACTGTGTGACATCTATTAACTTATTTTACACTAAAACCAGAGTGAATGTGGGATACAGCAGATAAAAGTTTTATTTCATATTGCCACTTTTTTCTTGCCAATTTTTTTTAGTCATTGCACATAAATGAGCATATGAGGTGGAAGAAGATGCCTACTATTTGATGTACAAATTGGGTATGTCTACCTAAAACTGTGGGTACCACAGGGGATTTAGTAAGGATTTTCTGTGAAAGGACAAAGGCAGAAATATCTAAAGTGTATCATGTCATCAGTGACGTCATCCACTCTAGCCCCATAAGAGTCCATGATAAATTTAGAAAACATCTGAAAACAGCATAAAACTTAAACTGAAAATTTACAAAAGCGGTACATTTGTTTAAATGGACAAAAAATTTAAAAGAAGATGAATAATATAAAAAGCATTAATAGCAGAATCATGAAAATTTACAGCATCCATGTCCTGAGAGAGCTGAATGTTATGATAGTTGAATGATTTCAACAGCTGAAAGTATGCAAAAGGAGTAGTGAGACAAAAAAAGGGTAGTGAAAAAAGGATAAAGTAATGGATAACAATAGTGTGGCTGCTGAAAACATCCGCACTAACAAACAGAGGTACAAGGTACAAAGCACATTAAGAAAAAATTGTAACAGGAGAGAAAAAGGTTGTCAAATCATCCCTAAGGTATTTGACAACATGCACAAGTTTAGAAATGAATCTGTTTTTTTTGTCATTCTGAGGGGCTTCATACCTGTGAATGTTCAGCACCACAGACAGCTCCAGCAGCTCTTCAGCACCACAGACAGCAACTAACAGAGACAGAGAAGACAAAGGTGAGCAACTACGGGAGCCATTATTGCTGTCACACCTCCCTCATCTCTCCACAAATTTATCCGTACCGGCTCCCTCACACATAAACTCCATAAGCTCACTCTGTCAGCCTGGTCACAATTGTTTCCGCACACTGTAGGTGTGTGTGAAATAGACTTATGAAGGATTTTGTCTTTTCCATAACAGGCAGGACACAAAACTGAAGGAACAGGCTAATCAAAAATCCATGCACAAGGGAAAAGTACAAAAAGTAAACCAGAAATGAATCAGGATGACCCGAGGAAGGTGAAGGACAAAAAACACCTGCATCAAATGGAAACAAAATACAAGGGGAGCACAAAGATTAAATACAAATACAAACTGATATTGTTACAAATACTCACAAAAAATGGTAAAATGAGAGTAGATCATAGATCAGTTTTTATACAACTTGTTTTGATGGGGTTTTTTTTGGCTTAACTGTTTTGTACTGTATAATTCATCTTTGTTTAGTTTTTAGTTTGGACACCAGATGTCACTATAGTCCATAACATAAGAAGTTAGCTGCTGACCTGCTAACTGTCTCAGTTTTTTCTCTGGCACAAGTTCTCTCTCCAACAAGAAGAGAAATCATCCAAATCCTCTTCACAAACACCAGATAAGATGTTGACTGTACTATATTTGTCTCTCTTTTTTGTCTGTCAAGAGGTATTCAGATCCTTTATTTAAGTAAAAGTACTATTAGAGTATTGAAAATACTCTGTTACAAGTAAAAGTCCTGCACTGTAAATAGTACTTCAGTAAAAGTAAGTCAGTATAATCAGGAAAGTAAAAGTACACAATACAGAAATATCTTTAAAAAAACCCCACACACCAAATTCAAAAGATAATAGAAAAAAATACTCCCCAAACTACAAAATTATGGAAAAAAAATATTAAAAAACCTCCTCAAAAATATGAAAAAGAAACATCCCCAAAAACTCACAACTATTAAAAAGTAAGAAAAAACATCCAAATACCTCTAAAGAAAAACAAACAAACAAAAAACACCCCTACTAATTCAAAATCATTAAAAAAAGAAAACAAATTAAATGTTTATCACAATAGTTGGCAATTAATTTTTTTCTGAATCGACTCATAATAAAGTTAAGAAGTTAATCAACTAATTGTTGCAGCTGTGTTTGTTTAAACTGTTTGGTAATTGAATTTACTAAAACTATTACTATTTACTTTAATCTAAAATATCATATTTTATAAACACTTCTTATGCTTTTTTGCAAAACTCTTAAATTATAAAGTAACAAAAGCTGTCCACTAAATGTAATGAAGTAAAAAGTACATGTTTTCCCTCTAAGGTGTGGTGGAGTAAAAGTATAAATTAGCATGAAAAGAAAATGCTTAAGTAAAGTACAAATATCTAAAATTCATACTGAAGCAGAATACTTGAGTAAATGTACTTTCATTTACAGTTACATTCCAACGCTGGTAGTGATTCACATAAGAAGAGTCAGCTAGCTTAATGGGACAGATGTTTCAGCCCTCGGGGACCGTGCTGTAAATATCTGTTACAATAACTGGATGGGGGTCAAAGAAACTCACAGGAAGCCTGCATTTGTATTTGTCCATGGTGGAGTTTTTTGGCTGCAGGACGTTTCTCTTTCATTGTGCTAATGATCTTGTTTACCCCTCTGCAACAATGATTACTTACTGGGCAGGGAGCGTAACTATAAAAAGACTCAGGAAATTTGTTACTGCTAACAGACTTCTTGCTGCTGTCACTCTGTCTCACTCCACACTCAGAGTCACAGTGATTGGATTTACATTTTTCTGCAGTTACTCTACAGCGATTACTGAAGACTTACACTCACGGCCAGACTTTACTAAACAAATAAACTAGACAAGGATAAGCCCGCCTCAGTTTCCTGAACAAGAATGTGACGTCAGTCTGCAGGGAAAAGTGGGGCCCATTGAGATCCTACTTACTATCTGCTGAGGATGTGAGAGGCTGTGGCTGCTTCTACACCACCCACTTCATTTCCCCACAATCAACAGGAAGACTGGAGGCCAGAGAGAGCAGCCACACTCTGCAGGAGAGGAAGGACAAGGAGGTCCAGCTGTACAGTCAGAACAAAGGAAAACAATCAAGGCAGAGGAATGAGCAAGAATCAGAAAGAAGTGAAGAAAATCCAGACTGTTTATCTGCAGAACTTGGAAAAGCTAAACCAGGGGATAAAGCCAGACAAGAAAAGTTGGAAACCAAAGGAGGGAGACTTTGGTGCAGCCATGGAAAAGCTGCGACAGCCTCCAATTGCTGGGAAAGTAACCAAAAGCTCAGCACACCGAATCAGCAGAGATCTTACCTGCTCCATCTGCTTGGATCTTTTCAAGCAGCCGGTGTCCTTGCCCTGCGATCACACCTTCTGCCAGGGGTGCATCGAGGGTTACTGGACCGGCCCCCGGGGCCCCAGTCAGGGGGGAACAGGCTCCTG
This sequence comes from Plectropomus leopardus, assembly GCF_026936395.1. Taxonomy (NCBI): domain Eukaryota; kingdom Metazoa; phylum Chordata; class Actinopteri; order Perciformes; family Serranidae; genus Plectropomus; species Plectropomus leopardus. Next base: position 15,974,001 of record NC_142195.1, on the reverse strand, counting down.
CCCTCAGTGCAGGAAGGTGTACCCCGGGCAAAGCTATAGGCCCAACCGCATCGTAGCCAACATTGTGGAGAGCTACTGTCAGGGTCTGGAGGAGAGCGGGAACGGAGCCCGCCTGGCAGATGTCGGGGTGACAGAGAGGGTTCCTGCTCCAGTCCCACGCTGCAGCAGACACAGAGAGGAGCTGAAGCTTTACTGTGAGGAGGACCAGGAGCTGGTGTGTCTGGTGTGTGGTCTGTCGCAGGAGCACAGGAATCATACCATGGTGTGTGTCCAGGAGGCTGAAAATAAATACAGGGTGAGTTAAGCTTTAAACAAATGTCAATTTATAATAAAGGGTTCAGCAGAACATCAATATCTCACTATCTATCTATTCCTTAAAGTTTGACTGATTGTTTATATTCTAAAATTCAGATATTTAGGATGCATTTAAGAGGGCAGCAGTGATTTTTTATCCCCCCCATTAACTGAGCATTAACTGAAATAAAAAAGTAGCCAAAATATGCAAATTTGCACGTACGGCATTGTCTTATTAATCATTATTATTGTTTATTTCCTAAGTTTTCCTGCTCTTTAAACATAAAAGATACTAATTATAACAACAGTAAAGTTTTTTGGGGGTGGGTGCCCCATGGGTAGCTTCCCCAGGACCCTGAATATGCTAAAACCACCACTGTCAGGAATTATGCATATTTTACGCAGTGTGGTTATTGTAATGGTGGAAACTTACTTTTACTACGTCCAATCTAAATTTTGAATCACATTACAGCAGGTGCTCCAAAACACCTTGTAAAAATGGCTGTGACACTGCATTTGAAGTAAGAAGCAAGTCAGTTTGTATTGATGTTGTGTCCCTGTCCCATCAGGCGTCTCTGAACAGCTCCATGGATTCCCTCAAAGCTGAGCTCAACACGGCGCTGCAATGTGACCGAGAAGCCGAGGACGAGGTTAAAAAGCTCAAGGTGAGTGAAAACTTTTCCAGAGTACACATGCAAATCATAATGCAGATACTGCAATCACTACTGGACTATGTTTGTCCATTTTGACCTATTTAGTGTCTCAAAATCAGACTTTACCTGACAGAGACACATGCCTGCATTATTCCCAACACAGATTGCAACAACATAGCATGGATCTTCTATCTTTGTGAAAATACTGTTAACATGGGCATAGAAATTTGGGGGAAGCAGGGGTCATATACCCCTCAGTTTTTAAAATAAGCACATTTCCTTCTCTAAACAAAAACAAAATCATTTCCACTCTAAAATTGATGCAGAAAAGGCACAACAATGTGCAAACAATTCAAAACTTCCTGTACCAGAAAATTTTGGGCATCAAACACATTTCCTGCTTTGATATAAAAGTCATCTGCTACTTTCATGTTTTATTCGGGACTGACAAACGCACATTTTCTAAATATTGAGTGGGAGATGCCCTTGTGCTCACGGTCCCCCCTAATGTTGACACAAAAACCAATGCCCCTAACTGTAAGTGACTGGTCACAGTGACAGTGACCATAATCTTCCACATCCTTCAGGAGCACACCGCCGACCTGAAGCAGCGCATCGAGGCCCAGTTCAGCGACCTGCACCAGTTCCTGTACCAGGAGGAGAAGCTCCTGCAGGTGAAGCTGAAGACGGAGGAGCGCAGGGAGCTGATCCGACTGGACGAGCACAAAGCCCTGCTGTGCGTGGAGATCTCTCGTCTGCAGAGAGCCGTCCACGAGATAGAGGACAAACTGAGAGAGCAGGACGCCTTCACTCTGCTCCGGGTGAGCTCTGCTCATACGAACTTCACACAGGATGAATTGAGTCCATCTGGAGGTTGTTAACAGCATGATGAGTCAGCTGTGGGGGTGATTAAGGCGAGAAATGCTGAGCTATGTATTTCAAACTTATTGGTTTCCGGAGCTATTTATATCACAATGAAACAAGAGAAAGCAGAGAGGTAAAATTTGGGCTGGGACTTAGTTTTACACATCATCCTCTCATGCCTTTATGTGCCAAGAAGTTCAGCAGGGTCCAACATTAACGTGTAAGACTTAACTTTTCTGGGTGTGACCACTTTGGCTTTCCTGCTTAACTTTGTACGCCATTCTTAAAGGTCACAAACATGTTGGTCGTGTCAGTCTGTGCTGATCTGAAGAGTAACTTTTTACATGCTGGTAAAAAATGTAAGCACTGCTGCTACTTTTCTAATAACAAAAGCCTTAAGCAGTGAGTGCAGACAGGATGTAGGCCAGTGATCTCATTCGTTGATCTGGGGGATAAGGAGTTTAGCTCAGGCACGGGGCCATGCTCAGAGCCACGGCTGCGGGACTTTCCCCCGGCCACAGGGAGATCCCACAGGGTGGGATAGCGTGAGCTCAGACATTGATGTAATGTGGAAAAAGCTCCCTACTCTTTCAGATACAACAAAACTAATCACCAGTCTCTGTCTCTCTTGTCCTGTATTTATTTCTGTCTCGTTTCAGAGCATCAAAGTCCTGCTCCAGAGGTGAGTGTGGGAAACGTTCAGACTCGTTTATCATGGATGTTATTTGTTTTTATTATCTTTCTTCACTGTTCTGACTTTACTTTTGTTGGCAGACCTTCACTGAAGTTTGAGAAACCTACGTTTACACCACCCAGTCTGTGTGAGGGTCGGTTTGCGGGGCCCCTGCAGTACAGAGTGTGGAAATCAATGAAAGGGAGCATTTATCCAGGTACTTTACACAGGGGTGTAGAAATGGAGTCAAGGGGGAGGGGGGGGTGCCAAGTCCACAAAAAAATTAGAAAATTTGAAAACCAACTTCCTACTATACTATATTATCAATCATAACCAACTATAGCTATAGAGTATACTATAAAATGCATAAATATTATTACATACATAAATAGTTGACACTTGGACTTTCTTAAAAATATAACATAATAAACACATTAAAATTTGTTGAATACATCTGTAATGTCCACGTCCTGATGAGGTACGGCAACACCACTTAGACAAACTAACACAGAACTGCAATAAACTGTAACACTTGAACCAACAGTTCAGAAGTTTATCTATGATTATGATTACATTTGTTAATGATTATTTCAGACAGTGATGCGTGGTTGCTTGTCGCAAAATAGCAATTTTAATTTGCTGTTTTAAATCAGCTTATTGAGGGGGACACTTTCAGCATGGGGATGTGCCCCCTCAAATATATACTTTAATTACTCCTTTGACTTTAAGTGACACTTAAGCCTTACTTACTTTGCAAATGTAAACATTAAGTACCGAGATAAACCAACTTTTGTTGTTTTTACTTCTGCTGTTTCAGTTCCAGCAGCCATCACATTTAACTCCAGCACGGCCAACCCTTGGCTCAGCCTGACCTCCTCCCTGACCTGTGTTCGCTACCAGACCTTTAACCACACCGTGCAGGACAACCCCTACAGGTTCAATGCTGCCCTGTCACTGCTGGGCAGTCAGGGCTTCACCCACGGTCGTCACTACTGGGAGATTGAAGTCTACAGCAGCACAGTGTGGACTGTGGGAGTGGCCCGAGAGTCAGTGCCCAGAAAGGGAGTCATCAAAGCGCTCCCAGCCAACGGCTTCTGGACTCTCTCCCTCTCCTATGGGATACAGTACATGGCCGGCACCTCACCCCCAACAGTTCTGTCCCTGGAGGAGCCGATGGCCAGGATCGGCGTGTACCTGGACTACAAGAGGGGCCTGGTGTCCTTTTACAACGCAGAGTGCATGACACACCTGTACACCTTCAGGGAGACCTTCACCGAGACGCTATACCCTTACTTTAACCTGGGCTTTCTGGATAAAGTGCATGAAAATGAGCCTCTCAAAGTTTTCTTACCAAAGATTTAAATAAATGTGACAAAAATACAAGTGAAAGGGGAACACAGGGGTAAAAAGTTACCAAACAAACAACTTTAACTTAATATTGCACAGAATTAGAGAAGCAGATTTGTAAATGCAATAAACATTAGCTATTAGAATGATCTGTCTAACAGGAGCAGATGCATTTTAAAGGTGCCCTGTGGAGTTGTCTTGCAAACAAAACAAAAGTTGTGTTTGCATCTAGTGTTGACTCACCAAAACACATTGTGTGTATCCATGAAGTCTAACAAACATGTGGAGTCCATTTCCTTCCTCATAAGATATTTGCAAAGCTGATTTTTTAAGTATTTTGAATCCAGCATTGTTCATGTCCATGCTCTTTAGCTTGCTGTCTCCTTCTTTACTTCCTTTATTGATGCATTGCAGCATACATGAGCTTATTGGCGCCACCTGTTGATCAGGGGTGATACAATAGTGTGACACCATTGGCAGGACTCATAAATAAAACAGGGACCCACTCATTGAAGGACTGAAACTCTAAAGGGGATTTTTGTATTATAAGGTCATTTTGAACTCATTGTTCACTTTGTAGACTGGATCTACGGCCACACATTTCATTTCAGAGAAGCTGTGCTTCAGTGAAGAATGTGAAACTGTCTGGTATTGTGTGATTAATGAAGTGTAGGTTTTTTTTTTGGTTATTTTAATGATTATGTAATCCTTCTTGTGCATGATCCATTCAATAAAATACCTTTATCACTCTATACTGTAATTTTATTGACATGTTGAAAAACTGTACCAAATGTTTAGTTGATTTTATGGTGCCACATCATTCTAATGATGTATTTGGTGAATTTAGGGACTGTGGGAGATGTTAAGCTTTTTTGATTGGAAGTAATTGCAAAATGATAAAAAGCTATTTGAGTTTAATAGTATTTTTTATGTGAACAAATGTTTTATAATTTTTTACATCTACTTTGTACTTGTGCTAAATGCTTTGACTGTACCAATTGTCTACCCTGGCTGATACAGGAACTGATGCATGTTAAGAAGCACACAGCATTTTAATAAAAGACTTTCTTGAAATTTTTTTTCTAAAGTGATTATTCCAACATGAAAATAAACTATTTCTGTCTTTGTCTTTGATTTAAGGCTGTCAGAAATGAATGACTGTCACTATTTAAGAATAACTGTCCTCAAAAGGTCACATGATCACACCTGAGGCAAGACAGACGGGTCAACTTGTTACACTCTGTTTCCCTCTTCAGTCTGACATTAAAAGACTTTGTTGCGAGCAGTTTTATGAAGGAACTATTTTCCCTCCACCGAACTACACCCACCAACCATTTCACCCTGCAGAAGTAAGCGTGCATTTTCTGATAGTTCACCTAGTACCACTTAACTACCTAATATTACAGCTCAGCCAAGGAAGATGCAATTAGTGTTTACATCTTGCACTGTCACAAGCCTCTCATCTATGAGTAGATGCACACTTCTTTCTGCACAGTGATGTGGGTTGGGTGTGGTTCAGTAAAAAAAAAAGAAAAAAAAAAGAAAAAAACCTCCTACATGAAAATGCTCACAAAAACTCTGGATTATTGTGCATTGCTCTGGGTTTTTTTAGATGTTACTTTTCTTTTTAGCGTGCTACATGCTGAGTGACATCTGGGGCCATTATATTGAGAGAAGAGAGAGAGGTCAGTCAGACATCTCTATGGCTGATATCTCCTACACTTGGCAACTCACTCAGAACAATTTAGATTGATGAATAGCACTACAGGTGAGAGGAAAAATATGTTTGTTTTTTTTTACTTTTAGATTGAACTGTCCCTTTAAGGTCCATATTAGAACTGATGAGATTATAGTCTGAGATGTAAAGGGAAAATATAAGATAGCATGAGGAATGTGGTGCTAATTTCATCCATTATCATGAGTGTTGCAAGAGAATTTAAAGCACAGCAACACCACTCAAAATGTAAATGTACTGCAAGGGAACTAAAAAACTTCACTCTAGCAAATCAAAGGCAGATCAGAAAAAAATTAAATAACAGACCAGGTCTGATTTCAGGCAAAAACTGAGCTTAGATTTTGTTTCGTCCTCCAGTCTCATTATTATTATAATGTGCATTTGTCCAGTAATATAATACAACAAAGTGCATTACAATAATTAAAAGTGAACTTTCAACCCCAAACAGTAAAAAAGTGACACAATTGATAAAATGATTAAAAAAAAGAAAACTATATCACAATATATACATTTTAAATCTCAGCACATATACACTATGACATAATCAGCTCATTACAGGCAGCATGAGTGAAATTACTCAAAAATAATCACTGCAAACTATAGTCCTCGCCTTTCATCCTACACAGCTATATAATGAGGAAGAGTAAAGATGCAATTTTGTCTGCATGGCTTCACTCTGTCTAACAGATGTGAATGTAAAGTATGTGGGTTGGTGTTTGTGGTGTCAATCCATGCATACACTCCTCGCCTGGAGATGGGTGTGTCCGACCAAATGCTAGGGGTGAAGCCTCCATTTAGGTTTGGGGTAGTTTCAGAGTCACTTGCTTGCGTGTAGCGTGTCCTGGAACTTTGTGCTTGTGTAGCGTACATGAAAGCCTTTTTTATTGATGCTGTCGTCTGAGTGAAACTTTAAAACGATGGCATCCCCAGCTGAGTAGACTTCCTCTGGGGCCTGAGGAAAAGGAAAAGACAAAATTATAAGGTTTTTGGGAGATAATTCAAACAGTGTTTACTACAACAGACTAATATTTTTAGCCTTACCCCAGATCCACAATATCGTCCCAGCCTCGGAGACTTGATGTCAGCACCGTCATACAACTCCACGTAATCATATCCACAGTCTGCCTCCTCCTCGATCTCAAACACTTGGAAGATGATCTCCACTCCGTAGCCCTTCTCAGCAGAGACCACCCACAGACAGTCGGAGCCACTGGGGTAGTTGTTATCTCCAAACTGGGCATGAGAGTAGAGATCTTTTGTCTTGACCTCGGCTTTCAGACTTCCTCCACATTCTGGGAATTCACAACCACAAAATTAAAGGGTCAAAAAGAGGAACTCGTAAAAGTGAGGAAAGAATGCAGCTTTCTAAACACGGCGGAAAACAAACCAGTAGTTAAAATGTCACGTTTTCGGTATTCTATTCTTCCTCCAGAGTGCCATTGTACTTATTTTTCAGGCTTTTCTTTGGCTGTTTTGCCCACCTGCTCTGTATGAGGCCTCAAAGCCTCTCTTCTGCACCGAGTTGTCTGAAAAAAAGCGCAGGAACATTTTGTTGCCACTGGAGATGACTGGAGAAGGCTTTTTGGTGCCACAGAAGCGTCCGAGACTCGGGGCGCGTGTGTCTCGGCCGTCATAAATCTCCAGATGGTCATAAGTGCACTCCAGATGAGCCTCCATGTCGATCTCATTGAAAACCTGAAAGTCATTTTTAAAAGCTATGAATGACCTTGATAAGTTGCTTTTTAAGTCATGACATAGAGTTTAAATGAAAAACAAACAAACAAACATCCATTGACGTACGAGTTTGATGCGATGGCCTGGAGTCGTGGACAGAGACCAGGTGCAGGCCTTCTTGCTGGGATACCTGTCAGGCCAGTTGGGGCTGCTCATTGTGCCTGCCACAGTGTTCAAAGCATGATCACAGCCCGCTAAAGAACAAAGCAAAATACCATATCAGAACAAAACAATAAGGCTGCATCACTGTGCGGTCACATCATTTCCCTCTCTTTAACAGAAGTGGCCTGGGGTATTGTTCTTTATATGAGCATCTGTTAAAAGTAAAGGGAAATGAAAGTAAATGTTTTTTAAACATCCTGGAAAAACCATGGGACCCAGAGATTATAAGTGCTATGAGCAATTTCCAAGAAGCATCCGCTGGTTTGAAAAATGAAGCCAATTCAGAAGTGACCTAAATTGCAGTTCCTTTAATGGCCACTTGAGGCTGGCTCCTGTTCAAATGGCCAACCCCACAGCAGAAAAGATAAACGCAAAGGACTGGATGAAATAGGTGAAGAAATCAAAATCCCAAATCAAAATAACAAATTTTATTCAGACTTTCTGTAATTTGGGTGAAGTGACCCTTTAAATAAAGCATATGAGTGAACAGCAGAAACTGTACCTTCCTTGCAGTCGTGCTTGTTATCATGCAGCATGAAGCCGCTGCGGCATTGACAACTGTAACTCCCGAAGGTGTTCACACACTCATGCTGGCAGCCTCCGTTTTCTTTGGAGCACTCATCTATATCTGTTGAAATGTTGACGTAATTTTAGTTAAAAATTCTTTTGCACAACATGTGAATGCGTCACAATAATGGAACTCGCAGAACATATTGAGTTAACATTTTAACAGATCTGCTGCTGAGTGTGGATACAAAGGCTTTCTGTGTAACTAGAGGAGGAAGAATCTGCAGTATGAAGTCGTAAGAGCCACATCTCTGGTTCATCTCTCAGCAAAACATCTCTTGGGTGAGAGCCTTGTGTTAGTGGTTTCGAAAAGCACAGCTCTCCCCGTCTACAGAACACAATGGAGGGTTTTCAAATATCCACAACTTGTATTTTCACGTATCCACATTAATGTAGACGTGGTTTCAAGCTGTCACCAGGGAACAAATACTCAATTAAAAAACCAAATTGCAAGAAAAATGTATGTTTCTACTAACCACATATGGGTTTCATTTATACATTATTTTGTAGCAAGTATGTTGAACCTACGTTCCTCAACAAGAAGAAGGTATTGATAGGTTTAGGCACAAATCCTATTAGGTTATAGTTAGGAAATCATCATGTTTTGCCTTAAAACAAACACTTTTGGTGGCACAAATGCGGCTGGAAAATGTTATGATGTGTCGATGAAAAACACCCAGGATCCATTGCTCAAACACAGCTAAGGAATCAGTGTGATGTGTTAATAAAAAAACAACTAGCAGCTAAGAAGCTGCAAATGATTGCTAACAAATCAACTAGCATTTTTGTTTGTTGGTCTTGAATTGTGGTCTGCAGTAGCAGCCAAGGTGCCACACCATCAAACATCCTCTCCACCTCCAGATGATAAAGCCATCATCATCATCAAGTCGCTTTAGAAACACTGTTATAAGTTTGAAATGTTCAAATGTAATGTATTTGTGGTTTGCAGAAACATACAGTGCAAACATATTCTTCTGGCAACTGGGCTGAATAGAAATTTAGGCTGGCCGTTAAACATCTTTTAATGTTAAAATAAGTAAGTTCCTAAGAATATATTAAAATGGGCTATCTGTTTTTTTTATTTACAAGCCATTTAGTACGACAGTCATTAGATACAAAAATACAATTAATTATTTTGCTATCTGCTTTTTGATTGAGCACAACAAATATTAATTTAGGCTGGTGTGGCATTAAGTGCTCCTCATATGTTAATGATTTTCTTAAACAGCATTTTTTTGCAGTGAAATATTCTGCACAGTAATAAAAATAAAAACACTGGACTTGCTTTAAAAATTAAAATAAGAATAAATGTGAATAATCCAAAATGGGATTCTGAGTGTGAAATTAAGAGTGTTTTTTTAAAAAAAAAATTTAACACCAAACATGTTGCTAAATTTTTACATTGTGCAAAGTTTCTAAACATCAAAAAGAGTCAAACTACGCTGCCTCCATTCTCGTGTCAGAAACTGAGACAGCTGCCTGCTTTGTTGCTGGAGTGGAGTTATGGTTTTGCCCTTCTTTCTGTACCAGCTCTGGACATGATGTAATTCTTTCTCACTGTTTCCTTCCTCAACGCCTCCTAAATACTTCATGACTTACCAGAGAAGAAGTGAGCCTTGAAGCCCCTCTTGGAGACCGTGTTGTCAGACTTGAACTCGATCCTCATGTTATTTTGCTGGGAGGTGATGACCTCAGGTTTCTCCGCTCCGCAGAACTTCCCATGAAGCTCAGAGTCTGAACTCAACCCACTGCGCACCTCCACATAATCATACTTACACACCTGATGGTAAACACTAGAAGATTTTACTCACTACAGAGGACAAAGAACTGGCCTGTGAAATTATCATCATTTTAGTACATTTTTTTGCTGGTGTAAGGTCTACAGAAGGACTTCAATAAAAACATCACTGTTATGAACTCACATCGTTCCCTTCAGTCTCGAAAACATCAAACACCAGAGTGATGCGGTACTGGATGGGTGCCACCAGCTGCCACACACAGTTCTTGTTGGGTGGGTATTCTTTGGGCCATCCGGGGGTGGTGAGGGAGCCGTTCAGTTTGGTGATGAAGCCGCCACAGGCAGCTGCTGGTGGTGGGAGAACACACTGATTTTAGTGGTAGGAGCGTGAGAAAAAGAGACACTCAGACATAAATTAAAATAAGACATAAATCACATCACCCATTTGTGTTAGTTTGTGAATTCCTGAGCCTATTATTTGTTAACTGCAGAAAGAAATTATCTCTTAGTTTACAGGCAGTTAATGTCAAGAATTAATAATAATCAAATATAGTTGATGTGATAGGAGAGTGTGGTATTGGAATAAATCACTAGTTATCAAAGGCTGCAGAAAATCATTTTTCTTTCTTTTTAGAGAATCAAGGAATGCACTAACTTGAACTGAAGGGACATGTAATTCCTATGAGAATGACCAAAATTGTTGCTGTAATCGTGTGTCAAGGCTCAAAAAGAAGTTGCAGTGAGGGAGTATTGCCCTCTTGTGGTAGAAGAGAGACGACCAAAGAATTATGTCTGAACTATGCAAAACAGATTAGTCCTCAATCTCATAATAGGCGTTCGTCACAAACACTTGCATGAGAAAACATGAAATATCATGAGCAATTTTCAGATGTCATCCATTTATGATGACAGAAACATTTTGGACTTAATTGTCAAAGCTGATACTTCTCAGCGGCTGGCCTCAGGTCTATCTGAGTTTTTTTTTGTTTTTGTATCTTGTTGATACTCGAGGGGTTTTCAGTTTCCCATTTTCTCTCCCCCAGAAAGTATATGACCCAAAATGACAAAATGTCACTTGAAGTACACCACCATGTTCATATGGGTGCACTGGGCGAATGTTTTCTGTGAGAGGTGTATTCTTTCGAGTGTGGCGGCAGACTGAACCTGACTGGCTGCACTAGCTCTATACTCACTCTCACAGCTGCGTCTGTCAGCTGCCAGCTCGTATCCAGGGTCACAAGCACATCTGTAACTGCCCAGCGTGTTCAGACAGCGCTGCTCACAGTGACCATTGTCAGGTCTGGAGCACTCATCCATCTCTGGCAAAAAACAAAACAAAATTGGCAGCACTTTATAATACAGCCCACGACTTACCATGTAATTATGTGACACTTACAAGGCACTTATGAGACAAGATGTTGAAAGTTATCCCTTAAGTGTTTTATAAGTACCTGGTACCTGTGGAGTACTATAGAAGGGTACTTTACAAAATACTTACTAAGTATTTTGTAAGTAAGTGTAATTTTGAGGAAAGATGTCTAAAGTTGTCTCCTAATTTTTTTGTAAGTACGGGGTACTTTAGGGGAAAGATGTTTGAAATTATCCTCTTAAGTATTTTCTTAGTACTGGGAATCTACAGGGTATGGTACAGGTTTATAGATTCAAATGATTTACAAAAATGGGATCCTTGTAATACTGCAATTCTCTGTTATATTGTACTTATTATATTTTTTTGTTTTATTTTCTGGGTGGGGAGTGAGTTGTTGCCCCAAGCGAAGGAGTTCAAGTATGTTGGGGTCTTGTTCATGAGTGAGGGTAGAACGGAGCGTGAGATGGACAGACGGACTGGTGCGGCATCAGCAGTGATGTGGGAGTTGCATCGGCTTGTCGTGGTGAAGAAGGATTTACCAGTCCATCTATGATCCAATCCTCACCTATGCTCATGAGCTCTGGGTAGTGACTGAAAGAATGAGATCGCGGATACAAGCGGCCAAGATGAGCTTCCTTCGGAGGGTGGCTGGGCTCAGCTTTAAAGATAGGGTGAGGAGCTCAGACATCCGGGAAGAGCTCGAAGTAGAGCCGCTGCTCCTTCACGTTATAAGGGGCCAGCGGAGGTGGTTCGGGCATCTGATCAGGATGCTTCCTGGGCGCCTCCCACTGACCAATTCCTTATCCAGAGGGGCAGGAGATCATCTTTTGCTGAAGGAGGGAACCACCTATTCCACACCCTGGCAGGACTGTCAATGCCCACATTTGTCATTTTGACTAAAAACTGAGACAATTGAAACTGAAACTAGCTGAAGTGACTTCAATAAAGGACCAAAGTTGAGCTTGAAGAAACCGAAGCAAGAATCCTGAACTCTACGACAGTTGGAGCCAATTTTCTTTCCTTGCAATTTAGTTATGTGTCAAACAACCAGTTAAATGGGATTTATGTTATGTTATGTTATGTTATGTTATGTTATGTTATGTTATGTTATGTTATGTTATGTTATGTTATGTTATGTTATGTTATGTTATGTTATGTTATGTTATGTTATGTTATGTTATGTTATGTTATGTTATGTTATGTTCAGGTTGTGAAGCACTGTTTAAACAGTTATTGATGTACTGAATGCATTTATATGGTATCCACCGTGTGATCCTTTATTTATTTTTTCTTGGTTAAAAAGGGAGCCTTTGATTTTTGTTTTTGTCTATATTTCAATATAGCCTACTTTAAAGTGAAACGCACCCTGTGACTTCGGTTACTTATTGTGTCTGTCAATCTAATCACTGGCCATAATATTTTTAAGTACTCTGATGACCTCTGGGGGGTTTACAAAACACACCAAGACTTTTGAGATTCAAGATTCTCCAGGAATAGTACTTTGTAAGTACAAAATAAATATTGTGTAATAATAGGGTAAGAAAAGGGTACAGTGAATACTCCATAATCTAGCCCGCACCCCTTGAATTACTATGTAAGTACAAGGAAAGAACAAGGAACTGTGGATAATCTATCCAGCCTGCACCCCTGTAAAGATGTGGAGGTACTGTATAAGTATTGTGTAACTGCACTTTAACAATAGGGCAAGAAATGGGGAACAGTGGATACTCCATAATCCAGCCCGCGCCCCTGTAAATACTGTGTGAGTACATGGTAAGTACAAGGTAAGTACTCTGTAGGTACAGGGCAACAAAAGGGAACAGTGGAGACTTGCATTGATTTTAAGAAATTACAATAGTATTTATTCAGAAGAAGCCCATCTGGTGGTCTTGTTTGCTTCAGTTTTGAATTTATACTTACATAACAAGTTAAACTTTAATGACATTTCATTTATAATTTTTGGAGGAAAAAATTCTTGCCAGCAGACCATATAGCATAGCTACATTTGATCCACCTTCATATTTGTCTGTAACATTGTTAGATTGCTGTATTTTGTTACTTTTTCGTCCTTGGATGACAACACAAGCCTTCTGCTCCTTGTGCGTTGCTGTAGTGTTAGATGTATGAGAGGTCCTTTCCATGTCCACCAGCTGAATGCCTGTATGATTTGTATGTTCAATAAAGAGGAAAAAAACCTTGGTGTGTTGTTTGTTCAAACAATATACCCTATGATGTCAAAGACAAGTTAAATAACTAGAGAATAAAAACAAAAAATATAATAAGTCCTAATAATTATCAATATAACAGAGAATTGCATTATTAGCAGGGTCCCATTTTTGTAAATCATTTGGATCCATAAACCTGTACCATACCCTGTTGGTACCCAGTACTAAGAAATATTTAGAGCATAAGTTAATTTATTTTCCTCTAAAGTACATTGTAAGTACAAAATACTTGGAGATTAACTTCAAACATCTTTCCCCTAAAGTAACCCGTACTTACAAAAAACTTAGGAGATAACTTCAGACATCTTTCCTCTAAATTACCCTGTAGGTAGCCAGTACTTGCAAAATACTTCCTACATCTTTCCTGTAAAGTACCCTTCTATGGTACCATGTAGGAACCAGGTACTTATAAAGCACTTAAGGGATAACTTTCAACATCCTTCCACAAAAGTACCTTGTAAGTGTCACGTAAGTGCCACGTAATTACATGGCAAGTCACGCGCTGTATTATAAAGTGCTAATGCAAAATGAACCAGAAGTTATTTTCTGGCAGACAGTTTTGTAACTGACTTTCTCACCTTTGAAAAAGTTGGCTGAAAACCCAGCTTTGTTGACCGAGCCGTCAGACACGAACTTCAGCCAGAGCTGGTTGGAGCTGCTCTTCATGTCGTCTGGTTTGTTGTAGCCACAGAAACGGCCAAGCAGCGGGCTGCTCTCTGAGCAGCCATCCCTCACCTCTACGTAGTCGTAGGCACAGCTGTCATGTCTCTCAATCTGCAGTAGAGCAAAGACAGTGAAGTTTGTAAAGACACAGTACAGCAGATGATAGTGATTTTTAACAGGATTCTTGGTTTCCAAGGCCTGGGCTACGAAGCAAAAAGGAGACTTAACAAAAATTAAATCCTGAGGAAATATGGAGTTTATGAAGCATTCTCCCAGTTTGGCCATTTCCCCTGGAGATAAATTCGTACTTTGATGTATATTCAAACAATCACAACAAAAGCACTTTTACCTCAAATGACTGAAAGGAGAGGCCAACGTTGAAACCCTCTGCAACTGTGATTTTCCACACGCACACTTTGTTGGACTGGTAGTCATCGGGATAATTGGGGGACTGGATCTGGCCGCTATCCCGCCTCACCTCTCCCCCACAGATGGCTGCACAGGAGGTGAGAAGTGATTTGTTTCATCCAGAGATTGACCTCCTATATTTTTACCTGCAGTTGTCTACTCTATACAGTAAAAAAAAAAACATGCAAAACCTGCTGCAATTAGCATATAAAAAGTGCATGTCCTTAATACTGTACCTTCATAGACTGCTGAGAAGCCTTTGCCCACCCAGCTGCTGCTGCTTCTGAATTCAATCCACAGTCGACTGTCGGTTGAGACGATTGTATCTGGAAGTGTGTCTCCACAAAATCGGCCTGCCAAAGCACATGAAAAAATAATGCCACTGTCTATCAGTAAATACTTCTAAGTGCCTACAGCTGAGTATATAACACAAGTAGGCCACTGTAACAAGTTAAAAGGTTTAAACATGATACTCAGAAGAGGGAGAAGTCCATCGTAAAGGAAAGTTAAACACCTTTAAGAGGAGCTTTTCTCCAAAACCCATCTCGGACCTCGACGTGGTCGTACCAGCACAAGTGGCTCCTGAAGAGGTCCATGGAGGTAAAATTCAGAACAATCTATAAGACAGAAGACAAGCATAGAAAAGAGAACTTAAAAATTTGATTTCAAGATTTAACATCTATCTATCTGAAAATATTATTCAAACACACTGTTTTCCTCTTAATGTATACTTGTATGTTTGAAAAGTGTGACTTTGAGCTAGCTATCCACTGATCACAGAATAATTTTGTTAATGTTAGTCATTGTTATTTATTGTTTTATGCTAACATTAATTCCTTTGACTGAAATGTGTGTTTAATCGGAGTAAGCTGCTTGTATAAATCTTAAGAAGAAAAATGATTATCTGAAAGCTGATTCATTTACCTGCAGACTGAAGTTACAGCTGGACAGCAAGAATAAAATAAAATAAAACCTTCACAATTATTAAAATATATGTAATGATACACATCAGTGTACTATATTACTGCTGGTTTGTCTGTCACAATTACAGCTAAAGGGACATTCAAATCAGATTCAAAAACATACTTTTCCTCTTAACTGTTGTACTATTCATCAATTTGGATTATTTTAGTGTGAGTTGCAGAGTGTTGGAGATATTGGCCAGAAATGTCTGTCTACTCATTCTCATAATTTTACTAGATGGCACTCAGATTGTGGTGCAAACAGCAACAAAAATTACATGCGAAAAACTCTGGTTTTCTTTCTCATCATGCACCTTCTCTCCAGGAGTGACAGAAATCCTCCAGACACAGTGAGCGTACGCTGTGTAGCCGTTCGGAAAACCAGGAGAAGAAAAGTTTCCAGCACTGTCCTGCAGGCTGTCCCCACACCCTTTAACAACCAGACACCAAAACATACACATGATTACATTACAGAGACCAGAGAAACAACATTTAAGTCCCAGAATGAAGAACAGAGGATGTTTTTAACTGGTTGTGTGAGCTTCAGTGCACATTCAGTCACAGTGTGTCATATCTTATTGACTTTGAGAATGCCATAAGTTACTACACATATAATGCAGCGTACTTGCACACTTGTAGAGTTTGCGAGCTTGTGCAATGTCCCCTTTACTGAGCCTGGTCCTCTGTCCAATAGATGGTCTGACTCCATTGACATCATATCGAGGCAAGATGGTGTCTAGGAAGATGCCTCTGTTTCAGACAAATCACAAGTGTGAGCAGTTTGTTTTCAGAGATTGATGAAAAAAAATCTAATTAACAAAATCAATTACAGAACATGAAGCCTAATGACGAAAAACATAGCTGATGTGCAGAAAAATGCATTTTTTAAAAAAAGTTCCCACAGGAAGACAGATTAGAGTGATGTTTTTTATTTAAATCCGACTCCTGTTCAACACCTTGATACTTTATTGATTCTGATAATCTCTCGCTGGGTTTGGAGCTCACCCTTGCACAGTTCCCATGGTGATGCACCCATGAATGACAGGCATGTGCAAACAGAGCACTCTGAATGGGGCCTTTCGGCAGTGCCAGCCGGCTCAGTGGAGCCCGCTTCTGAATGCCAGAGAAAAAGGCCACTCCAGCCCAAATTGTTCAACAAAGCCTGAACTGCCAGACCTTTATTTAGCTTGGCTCGCCTCCATGACCCAGTCCGGCAAAGCGGCGATGGAGGTAAAAAACCAAAGCACAGAGAAAAGCAACAGGGCAACAACATGCACGAGACAGAAATGAAAAGGAGGCTAGTGTGAAACCATTTCTGTGACAATAAAGGATCAAATCCCCTGAGGTTTCCTATGGAGCTTGTTTAGCAGAGCTGAATGAAGGGACAAACACCAGGTCAGTGTAGTAGCTCCGCTGATGATGCAGCATTAGATAAGGGACAGTTCACAGATCACATGACCGTAAACCCCATATTATTATTATATTTTTGTGCTTCATGCAGACACCTTTCACAAGCATTTAAACCTTTGAACGCTGAGCAAAATGGTTTGATTCTTTTCTAAAACATGGGAAAAATACAATGAGCAACTTGGCAAGAAATGTCCTACAAATGACTACAAATTGCAAGAAATGAGAAGATTTAGAAAATTAATTTTGGAAAAAACATTTTTTCCCCCCATTTTTTAAATTTTTTCCCCCCCTTTTTCATGGAAATGTTCTTTTTTGTGCTATTATTTTAGGTTATTTCCTTTTTGTTTTCCACTTTCCTGTTTTTTGTTAGTTTGTTTTCCTTTATGTGCTAATTCTCAGTTCATTTACTTGTTATTTTTTTCACTGCACCATTTTTTATTTATTTGTTTGTCTTTTTTTAAATTTTCAGGAATTTTTTTATTTTCTTGTCTTTTTTTCTTTTCTTTTCCTTTTTTGGGAGTCTGTGTTTTGTTTGTTTGGATTCTGTTTTGTTATTTGCTCATTTTTAGGTATTTTTCTTGTACTTTTCCCCCCACAAGTTCTTGCTAAATTCCAGATAATTTATTTTTATGTTGCCCAGGTTTCAAAGGGTTAATCAGTGATTGACAGAAATAAGGAAGTGGTGACCTGGTTAGAGAAGCAGGCTGGTGCTCTGTATGTTGCCAGTTAAAATACTCAGGCAGGGTGGACAGAATGACTCAGAGACAGTTAGGCTCTTGAGCCAGTCATTGCCCCAGTGGAGCTGTTTAATGGCCTGTTAATGTAAACCAGGGTAGGGCTGAAAATAAACTACACCTGGGAAATTAAAGTGAAGAAATCTTTGCAGTCGCTTTAACACAAAACTCATTTTAGGAAAGAAAAGCATCACAATGCCAACCTGGAAAACGTATTCCTTGCGTAATGCATAATGCTGCCAAAGTCATACACCTCCCCGAGTGAGTCGACCTCGCCGGGCTCCATCTTCAGGAAGTTATACTCCTGTCCTATTCATATACACATAATCAATATGCAAGGAGGAACATCTGGAAGGGTCAGTGAGCACACATGTTTTCACACTCTTTTCAGCACAGTACCTGGTTGGATGTTGTCTCTGATGATGCTTACATGCTCGTCACGGTCCGGACGTGTGTGCTCATGCCAGAAGCCGATCACATGGCCAAGCTCATGCACCACAATGCCAAACTTATCACAATTCTTCCCTATAGAGATAGCCTGAGGGCCACCGCCTCTCCTCCCGACGTAGGAGCAACACCTGCATGGGGCGACAATGTTTAAATCCACATCCTGGAGCAGAACAGACTCTGATTCTTTGCTGTTTGTGAATACCCATCTGTTCTCATGCACTGTTTGTATCAACGGAAAGACGGACTGATATTGTTTTTTCAGGGCCAAAACTGATTCTGAGTATTAGTAGTTAATGAAACCGATAACCGTTATTTGGAACTGATATGCATTTACAAAAAAAAAAGAAAATATTTCACATCATATGAAAATAGATGGAAAACAATTGACGCCTTACACGGAAGAAACAAAATCTATACATTTTTTTAAACACATTAGTAGGGCTAAAACACAAGTAAAGACACTAGCCTACAGGCTGAGGCATTATGTAAGCTCAAGTGCAAATCTGACTGTTGATAAATTAATAAATAACACTAAACAAAAGGTAAAGGTGCCGCGCGTAACTCTGGAGAAATATACTTGATTGTTGAGTCTCATTTCTAGGTCATTAAACAACAATGTTATGGGTTGGTAGTTTGGCAAAATCCCTTGCCCAAAATGTTGGTAATAAATGACCTGGGAATGAAACTCAACAATTAACTATCTTTTCACTCTCAGTTACATACAGCAGTTTCACCCCCCCCCCAAAAAATGGTTAATGAGCACACAACTCACCCACAAGGTCGGTAGGTAAAAACAATGTAGCTTTCTTCAGTCGTTCTCTCGATGAATGTTACACAAGTGTGTTTCTCCCAGTGACGCATCGCCTGACGGAAAATGGCTCTCTGACTGCCTGAAAGGAATTACAGTTTGTCAGCTTCAGCAGGTCAAAACCGCACAAGACAGCGAACACATGCAGACTGTGTGTAGCAGTCAACTCCCCTGTAAGAATAAATCATTTATTGTGTCGATTCAGAACTCACCAGTGAAATTCCCACTGATCACATAAGGAATGATGCCATCTGGCCACACTCGCTCAGGTCTGGAGGTCGCTGCTCTCCTCCGACGATGGAGCCTCTGTCCGTCCGCAGCTCTCCGACTCCTGATGCTCTCATTGGAAGTGGAACTGTTACCTTTAAAAATAATCTGCATTCATCATCATCCCATTATTTGAACAGAATTATTCATAGATCAGTAAATGTGTTCGTGCTTTGACACCTGAGTCTGTGTGGTTGGTCTGGACAGTTTGCTGTGCAGCGTCACTGCTTTGGGCTTCTTTGAACATGCGGAGGTCATCTTCATCGAGGGCGATATCTCCCCAAAAGGCAGCTGAGGCAAACAGATGAACACGCAGATACGCAATACAGACATAAAGATAAAACTGTGAAAAAAACAACAACAATAAATTGATATGTTTGTTACAATTTGAAGCTCTAGCCAGCAGATGGTTGCCTTAGCTGAGCTTAAAGACTTGAAACAGGAGTTAACAGATAACACAATAGATATAAAAATAATAAAATCCCAGCCCAGTTGCCAAAAGAAAATGATGGCACCGTAGGCTACTTTTTTGCAAACCACCAATAAAATAAAATGGCGTGTCATCTAGGTGAGACATCTGCTGAGCTGCAGACCTTTGTCTGAGAACAAGAAACAACAAAATCACTTATGTTTTAAGTCATTATTGTGATTCAAGCGGCTTCTTAGGCTCCAAACGTGGGTTGCACGAAAGTTTTTTTTTTCCCTACCAAGACAGCGCTGCTTTTGCACTGCATATTTTAAGCCAAAAACAAGGTCTTTTCTCAACCATAACCAAGTGTTTTTTGTGCCTAAACCTAACCATACATAAGTTGCAACATCCACTACATTATAACTGCAAAGTAAACATAACCATGGTTTTCAGAAACGTACAACGCCAACTTTTTTTCTGGTGATTAGGTTGCAAAACTTACTTTGCAGCTCATCTACAGCTCAAGAGTTAACATGTTATCTCATTTGTTTCAGTGATACAAAACCCAGTGGGTAAAAAGATGCTGAATTGTTATTGAGGGTTATGTGCAGCACTGATATAAAATTAGGAATTAGTGAGCTTTAGATGTATGTTTTAACTTTTGGACAGAGCCAGACTAGCTGCTTACCCTTGTTTCTAGTTTTTGGCTGTAGCTAAATATTAAATGAACAAATATAACAGTTACATTGATCCTCTTATCCAAAGCTCAGCAAGAAAATGTATTTCCCAAAATGTCACACCATTTCTTTAAATTAATGTAAGTAAGAAAATAGAAATCTTTGTGTGTCGAATTTCAGTCAAATTATTTGCTCTGCACACAAGGAACCAATTTTAGCCGATTTTTAAACTTTATCTTTAAAATCTTTCACCTGCAAACTGGAGCAAAAATTCCCTGCAAGCTTTTCTGTGTCTGTTTGTGCGTTTCTCTGTCCTCAAAGGAGTTCTTGAACGGGGACTCCATGTGTCTGTTTGATCAGCAAATACACCTCCAGAGCACACAAACTGAAACATATTTGAGGATTGCCCAACTACTGTGTCATTTTAAAGAATGAAGATGTGACCTGAATAGTAAATAGTACTTAAATAGTACAAATCATTGTAAAGAATAAAAGAACCATTGTAGGAGCTATATATACATGGCCTGTACTTAAGATGATGTCTGCATAGATGTGTTTCCCCCCAAATTTACACAGCTCTGTTGTAGTACAGTCCTTGGTCAATATGCAGGGATATGTTTTCGTATTCATGCCGAGTCAGCAACTCATTAACCCAGAAGTGACGTCCTCTACATCGGAGCAATGACCTTATGCCGATAAGCTAAAGTATTACAAGTTTTAACAGCTTTACGAAATGAACTAAACATATTTCTCTGCCTGTCACATAATTATAGGAGGAAAATTGTTGTCTTTTAAATGAATCATTGGTGACCGACCATCTGGATCATGATTATTTACTGTGCACTCCAGGATCAGTGTATGTTTGTTTTGTGGTTAGGTTTAGCAGAATGGAGTTCCCAAACATTTGTCTTATCTTTTGTACGAGGCCCAGATGATATTTAACAACATAATGATGTCAGATCTCAGATCTCAGGCTTCCTCTTTTCTACAGAAGCACAAAATGCAAAGTAAGGATCGCCATGAAGAGAGAATGATCACAAACATCAACTAATTTTGCCCTTTGACCCCAAAGTAAGACAGGATTTAGGATGATCTACATTCAACATTATCATTAATATCATTACTCAATGATTTTCTATGCTTCTTTTGTCAAACATATTGCTGCGATTACATGGAATAAGGCGCTAAATGCCTAACTGGATATCATTTTAATAGATGGAAAAATCAGGTAAAGCCTGCAGAAATTACTGGATTACAGTAAAACCCTTCACACATATAAATCAAAAACTTCATTAACTAATTTAGCTCAAAATCACAAACTAAATTAAATACTTCCTGCTACCATAAAAGTGGGGCCATACCTTCTGTTGTATGTTTTTAAAGCCCTGACAGAGACCTGCAGTGGTTGAAACATGTTTTTTATTTACATTTAGTCACCTTAATAAAGGCTTTTTAATATTTACTTACTCACTTTTTATATTTTTTAGAGTGCCTGCATTGCCTTCCTGTGTATGTAAATACTTCTTCCACCACCAAATACTGCAGGACTCAACGTGATAAAACAGAAAGTGGAAGATGAAACCAGTGGATGTCATGAAGTCTTACAATTTCATTGCTTGAGTAGCTACACGAATACTTCAGATAATTCAGACAGAAAATTCGACTAATGTTTGGTTGTTGACAGAAGACATTAGAATCTCAAAAGCTAATCCTGAGGCTCAAATTTGGATTTTCTGGCTCCAATAAATGTCAAAGACAACACTGAGTGCTAAATCTAGGCATCTGAAACTAGGTGACACCCCACACGCATTGGGGCCGTGTTTTTTGTTCCCTCTATGGGATTAACATGTTATTTCCATTATTATGACCTCCTGTATGAATCAGGATCTCGTGTTGTACCAGTCTAGCAGAGCGGCTCACAAGAGTCGTTCCCATTAAATACCTCATTTGGCCGTGTGATGTAACAACCTTTGAAAGTCCAAATGAAAAGACATAGTGGGCCCTGTGTCGGCCTTTGAAGTGAATTCACTCATGCAAAGGGTGACTGTAAATGACTGTCACCCCTGCAGCGTGCACCCCATGCCCTGAAGCCAGAGGGATTTCACCGGCGTCCAGCCGAGGACTGCGCTGGCACGGCCTCAATGACCTCTAGTCTCCAGGCAACTGCCTCGGAGAAGAAGAGTGGTGTGTTTTGGAAGTTTCAGAAGTCACAAGTGAAAAGGGACCCCGACCAGCTGGAGGCCCCCCTAATAACCAAAGTAATTGTTTGCCATTTTAGATGATGGAAAAAATAAAGTTGTATATTTTTGAACATGGGAGGAGGCTCGTTGCAAAGGCATAAATAGGAGACAATTAATGTAGATTTGGCATTTAATTTATGATGCATGATTGAAATCTTGTCAATAACCTGTACATCTAGATATTATCAATACAGTATGTTTCATTGAATCTCTATTTTTTATGACAAACATTTGAAACTTAACTTGTTCAAAACATACAAATGATCACTTTCATCTAAAAATGTGGTATTACATTTACTCAAGTACTGCACCTCAGGAGAATAGTGAGGTACCTGCAGGTCACCTGAGTAAATGCATTTTAAACTATTTGATACTTCTACTCCACAACATTTTTAAAGATAAATATTGTGTTTTCACAACTACATTTATGATACAGCAGTAGTTACTAAAGAACTTTGAAGATAAAATATAATGTTTTGCAGTACATTAAACTACCACATAGTTAAAATCATCTGCATCTCAACTGAAACACTAAAATGCAGAATACACTCAAATGCATTATTATTTGTATTAATGCAATTATATAAAATAGCATTAAATGGGTCATTCTGTCACTTGATGAATACTTTTATTTATCAAATGCAAATGCAATTTGCTGCTAATAATTTATTACTTCCACTTAAGCAAAATTACAGGACTTTATTTGTAATTTTAGTATTTTCATTGTGAGGTAAGCTATTATACTTCCACCAACACCTAGAACTTAAACATTACTTAAGATCTGTTGATGTAACGTAATTTGTCTCAGCCATGATTATAATACACTTGTTTTACTTTACTAGAAAATCAAAATATGAAAGATCACTCACGCTGAAAGACAAGAGCAGTTAAGTATACCTAATATAGCAAGTAAACATCTTAAAATACAGTAGCACATTAAGAAAAAATGAGTTGGACTGTAAAAGTATGAGTTCTTTTGCAGAAACAGCTTAATTAATATGGATTTTTTTTCTCATTTTTACGGTATATTATTATTGTTATTATTATTATTATTATTATTATTATTATTATTATTATTGTTATTATTATTATTATTATTATCATCATCATCAGCAAATATCTCTATTAGCCCACTAAACTGCAAACTGTCTTCCCATGTACATCATTGCGGCTACATTTAACTTTATAAATGTTTAAGCTCACAGTGATAGGGTCTATATAAAGCGGTTGATATTGGCCAAAAACATTTATAGACACAATAATATGCAAAAGATGAATAAATTCGTAGAGGAGGTAAAATTGATTGTACCAGCTTTACAGGGATCCTTGTAGTCGATTTCATCACCGAGGTAGGTAAAATTAGTGTCCTCAAACTCCCAAGCAGCCGCCAGAGAATCGCTCAGAGCGCACAGCAGGAACAGAAATGTTGGAGCGACTTCCATTACTTATGCACAAATATCTACAACAGGTAAAGCTGATAATTGCAGGAGGAGAAAAGAGCGGAAAAAGTAATTTCCTCGACAGCGATGGTGTGATTTATAAAAAAAATACACAGCGCTGTTTTCTCACGTCTCCATTGTGCTGCAGTGAACCGCTGCTGCCATACAGGACCGACAGCAGAGCGCGCACACTTACAGAGAAACACACATCCATGCATCTGCAGCCAGAGAGGTGATCACCTGCAGGCAGATGCTTTATATGCACATTTACGCATTTTCTTTCTTTCTTTCAATTTATGTTTAAAATAGTTTCAGTAAAATGTATTTATAAAACACATTTCATGCCCAAAGTGATTTACAGATTAGCCAGGTCAAGTCAAAGGTCATTATAGTCCAATCACAAAGCATCTCACCATGGACTGAAGCAATAATAGTTTCCATTCAATGTAAATTTTATCAATATAGATTGAAAACAGTTAAGGAAAATATAAATCACAAATCTGTCACAAAGTCAAATCTTTATGTGCATACTGAGATGATACATTTTAAAATTATAGCATATAATTCAAAAGACTAACTTATTAAATATCTCAGACTCTCAACGGGCTATACCACCTGCAGAGTACAATGTCCACTCCACATACACCTCAGTAAATAACAGGGGCTCATTCGTGCAGGACCTAATTAAAGAGCAGAGCTAAAGAACAATTTAAAAAAAGAGAACTTACTGAGTGTGAAGAGCTTAATGTCCTCCTCAGATCATCCATTCCTGTGCATGCCACATTTAAACCTAAATGTAAACAGCTGCATTTACCTAAATTTAGCAAAGCGTCCCTTTTTAGGAGACATAAATCCTGTGCTCTGTTGTTCATCTAAGCTACACAGCACCAGGATGCAGTGATGGCAAGAAGAATATTCAGTTTCCTCTATGAAGTGTGTTTTTATGTTGGCACAAACAGAGAGGACTACTGCCATGATTTTTTTTTTTAATTTGGGTGAAAGGCCCAACTTCTGTCACTTCAGTTTATTTGGTTTGGTGTCAACTGATTTTTTTTTTATTAAAGCAGCTAATGCGAGGTTGTGCTTTGCAATTATTAACTCAGTCCTCTTAAGTCCGATGTGGCATTTAGGTCTTAAAATAATGAGTATCTGTTTTAATGGCTGTAGATTTAAGGACCCAAATTAGGAGGCAGAGTTTAGTTGAAAACATAAGTGTGAGATTATTGTCAGTGAGTTGTTCAGTCCGGTAGAGGGTTCTTTGTTGCTGAGGTTTCAGGCTGGAGAGGAGGGTCTGTGAGGCAGGTAGGTGTTGCAGAGCAGACTGAGCGGCCCCAACTGGAGAGGTCCTCAACAGAAAAACAGGACTCAAAAACAGTGCACTTGGAAAATATTCACGTTTTTTCAAAAGTTTCAAAGTCGGCCTGAGCAGAGTACCACATAAGGTAAATGGACAGTCTGGCAACAAGTGGAAGACTGAACCAGGCTTTTATCCAGCAGAGAGTGCAGGTGGTTTGATTAAAGATGAGCAGCAGGTGTGCAGACTTGAGTGATGGCAGGAGACCTGGAAGCCACGCCCAATTTCAGACAACAAACACACACAAGAGAGACACACAGGAACGTACAAACACAAATGCACCCTGACACCATCAGAGAAGATTGATACCACACCTACTGTATGTGTACGTTGAACGTATTCTAATTCTTAGGTTGTCAAATAGTGATGCTTTGTCACGACCCTACAGGCATCTTACACTGATGCATGAGGCACCCTTTGGTGTTTGTATGAAACGCATCAGACTTTAAACTCACTCTGATGTAAACCCATTTGCACCAATGTTAGATGCACAGAGCGTGGTATAAAGAGCGAGAGAGTTTGTGAAGGCTGGAGGTCGACAGACAAAGGACTTTCACCCAGGATGCCACTGTTTGTGTCCTGAGTAAAACCAAAACTGAACATGCTTTTAACCATACCAAGATTTTTCCCAAATCAAACCAGGTACATACATAAACTAGCATGTCCAAAACTGACGTTGGGAGTGAAAAAGTGTTCAGACGGTGCTCAAAATATTAATTAATTTACTTCTGCATCTTAAATAAGTATGACCAACATAAAATCATTAATCTTCTTCCAAGATAAACCCAAAAAGAAATGGCATAAAATAAGCAGTCCTAACGTTTTTCCTTTCTAATCCTTAATCAACCGAGAAACTGTACAGAAATGAACCATAACTTATTTTTTTCTTCCAGCTGTCTAAATTCCTGTGTAACTTTCCGTTTCTTTTTTAAATCCCCAAAGGTTTCACTATGTTTGACATTTGACATGCAACAGGTATTTAGTGTTACTTTAAGATAATGATTATTTCACTTTAATTGTGGTTAAGTTCTTGCTTTTATTGTAAATAAAGTTAAGTAGATGACCAAGTACAGTGACTTGGTGCATGTATTTACCACTAAGTGGCACTGACGTGTAGGTGTTGAATTGAGTAAACCTGCAAGAAAAGTGAAGGAAAAACAAACAAAAGTATTAAATGTGTGATGAAAGCTGTAGGATCATTCAGACAAACACATGAGAGAAACACAGTTTATTATGCAATTAGACTTTTTTTTTTTACAAATTGTTGAGGTGAACTGATGGCAGTGTGTGCTCAAAAGATTAAGTGTGGAGAGAGAGAGTGAGCCGAAGACTCAGTCCCAACAGCTTCACTCCTCCTCTGCCAGCGCACATCTGCTGCTGAGGAGATGGGACACTGATCCAGAGAGGAGCATTAATGCCTTGGAGATTGCTCTGTGCAGCATGGCTGACTGCACCGGTGTGCTGTGAGAGGAGAAGTGGACCAACATCTCCAGCTGGAGACTATTTATGTTTACCCTCTCTTTGCTTGAGCTGGTGCTTTCTCTGAAACCTGGGGTGATGTCCCACTGCTGGTGCAGGCAGGTCCTGCTCGGTGTGGAACTGGGCATGCTGGTGGCAGTCCTGGTGGCCGGCAGTGCAGGACAGATGCATGACAGGAGGGAGGCAGGGTCGTCCTGCTACGGAGGATTTGACCTCTACTTTGTTTTGGACAAGTGAGTGCTACTACTTTTACTCAGCTTTTAATACTTGGTGCATGACTCATTGAAGACGCAGGTGCAACCATTCAAGATGATCTCCAGAGGCACTAATCGGCTACTTGCATTACAAATACTTGCTACTGTACTTTAACTAGCAGCTTTAAAAGTAAAAGTTGAGAAAAATGAAAACAGAAATGATTTTGGGCTGCAGATGAAGACAAAAAGAATCATGTGACTTTGAATCAAACTTCCATAACTAGTTCTTTTGAATCCAGCTGGCACATGTGGTTATAATGTATGTTTATTTTGAAATGTGACCTGTCCAGCTCTTTCTGCTCAAGGCAGCAGGTAGAGGGGTTTGCTAAAGGTTAAATGAAAAAAGGAAAGAGAATGGATTACTCATTCAGTTGTCAAATCTGTTGAATTCTTGGGATACAGCGTGTGGTGTGTATCTACCATTTTAATGCACCATCATTTTCCAGTTTTTGAAACTGAGGAGTAAACAAAGCTTTGCATTTTATGGTCATTCTGTCCCACAACAAACTATAGCTGCCCTAAAATTCATTATCATTTCATTAATTTGAGCTATTAAGTGTCAGAAAATAGTGAAAACGCCCATTGCGAGTCTCAAGTGATGTCTTCAAATGTCTTGTTTTGTCAGACTAAGTGTAAAAATCAAATAAAACTCAATATTCAGTTGTCAATCAGAGAAAAGCAGAAAATCATCACACTGGAGAAGCTGGAGACAGAGAATGGTTGGCACTTTGCTTGAAAATGACTTAAAACAATGAATTGTTCATCATAATTGTTGAAGATTATTTTTTCTGTCAATGAACCAATCAATTAGTTGACTAAATGCAACATGGTGTCTTTTTTTTTTTTTTTAACCAAACAGGAGCCGATTTTTAGAGATTTTAATACCCAGGAAGCTCAGGCATAAGGGTTAAATTACAGTCCATTAAACTGTCATGAAGCAGATGTGAAGCTCCTGAACATGTCACGTGAAATCATGTGTCAGTGTATTGTTGTTTTGGGCAGGTCAGAGCATACTCCTGGAACAAAACGGCAGTTTTCTCAACTCTCTCTTAAAAGAACCATTCAGGGACAACAATTTAAAGGGACAGTCCACTCCAGAATCAGAAATACATATGTTTGCTCTTAACTGTAGTGCTACTTATCATTATAGATTGCTTTGGTGTGGGTAGCAGAGTGTTGGAGATATCGGCTGTAGAGATATTTGCCTCATCTCCAATTAAACGGAACTAGATGGCACTTTTTTTTTTTTTAAAAAAAAAGGGGAAAAAAAGGTAAAACTTATCAACAATGCCTCTTTCATGACTTGGTTACTCAAGATAATCTACAGACCCTGTTTCATATAGGAATTATTGTCTTTTTGGAAGAACTACACCAGCAAACTTTCATAACACATGCAGGAAACGTTCATCAACTCATGGACCTGAGGCTCGTGACAGTGTGAGATGTAAACATTTCTGGTGTCCTTCTTGGCTTAGCTGTAACATTAGCTAGCTCAGTGGTGCTAGGTCAGCCGGCAGTAGATGCAAGCTCTCTTTTTTGCAGTGATACAGGTGTTGTCAGGTAAGAAGAAAATAGATTACTACTCACTACTCACAGTAAGATCTGAGGATTAGCTTTATTAACCGGGACATGATTTATGGAAAGAGACATTCTTGTTGAGTCTCTCCAATGTAATTTTTGGGGCTTTAAGCACTACAAGCTGAGAATGCAAACATCTCTAGCCGATATCTCCAAGACTCGGCAAGTCACATCAAAGCAGTTTAGAGTGATAAATAGCTCTCCAGGTAAAAGAAAACATGTATTTTTGACTTTGGCTTGAACTGTCACTTTAAAAGTAGTGAGAGTCCACAAAAAATGTGTTTACAGAGGGATAAATCATTTGCAAAATGCTGATGCGTTCACTTCAGTGATAAAGTGCACTGCAGGGATTCCTGTTGTCAAAGTTCGGCCACGTTTCAGCGGCAGGAGCCCACATTTAGCTTCAGCTCTCTCTGCTGCAGCCTGCAGAACCCTTTCTCCATTAGAGCCAGATGTTCCAAAGATCCTGAGTTTTTGGCTGTCTCTGCACTGGGACTCACATCACAGGATAAATGAAAACATAAGAAGGGAAAAGAAGAGAGGCAGTGCAGCGTGAGAAGAGGTTTTGCATATTTGCCTCAAAATTCTCTTTAATTGCTGACTTCCTCTTTAAATGCTGCATTCTTCTTTTGATTGTTATGTTGAGTTCACACCTGTTTTCAAAATTAAGGCTTGACATAAAGCTAAGCTCGTCTGAGAGAAGGACGTGGCACTTTTTGTTCTTTGTTTAGCTTTTACAAAATTAGCTGTAAAGCCACATGAGAAGAAGTTGAAAAACTAGACATTAACACTCACAAGGAAATACAGAGGCTAAAACTCACTGGCCACTCTAAATGTAGGGTGTAAATCATAAGTTTCATCTTGATATGATGTATTGATTCTTTGGACAACTATATTGATATTTACTAATATTAAAAGTCTGCCACCATGCAGTTTCGATTAAATTTTGTGGCCTGCGATCAATATGTAATAAAATCAGTAAATATCCTCATCACTCTGAAACTGATGCTACATGACCAGAGAAAAATGGCTGTGGCATTTGCTTTTGCTCAAGAGGTAAAAATACCTACAGAATGTGCTGTATGGCACCAAACCAATAAACGCTCACGCTGGTGGGTGAGGTAAAGCAAGCTTGTCCATTTTGACACGGGAAACGATTTGGCAGCTGGCTGGTGTAACAATCTTGAGTTACAGTTATCAGTGGGATAAATCTTGTTTCTGAAATAGTTGGCACAGTAACATAATTTTGGTTTATACTTCATCAGCAGTGCCTTTTTTTTACAATTTCAGCTCAAGATTCTCATTCTCAGATCTTTTTACAGTACAGGAAACAGTGTTAAACAGTGTGCTGTGTTTGTTAAGAGAGTTAAAGAAACAAACAATACAGTAACAGAATCTTGGTTTATATTCTAGCAGCACTTCTTTGTTTTACAGCTTTATCTGAGTTTGGTGTGCGTTTTAGAGAGAGAGAGAGGGAGGGAGAGAAGGCGGGTCTCTCTTGATCCGCTTTTATATTTATTGTCGCCACGGTGACAGGCATATGAAAATGCAGAAGTATTGTCTGTAGTTCAAGCAACAGGCCTACAGCCAAAGAAAAAAATGTTGCAAAACGAGTCATCCAGTTGGTTTAAGCTTCGAGGTGAGCAGGGAGATCTGGGCGCTGGTGCAATGGACGGAAGTTCACACGAACTACCAACATTGTCATGATTGAACGCTGTTTGAAAATCAGTGAAGTAATTATTTGGGAATCCAACATTAAATCCTCTAAGTACCCTTTCAATGGTTTACAGCAGAGACCTGACGTGTGACCTGCAAATTGCAGTGTTCCTTCTGGTTACAACACATGAACAAGTTTTGAGTCAATGTTTGTTCTCAACTTTCTACATAGGAGTCATGAAATTGAAAATATATACTACTAATACTGCAAGATGATCAAAGTAATTGGTTTTCCTTGAATCTTCCTCTCAGGTCAGGCAGTGTGCAACATTACTGGAATGAGATATATTACTTTGTTGACCACCTGGCTCATAAGTTTATCAGGTAAGTCCTCACAGACACATCAGATTTAAATATTTTTTAAAAAATGATTGAATGTAAAACACTAAAGTTGTCCTTTCTTTTATACAGTCCTCAGCTGCGGATGTCCTTTATTGTGTTTTCAACAGAGGGGAGGATTCTCATGGCACTAACAGAAGACAGGTACAGACACATCTGTTTTAGTTTTTTATATATCTGGTCAATTTGATCCTTGTGTGATCTCATTTCATTTTCATAAATGTGCATTTTAATTTTCTGGAATACGTCACCTACCAGAGACCAGATTCGGGCCGGACTGGAAGAGCTGCGCATGGTGCAGCCAGGTGGAGACACCTACATGCACAGAGGTTTTCAAAGAGTAAGCCATCTGTTAAGTCAATGGGAAAAAGATCCTCCTTACCCAACAGTATGGCATCTAACTTTAAAAAACAGGCCCATTTAAATTTATTGTCACTGACGCCTCTTAACTTCTCTCTCAGGCCAGCGAGCAAATATACTATGGGACTGGCGATGGTGAGTTTTCCTTTTTAACACTTAATCATTCCTTCTGCTGGTGGAGTCTTTTTAACTGTTCATCAGAACTCAGTGCAAACATATGGTGCAGTCATCAACTCAAGACAGAAAGAACAACAAAATTCGACTGCTCTTTCCGTCACGTGACAATTAGGTTCAAAATATTAAAAAAAAAAAAAAAACAATAAAAAATGGATTTCACTGGATGAGATGGATATTGTACCATTATTTAAAAAAGATTTTTTATTGTGATCCATCTCTGACTTTCAGGTTACCGGACAGCCAGTGTTATCATCGCTCTGACGGACGGTGAACTGAGAGAAAATCAGTTTGACCTGGCACAAAGAGAGGTGACTGGAAATCCAGTTAGGGTGTCAGTGTAATCTAACATTATATTAATGTATTTTTCTTGCTATCCTCTTCTCAAACTGATCCTTTCCCCAGAAGCCAGTATAAGAATGCATTACGCATACTTCTTATTTTTACCCTCACCATGTTACTTTAAATATAACATAAAATCAGAAAACTAAATCCTCACTGAATTACTTACAGCAGGAAGATATTGCTGTGTTGTCCTCTTCGGGAAAA
Organism: Plectropomus leopardus; assembly: GCF_026936395.1. NCBI lineage: Eukaryota > Metazoa > Chordata > Actinopteri > Perciformes > Serranidae > Plectropomus > Plectropomus leopardus. Next base: position 15,942,370 of record NC_142195.1, on the reverse strand, counting down.
CGTCCAGGCTTGTTGTGCTTGTGGCCACATGACTCTCAGTGATGTCACAGCAGATGTGTTCCAGCTGTCAGTGGCATAACAGAAGTCACATTACTGACGGAGGCGTTCCCACAAGTGGAAAAAGCTTTAAACTTTCGATCCATAAAGTGCAGTGCCACCGCACTTTTCTAACCATTGTGATTCACTGAACAGTCATCATTTTACTGAAGCTTCATGTTGTTTGTTTAAAGAGACAGATCACCCCCAAATCAAAATTGCATATGTTTTATCTTACCTGTAGTGCTACTTATCAGTCTTGATGTAAGTTTCTAAGTGCTGGGGATATCGGCTATAGAGATGCCATAGAAGGAAGCGTGCATCTACTCATCCATGCGAGGCTTGTGTTTGTGACAATGCAAGATATAACCATTAATGGCGTCCCTCCTTAGCTGTAATGTTACCAGGATTTCTGGAAAGAGACATTGCTGTTGTGTTTAACATATTTTTTTTTGGTGCTTTGAGCACCACATGCCGAGTGACATCTAGTTTCATTATATCGGAGAGAAGGCAGACATCTCTATACCTGATGTCTTCAGCACTCTGCAACTCCCATCAAAACAATGTAGACTGATAAACAGCACTACTGCTAAGAGGAAAAATATGTGTTTTTGATTTTATGGTGAAATGTCCCTTACGTGTCTTAGGCTAGCAGAGCGCGCCAGTTAGGTGCCACTGTCTACTGTGTGGGAGTGAAAGACTTCAATGAAACCCAGGTAAATGAGTTTGTCAACCAAAAAACAAGTTAACCAGTGAATGAATTAATCAATCCAAACTGTAAGATATATAATCAGCTAATCATTCAGTCATATGTCCTCACAGCTTTCAACAATAGCTGACAGTAAGGACCACGTCTTCCCTGTGAATGATGGATTTGAGGCGCTACAAGGGGTCATTGACTCGGTATGACAGACACTTTTATAACAGAAAAATGATTAAATACCTCATTGAATAATTTAATCTACTGTACCTTTAGTTCAACTTCTTATGTTGTTATTTTTCCTTTCAGATTCTGAAGCGATCCTGCATCGAGATCCTGGCTGTGGAGCCGTCCAGCATCTGTGAAGGAGGTAAAGATGCACAAGAGAAAACAAACACCTGTGTTATTTACAGTATATCATATTTAGTTTAGATAAAATGCTGCACCTGAAAGTTACAAAAACAAGTACATGATATACAGTAAATACATTATCAGATTACATAAATGACTCTGCATCAGCTTCTTCAGAAATACACATTGAATAAACTACTGTCAGGACAAATGACATTGACGTTTATTTTAATCCCACTGCAGAATCTTTCCAGGTGGTCATTAAAGGAAACGGTTTCCTTCACGCCCGAGACGTACAGAAAGTTCTCTGCAGTTTTCGCATCAACGACACAGTCACTTTAAGTAAGTGCATGCTACGATTCACAAACACTGATGCACTACAATTTTAAATTGTGTCCTTTATAAAATGTATTTTTCGTTTTTTGTGACTTTTTAACTGCATTATTACATATTTGTACATAAACAATCAGATGCCCCACATCAAATTTTCACCTAAACTCTGCATTCCCCCTCAGCAGAAATGTTGGCATTGTACGTTTCTACAAACCACTGATACATTACTTTTGTACTCTATTATGTAGTAGATATGATAAAACTTTACATTTCAACAATGCTGAATGTGTGGTTAAGTTTAGGGCACAGACCCACTTGATTATTGTGAAGAAAAGATCTTTTTTTTTTGCTTAAATTATTCATTTTAGCACTACCATGGCTGTAAACACAGCAATGTCTTGTTAAAAAAAACTACAGCTTTGCATGGCGATTCCAGGTTTGAAAAACAGCAGGGGAGTACTTTACACCTCGATGTTTGGTGCCTAAAAATTGCTGGAAATGCAGGAAAGGGTCTCTAAAATACAACTGGTTTGGTTGTTTGTTGGTCTTGAACTTTGGTCTGCAGCTTGGCAGGCATCTTGCCCTGATGACATGCAATCAACCATCCCTCCAACTCCAGAAAACAAAATCAGCTCATATATTATGATACTTTAGAAACAATGATGTGATAAATATGAAATGCACAAAGTAACACATTTATGGTTTGCAGAAAACTGCAATGCCGACATTTTCTTCTGGCAACTGGGCTGGAATATTGGACTAAACAATTATCAGTTCACCAGACACATATTGCTGTGTGTCTGCTGGATGTATAAACAATCAAATAGCAACTTCACCATATTAACTTTACAAGGCCATGTGCTTGTTGTGGAGATCTGAAACCAACAGTATAAAGGCTGCAAACTGGCTCTGTCCAGAAGTAACATAATCCATGAAAATGATCACATATTGCTTAAAAATTAAGGTAGGGCATTTACTGTAAGTACAGACGTACAGAGGGTGGACTGAATCAACGTTTTTCTTGACAGAAGAATGTAAATGTATGTGTGAATAAGCTCTGTATTACGTCCTCTGTTGTCCACGTTCTGCTGAAGTGATCGACAGAAGAGGACAACACTGTAGGTGTGTGAATACATACTATTAATAGACAAATACAAAAGCAGCAGTTCGGGGAATTTCACTCAACAGCCATTTACATCATTGTTACAAGTTTGTTTTGGCCATGCAGACAGAGCTGGGTGGAGGGGGGTTAGAGCAGCTCTTTGTGGCAGACAATGATTTAAATCCCCATCCTCCCCAAAAACCATCAACACCATCTTCCCGCTCTTTGAATCAGCTGGTATAACGCTCAGCGCTTCTCAGATGTCTGCAGGGGAATGTGGATCTCATCAGGCACGAGCCCTGTCTTTGCACACACTAGACACTCACTCAGCCAGGGTAAATAAACCACAACCCTCTCTCATTTGCTTCATTTTCCATAAGGAGAGGAAGTCCAGGGATTTAATAACAAAAAGAATATTTTGAGGCATGAATCTCCTGAAGTTTGAGGACTGGAAGAGAAAAATCAACTTTTTGTTTTGCATCACTTTCTCTTTCACCAGTGATCGTGGCCTATCTTGCATACACTGCATACGCTCAAATCTCATAATTACAGCATATCGTGATACAAACTCTCATTCTATTTCCACAGTGAAAAGACCTTTGGTGGTGAGAGATACGTACCTTTTGTGCCCAGCTCCTGTTCTGGAAAAAGTGGGAACGTAAGTGATTAATGATACAGAGACATGGCTGTCTGGGTTGGATTAGACTGAGGCGCTAACTGTCAGCAAATTATCATCATTTTTATTTATATTTGCTACCATTTCTAAAGGTCTGCCACGCTCCACGTCAGCATGAATAACGGCCTGAGCTTCATATCAAGTTCCGTCACAATCACTGCAGTCACTTGTGTAAGTATGCAATTTACACAAGACGGATGATACAAAAAAGCTGAACTCACACATTATAGCTAAATGTACTCGGTGAACTTCAGTCTAGACTTTGGCTCATTTTGTGACTCCCCCTTCTAGTATGATGTTGTTGGCCATGTGGGATCAGTGCATCACAGAAACTCTTTTCTTCTTGGATCAGCTGTCTCTTTCATTTATCTTTGAAGAAATGTCTGCTGTCACACATGTTTGCAGCTGCAGCAGTTTGACCCTCTGACTCAGCTCGCTGCATTTCATTACAGTGACCTTGACGCTGACAATATGTTATAAAAATTGAAAGTAACCCATAATGTTCTCAGCAAATATTTCCACTCTGCTAAATGCTGTTGAAAAGACATAGAAGAGGCCGATGAGTAGTTGTCTAAAGCACTTATGCAGTTTTGGTTGAAAAGAGATATTAAATACAGTTGGCAAACTGTAATCATAATCATAAATAAACCTAAAAAATGCCATTATTATTATTGTTATTATTATTATTATTATTATTATTATTATTATTATTATTATCACAACTGGTTATAATTCTGGTTCTCTTGATTTCATTACTTTCAAATGCATAAGAAAGTGGAAAACTAAAATGTAATATAAGTGTTAAATAGACTATATTACTGTCGACTGTTGTAGTTTCTGTATAGTGTTAGACTATCTTTAAAAATGTCAGTAAAAAGTATGGTATGTCATAAAAGTCATAAAAACATCATAGTGTGTGCGCTTTTAGAGTGCGGCCCTTAGTTGTATGCTGGCTGTCACTCATTTAAACACACACAAAATGAAAATATAATGTTGTCTCAAAGTAACATCATGTTCTTGAAAGTTGTGCTCAGGTTGGGTAAGTTACGGACCTTCAAATGTAGGCCTAATCTATGCAGGAATTGTTGGTTATTGTTTGTGAACAGTATCACTACTAAAAGTGAAAGTGAAAACAAACCCCAGCTTTGTTTTTTTTTTTCTATGCTGTGACCACAATTTTTACAGCTTCCTCTTGCCCCGACCTTAGCTGCACACTGTGTCCTTCAATGCAGCAAAATAAGAAGAAAATACAGGCGGAGAGCGGTGTCTCTGCAGAAAAATACAACACTTCACACTCTCAATGGGTCATAAGGATGATTGGGAGGGACTATCTATCTATCTATCTACATTTAGGCTTTTAGGTAAAACTCACCCTCTTCATATTCTGTCTCTTTTTTCTCCCTCTAGTCTGATGGGACGTTTGTGGCCATCGCTCTGCTCATCCTGCTGCTCCTGCTCACCATCCTCCTGCTCTGGTGGTTCTGGCCTCTGTGCTGCACTGTGGTATGACGGCCATCTTGGATCCTGTCAGTGAAAAACAAACAATAGTGTCTTTGAGGCTTACGCTGCATATTTCTTTTTCAAATTTGCAGGTAATTCATGAGCCTCCACCTCCAGTAATAGAGGACGTGTCTGTAAGTGATTTTTGTCTTTACCTCATAATGAAACAATTATATAAAAGTCTTGGCATTTATGTTGATGTTTTAGTATTGGTTTAGTATTAATTTACTCATTTGTTAAGCACAGCGCATCTGCCCAGCTACAGTCTCAGCAATTTGTTTCCTTCTTGAAAACTTGAATACTGTTTCCTTCCTCTGCAGGATGATGAGGACGGTTTTCCGAAGAAAAGGTGGCCCACAGTGGATGCCTCGTATTATGGAGGACGTGGAGTCGGAGGCATCAAGAGAATGGAGGTAGAAAGAGATAATTGCAACATAGATGGCAAATGAATTAATATGTAATAATGCACTGGCACTTAGTGTTTTAAATATTTTCAGATATATTAAACTTCTTCGTTTGCCAAATTCACTTTATTCATTTCACAATATGTTTGATTTAAAGCTGCTATAATCATGAGAGGTTTTTCTTACATTGAATCAACATCAAACATGTCTTTGTAATGTAACTAAATACTGCTTCTTTCAATATCAAATATGATATCTTCAAAATATTCTAATAAAATCCACTGCATGTGATCATCAGCTTCAAGTTCACAGATGAAAAACACATGATGGCCTTGAATCAAGCACTTGGCTAGTTTTATAGAGATCAAACACAAATACAGCAGGAATACAGAGGGATACAGGAAACGACTCATTCCTTAAAAAAGATGACTATGCAAGTCCATGCTGGAAGTGACTGAGTCACTTTGTTTTTGTGACTAGTTTGGAGATCCAGCAAGAGTCAAGATGAGGCCATCTGGCCAGTAAACTGAAAAAAAGAACAGATTTAGCAAATGCCCAGAGGCTATGATGTGCTTTCTGTTAGTGAGCTTGCATGACTCGGTTGTGGTTGTTATACAACAGGACAGTGTTTTCGGTTTTTGGCATTGTGCACAGGAGAAATGAAGGTCCTGTCAGTGAAATCTTGTGCAATGACTAGGACTTTACAGCTCTAGATGGTAAAAGAAAAATAATGTCAATCTCAGTATCTGTGAGGAGAAGGTGGCAAAGGAAACCAGTGGAAAGAAAAGTTCAGAGTCATGCGATTTCTTTTGTAATAAGAAAAGGCAGTCAGACATCTTCAACAACAGGAATGAGACATCCGCAAATCAAGAGGGACCAGATGTGTCTATTGTCTGAGAGGAGGAAGGTCAAGGAGACAGAAGTCACCCTCTCAGTGTGAAGTGCTTTCCCGACTGGTAGTGCAGTGTGAGCAGTCTGTGCTGTGAACTCGAAGCCTTGAAGCGGCACCGCTTCCAAAGAGAGCAGTGGAAAATATGCACAACTTCATTTAAGTGCTTTCTCTGCCAAGTTAAAGCCTTCATGGCTTCTCTGTGGCAGTTGCGAGGGAGTAAATCTGAGTAATGAACTTCCAAGGTCCCTTTGACAGAGCTGGTTTCATTCTTGATTTGATGGATTGTTCTTGTCATTTACTTTGGTGTTTTTCAAGGTAATTATGAAGGAAACCTGGAAAAAAATGCTTTTAGTGAAACTACTTTACATTTGAGAAGGCAAACTACCTGTGGCAGTATGTCTCTCACTGAATTTTCAGATTTTATGCTATAAAAACAGGCTGAAAAGTAGGCTAATTGCTGTTCTCCGAGAGACTTAGGAAAAAATCACAAATCTGAAACTCTGGAACATAAATGGACACAATTAAATTTAAGGCAAGGGAGCCAACTTTTGACTCCTTGTGGATTTCAGAGGACTGGGTTCAATTAACAGCTATGTAGACATGCTACCAACATCTGGATATGTAAAGAAAGAGTAATTTTTATTTGTAAAAATAAAGCAGCAAGTTGTTGCAAAGACTGACATCATTCATTTACAACAGTTTAGGTCATTTAATGCAGAGGCATCTGCAAAACGGTTCTCCTTGAGCTCACATTATCAGCTGATGTGATTACATCGTGTTGATATCACAAAATAGTGATATAGGAATGATGCAAGACTATGAGTCTCAGAGCGGCTTTGTGAGGCTCTACGCCGGCACAGCTCTGTTTTAAACTAAATGCTAAAAATCAGCATGCTAACAGGCTGACAGTGACAATGTTAACATGCTAATGTTTAGATTGACTAGATAGACTATAGTGTGGCAAGTTCACCATATTTTTTTTCTATTGTTTCAGCATGTTTATAAGCATTAACTGCAAAGTACAGCCGAGGCTTATTGGAATTAGGCATGGGTGCTATCAAGGTATCACGGTTTACCATGGTATTTGGGAATCCCAAAGGTATGATTTTCAGCACTCAACAGATGCTGCTGTTGCTTTTAAACTGATACGAAGATGCTGTATTCAGGCGATGTATTGTAGTGCACAGCACTGACCACCAGAGGTCACTCTCACGGTGGTGACTGTGAGTGGTGGGAATAACATTACAGGACTATTAAAAAGAGAAATACATCGGCCCCTGTTTAGAAGTATTTTGGGTTTAGTCGAAACTATAATGTTGAGGCAGCCAACACAAAAGAAGCAGTGTGCAGTTTCACATAATTTACGTTTAACCCACAAATATGTAGGTATACTGGTATGAGTATAACAATGTTTGGAGGATATTATACACAAACAGAATTACAGATAAGACAATATCATACATGCATACAGACTGTCATGTATCTAATGCCCTGGTGAAATGTCAGGAAGGTATGAAGGTATGGAAAAACTGTTACCCCCCAAGCCTAATGGGAATGTCATTCTATCTATCATCTGGGAACAACTGATGTTAGTACATAATTTCTTGGTGATACATCCAGTGGTTGTTTAGATACTGTATTTCTGTCTGGACGAAAGTTGTGGACCATTAGAGCCAAACTGCCAAGATGGCCAAAAATAATTAGAAACACTGCCATTCTCTTCTTTTAGCACTGTAACCAAATATCAAGGTTGATTTAAGAGTTCCCATTTAAGCCAATTTTATTCAAAATGAGTGCCTCCTATTTGTCACCGCTTGCAGCACAGTGCTGAGAGAATTGTTTCTGTTCAGGTCCGATGGGGAGATAAAGGCTCGACTGAAGAGGGAGCGAAACTGGAAAAAGCTAAAAACGCTCGAGTTGTAATGCCTCCAGAAGAGTTTGAGCCACCACGACCTTACTACAATGGACACAAATCTATCCCCTCTCAGAAGTGGTACTCTCCCATCAAGGTGCTCCACTTATTGACTTTTGTTTCATTTATTTGAGTTATGTTATTGGTTCATTCAGTCAGAAAGTTTGTGATTTGGTGTTAAATTTATTTTGTGTTTGAGTCATTGAATTTTCACTAGATGTCTATTAATATTTTTGCTTAAAAGTATTTAAAAAAAATTATTATTATTTGGCTTTAAAATTCCTTTTATATAATATATAATAATTCCTTTAAATATTTTTTTTCCAGAGCTCTCAACCACATCTCATGCACTTCCTCTTTGCTCAGCTGTAACATAGTTGTATAACTGCTACCAAATGTATTTAACTGCATGGTTCACATAATGTTAACATATGTAATATGATGACAGTTCCAGATGTTTTAAAACTTAAAGACTCTTCCTCACAATGGGCTCTATCAGCCATAATCTAAAAAAATCATACTTTTAGTGTTCCTGGGAATGATGTGTGACCAGGAAATAGTTAATAAAATGTGTTTCCTAACATATTAGTCAGCTGGATGGACTGTAATAGGAACCAGACATGAACTGAGCTAACCCCTGAATATGGATTCTGTTGAGCGGGTGTTATTTCTAACAAAATACATTCTTTGTTTATCTGTCGCTCGAACAAATAAAGCTTCCTATGCAAGAATCAAAGAGAAACATCTGGAGCAAAAAGTACAGATACAGTCTGGCAGAGTCACAAATATAAACACATAAACTTTGCTTGCTAGTCGGATTTTAAAGGACTGATTTTGCTGTGCAGCTGGCCGCTGCACACAAATGATGCTAATATTCTGGCTGTTGTCAGTGCAAAGGAGGACTAGGGCCATATTCAAAGAAAAACTAAAATTGTGAGAATAAGTTCATACAATTATGAGAACAAAGTCCTAATTTTGAGGAAAAAAGCAATAGTGTTATGACAATAGTCGTTAATTAATTAGATTAAGATTATTCCATTTTACAAGAAGAAGTCTAAAATTACTAGAATAAAGTTGTAATTTCAAAGAAAAAAAAGTCATAATATTACAAAAATAAAGATGTAATTTAATGAGAATACAATTATTGTATATTGTATGTATAGTTATTGTTATTATTTGGTAACAGTTTTTCATAATATTACATGATTAAAATAGTAAATTAGTAGTACAGTAGAAGAAGTTGCATCTTAAGGCTGGAAAGACAGGTGACATTTAATCAGCTAATATTAGGATTTTTTCTCTAATAGAAGTAGGACTTATTCTTGTAGTACTGTTTTTTCTTGAAATAGTATGATTTTATTTTCACTAAATTCCAACATTATTCTCATAATATTATGACTTTTTTTTCTCAAAATGATGACCTTAATCTCAAAACATTTTATTTATTTATTTTTTTACTTTTATTTTATTTTTTTACATTTTTGATTTAAATGTGGCACTAATACTCAGGCGTATGTTAAAGAGCACTTGTACTCTATACGGTTATTTATTTGGACCGTCTTCTGTGATCATCTTCCTGCAGGGCAAACTGGATGCGCTGTGTGTATTCCTGAGAAAAGGCTATGACAGAGTGTCTGTGATGCGACCTCATCCTGGAGACAAGGTGAGAGATATCGACAAGCCAAAAATAACAGAATAATGGAAAGTTGAAGCGTGATGTTGTGACTTCCTCTGAGGAATTATGAGCTCTTTACAGCTGTTAGATAAGAGCACATTCATTCAAAACAAAGCAATTAATAAAATTCTGAACTAACTATGTCAACTTTTGGCAGGCAGATGTGTGTGAATTTGCCAGAGCTTAAAATCATGACCTCTGGAAATGATTGATAGAGGAAGTTTGGAGGAAAGGATCAAACTGGGAAGTTAGAATGTTATCTGAATGACATTAGATGCACGTAATCCACGGACTAAACATTTTTAAAAGCTAAAGCTGCACCAACTTCAAGCAAAAGTGGCATAGTGAGTTGACAAAGGTAAAAAGAACTGCAGTATTGTCTGGAGGAATGCTCCTGTCTGCAGAAGTCATTTAGAGTAGATGCTGCCTGCCTCCTCCAGCTCTCAGCGTCAGCTCGACTGGGCTGGCAAGAATGCTGTTTCCTTCCATGACACTCGCGAATGGAGGAATTTCCTCTTTCCATCTGCTGAAAGCTGTACCCTACAAAGCCTGCCAATCCCTGTGCCACAGCAGATCCAGGAATGTCTGCAGTTTCTTGTCATTACAGATTTTCTTTCAATCTCACGCTGCAACAGATTTTTAGGTAATTCTCTTGTACTTTTTTTCTTTTTTTTTTTTTTTACCAATTTCTTGCTAATTTTTGGATCTTTTCTATTTGCTTATTGCCTTCTTCACATGTTTTTTTTTAAAGAAATCATGCCACCTTGCTCAGGTTTCAAAGGGTTAAGTTCAAAAACAAAACCTATGCAATAACCTTGTTGTTGTTCTTTATTACAGGGCAAGTGCATAAACTTCACCCGAAGCAAATCCTACCCTCCTCCTCGCTACCCAATCTACAACCATCCCTCCACGCCTGTCTACTCTTTGCCCCACAGTTTCCGCCATCACCCTTCAGAGGGCGACCACATCTTCAATTTGCCCCCTTCGCCAACTTCAACGCTCCCCCCTTTGCCGTCCACTCCTCCCCCGTCCTCAACCACCCCTCCCATGTACACACCACCTCCCAACAGAGCACTGCCCCCTTCCAACATGAGCTCACTCTCTGCACCTCCATCTCCAAATGGCTCCCTACCACCTCCACCTCAGAGTCCACCTCCGTGCAGAGCGCCTCCTCCATCACGCCCTCCTCCACGTCCCAATCATGAGAACCACTGGTGATTAAAAAACAAAAAGATGAGGAGAGGGATCCAAGCTCAGGATGGAAACCTGAAAGGAACTTCTCACTGCGCCTCTATCCAAACAGAGAGACAGTATAATGTTGCCATATGAGGCTGCAGCTGGTGATTCAACTCCTGCACCGTCTGTTTTCCTCAACAAGGGGCTCACGCATGATGTGCCATGAACTATGACTTTTTTTAAGTCTAGAAAATGAATATTTAGTGTAGCAAGCACAGCTTTGGTTATTAAATGCTATTGGAGCTCAGCAGCAAAGTATTCATGTTTAAAATATTTCAACCAGACACATTGCTCAGGCATTGTGATGTGCTATGGAGTGGCATAAATTTGCATTTTCACCTTTGCCTGATGCAAATCTTTTTATGTAAAACAAATCTTTTACTGTTTTGCACAAGCAGCAGAAAATCCAGTGGCTCAGTAACTGCGTCATGTGTTTTATACATGCAAGTCTGTTTGGCAAGCGTTGTTTTGTAAAATGTATATTGTGTGAATGAATATTCATTAAATTACAGAAATATACAGTTCACATTATATTGCATCAGATGCCTGATTTCCATGGACGATGACAGTGTTTGTCATGATCTTTTTGGGTGATTGCATAAAAGGCACTTCATTTTTTTGAAGTACACTTCTATGCTTCTTGCTGAGAGTTAAAAGAAGAGCAACACCACAATCATGTTTTTACGGTAAATGTAGAACAAGAGCCTGCAGGTGATTTGCTTAATTATTTAATTGTCACTTCCTGTTAAGCTAAAGCTTATTCTTTGGTAGTGGTTGTGTTACTGATATTGGGGTGCTTTTCTTTCCTTAATTCTGTCATTGACATCACAAGTCTTGAATCCCAATTTTATTACTTTTAGACTAGCCCACTCTATGATACAGCTTGGCAGGCGTCTCGCTTAGGTGTCACACCGTCAACCATCCCCTCCACCTTACAATACCAAAGTCAGCTCATATACTACGTCATTTTTGAAATGTTGATATGACAAGGCTATGTATGAAATGTGCAAATTTAACGTATTTGTGGTTTGCAGAAACTAAGCTATAATCACAGGTTCTCGGAATCAGAATAAGTGACAACAATTAAGGACTTACAACCACAATTTTAAATGCTGTACCTACCTGTGCTTTACGTCCACAGGTTTTCTTCTGCCCTCAATGTGCATGTAAGCGACAGCTGAACACACCTCCAATAAAGGTTGAAGACAGTAGGTGGCCTTTGAGGTTTTACTGGAAGCAATGGTCAAACTGTGAAAAGAGTGTTGCAAAACAATGTGATTCCACGAAAAAGAGTTAGACCATAGGTATTGTAAGATAACTGAAACTGGATTCACAGATAAATAAACTAGCTGACAAATACTGATTCATGCCAGAAGGAAACAAAGTGAAAGAACAATATTTTGTTCTCAAAGGAAGCACAACAAAATAATTAATCAAGGTAACATACAAATAGGAGTTGTAAGAGTAAAAACCGTAAATTACCCACCAGGTACTTTGAATGAATCATTCCCAACACATTTGCTCCAGACAGCTAGCAGGCCTAACAGCTAGCTTGATTAGCAGCGAGCTGATTGTAAAAAAAAAACTAAAACAAACACAAAAACAAAAAGAAGATGCCTGTCATGCTGGGGCTTTGTCACACTGTCACGAGTAATCGGGATATTAAAACAGTACCAAGGAATTGTTAATGTTATAGGCTTTTCTCACAGCAGACATTTGGACTTGTCCTAGCAGGAAAAGCACAGCTGTTACTGATAACACTAACGATGGTTTGCTCTCTCTTAAAATGCTCCAGTGAGAGTGACTGTGAGCAAGCATGCACAAAACAAGGATCCAGAAATCAAAGCAGCTAAATCGACCTCAGACATCGTTCATTTTCTTATTTTTTACACCTGTGTTGTTTCTACTTTGTCAAGTCAAAATATCCTGCATGAAACGGGGAGAAACTTATGTCAACTGTGCACTTTTCCTGCTATGACAAGTCAGAATGACTGCTGTGGGGATAATTTGCGAGGCACTTTAAAATAAAATGGAGGATAAATATAGTGCACTGTATAGTAAATAGAGACTTTTATTACTGTATAAAGTTTGATGACGTCATGTAATTTTCTCTGTAGCTCCACCCAAGAGAGCAGAGGTGTAATCAGAAAGAATTGAAAACACCTGTGTGAGCGTGCAGGGCCTTAAACTGTGCATCATCTTTGAAGATTACACAGTTTGTATGGAAATGAATCAGACCTGAATATGACCAGACATGTTAAAGCTGTTAAAGGAATATTTCAGCACCCCAAATGATCTTTTGTATATCAGTAACACACTCCGCCATTGTTTACAAACTCACACAACTCGTGCAGTGTAATCCAAGTCTCATTTATCCGGTCGTATACTACCTACCATACACATGCATTTTTGCAAGAATCTTATTTAAAACATGAACAGTCTCACTCACGGATGGTTAATGCGCCTTCCTGTGTGTTTGGGAAGAACTGAGCATACAACTGGATAAATGAGGCTTGCTGTTGAGTTTTGCTGTTGTTAAACATGGCCCTCACTTCATTTAGACGGTTGCTTTTTTTGGATCCTATTTTCGCCATGGAGGAATGCAAGAAAAACAAAGTTTTCTTCATGAAACCAACATAACACTGGGTGAATAATTGATATACAAATGATCAGTTGAGGGATGAAATACTCGATAAATACAAGATAAAGTAGGACAAGTGCATTTACTTTAGGTGAAGTATTTGCTTTAAAAGGATTTTATATATCCTAAGTTTGGTTTTATGCCTGCAATGCTCTCAGAAAAATTTTGGCAGCTATCCACAGCCATCGCAGGAGAAAGCTCTGATTTACAGACAAACAAGGAAATTAGGCCTTACATCTCTGACAAAAGGATTTGAGCTGTGGTTGAGATGGTTGTTACACCAGGTAAAGATGCACTCAAATGTCTCCAGACAAAGATATTTTGGTCACCACTATTTACTGATGGAAAAACTGGAGGAATTTGCTGAGAAAAGCACATCTGGACTGCTCTGCTTTTCAAACTAGCATTGGAGAAAATGTGCAAACAGCTAGAATGTAGACAGATTAAAGGAAGGATAAAATATTATTTACTTTATTTATAACCCCAAGCAGTTTGGAGTAAATAGTTTCCATTTTGGTTAAGACGTGTATAAACTCTCTCTAACTGAAAAATAAAATGGAACTTGATTTTCAGAGTTTGAGATTATGCAACAAGAGATAGAAGCAGACAAGTCAGCTGACTCTTATTCCACTCAGATCTACTGAAATAAATCTTAATATATCTTTTCCATGTGCTTTCCTTAGTTTGTTCAGCATTTGTAAATGCTTTTACAGACGCATGCAGACGGACTTGCAGTCCTGTGGGCAGTGAGCTAATGGAGGTGTGTCTGAGAGAAGTGCCAGAAGCAGAGGCAGTCGGATTCAAGGCAGACAATAAAATCAAAATCCAACTATGATGCTATGGGGCTCTGGAAGAGGTATTCACATAGCCTAAGGCCATTTAATTTTTTTTAATCCTTTTTTTCCCATTTCCAGCATTGTGTTGGCAGTTTGTCTTTTTTTACTGTTTGTCATGAGGAACATATAACACAATATTAAATTCTCTCATTTCCAAAAGGACAACGATGCAAAACGTTCTCAATATTTGAATGATCAAATCAATCTTCCTTCTACTAAAAAGCAACCCCACAGAAGATGAATAACTTTCAGGAGGAAAATATGCTTAGCAGCGGCCTCATCTTGGCCTGTGGCACAGTCTACCTTGGCTGCACAAACAATGGCAATCACGGACGTCGCACTGCTAATCAGCTCCACAGTGAAGCAAGTTTATGAACCACAGTGCAGCTTACACACAACCTTGAACTAATTTACAGGAAAGCCTCAGACTTATCTATTTCCATTTACATAGACAAACCCTGACATGTTTATTGTGATGAAATCAGCTCGCAACCTGGCTCACTCTCCTCTCTTTCCATGCGCTCTCCATCTCTTACTAAATCTAAGATCACATGACACTTTAAAGAAAAAACAAGCAGCTCAACTTTCCCTTTTCCTCCTTAAGTAGATAGAGGTTTGAGTTGTGACTTAAATGTTTTATGCAGGTTTATTGAGGGTTCAGTCTGACATGACAACTGCACACCTGTGTTTATAGTGTTTTTCCATTTTACCTTTGCATGTTCTTTAATCTGTATAATCTAGTATAATGAAGATAAACTAAAAAAATGTTCCTGGATATTTGGCCTTGCTGCTTCAAATTCAAGGACAGCATCAGTAACACCCAAAGCAACAACACTGTCTGCATCTTTGAAGTCCAGAGGAGTAGGAATGCAACATAAAGTAAACCTTAGCAACTCTATCAACACATAAGAGACATTAAACAACATCTTAGCCTCTTCAATACCCTGCAGGGCTGCCTCTGAAAAATATCTTAACAGTGAGTCCCATCTCAAAGAAAACAGAGAAAGGCAATGAATCAACTTGAATCAAATCTCATAATTTAGGGTGTGTGCATTATAATAGTGAATGACCAGGATGTCATTGTGTTTACAAACCTTTAATAAAATCCGTTAAATGCTTTTTTTTTCACTGACATTTCCTAATGTCCAGTATTAATTGCCAGATAATATAGAAATATACAAATGCTGTAAGCAAGGCAAGGCAGCATGTTTACAAAAAATCCTTATCTTTGAGAAGATATAAAGCAAAATTAAAGCATTTAAATGAGATCTTATTATCTTAAAGGAAGAGTTCACACCCCAAATGACCATTTGTGTATCAGTTACTCACCCTGTGTCACACTGAATTCATGAAGAAAACGTCTTTTTTCTCGTATGCCTTCACATTGAAAGAAGAATCCAAAAACAGAGAAAATTCTTGATGAATTGAAGTCGTAGGGGTTCACGTTTAGCCACAGCAAACAACATCAAAACATCTGATTACAAACTCTCAAATAACTTGTGGAAAATAAACAGAGTCTTTTATCCAGTCATGAGCTAAATGGTTAATTCGGATGCACAAAAGTCATCAATAAGATGAGAATATTTAAAATACTGTCGTATAAAGGGCGCTGGTGAACTACTTGTCTATGTATGAGACTGTTTATACAACAATGTTTTAAAGCCTTGAAGAGAGGATAGGAAAGTTTATCATTAAGTCTAATTCCCCATCAGAAAGGGCTGTTTGGGAAGTATTGAGCATACGACTGGATAAAAGAGGCTTTGATTACACTGCATGAGCTGTGTGAAAGTTATTAAATGGATGTTTTATTGTAGTTTTGTGATTGTTAAACATGGCCCCTCCTATTTCTATTCATTATGCATTTTCTCAGTTGTTGGTTTTGCCATTTACCAGAAGAATGTGAGAAAAGTTTTCTTCTAGGATTTAACATAAAACAGAGTGTGTAATTAATATACAAATGGTCATTTGTGGGATGAAATATTCTTTTAAGAGAAACTCACTAAAAGTCAGTTGGTAGAGATGATGTTTCCTTCGTGAGAATCCCTTCTGACCTGTCACCTAAACCACAGATACGATATGTTTCATTTAAAATACAAAGACCAAAGACAAACAACATTAGCATGTTAAAAACCCTTTTAAGAGAACTATAAGGGTCCATTAACACTGGTGCTGTTTGTTGGAAAATAGCAACACCAACCTGCAAACAATTAAGCAGTAAAGCAGGTAAATGGAGCTTGAAATCAAAGTCCTTTCAAATCTCAAAATCATACTGGTTCCAGGGCGACTCTCTACCTATTTCTAGATCATCCATTTGGTATTTTATGTAACTTGCCTGTCTTTTATGAAGATCTTTATAAAGAGTTTACAGTGCTTGATATGAAAGTAATAACTGCAAGAATATTTTATGTCCTCAAACTGTGTGAAACATGTTTCACATTATGTCTATACATTTCTAACATTTTCTTTGGCTTGCAGCAGAAAGTCTGGTATCTCTTACAGCATCTATGCTGAATACTGAGCAGAAGCCTGCAACCATTTTGGAAAAATAACTCGACGAGTACATCATAGGCACAATTAGTAACTGAAATGTAAACAAAAGGGTAAACAGCTAGAAATAACTGCAATCACTGCCAAACTGATTGACATGTTTCTAATAAAAGACTAAAACTGAAAACAGCAACTTTATCTCTAAGCTATTAATGTTTTCTAATATTACAGCATCAGTAAATAATAAAACTGCAATGTTTGTAAAGGACTGAGTAATGCAGACCTTTTTTAAAAAATACGACAAGCTTGAAACACACTAAATGCTTTTTCTTCATTATTTGACTAAAAATGATTAGGCCTTTAACAAAACCCTTTTTGATGTCCTTAATTGAGCTTAAAAAGGACCAATCCTTAAACTTCCCTCAGTCCAAACTCAAACTGTTTGTAAAGTGCTGAAATGGTGCACTGCTGTACTTGGACTGAAAGCAAATCACATGACTGAGGTAGAACATTAAGTTTAAACAAGCACATAACTGGTTAAAGGAAAATTTACTCATTTTAATACTGCAGTAATAACAAGAGTAAAGCTACATTAGGTATTTGGTTAATACTGCCACTGAAGTCTGCTTTGCCTGCTTCTTAAGTTAGAGAAAAAAGCTCTGTCTTGGCGTATTTTAGGAGATGATGGTATAAATCAAGGTTTCCCCTGAGAGCATCTTGGCTGGAAAGGTGCAGCAGTGAACGGGTCATCCAGAGGTCTTCCCCCGATGCTCCAGGAATGCAGAGGCCCCACAGCTACCGACCCAACAGCAGCCTGCTGACCGATCCTGGAGACGACCCGGTGCACTGCCACCGGCTGCTGGAGCAGAGGCGTCTCTGTGTGCAGAAGAGAGGCCCGGGGACCAGGAGGTGATGACACTGGAACCAGGTGACACCGTTTGCTGGTTTGAATCTGTTGTGTACCAGACCGAAATATGTGGGTGTTACTAGGGCCGGCTTTGGTGTTTTCCTGCCTCTTTCCAAACGGTGCCTGGAGGAAAACATCTGAGGTCTCAACAGGTTTATGACATGTAGAAAAGGAGGTGCTGCTGAATGCCATCTTGGTTTCTTTTCCTGGCGTTTTGAAAGGGGCCAGCTGGAAGACATCAGAAGTGACCGGGCTGTTTGGGGGCTGGAACTGGGATACTTGGTTGACAGGTATAAAAGGCAGGCTGGTGGATGCAGCTGGTATCAGATGGTGGTGTGGTACGCTCCTCTCATCTGGTGGCAACATGTGTTTATTATATACACAATCAGCAGTCTGCTGGATCCTCGGCCTCTGATTCTCCTCAGTGGGCTGCACAGAAGCCACAGTCCGAGCGGCTCGCAGTGCATTACTGTTGAGCTCCCTCTGCAGGTCTGTATGTGGAGAAGATGAAAGAGAGATGTGAAGATAGATGCTTGAAATATTTGCTGACCTCTGAATCTCTTACATATTTTGCTATCTATGATATTTGTATTCTTCACGTGTGCTGTACTTCTAGACTGCTAGAATTGTTCTATAATTTTACAAGGTCTTGCACTATTTTTGGATTTTGGTAAGCTAGAGCTAAAGACAATTTGCCAATGTGGTGAGCAATAAAGTTGTAATTGTACAGAGTTGTAATACTGTATTGTATTCTGTTCAGTTTTTTTCTGGACGATGTTTCTTGTGGATCAAAATCCAAAAACATAACCTGGTCTATGCAAAATCCTGTTGGGTTGTAGAGAGAAAAAAAACTGAAGAGGCAAACATGGTATGGATTCTTGTGTTCTTTGAATGAAATATCTTGCATCTGCAAACTCAGATGGCTGAGGTGATAAATAGCTCGACCTACACTTGATTTTTGAGTTTCGGTTATGACTGATCGGTCAAGACGGATATTTGTTTTTACATGAACAGATGAAAAACATTTTTGATGAAGACAATCTGAATTTGGTTATTGGAAAGTTGTGACCAAGATATGTACCGAGCTGGACATTTCACAGATGAAAAGTAAACTTGTCAGTGCTCTCTGGAGAAAAACTATCTGCAGTAAGATAAATATGACTGATTTGTCAGCTCCAGAAATGATCCTAACCCAATCAGCTACAGATGTATTCCTGACTCCGGACCTCCATGAAGACAAATGAAACATGATAGCATCTAGTAGAGTAAAGCCATAGTCACAAAAATATAAAAATTAAAAAATTAACTGACATTTAAATGGGACATGAGAGTCTTACCTGAGTAGAATTAATGTATCTGAGTAGAATAAGAATTGGATTAGTGCATTACACAATTAAATCTTCTATAAATTAACAAATAATTTAAACCCTTACAATCTTACCCAAAATACTTATTTCGGATATCTTTGCACTTAAGACTGATGAAGAGCAGTTAAAAGAGTGCTACATAAACTGCACCACTTTAACATGATCAGAATCACAATGGACAGTTAAAAAAAAACTTGGGTCAACAGAAGCAGACATTTCTTGAGACATCTTTCTAAATCCACACCCCCAGATTTATTATTTTCAAACATGTAGTTCTCAGCCCAACTTTATCTAAGTTTTCTTTTTTTAAATATATGCTGAAACTTTTCCTTTTACTGACAAAACATTATGAACACAGTCATTTTGCATAATGTATAATTTTGTTGAGCCATATCAACCAATATTCTGGACAAACAAAGAATATCTGACAATCAATACTCAACACATTGACATTCACATTTGTATTTTATTTGCCATCCCTTTATAATTCTTTAATTATCTCACAAAAATAGAAGGAGCACACGATACCACAGTTCTGACGCAGGTTTGGGCCATAAAGACAAGAGGCGTCTCGAAACACTCAATAGTATCAGTTAATCGACAGCTTTCATTTTTGGCAAAACAACAGAGAAAATGAGGGGCTTCTGTTTCCACATCAGGGACAAATGTCACTACCTGCGTGGCTTTACCGATTACAACAGCACACTGGCGGCTACAGGGAGAAAGCTCGGGAGTTGCATAGGTTCAAACAGTAACTGCAAATGACTTGAGTTGTTCAGAGGAAGGATCGTAAAGAAGGATGATCAAAAATAAAACAAGCCTTCAATTGCACATGCAGCACCTACAGTAAATACACCTTGCAGACTGTTGCTTAGAAACCAGCCACTCCTTTGAGTTATCGCAAATTTATTTAAAAAAAAAAAAAAGGATGTACTTCAAAAATTAAATTGGGAGTTCTACTCAAAATACTCTCAGTCTTGTGCATTAATTAATTAAATTGAATCCTTTTTATTATTAAAGAAGATGTGAATAAGTCAAAAACTGGCTCCATCCAAGCTGGCACGACATATCAGAATGACAGCAGAAAGACAAATTTTGGTTGTGTTTTGGTTGTATTTTAAATATCCTCACAACGTGTAATTCTGTGAACACTAAAAATATAACAGTTTGACATGAAATGATATTTAGTTGTAAGATATAAGGAATAGAAGATGTCATAATGATGTTGACTTGAGATGTTTGGAGGGCATTGTAACCAGCGTCATCTGTCGTCAGTATTCTACAGCAAATTAAAGTTGGCATGAGAATTTTGTCCTGACATTAAATTATTATTATTATTATTTTTTTAATGTTACCCTACATCACACGCGACATTCAACTACATATTAATGTCCATTGATTTTCGTTGCCAGCTGGGGTACTTTTTGCACTTTTCCCAGAGTCTGAATTTTAAGGTTTTTTATTTTATACTGTTGCCTTGTCTTCCGCCATTCAGAACGTAACCACATTCTATTTAATACTATGCAAGTGGAATATATCCAACTAGCTCATGAAAACCAACTAAAGGGGCTATATGCAAAATTCAGAGCGTATGAGTTGTCTGCACACGGTTCTCTGAATGGAGGTGCCAACTCCATAAACAGTGCTTAACAACAGCAACAATGCTGACAAAGCTAACGATGTTAGCCAGCATGAAACCGGAGTGTGGGCTCTAGGCATCTGTAACGATGCCATCCCGATATGAGCGGTAACCGCCAAATGAGAGCAGTGCAAAGCAACAGCAGTGAGCTAGCCAGTGAGATACACACATGCACTATCATGCACGTGCAGCCCGACCAGCTTTCTATAACAAACTACAGAGAAGCTCAGATTGCAACACACACAGAGGTAGCGTGCCTCCATTCTCTGCTCATTACTCTATGTTTCACAGCAAATAGTGGTTTGCTGCTGTATTAATGATCTGAATGTCGCATACAGGACCTTTAAGATTTATGCACTTTTTACCATTAAACCACAATATGACTGATTTGTAGGGGTGGGAGAAAAAAAAAGAGAAAAAAAGAACTGTATTTCGATATTTTGCATGGCAAAATTGTATTGAGACATGGAGATCAAGTATTGAATTTCAACACAATCAGTATTGTAATATAAGTTAACACAATACTCAGTATGTCGCAAAATGTTTAAAATTGCAAAAATATTGTATAGTGATTTTAGTATTATGATGATATCGTATCATGGGGTCTTTGCTGATTTCTACCCCCTACGGATTGGTTTATTATTCAAAATTCTTATTATGCTTCGATACTAAATTAAACATCAACAACAAAAAACAAACAAAAAAACCCCCAATAAATTCTCATTAAACTTATCTCGACTATTTCAAGTAGAACTCACAAAAAACACTTAATTATATGAAAAAATGGAAACAAAGAGGTGGAGGTAGTCTTCCCGCCGTGATGGGAAGCAAAAATAAATTTGTTTGATCCTACAGAAACATCTATATTGCTGATTGGAGCTGATTTTTCAATCCCTGGGCAACTGACTTAATGTGTTGTGTCTCCATTACAAAACTGGCAGATTCAACCTTTCCACACATCACAGAGCCCCTCACACATTAACCTCATCAGACAAATTCTCTAAACGGTAATATGGAGCGCAGACTTTCAGCGGACAGCGAGACCGGGGAGCAGTAAGCCAATATCCAACTCTCAGACGTAGCTCTGACTTCCTGAGAGAATTTAGGGGGTGGGTGCGTGGGGGCTGTGCTTTCAGAAGAGATTTTAATGGCAACGTGACCGTCGCCATATTTGCAGCAAACAACAACACAAGTAGGCTACTGGAAAAACACATCCAACAATTCTGACTCCACGCACACATACATACTTATCATAACACTGTATACCAACACACATGAACATAACATTCAACAACACTGCCATGCTTTTTGATATGAATCCTGTGATCACTAAAAGCCGGTAAAGCAAAACAAAGCTTTACGAAGCACAATTTTTCAGAAAAAGTTCTAGTTTAAGCAATGAAATGAAACAAGATTCAAGAGGTTAAGCTCCCACTTTTCCAGAAAACTGTCGCCGGTTTTGAATAAAAATATAATCCTTCATCAGTTCGTGTAAACAAACATAACACAGGCTCACTTTCTTTTCACAAGGGGGTGGAGTAAGACATGGGACTCAGCCTAATCTCCGGGGTTGAACAAAGACTAGGATTTATCATCTATACATTTGAATGTACTGACAATAATTGAGTAGATATAACCAAGAAAAAAAAAAACTTTCTCAACACACAATTCCACAAAGAGGAATGAAATATTTATATAGAGTATTCTTCAATATTATTCAGTGATTATGGTGTCAGAATCATAGATATTTTTTTAATTATAGACTAATATTTATTTCTTACATTCATTCTCTAACACTCTATTCATATTAACATTTATTAACAGGAAAACAATGTCATTTTCAGTCATACATCTATCACATATATATGTATATATACAGTATATATGGATGGATATATGAGATTTCACAAGTAAAGCAATATGTTTTCCACAAGTAAAGCTTCATGACAATGACTCAATATATACACGGGAAGAATAACCAATGCTATGGTCTGGATAAGAGCCTGCAGGGGCTGCAGATATCTATTTACATAAATCAGGAGTGAACAAATGACAGGAATGTAGGAAGGATTGCACAATGCAGAATGAATGTTTTTGAGTTGATATTGAAACAAAAAGTGCAAATGAGTAAAGATCCTTTTTTATAATGTCTTATTAGTTTCTGTTAGTGCCAACAAATTACCTGAATATTTATGAATGGTTTCTTTCTAGATAAAAGCTACTGTATTCTACTATTACCTATTACTGCTGATTATTCAAATTATTTTCATGATTTCATGCATTTTCTATTGATATGGCACACTGCTATAAACACTGTTAAATGACCCTGATTTATCATTTAAATCCAAAACAATCTCTTGCTTGCCCCGAGGATAAAATTAAAAATAAGATCATAATTTTAGCAAAAAAGATTGGTTACAGAAGTAGAACAGTGACAGTAAGTTTTGGTATCACAAATAAAATTTGGCATTGAAAAAGGAAACATTGGCACGAAAGAAAGTTCCACTGAAAAATAAAATGCAGGTATTAAAAATGATTTAATATCATTTATCTTTTATTTTCTTTTTAATGGATTTGGACTTGTTTTCAATGACAATTTTCAGATTTTTCTTAATGCCGCTTTTATTTCAGTATGAGGTTGTTTTATTTTTGCTGATAGTTTTTTCTCTTTTCTTTTTTCAGATTTAACTTTCTGTCATCGTTTTAGCGTGTAAGGTGGGAGTTTAAGGCAAGGACATCATGATTTATTCATATAATCTGCGTACTAAGGCCAGAACTTCACTCGTCTGGACACGCAGTCCGCTCTGAAGCCTCGGGCACCACCACACAGAGCACAGCATACATTAATGTCTATCATGAGTTCACCTGGAGCTCCCAAACAGCAAGTATGTAAAGTTAAGTCTGGTTTTTTTCTGCTGTTGTTTGATGCTGGATAATTGCCAGAAATGTGTTTCAGTGAAGCTGACCTTTGACCATTTGGTTATAAAATGTCATCACTTCGTCTTTATATCCTATTCGACATTTGTGTGACATTTTGTCATCACTGGCATACGCATTCTTGAGATATGGCCAAAAACATGTTTTGTGAGGTCACAGTGACTCTGACCTATGACCAACAAAATCTAATCAGTGAATTGTTACGTCCAAGTGAACATTTGTACAAAGTTTGATGAAATTCCCTCAGGGCGTTCTTAAGATATTGTATTTACGAGAGTCGGAAGTACGGATGGACAACTTGAAAATATAATGCCTCTGGCCATGGCTATCGCAGATGTGAATGTATGACATAACTGACACTGGGAAAAAAAGGTGTGATGATTGTCCCTTGAAAATTTTGCAGAATGCAAAAAAAAAAGCCTGTGTTTTGTTTTGCAGTGGAATTTTTTTCAGTGCCAGTATTTCCTTATTCAGTGCCAAATTTTATTTTCAATGCCAAAACTTACTGTCACTGTTCCGGCTCCTTTGTCTGTTGGGCATAATTTATTTAGTTTTGTGGTTATATTTGGAGTTTAGCTGATACACTTTCTCCACCAGTTAGCAGTTTATTTACAGATTATTTTATGGCACTTTGTTCAGTCCGGTCAACACTCAGCGTGGTGTTTGTAGGATGCGTGGTTATGGCTGTTTTGTTTCCAGATTGTAATTTTATTTAGTGTAATCTATAGCAGCTTTAAATTGTTAAAGATATTCCATCCAACAGCCCTGACAGAGGTAACATTTATGCTACTGTGCAAATTGGGCTACATGACACAAGGTGTTCTTTTATAGTAGAAATAAACTGACCTCATCTGAACTAAATGGCCATTTAACGTTTTCCATGGTTTTTACTTTAAAATGTGCAAATAAATCTGGGGGAGGAGAATTTAAAAAGGCAAACAACGACAATTTCACTTGTGCACGATAATAACTACGACCACTTATAACTATGCCTATTGTACATTACAACAATGATCTTCTATTGTTTGCTATTAGACATAATGCAATATTGCTCAAACAAACTGGATAGCAAGAATATATCCTGATTGACAGAAAGATGGAATGGTTAATCGTTGGAAAGGATGATGTTAGTGAACTGGCCACTCTTTGAACCGACGGATGACACATGAAGAGTAGAGACGACAACAAAGAGAAAATGTGAGCGAGAGGGTGAGAGATGAGAGGCGAAGAGAAGCCAGACTGATACTGCGGAGAGGGCAGGTATGAAGAAGCACTGAAAGGCGTTTCTACTGTAGGAACTAGAATGGAGATGACAGCTGGGGCGGCGGGGGATGCAGGAAGCTAGCTATGACAACAGTGTTGATTGCCGTTATGCTATGCCAGTCTATAATCCAGTGTTACAGCTTCTACGGGGGGAGCCGCCTACAAGTCGATGAGCTGGTCCACCAGCAGCAGGGAGCGGGCCAAGCTGGGCAGGCTGGATTCAGAGCCGCCACTGTTACTGCGCGAGTGGCCTCCTGAAACTGGCCGGAGAGACAAGGGGGGGAGGTGGAAGGGGGGAACGAGACAAATACAGGCAAACAGAGGGAGGGAGAAGCAGAGGAGCGCGAGTCACAACAAGCAAACAAAGCAGTGAAGGAGGGGAGAGAGGTCGAGAAAGAGAGAGAGAAAGAGAGGGAGAAAGAGAGGGCATAATTTACCCATTTACTGGTTTTAAAACAGTCTGAGTGTGTAAAAAAGTGTAGGCACCTGATTGTGTTGTTATTTAGAAAATCAGCATTCAACTGGGGAATATGAAATAAACAACCAATTACTGTGTCTTTAATCCTAATCTCGACCTACCTGTGCTTCCCGGTGGAGAATATGAAGACTTACCTTGGGAGTTCTTTCGGCCCGTGACGGGAATCGGATCAAACTCGTCCTCTGTGCCGGCCTCTGCAGTGGCCTGCTGCGGCTCAAAGTCTGAGATCAGAAGAGATGAGTCTGCAGAGGACAAAGGACAGGTGGGTTGTTAGCAGGGTTCGTACAGTTAAAGGCAAAGTAGATTTAAGACGTTTTTAAAGGACCTTGGAGTGAAATTTAAGACCCATTTTACAATAACCAAAACTGAGGAAAGAAAAAACATTATGTCAACAGAACTAGGAATTATCTAACATTTGTCGACAGGCTGTCTTGGCAATTTCCTACTCTTAATCTGCATGAGGGATTCCACTGCCTTTAGTCACTGGGCTTTTTGAATGGATTTTTAGTTAGAAGCCTTAAATAAGGTCTGTGGTTAACAAAAGCTTACAAGACTTTCAGGATTTATTCGACAACATAAAATACCTCAGCAAATGCCCCAGGGGGAAATTTGAAATTTTTATTTGTCTTAAAAAAGATAGCTGCTAACAAATGGCTGAATAAGAATTCACATCGTCATACAAAAATGTGCCAACCACAGTTTTACAGCCTCATATTGGTGGTGATGCAACGGCAGTATGGTTCGTTTTAGCCTAGCAATTTTACCTCTGACTATTGCATTTAGGCTTTAAAAACCTGGAAGTGGTGTTCATTTGTGAAGATTATCTTGGTGAAAAAAACATGTAAGTATCATAAATGTTTGTTTACCACAGAGCTTATTTTCTAAAATCCAATGGAGAAATCCCAGGCCTACGGAAAAATGTCATCCCTGGGTAACTTTATTCCCATCGTGCCAAATTTTACAAACTTTTTGCATTAAATACACAGAGCCTCGTGTGCATTTCCCTACACTGGTTGCAGTCATGCTGAGAAATGTTGGTTAATTAACCCTCTTTTTTAAATGAATTTGCAGTTCCCCATGTCTTCTAAGGTACAGTGACAGTCAACAGACAGTGGATCTTTTGCTCAAAGCATCCTGGTGGGACAAAAATTATTGTTTTTGCTATCCTGATCTATGTTTCGTTACGCAAGAGGTATTCAGTAAATTATGTAAAAAAAATACATGTTACCAATTATTTAAGATTTTATAATGCAATGTCAGACAAAAACCATTCATAAAATCTTACTTCCCAAGTCTTCCCACTTTTATGACCTTTGAAATATTGTTTTGACATTTTAATACCATGTTTTTTTTATTAAGGAATTCATTGTTTTTTTGAGACATTTTTAAAAGGTTTTCATGTGGGGCTCCACAGCAGTTTTATTCCTTGTCCTGCATCCCACATATTTAGATGATGTCCCCCATTTTGTAGTTGTCAGAAGTCAAACCACTACAGGACAGATGGATTTCTAAAATCTGACTTTTATTTAATGGCTGTTAAGAGGCAGACAAGTCTGTCATCACAGGGCTGTGTTTAATGTCAATAAAACTGCGCACATATGGGTCAAGCACAGGTGACCATCACTGTGTTTACTACGCCTTGTGCAAAAGGGAAAACTGCAGTTCAGCACAAACTCACAGATTTAGGTGGCATATATTGGAAACTATCACAAAGAAACGGCAGCTACATCAAAGTTTGGCAAAGTACTGTACTTTTAAAATTGTGAATCTGTTGTTTTTAGTATCTCAGCATTGGTAATGTGCCCCACATTGTTCCCCACATTTGGTTTGTTGGGATCTGGTCACCCTGTGGGTTGTTGATGTAAAAGTGCGACAGCCAATTCTTGCCAGAAAAGGTTAAGGATTAGGAGTGAAAAGATAATAAAAAGGAGCACTGTGGCCATTTAAAAAGATGATTGTTTTTAATCAATGCACTGTAGAGGAGATGCTTCATCCACATGAATTTTAGGCCAACAATAAAAAAGACTCAGACCTTTGTCACCATGATAAACATTTTCATAAAATTAGCTGTGAAAACCATCGGAAGCTCCCCAGCGGTACAAAGCCTGTTTGATAAGATATTATGAGCAGAGATCAGCAGTAATTAGGATCATGCAGCTGGTGCACACAGTCAGGCTGTGATTCAGAGTTGGCAGCGTCAACGACAGTCTAATGCCTTCATTCACCAGCCAAGAACCAACAACTACACCACAGCTGTGGAGCTCTCTAAGTGGAACACACAATCGGTTTTATAGATTATTCAATTTAGAAGACGCACTTAGCTATTTTTAAAGAACTTGTTGTTAATGTGAGACATAGAAAATTTAACCGGAACAATTATTCTACTGTACTGGGGAAAACTAAAAAAGTGAATATAAAAAGTTTGAATTACTTTCCTTAAATGTTGAAACTTTATCAAGTTCTGAAGGTAATGATAATACATTATCAGTCAAGGTGACTTTTGATTACGTGAGTTTGTGAAGCTATGATGGAAAAGCTTTTGCTGCCACCCAGTGGTTGAGAATGTGAAAATCATCAAGGAAAATTGCATTTTTCTTTTCTACTACAGTATGAATATCACCTCTGTAAACCACACGGGCTGTGTTCTCCTTTAGGACAGAAATGCGAAACCAAAAGGGAAAAGGGGCTGCTTGATACTTTGCATTCACTTAAATCCCGTGAGTTTTCTGTTTTCCGTCTACTCTTACAGATTAAAAATCACTGGGGTTCGTGTTTTACAGCTTACCGGCTATTGGCTGTGCGCAGTCCCCAGACAACAGGCTGAAATCATCCAAAGCAGAGGCAGCCGAGGTGGGAGCAGAGGAGACAGAGGAGGTGGCACTGCTCGCTGGCGGAGGGGCAGATGGACCAGAGATCAGAGAGCAGCCCAGGAGGGAGTCCTCTGCAGTGAGAGGGTCTTGGGTGGGTCAAGACAGACAGAAAAAAGAGTTAAGTATGAAGAGGACAAAAGCATGTTCCAGTAAGATCTACAGGGATTTTAATCCTCCAGTTCCGGCTCATTCTACTAAACTGGTTGCAAAAGAGCATATACCTACATACACACACTACACACCTTTTGCAGACTCCTCCACAGAGCCACCGAAGGGATCAGACAATGACAAGAGGTCAGGGAGCATGAGTGAAGACGTGTCTGGAGATTTGAGTCCTTCAATGAGCTTCTCTGAAGGCCAACGAAGAAATACGAGACAATAAAGGAGACATACTTGAGCAAATACTGATAAAGACTTCTGAAGAAACATGTTCCTGGATTTTCTTCCTAAAGTCAAAGGTCTGTCATGAGTGAATACTTATGCATGTTTGGAATATAGAAATGTTACCACAACTAGGAAAAAGACCATAGAAAGGTCCTCATGTGTAATATGGATCCACAGAGTAAGATGTTTACCTGGTGCATCAGACAGTTCGAGACCGAAAGGATCTGGGACAACCAACAGTGACGATCCCGAATCCACATTAAGAATGGTCGATGGTTTTTCTACTAGGAAAGAGAAGCAGTGTTTTATTGTAAAAAAATTTAATCAATTGTGAAGCCAAACAAAAAGCATGATGGGAGAAAGCTGATTTTTACGGTTTGTAGTGCGTCAATAAAAATAGTTCAAACTTGATTTTAAGTATTTGTCTTGGCCAATTATAGCGATTAAAACCAAGTCAAGTGTGTATTTGTTAGCCGTAGCTTGTATTAAAAAGTCCTACCTAATATAGTAAATGAGGAAATACATATTTAAATTTTTCTTTCTTGTTGAGGGAAACATAAAACAATCCTGGGCTCCATTTCCTTAGTATAAAAGCAGCCTTGCCAGAACGCTGTAAATTAACTTCAAGAGAGTAACATCATTTAAATGTCGTAATTTCTTTCATTCTGACTGAGCCCTTTGTTTTATTCATGTGATGCTTGTTGGCGGCGCTTGCTTTTGAAAGCTTCTTAATGCTATCAGATTAATGGATCGGGTGCATTAACAGGTTTACTTTACATTGTACTCCCTCAGAGTCATACAGCACAATGAATTATGTGGCATCAGTACAACAGAGAGGTATTGAAGTGGAAAACAACTTCATTTAGTTTTACTGTAAATCTCAGTCTGAGCTGCCTTGCCTAAGAAATGCTGACCACTTGAACCAACTGCTGCAAGGAACAGAGGAGGTCATCGCCATGCGATTAAAGTCCATAAATAACAATTTTTTTTAATCACATTAATCGTCAGCTGGCATTCCTGTCTTTAAGAGGCTGTACTGGGCTCAGTTTTAAAGCTGGAGAGATGATACTGCTATAATATGGCACTTGAGGAATCCAGTGTTTCGATGTCATGTTAGCTTCTCAGGAAGGAAGTTAAATAACGCTCCAAAGTTAGGCTAAATTTTGGTGATGGAAAAACGGCTTGGCTATCTCATAGGGGTCCATTGACCTCTGATCTCAAGATATCTAAATGTAAATAGATTATTGATTCCTAATCAAGACACTCCTGTAATAATTCCTTATCAATAAGAACTTCAAAACTGTTTTGAAATGCAAAATAATGAAATTGAAAACGTGATTAAAAAATGCAATTAATCGCAACTAAATATTGAAATTCTGCAACTGATCACAATATTAAAAATTAGCTGACAGACCTATATTATACATTAATTGTTTTCCTTCGTTTGTGGTCCGATTGTTGCTCTTCTTCCACAGTAGTGTAATGGCACCTGAGTTAGAGGCATCTACTGCTTATCTCGATGAACCAACCCAATATTTGCATAACAGTAGTGGATGAAGAAGCGCATAAAATTGTATTTTCTATTGCAGATAAAATGAAAATTCAATGAAAAATGAGTGCTACATTTGGATGGAAACCCAAAATTCTGATTTTGTGGACTATCTAAAGAGAAAAAAGTGACATACCAGTATCTTGGGGTGTATTATCCACAGATGAGGCCTGCAGGCCTGGTATCAATGCCTCAGAGGATGATGCATCAATTTCTGAAGTTAGGTCTGCAAAAAAAGAAATTCCCAGTTAGTAAATACTTACACCATACTACTGCATATACACACACACAAACACAGTAGTATTAATCGTAGTACCAGTAGGCTTTTTGTCCTCAGTTTTGAATTCCTCTGCAGAGAGGTTTGAAAAGTTGTCATCGTCAAATGGGTTCCACGCAGGCTGTGTGGGGGTGTTGGTGGCATCGCTGGACACAGGAGCAGTGGCTCCAGCTTTGGTTTGGTCCTGGGCTGCATCACCAACACCGAGCTGAACAAGCTGGGCGGTGCCAGTTTGAGATGTAAATGATCTACGGGGGAAAAAAAGCACGACATATCATGAATAAAATAAACAGAGGAAGAACAGAGTTTGACTTTTTCTTCAGGTTTACATGTGCAACTCACTGGATGAGGGCAGCGTCTCCATTAGCTCCTTGTGGCTGCTGTGAGGAGTCGCTCACAGGAACTCCAGCAACGCTGCTCACTGCAGCGTCACTCGGTGTGCGTTGGTGGCCTCGTTCTTCAGTTGGCTTTGGAGAAGCAGGTGGAGTCTGGTCAAAAGGAGCATGGAGTGAAAGCAAAATACAGAAGATCAAGACAGTTCATGGAGGATCTCACGTCACAGAAACTCTCACAGGATGCTTAAATGTTACACATTGGTCCTCATGCAGCAACATTCTTCTAAATTTCTCTTTTATTTTCTCTAAATTTTCTGGTAAGAGAAAATATAAGAGAAGTCAACTCCAAGTGCACCAAACCTGTTCAACCACGCAAATCAGCTCTTATATAGCCTGCCTAAAACTGCACACAAAAAGGTCTGTTGAATATTTCAAGTAACCAGGTCATGATTTCTGGAAAGAGACATTGCTGTTGAGTTTTTTTAATGTATTTTTAGGTGCACCACAAGCCGAGTGCCATTTGAGAGAAGGCAGACATCTCTACAGCCGATATCCTTAACACTCTGCAACAAACAACAAAACAGTCTGGACTGATAAATAGCACTACATGTCAGAGTGAAAATATGTATTTTTATTTTTGGGGTAAACTGTCCTTTTAGTTTTTATGTCACTCAGTCAAATTTGGAGGCTAAAAGTTTCAAGAAACCAAAGACCAAAAAAGAAGGAAAATGACTGACAGATTTAGAAAGTAACAAACAGGGAGAGTAACTACCACAATATTTTTATAGTCTGTCTCAAAGTGATACCTACGAAAAAAACTGAAACAATGAATAGATGGATGAAAAGAAAATTGCCACTTGAAAGATTACAAACGAATAGAAAGGAAGGCGTTATAATGAATTCTGACAGCTCTACAGAGATGGTGGTGTTTAGGCACTGTTAAAAACTGAATGGTGAGCAGAACTTACCGTCTCAGCTGCTTTCTGGCTGATCTCAGTAGAGGCGGGTGAAGCCTGAGCAGCTGCTGGCTGAGATACAGGCAGTTGACCAGAGGCTGGTTTGCTGGGTGAAGGCTGAGCCGCTGTCTGCTGAGCCTGCTTGCGTCGAGCCGGGCGTTGAGGAGGGGCGGGGCTCGATGGAGTCTGAGCTCCCTGCTGGGAGGTGGCGCTGGCCGCAGAGGGAGGTGTGGTCTGTTGCTGAACTACTGGCTGTGCTTGTGGTTGGACGTCAGCCTTGGTCACTGGTGACACGACTGCTGCTGCTGCAGTTGTTGTAGTCTCTGCTCCTGAAGCTGCTGCTGGCTGCACAGGCTTCCACACAAAGGTATATGACAAACTCTGTTGTCACTTGTAAGGTTACATTAGAAAACCACCTTAACTAAGTCCCACAACTGAATTTATGTTTGTGTTTGGCTGACACATATTTTTATTTCTGTTATGCATTAGTCTATAATATGCTCATCACAATTTCCCAGAGCCCAAGGTTATGTTTTGAAATTTCTCAACAGTCCAAAACTCAAACTCCTAAAATAATTAATTTACAATGATATAATACAGATCAAGGAAGCAAATTCTTGAATCTTATTCTTAAATACAAACCTCTAGGTCCAACAGGACATTTGTGCAACATTTGAAGTAATTTCCTTAATATGTTCTTAAGATATCGCATTCACAAAAATGAGCCACACAAATTAACTGTGGTTTTGACCTTTGACTTCTGACCACCAAACTCATCCAAGTGAATATTTGTGCTAAATTTGAAGAAATTCCTTCATGACATTCTTGAGATATCGTGTTCACAAGAATGGGACAGACGAACAACCTGAAAACTCATTTCCCCGTCTCTGCAATCACTGTCAAGAGGCATAATAGAACTTTGACAATTATCAAAACTTTTGCATTTCATTGTCTGTCAATCTAACTGATTAATTAATGAAATTAAAATTAATAACTTATGTGACATCCTATACTCAATGCCCAACCTGACACAAAAAGCCAAACATGCATTATAATTTACTGAAGGTTTTTGTCTTTTTTCCACATTTTGATACAGAAAATTTTGACTCATGGTTAGTATTCATTTGCACCTGTTAAAAGCTCCTCTGTCTGTTCCGCAGTATTTGTCAGTACTTACCTGCTTCTGGGGAGCCGCAGCCTGACATGAATTGTTTTGTGACTGGACGAGTGGCAGAGCTGAAGTCTGCGCCTTCTGTGACTGCAGAGCTGCAGCTGGCTGGGAGAGGTTTAAGCTGACTCCTGTGGGACGTTAAAAAGAGCACAGACACATTACTCAACAGCATGAAACACTATTTAATCTTAATACCGGTACAGATGTGCAACAATATGAAAATCAAGCAAGATAAAATAGACTCATCGGAACATTTCTGGGGATTATATAATATGTTAAATGCTGATTAAAAAAACCAGCAAACTGATTTGTAACAGGTACAAAAACTGAATCATGTGTGGAGAAAATCATTACATAATAACTTTGGGCCTGTGGTTAGATTCCTTTAATCAATAAGAGTCTTAACCTGCTTACTGTGGGGGGATGCTATAGTACATGGGCTTATATGGATGTGTTAAGATATCAACAAAGTGTTTTTAGGGAAAGGGTGAACTGGTATGTGCTTTGCTGGGGAGGAACTCTGCAAAAGTTTGCTGGACAGATAATTTTAGCTCTTGGAACAATCAACGGGTTAGCAGAGATTTGCCAAGAAAGGCCATGCTTGCAATGCCAAAATGTGGACGCTAGTGGCAGACAGAGATGGAAAGAGAGGTCATGAAGATAAGCGACAGGTGACTTCTGACCGTGTGTTGAGTTTGTGCGTGGCAGAGTAAAAGAAAAAGACCTACACCATTTAGCAAGACAGCCAAGAATACAACATCAGGACCTCTCCAGACCATCACAGCTGACCAAACTTACGAGTAAAGTAAGCAGAAACCTTTTTTTTGTCCCAAATTCTGCATTAGAATAAGAATCCTGTTCCCATTGAGAATCAAGGTATTCGATGTGTGCACAGGATAAAAGGGATTCCTGTTTTTCTGCACATCCTTATTCAAAGCTTAGTTTCTTTTTCCGATGACGAATGGGAGAATAAGGACGGAGAGCTGTACGTACCCACAGGCTGAGCTGCACCACCGGGGAGATTAGCACGCTTCCGAGGGGTGAGAGCAGCAGGCTGGATGGGTAGGATGCCAGCCGCAGGCTGGGTATGGGCTGCTTTGGGCCTCTGGCGAGGGGTGATGGAGGTTTCAGTGGTGGGAATTGGATCTGTCAGTCTGGCAACAAAGGGAGCATGTCGGCCTTCTTGTTAATCACGGCAAATAGTGTTAACATAATTATTTAATGAGTATCAGAATACTGACTGTACCTAATTACTTCCACAGTGTTACTACAGCTTTAATGGTGATACAGTGTAAGCAGGTCATGCTTGCCTGGGTTTATTCTGGCTCTTCTTTGCTGCTGCAGCCTCACTCGCTTTGACTGGCTCAGGAAGTTTAGAAGGAATCTGAGAATTCTGGATTATGGGGAAAAAAGTGCAAAATCTTTAAATAAATGTATGTTGTGTTTCCACAAGACAGCAGCATCATTGACAACGTTACAGACACAAATTGGCATTAAAAACTTCCTGATTCTTGCAGTTGGAAGTAAAAACAAAGAATATCATTAGATATAACAAGCATTTTTTTACTGTTTGCAACTGATGAATTAGTGTAGATTTTCCTTCCACAGTGTGACTGCCTGCTCAGGGAGAATGTAAGAGATTCCACTGAATACGACATGAAAATCAATCCCTGATGAGAGAAAGCTAAGCATTTCCAAATATTTCAGCTGACGCTGGTGCTGAGAGAGACTGACCTTCACATTCTGAACAGGGCAGGTCCGCTGAGCTAGTTTAAAAGCAAAGTAGGACACCTGGTAGATATCTGGTCTTTTGTCTGGGTCTGGCTCCAGCATGTACCCTGAAAAAAAACACCACGAAGACACAAGAGTGACTCTTGACTCAAGCAGTAGAGAGATACAAAAGTCAATATGTTCATATCCACACTTTAACCACAAGTGCATGCCTTTGTGACAACTGAATTTGATTGTTGGTGAAAACATTAGTTATGTTTTAAGAGGGACTAACGAATGAGGCAGTGAAGATCATAAGAGTAGCGGGAGTTGTCTGGAATGGTGAAACTGCCATCGCAGATGGCCACCTGGCTTTCACCAAAGGGCAGAGTGAAGAAGCACAGTTTGTACAGCAAACAGCCCAGCGCCTAGAGAAGACAATCATATGTGAGCCCAGTCACACCAAATGCAGACAAAGACAGGAGGGGAAGAGAGGGGGAGATTAGAGGAGAAAATCAATAATAAACATTAAGTCACACAACAAATACCCTTCCCTCTCTAAATACAAGCTAGCATAATGTACAAAGTCAGCATCTTTTTAAGCTCTCTTTTTAAAGTACATACAATCACTAAACCTCATACATGTGCTGCTTAACAAGCCTTCAGGTTAAAAGGGTTAGTTCAGATCTTTTGTAGTTGGGTTGTATGAGGTACTTATCCATAGTCAGTGTGTTACATGCCATCAGTCTGCTGGCAAGCCCCTGTTTGGAGAAGCCAGCAGGAGGACAGACACAGAAGCTAAGCAATGCACTGATGTGGAGGGCTTAGCAACAATACATATTTTAGCCACCTAAGCTTAAGTGCACGCTATATTTAGAATATCTTTACAGCTGTACCTTGCTGTCAGACAGTGACTACCAATGGGAAACTGGAGCTGTTACATCGCCAAAGTCACACAACAGCACAAACAAATTTACTAATTGAGGCAGTGGTAGACCAGCAGCTATAGTGTTCCGAGAGCTTAAATAACTGTTTTTCTTAATGGAGTCTGGTGGTTTAGAAAATAGATGCCAATTTGAAGCCATTAACCATAGTCAGAATGGGCTCTCTGTGGCAAGGTAATGCAGTAAATTAAATATAGCGTACAGTTAAACTGTTATTGATTTCTTATAGGTGGCTAAAATACATTTTGTTGCCAATTCCCATCCACAGCAGCACATTGCTTAGCCACCATGATGATACCTCTGCCCCCAGTTTGAAGGCAAGCCAAACGCCATTACTATATGTAATACACTGACTATAGGTAAGTATCTCACACAACCCCAATTCAAAAGAGCTGAACTATCCCTTTAATATTTCTTTCTTTCTCTTGTACCTGCACGACTCTCATGATTATCACAGATCTGTCTGTTCTCCTCACTCACCCACACATCTGCTTTTGTAGTGATAATCTTGTTATTGTAGAGGTTCACCATCTCTGGGGCCCGATATGATAAAGTGGTGTACCTGAAAGGAAACAGGAAGAAATTAGCAAGAATGAAAACAGGACAAAATTAGTAGGAAAACCACCAGTTTTTGATGCGGCAGTGAAATGAAAACAGCCTACACAGTATTATGTGCTCATAAATGCTAATGAAAGTAGTGATTTCATCCATCACAAATTGCATTTCGCATCAAGCAAAAGCTGTTTTTGCACACACGTCAAAATATTAACAGTGCTGCGCAGAATCACCACATGACGACGAGGTTAAAAATTCAATTAGTCTATACAATAACAACAAAAGCTGCTCATGAATGAAATACTGCTGACAGTTTCTGTGCAGCCATACCTAAAAGGATTGCTAATGAACGAAAGCTGCAAATATTGCCAAAGCAGACAAAAAAAGATGTACAAACTTTTTGATCTCTTCCTCCACCGCGGCCACTCCTTCAGTCTGCGGGCTCTGGAACTTGTTCGTAGCGCTGCCAAAGTCACACAGCACATAATGTCCCTTGTCATGCAGGAGGATGTTCTCCACCTGTAGATATGCAACACACACACAGTCACATACTGTAGATCTGCTTTAATTGAGAACACGGGGGTTATACACGAGAGGACCCAATTTGTGTGAGAAGGCGGTGCTGTACCGTGATTGACACTTTTTTAGTCAAACATGCCTCCTACAACATGTACACTTGAGATAATGATGATAAAAATCAAGGTGAGAGTGCCTTCACATTATGATATCCAGATCCAAATCACTTCCGTTTATTATGCTCCAACGCGCTCTTGACACACACTCCTAAACGTGTCAGGTTTTTAATGTAACTCAAGAAATCTGTTGTGCAATAAAAAGTTGTGTTTCCATGTGGATTAAAGCTACTGAGTGACAGTAACTTTACATTAATGCCACAACCACACTGCAGTTGACTGCACTCTGCAGAAACGGAAAGGTATGTTAAGTATTTTGACAGCTGACAATCTCCTCTAACCTCCTATTAAACCTTATCCATAATTAAACACAGCTTCAGCTCATGCAAACACATCAACCATGACTCTTCAAACACACAGCACTGAGATCCACAGCAGGAGGGTGTTGCCCCTGAGCCACCTGTCATAACCCACACACCACAGACCACAGCATCACACAGAGGAAAAGAGGCAAAATGTGTCACCTTAAGGTCTCTGTGGATGATGGGTGTCTTGCGCTGGTGCAGGCGAGAGACAGCCTCACAGGTGTCGCAAAAGATCTGCAGCACCTCGGCCTCGGTGAAGCCGGTCTGCAGCCTTTGATTCATCAAATTGACCACCTGTCCCCCTGCAAAACAAGAGTCAGTCATACAGCAGCTCAAACAACAGGGGAAATAAACCCAAATGGTATATAACTGAACCTTAACTTCTGTGTTTTATTCTTTCGAAAACACTGATATTGTTAAAATTATTTGCAAAAAGCTGCCCAAACATGAAGCATGCAGCTGCAGCTGCACTGCATTTCCCTTTCAGCACGCACCTTTGCAGAAGTCCATAAGTATGAAGACCTCCCATACATCCCTCGATCCCATTGCCGTAATACTGGAGTCAAGATAACCAACAATATTCTTGTGACCGACAAGGTCTTTCTGCAAGAACACAAACACACATTTCAGAGCATTAACAAAAGACTGCTCAGAAAGCTTGTCCAAAAATGCACAACTCTGGCAAAGCTGTTGCACAGTGTAAAGCTAATTAATCAGTTGGTTGTTATTAAATTACAACCACTAACTGATGTGATAATCAATTAATTATTATCTTAACGTTTTTTTTTGGCTTTTGCATTATATTACAGATAGAACAGGTTAGGCTTGAAGGGAGGAGAGAAAAGGGATGACACGCAGCAAAGGGCCACAGGTTGGAGTCGAACCTGCAGCCGCTGCGGCGAGCACACACCAGGTGAGCCACTGGTTGGCCTGTTGTTTTGTTGTGTTTGTTTATTTAAGAAAAAAAGTCAAAATTTATTTGATTCCAGTTTCTTAAATATTAATATTTTCTGGTTTCTTTTCTCTTTAATGACAGTTAACTGAATATCTTTGGGTTGTGGACAAAACCAAGACATTTGAGGACGTCGCCTCAGTCTTAAGAAACATAGTGATCAACATTTTTGCACCATGTTCTGACAATTAATAGACCCAACATCTTTTTTTATGTAAAAAGATATCTCTAATTACAGTTTCTCAAATCTGGAACATTTCTGGTTTCTTTACTCCTCTGTGACAGTAAAACAAACATTTTTGGGTGGTGGACAAAACAAGACGTTCTGAGGACATCATATTTGGCTTTGGGAAACACTGATCAACAATGTTACTGTTTTCTGACATTTTATAGACCAAAAAACTAATCAAGTAATCAAGAAAATAATCGTTAGTTTATCAGTGAAAGGAATGGACGTATTTCTTGACTTGATTTTCTACTTTGAATTCATCATTCAGAAAAGATGCCACAGAGGCTACAAAAGCATTTGCAAAACAAAGAAACAGTGACACAAAAAGAAGTCCTGTTATCATCCATATTCCCATATTTTGTTGCAAATGGGTGAATTACACGACAGAACCCTCTTAATTCAATTTAGTGTTTTGTGATGCAGTGTGAGGCCATCACCTGCAGAGGGAGCTGCAATGGGGAGCTGAAATCAGGAAACTATTAGGTAATGAAAAAACTAAAGTACTGCGGCTGAGGTGAAACACTGTCTGTCTGACAATGAGTGTGAGTGCGTGTGTGTGTGTGTGTGTGTGTGTGTGTGTGTGAGTGTGTGTGTGTGTGTGTGTGTGTGCATGCGTTTGCATGTCTGTCAATAATAGAGCAAGTGAGTGAGCGAGAGAGAGAACAATATAGACAGGGACCGGGAGGTAAAGAAAACACGTCATATAATGTTGCAGTTTTCACCAGCCATCATCCTGAACCAAGTTTAAGGATCATCTGTGTTGAAATGCAAAGTAAAACTAAGCTGTTAAAATGCATGCAATTCTGTTGAATGTTTACATAATCATACATTTGTTTGTCATTTCACCATCCATTGCTTCCTTCCTTCCTTCCTTCCTGAGTTGTCCTTCAGACAGAAAAGAACCAGTTCTGTGAGTGAACTCAACGAATGTCCGAGTCTGCTACGGTAAAACGCTTCAAAACTCAGAAAAAACTCCCCTAGACTGCTGATGGGATATAGAATAAATTGTGATAGGATACCGTGACATATATCCTTATTGTAAACATAATAAATACCAGACTTGCTCTTTCATTTTTACCAGGTCAAGAGGTCATTCAATGCAGTGAAAGACTTCCTTTTTTACCAGCATGTGCATCTGTATTAAATTCATAGCAAGGACACCTTCAGCTTTAAGTAATGTTATACAAGAAAACAGAGAAAATTTGACCTCATAGGGGCACAGCTAGGACTTTAGAACCTTTAACTAATCTCAACAACAAATGCTTAAAAAAAACATGAACTTGATGGTCCTTTAAGAATCGGTGCTCACACGAAATAACCCCTGCAACTCCTTTGACAATACATCCCAGGGGGAGAGCAGAGCATGCAAGACAATACTATGAAAACAAAAACAAAGCATACCAAGAACCAGATGACTAAATACAGCACAACCATCAAATTAACCCTGCTGCAGGCTGTATGTTTACCAAACTGTTAGAATAGAGCTTCCGTGTGTGAATTTCTTGGATTTTGTCAGGCGTGATTTGAGTTATATTGTAGTTGCCTTCATATGTGGAAAAATCATGAGGTCCATGTGAGAACAGGGGGAGAAATGATTTAATCTCAACTCACCATGATTTGAATCTCGCATTTGCACACCTGCAGATCATACTCATTGTTGACATACATCCTCTTCAGGGCGCAACGCACCCCTTGATTTGTTCGCACGAGGAACACGATTGCAAAGCCACCTGCAGGACAAAGAAAGAGAATGAATAAAACTGTCAGGCCTCAAAAAGATGACATTTCACCAACAACTAGATGCACACTGCAAGAGTACAACCACACTTCACCACAGTCAACACAAAATAAGTGAAATCTAGCATCCCATTCTTTAACATTTTTGTGACATGCAAATTTTCACACCCAATTACTTCCACAACTGTTGCAATCTGCGTCCATGCAGCCTTACATCAGTGATCAGGACCAAATGGTGCAGCCTCATAGCGTTATGTATTAGTCATGTCATAGCTGCAGGGTTTACGTCGAGGCCCACATTGAGGCCTAACCATCTGGTATAGCTCAGACCACAAATTCCCTTTGCCGAGCTCAGTTGGGACAGAGTCATCAATTTCAGGCAGACATTGCGGCTTGTACTGCACTCTCAACTTGACACGAGTGAAATGGTATTGTACGGCACTGTGGCACTATAAATCTGCAAGAGATACCTAGAGTATGAGCACGGGTGCAGGTCGAGGCTGAGGGTTGCATCGATTCTAATAATACTGTAAGTCAGACGTAATTATCTCAGGCTACGGTTAAGAAGATTAGTCTCTTATATTCAATCAAAATTCAATAGAGGTAAGGAATGTCTGGGAATGACAATAGTTGTTAACAGTATTTCACCACGAGCATGTACATTTAATCTTTACACAGTACTACCATGAGCATGTATGCAGTCAGTACAAAACTACCAGAACTGAAAACTCATAGAAATATAAGAATAGCAAAAAGATTTCCCAGTTTTAAAATTAGGAATACAATGGCTTTGTTTTAGTCAGGTACAGGCCTCTATTTCAGCATTACTAAGGGACTGTGCTTTATTTATCACAGGAAGAAACTGGCTGGAGTGTGACTTCTTTTTTTGTTGTTGTTGTTCTTTTTATCTTGACCCAACCAAAAAGAACAATTATTTTTCCTTGAGTCTCCCTGAGTGACCCTCTCTCCACCACAAATAACCATATTTCTTTATTTTCACACCACATGCAGGTAATACTGGAGCCATTGACAGCACAAGAGTGAGAGTAATCACCAAAGGAGCATACATCTTAAGCAGAGTGTCAGTACTCCTTAAAAATTAGGAGTTGAAGGGCCATCGGAAATTTCAAAATTTGGCAAATCTGGCTATGATAAAATGTGTAATTTTAGCAATTTTTAAAGAAAACATGCCTTTCAAACCTGCCAATGGATTTGAGGTTCAATTGTATTAAAATAAATACAAAATATAACCATTTAAACTTATTTGTCCCTCCCCTGAACCAAAATAAAAATTCTCCCCAGTGCTTAAAAATGATTTGACATGCCATCTCCATTTTTCACCACCTCCTACCCCACTCATATATACATAATTCAGTCCCTAATTCAGTGCTGCTGGTATTTACAAAAAAATCAACAATCCTGTAATCTACAGCTTGTACTGTACAAAAAAACCCTTCTTTTATTCATTTTACAGGTTTTCTCAATTAAGACCCGATAAATGAAACTCATCATAACCCTCTTAACACAGAGAGGTCTTCTCTTAAAAATGCAAATTTTTCAAAACAGTTAACACTGATCTAATAGAAAGATCCACAACTCTATTGGATTTATTGTATTAATACAGTTAATCTAATAAATGGTTTAATTAAAATTGAACACATCTATTCGCAGATGATAACTGTAAAACTCTAGTGCATCAGTGTGAAACTCCTTTCCACAATTTTTTGCAAAATGAATTATCATTCCTCAACCATCTATAAAAGATGCATTTTCTGTGTTTTGCGAGCGTGGATCAAAGAGGTCAAAGGCACATTTATGAATAATGAACGTAATGGTAAAAAATGAATAAAGAAAACTGTCTTTCTTTCTAGAAAATGCTTGTCTTTTTCCAGTATTTCAACAGGGCATCTCAAAAAAACAAAAGACTGCAAAAAGGGCAGGTGCAGAGTGCAGCAGGGTTTGTGATCTCTAGTAAAATCATCTTTGGAGAATTCATGCCTTTTTTTGGCATATGATATAACTATGTAAAGTATCAACCAATGGCACAAACTAATGTTGAACTGGTTCATTCTTTATTTTTTATTCTGTTGCCCATTGTGTAATGATTGATAGTGATAATGATTGAAGATTATACCCATTTGACCGCAGGTTGTGTTGATTTGATAGAAATATTTGCTTTTGAGGCATGTTTTTAATGTGTTGTGACTGTGAGAGTATTTTGAAAACAAAATGGTCAGAGACTTTCATTTTAGGTCTGTCTGTCAGCTATTTTGAAAATGTATCTTCTGAATGGACAAACATGTTCAAGTAACTGAGAAAAACTCTAAAAGGGATCCAATAACTGCTCTGACTGTCCAACACCAGGTAGGTCTCCTTTAATCACACTTCTGATTCATAAAACAGCAAACAGGAAACTGTTCGTCACAGTACTAAGGTTCCTACAATTTAAGGCAAAAATGCTTTTTAAGACTCTTTATTGCCACTCAGGATGAAATTTAAGACCACTTTTACAATAACCAAAACTGGAAATAAAAGAGCATGAACAATTTTACGCAGAGTTATAGAGACCTTACATTCTTGGTGCGGTGAAAAAAGTTCAGTGAAAAAGTTAGATCTGGCTAGAATTGAGAATACCTAGCATTTATTGGTGAATTTTATTACCAATTTTGTGTTTCTCAGTCTGTATGTGATAATCCTCTGCTTTACTTCCCTTCAAAAATAGTTTAAGAAGATGTATTTGGTCAATTCTTTTTTTAAATTATTTGACCAATTATGTTGAGATTTTACAATGCAACGTCAGAAAAAAGAAATGTATAAAATCCAACTTCCCATGTCTTTGCAATTTTTAAACCTTTCAAGGGTTGCTTTACGACATTTTAATAAAAACAGAGGCTTTATTTTAAGATTAACTAATTCAATGCCTTTTCAGACTTTTTAAGGATCCGTTGGAG
Source organism: Plectropomus leopardus (assembly GCF_026936395.1). Taxonomy (NCBI): domain Eukaryota; kingdom Metazoa; phylum Chordata; class Actinopteri; order Perciformes; family Serranidae; genus Plectropomus; species Plectropomus leopardus. The sequence goes on along the minus strand of NC_142195.1, from coordinate 15,899,381 downwards.
CCCTGTGTACAGCTGAGAGAAAGCAGTAGGCCTCTAGTTTTGCATTTATGTATCCAAGATACAAAGATGCAAAGCTGCATCATTTCTGTGGGGATGGCATAAGGTTACATCCCTGCTCTGTCACGTGCATTTGTCTTGCAGGACACACACTCTCGCTTAATCAACATGCATGGGAGAATAAGGAGGAAAAACAACAAACAAATAGCATCATAGGGCCTGTGCAACCCCTCCTCACCTTCAGCAATTATCTCCTCAACAGTGACTTGGTGCCGGCCGACAGTGAAGGCTCTGCCAATGAAATTTCCGCCTGCATGACTGGACCCGGAGCTGCCACCTCCTCCTCCAGAGCCAGGCCCAGAGCTCACCAACTCCCGACGAGAATCAAAGAACTTCCTCATGATGTCGAAATGACAGGAGGAGTATTTTCAGTCAAAGATGACTGTTTTCCCGTGCACTCAATTATTATTGCACTGATCAGATAATGCAAGTCGGATTGTGACGAACCCGACGCTTCAAGTAAAGTCTATTTGCAGCCTCGGAACATGCAGTGATGCCTCTGTCACTTATGATGTTGAGACAACCCAGATTTTTGGTGGCAAATTTCCCATTTGCTTGCCAACACAAGCCAGTTGGTGATAGCTAGAGCGGTTGCGACTAGCTGTTATGTAAGTGAATTACACCACCCAGGAGGCTAAAGCATCTCCGGAGAAAGTATTTCTTTAGCTATCCATCCAGCTGTTCATGGTCGGCTGCTGATGATAACATTAGGTCCTTCTCCATCTCGTCCAGCCATTACCGAGCTAGCTAAGTGCTAGCTACTTAAGCGCTATGACATTTCGTGTAAGGTTATCCAGGTTATCCTCTGAAGATAATGTCCACGGGTGCGATGTATCCGACGTGTAACTTGTCTGATAGCGTCACCCGAAATAATGTTTCCATCCTCAGTCAAGTGAAGAGACCGTTAGATGGCACATAGCTGCCCGTCGAGCTATTTAATTGCTCCCATTTACATTAAAACTGTGATTTTTGGTAAGCTAACGCGTTAGCGCGATGCAGCCTTTCATCAACACAAACAGGCGCAGAGTCGACAGGAAACTGAAGCCTCCGTCTGTCGCGACTGCAGCTGAAAAAAACACGGAATTTGACATCCAGCAAAACATTAGGCAGCGGTTTCAACCCAGCAGCCTAATCTCTGCAACCACAGCAATCTTTGGCTGCCAGCGATATCGCAACATCCTAGCTGTTGCTGTTGACGCGCGGATGGAATTGTGGGTAGTGTAGTTCAGAGCGCAGCTGCAGCTCCCCTCCCCCTAGCGCGTGTGGTCATATGCTGCGTTCACTTGACATCGCTCAGAGAATGTGTGTTATATATAAACGTGTTATTAAAATGTATTATTTTCTAATTTAAATGTTTGATTATTTGGTTATCCAGAGCCCATAGTGACACATTTGCAATGCTTGTTTTGTCCAATACTACACCTACAGAGTCCGAAATTATTTTAAAAATAATATTATTCAAGAAAAAAAATCTTTAACACATGGATCAGCATTGGTTTTCTAAAAACGCACTCCCACATACACACAAAACACTATGAGCAACTTGGCACGAAATGTCCAACAAACTGCAAAAAACGAGTAAAAGGTGAGAAGGAAATGATGTGGATTATTGGACAATAATAATAACTATATTATTGTCATAACACTTGAAATGTGTTTGTTCTTGTTTAACCAAGGCCCGTTAAAGAACTTATTTACAACATTCTGGTGAATTTTTATGCACCAAAAATGTGCCTTTTTAGCACGCATTTGTGGTGTTGCCTACTTTAATTATGTCAAAATAAAAGTCCTCTACTCGTTGACGTTTTTACCGGGAAGACAAACACACATGTCCCCTGCGTCCTCCCTGAAATCTACACCTATGCCTGGGCCTATACTCCACCTCTGGTCATTACGGGGATAACAGTAAATGCATTAAGAGAGTTTTTCGGCTCCTCCTGATCTGTCTACAGCCCGTGAATGCAGCAGTAGCTCACGTGCACGCTCTAATGTGCACGCGGAAGGCGGGTCCTTGCATCCCAGTGGGTGGGACGCGCGAGCTGCTGTCACTTATAGGCTCTAGTTTCCCGGTACGTTGACGCTTTTCCTCTCTTCGCTCGGTACCACTGGCCTTTGGGACAGGTAAGGTTTGGTTCACAGTTGAGTTTATGTTTTTGAGGTGTTTTTCGGAAGTTGTTTCTGCGGAGTATAAGCTCAGACTGTAAAGCGGGTAATGTTCTGCAGATAGGGTGTGTCCAACAACTTCATGCCAAGTTAACTGTTAAGTAGCTGGGCACCGCTTCCTGAATCACGTTTTCTTTGCATTTTTCCATCGCAGTGAAGCTACCCTGAACATTATAGTGCATATTTGTACTTTGGGGTGTACATTTCACATGCAAAACTTACTTTCGATACATAGTTGTGGTGTAGAGTTTTTCCAGTGCTTGTAAGTCAGGCTACAGTAAAACCCCTTTCCACTATTGCTCAATTTCCAATGAACTCGCTGACGTTTTAGGTTGGCGATCCAATAACTTGCTTTGCGACAAAATAAGTTGTAAACTAGAATTTAATAAATAATGCATTTGAAATTAAAGTCCAACTGAAAGCATTTGCATCAGGGGTAGTTTGACATTTCATCTTTAATGACCTTCAAGCCCTGAAACGTAGCCTACAATGTACACATTTACACAGTTTAAATACACTTTAAAGCTGAAACTCAAACTGACTACCTGAAGCTGTCATTTTGTATGTTCAGAGGAAGATTCATAATTTATACCATTTGTGCTATGGAGACATGATCCGCTTTGTGTTTATTTATGGTCTGTGGTCCATACACATGAGATCAAGTCACCTACATTGTGTTTACATCGCAAACCACTGAGGTGTGGCTGTTGACCTACACACAGAAATCAGGTACTTATAGGATCATAAATATCTCTTCACAAATTCCATGACGGGAATCATTTTTTGTCTTATGAGTAATACAAACAGCCCCGTTAATGTAAAACATCTGGATTGGGGACATACACTTTCTGCAGCACTGGGGCTTGTCAACTAAATTAGTCTTCTTTGTATGTGCTAAACTAAATTGATTTTGACAGATATATGATAACTCTGTCAATGTGTAAGTCGATCCAAACCTGCAGGAAAACAGGTAGGAGTGAAACCCCACTAGCCTTCCTCTCAGTGGAGTAATTACAGGTGTGTCCAAACAAACACTTCAATGAGATTAGTTCCCCGGACGCCAGCACAGACGTGGAACACAAGAGAGCCCCTGACCAAATGTGTGTGACGGAAACCTTCTCTGATGATGAACTGCATGCAATATTAATCAAAGGTCAGCGAGGGTAATGTTTAACACAGAGACAGTTTAGTTCTTCATATGTGGAGATAATAAAATAAAAAATGTACAATATCATCAGAAAGTCCGAGTGGTAGGGTCGAAGTGGTATACCCTGAAATTGTGTAGTAATGCATGAAAGTTGACAATTATCATGCAGTTTGCATTTGCTTAAATTATTATTATTAAATGAAGCAATTTAATTGCTTTAAAATGGTTTCAGATTTTATTGCTTTAAGGGTCATTGTTACATATAATAACATACATGTAGATAATAATATTAAAAAGTTGTGTCATACCATAAAGCGTGAAAACATTTTCTAAGATTGTAATTGTTCTGTGAAACTCTCAAACTGTTGGAACCCAAACAGGTGTAATAAAACCCTGAGGGTTTTTAAAAGGAACCCGCCTAACACTGGAATTAAAAACAGCTGTATATGCTTGTTACTAATATACAAATGGATATTAATATTTCTGAAATATCTAAAAGAAAGAAAAACATTTCCAACGAGCAATACTTGGGATAAAAAACGATGAAAAACAAGGAAAAGCAAGGATTACAATACATATATTTGCACTGCTTACGTACACTTAATTCTTATTCATTAACATAATACTGTGCTCCATCAAGAGGAGCTGTTTAAAATCTTTATTACAAATCAAACATGAGTGGCAGAGAAAAGCTGACCCATATAACTGGACATCTGAATCTGAAAATCCCAACAAATATAGTGTGGTGGTACACATATAGAATCATTTGACACAAGTGGCGGGCCATTTAATTGTTCCCGGGCTGGACTTTGGACCTGCCTGATTTAGAAGATCACGATATCTGTTGATATCTGCTTTACAGATGTATTGTTGCCAAATTTGTTTCATTAGGCCAGGGTTTGAAATAGTGGGGCTTTAGAGCTAACAGGTAGAGTTTTTTTGCCACAAAAAGATGAAATGGATACTACGGTGGAGTAATTTTTGCATCTTTGTTGGACACATTAGAGATGCGTTTACATTTTACTGCTTCTAAACCTGATGCTGCAGTTAATTACTTATTTTTGTGTTATAATAAACAGGTCATTGTGCAAGAGACAAAATATCATTCTGTATTTATTCTTTCGTAGCTTTCTGTGCTTCCAGTTTGGAAATCCTCACTCCTTCTACAATGGCAGCCGTAAGTCCTCCCCAAAGCTGTGGTTCATGTACAATATTTACATGTATTTGCATCACCAGTAGAGATTCTTTTGAAAAGGGCTGTGCGGCAATAAAATATTAATTTTTTAAAAAATCTCTTGTTGTTTTTATTAAATTGTAGCAACATGGTACTGTTGTGATTCACAAGTGCTACAGTAACAGGTGTGTCAGGTCTGTTGTCATACTTATTTAATCATAGACACAAAATGTGGTATGAAAATTTAATTAACATTATTTTAGGGCTGTGCTGAATAGTTTTAAGCTTCGTAGATAATGTGAATGTTGAAAATCTTAATTCAACATTAAACTTCTGCACAGCTTTTTCTTTTTTTTGCATGTGTATTCATAATGTTTAAACCCAGGGTTTTCTGCACAGCTGCAGTTAAAAATCAGGCTCCACTAATGTCATTAATATTATACCATTTAAAGAATTAGATTCCAGTGGTTGCTGTGTAGTATTGTTTCTGACTCGTGTCATCCAAATATTTCCAATAACTCCAGAGTGCTGTAAAGTTCAAGCTCAAAGTTAATTAAAAAAAAGATAGATGTATTGATTTCCAAAATTGTCGGGTTTTTATAAATGAAATACTCTGCTTCAAATCATTTTTTTGGCATATAGTGTTGAAAAAAACAGAATTTTCACTGTTGTCAGAATTTCTGTAAATAAAATGTGACAACAGATTCAAAGCTTAATTCAAAAATCTCAGAAGTTTTGAATGTATTTGGTACAGCCATACATTACTTTAAGGTTTTCATTTCTTCATTTCACTCGATGCTACCTTGCACTTTGATGCAATTATCAGCAGCAGTTATTATTTGATTAACGTGAGATGTCATTAAGCAGTGTAAAAAAATCCTTTACATCTTTGTTTTTTACATCATCTAAAAGATTGTCACTGAAACCACAGCAGAATAAAAAAGAAAATTTAAATAAAAATAATTTTAATACCTGTTTTTTTATTTTTCAGTGAATTTTTTAGTCCTAATACTTCCTTTTTCTAGGCCAAATTATATTTTTGATACCAAAAGTCACTGTTACTGATTTATCTTTATAAGCACAGAGAAACGTTCCCTTTTCAAACTGCACACATCATTCAGCACAGTGAAGGTCAAACATCCAATTTTATATCTGCTTAATGGATAAATGATTGTAATTTCTTTTTCATTTCTGACCAGATTGGAAATCGTGGAACAGTGACTGAGGCGGCTGGTTTTGACGCTGAGGCAGATGCAAAGCGTCTTAGAGAAGCCATGAAAGGAGCTGGTGAGTGATCCAGAAACCATCATTAGCTAAAGTTAGATTTTACTGTGTCATTAAGACTTCCATGAGGAAAAAAATATCCTTTTCTTGGGTTTGTCTCGTCCTCTCCAGGAAAGTTTGAAAGTTTCTCAGTGTGTTGTCATGGCAACTTAGAGTTTTCATAGTCCGTTCCTTGTGCTGTGTGCGGCCTTGCACTTTGCCTCACCTCTGCACACTGTGCTGTAAAGCTTCCTCTTCATGCCTGATATGGAAGGAGCATTCGTTTTGCTGATCATGCAGGAAGTAAAATAGTAATCTCATTATGGGCTGCACTGTTCTGAAGCCGCGCACTCAGGTATGTATCACTCAAAGACGTCCTGACAAACATCCAGGGGTACGTCACAGTAACATTTCTTCCCCTGTTGCCACAATGATGGCGTGGAATGTTGATGTTATTATTGTTAGTTAGCATAATCATCCTCCCCTGACTCTAGTTTGAGCTCTGTTGTAAACAGATGGTTTCTATGCCGATGCCAACAAACAGCTGTGTGTTAGGATCATCTCCAGGGCCGCTGAGGCGTCGCCCGATCCTATGTGCTACACATTAGGGCTGAACCATAGACATAGACTGAGTAGGAAGGACATTGTTTGGCGTGGTCTTTTTACAAATACAAAAGAATTTGGTAAACTGATGCTGGTTGTTATCATGACAACCTGTCAGTGGGGCTGTAATGTGTTTTACGCCTACCAGTTTGAGAACTGTGGCTTATTTTTACATCTTTTTTTTCCTTTTCTAAACACAAAAATATAACCATATTTCACAGAACTAAGATAAATTTGAGCTTAATTGCTTTGTTAACTCGTCGTTAAACACACTTTATTCAAAGTCAACACAAAAACATCCTTAACAAAGAATTCTTCATAATATTTATTGCAAAATCTCACCTCAGTGAGTTTGTGACTGGCAGCATATCATTATTTGTTTATACAGAGGTATATACGGTAGAAAGCCTGCAACACAGTAGTAGGGTTCAGCTGTGTGTCCTTGAAAATGCAATGTTAGTTTTTAAAGTGTGAATCACATCTTCATGTAAAATGAAATCAAAAAATGAATAAAGTGGATTGTTGGTACATTTGGCCTCATATTTATTCACTACACTGTTGTATTGTAGCAAGTTTTAAAGAACTGTGGCGTTAGTGGGTTTCTCTTGTACCCGTGGTAGGCCCAGTTTGTAGGGCTGCGTCGTGTAGGCTTCAACAGAATGTGGCTGCAGCTTTACATGTTTCACAACACTTGCAATGGTAAATAAAAATGCATGCCACTCTGACCATCCTCTGACGCTGATTTGATTGGGAATATCTGTTCTACTCTCATTTGAACTCTATGAGCTAAATCCTTGTTCTTAAACAGACAGCGCGGTGAAATCTTAACCTTTAGGAACGTAATCCTTACAAGTTTAAACATTAAAGATGGTTAAGGTTATACTATTATATATTGTGTTATTTCTTGCAGGCACCGATGAGGCAGCCATCATCGAAGTCGTGGCGCACCGTACTATCGCCCAGAGGCAGCGCATCAAAGAGGCCTACAAACAGTCAGTGGGAAAGGTGAGCGCTTGACCACAAAGCTGCACTCCAAGGCAGGAAAAAACAAATCTTATTTGTGAATGTGTTTTTCACTACGACTGTGTCCGAAATTCCATACTAACATGCTATTTAGTCAGCTAAAACAGTATGTGAGATTTTTTTATTATGTCCAAAACCTTACTATGAAAAAAAAGTACATGAATTGCATACTTTTTCCTTCAAAATATAACTTTATGCAAACAGTAGGCATAATTATCCCACAATGCAATGTGATAGAGGACAATGTTCATAATGACAGTGACCAAGATAGCTCTGTAACATCAATAATACTTAATTTAAGAGTATATATGCATAAAGATTAAGATTTCACTGTGCTAAAATTTTTTAAATTATTTTTTAATTACCGGTAGAGCTGAGGTAATCACGGCTTTCATTAAGTGACATCAGGTCAGTGCATCCAAAAAGATATTATACTGTTTATGTTCACATAAACAGTGCACATATTGGGTGTGTAGTGCATGTTATGGGATTTCGGACACATAAATCAAAAATTGATGTATCAGAGGAAGCGAGTAAAGAGCAGATGGAGACTCAGAAGAATCTGAAAAGCAGCCCTGATGGAGAGCATTGGCGGCAGCAGTGAATGTGTCATCTCTTAACTTCTTATTTCATTGTGAACGCTCTCATCACTCTTTCACTTAAAGCTGCTGTCCTGAAAACATAGATAATGTGCTAGTAAACCATTAACTGTAAAGCAGAAATTAATACCCCGTGTAAACAAACAGCAGGACAGAGAGGGCTTTGTGTTCTGCTGTAGGAAAGGGGAACGTTCCCCTCCATAAAAAAAAAAGAAAGGTTTATTGAACCCACTGAGGTGTGTTTCCAACTGACCGTTTCTTTGTCTCATGGTCATGTGGATCAATATATTAACTAAAAAGGAACTTGGGTGTGTTTATTTTATTGACAAAATGAGATAATAACCAGCCCACAGTGCAGTGTCCGGTAAGAGGTCGATAAAGTCATCTGAAATGTTCCACAGCAGAGCTGCAGTTCAAAAAAAAGATGGTGAGAGGAATCCTCGCAAGCAGAAAGAGTGAGTCATGTTGTTCACGGCGACGCCCACAAGGGGTTACACAGGCGAGCTGTGTGGAACAGCCTCACATGACTGTGTCCAGAAACCACACCTTCTAGCGGAGACACAAGTCCTGCTGCTGGAATGTGTGAAGTCAGGCCTCATGTCCACGCTGGCAGCACAAAACTCAGACATAAAGCCAAGATTAACTTATTTTAATCTCAAAGATAATTAGCTTTCATTACAGATGACCCTAATGGTTAGATTAGCGAAGCACTGGGAACAACTGGTGGGCTATTATCATGTTAATCCATCTGTTACTGTCCTCCCGCAGGACCTGGCTGATGATCTGTCCTCAGAGCTGAGTGGGAACTTCAGGAGTGTCGTTCTCGGTCTGCTGATGCTGGCGCCTGTGTACGACGCCTACGAGCTGAAATATGCAATGAAGGTCAAATTTTAGCACAAGTCTAGTGACAGTATCTATTTTTCCTTCTGTCAATGAATCCCAAAAATTGACCAACAATCAATTTTTTCTCCAACACGTATTATCTGTATTATGCAAAGTCTGATTTATCTTACTCCTCTGTTCAGAGCTTCATTTGTTTGCAAAACACATCAATCAGACACAGCGTTGCACTGTGTGACATGTTTCCTTTATCACAATCAACCTGGGCTCTGTGGTTTATTTAGAATTCCACACACACACCTTGCTTCTATTGTATTTACTCATCAGTGCATTTACTCAAATGTGCATTAATAGAAGTAGAACCTATTTAATGAGAAATATACATTTTTGAAACAGTTTTCCTCTCATTCCAGCAGTCTCCTCTCACTAAGTTAACAAAATGTAAAATTAGTACATAAATACAGTTTATCTTGGACAAGAATACTGTAGACATAAACTGCCTGTTATCTTGTGTTTCTAGAGGGTTTTTTTGTCTATGCGGACATGTAATTTTTCATTGTCATATTTCTTAAAGGGAGTTTGGCATAATATTTTCCACCAAAAGCAGGATGGGAAATAATCTCAAAAGGAATCTAATTCTAGTCTTGTAAATAGTGATCTTGCAAGATTCCCGGTCTTTTAAAAAAATATATAAAAGGTTGTGAGGCTTAAGTCCTTAAAATTTTCAGTGTCTTATGTCAGTAACATGTTTTCAGTACATGTAGGAACAGACGAGCTTCGGGCTGCGAGCCACAGCGAGGGCGAATAAGTGGGAAAGTATGTAGAGATGGACTAACATATTGTGGATTTCAGTCTTTTCATGGGATTTGTTTACAAAAATATAGAATGTTGCGCAACATATCCTTTAAGCTACATTTCCTTTAGTTTATAAACTTATCTTGTGTAACTGTGTCTTCATATCTTGTTTTTAACACGTCAGTAATCATCCATCAACAGGGGGCTGGAACAGAGGAGGCCTGTCTCATCGATGTCCTTGCCTCAAGGTCAAATGCTGAAATAAAAACCATCAATGCGTTTTACAAAAAAGGTAAGTGTGTCACTTCTATAAGAAGAATTTCTAGCATCAAGTCACGGTGCGTCTCAGTGTGTGTTGGCGCCTGTGCGTCATGTTTGATAGCTGATATTGTGTAGCAGCGGCTGAGCCTCTTTGTTCTTTGTTTAGAGATGCAATGACATCCGTTATTAGAAAACAGCGGATGACATAAATTATTTATAAAAGCCATTACTGCTCTCTTTGGCACTTTATTGTTTCTGTGGTTGTAATGATGGCAGTCGGCAAGTATTTTCAAAGTGGGTTTTAAATGTCTCTCAATGCCTGTAATTGTTATTATGTAGGGCTTTATGTTACACACACATTTTGCACCAATTATACCAGCATAGCTGCTGAACCGAGATTACACCACAGTGAATAATAATGGAACTGTTGTAAATATTTGTTCTTTCTTTATATTTACTACTCTATGTATCTGTAGGCTTGTAATGAGTTTCTGCTCCTTTGTGCAGAAACTTTAACAGGTTTTACATTATATACATTACATTTTAATGAAGTCATGTTTTTTTTCAATGGCAGAATATGGAAAAAACCTGGAGGACGCTGTCTGTGGAGACACATCAGGAATGTTTCAGAGGGTTTTGGTCTCCCTACTTACGGTGAGCAAACATAAGGATGAATTCTTATAAGAATAATGAATTCTTTGATTTCACATGTAACGATGATTATATGACATTTTCATTAAAAATTCAACCTGATTTATAAAAAAACATGTATTTCAAAGCTTCCAAAAGTAGAATAGAAATATTCACTTTGTTGATTCTTGCTGGGAAAAAAAATCTGTATTTCATTAGATCATTTTCCATTCTTCTTGAAGCTGACAGATAAGATGACTTGTAAAGTGTCAGAAGGAACCTGGGGTCAAATGTTTTCAGCTGTTTAGGGAAGAAGAAGCAAAAGTCTCTTTGGCATCATAGAAGCACAGTTCTTTTTCTGTTTTATTGTTTCCAATTCTTCTGCTTTGCAGGCTGGACGGGATGAAAGCGACAAAGTGGACGAGGCCCAGGCTGTTATAGATGCCAAGGCAAGAGTTCAGGTTCTTTGAGATAAAGTGTATGTCAGTTATCACTCGCTGTATTTTAACGTTTGTGATTACAGGAAATCTACGAGGCTGGTGAGGCTCGATGGGGCACGGACGAGGTTAAATTCCTTACTGTGCTTTGTGTGAGGAACCGAAACCATCTGCTGCGAGGTATTCTTCCAGCATATTCACAAACATCGTGTTAAAATCTGCTTACGTAACGCACACGTGTTATAAGTACATCACATGAAATTACTTCATTTTACTTAAACTGGCTGCAAAAGGTCATGTAGTAGACTCTGGGGATTTTACTGACCCTCTGTGGCGGTTTAAGAGGCAAACAGTTGCTTTGTTAAATCACGTTCATTTTCATTCATGCAGTGTGTAGTGTCATGACACTGTGTGACAGTCCAATAGATTTATTCTGGATTCGGTTCCATTAATCTTGTTGTTTTTTTCCTTCAGTGTTTGAGGAGTATCAGAAGATCTCTGGAAGAGACATCGAGGACAGCATTAAGAGGGAGATGTCTGGATGTCTGGAGGACGTCTTTCTGGCCATAGGTCTGTTTCTGCTGCGACATGCTCCATCAAGTAGAGATCTGTTGTAAAAGCTGCTAACTTTAAGTTCAAACAAGCACAGACAAAGACAAAGCCAGAACCACAGCTTAAACTTTTTATTCAGAAAATAAAAGAAAATATCGTGCAGTTTAGTGCTTGTAGTTCTGAAACACTGCTGTAACAGGCTAGCACCTAAGATGTCACCAAAATCTTAAAAAAATGGAACCTTATATATTTATTGCCTCATTTATTAATTTCTGGATTTATTTCATCGGTATATTTATTGATTTCTTTCATAGACATATTTATTATTTACTGTACAAATGTATAGATTGTAAGTATAAATTAGCTCAAAAATGTTTTTGTTTTTTTTTAATTTTACAAAGGACTACTTTTATTTATTTCAGGGGAGTTTTATAATTCCACATTTATTTAAGATTGTTATAAAAAAAAAGCCCCCAAAATACATGATTTAGGAATCATGAAATTTAAGTCCCCTGAAATAAGATTTTTTTTTTTTAATTGAACTATACTGACTCATATATATATTTATTTATATATATATATTTGTTTCCCAATTTCCTTTTCATGATTTAATTCCTAATTATATCTATGTATTTCATAGGCATATTTATTAAGTTATGTATTAATATATTCATTGTTGCATTTAATGTCATTCCAGATGACAGAAGCAACTTTAAAAACACTGAACTTCCACATATTTAATCAGCTGACTTTTTTGTTTTCATGTTTTGAAAACATCTCACCTCATGTGCTGGTATTTGTTTTTGCATTACAGTGAAATGCATAAGGAACAAGCCAGCGTTCTTTGCAGAGCGATTATACAAATCAATGAAGGTAAATATTTCATTATTGTAATGGAGCTACTACAGTTTAATGTGAAGCGACTACACATTAAATTGCTGGTGTTGGTTTGTTTGTATATATCATATTTTCATTCTTTCATTCCATATTCGTACACAAATGACAGTTATATCGGCCAGAAGAAAAGTAGGCTGATGTTGCACTTCATTTGGTAAAAACAAGCAGCGATAAACTCTGTTGCCATACAAACACATGTCTGTGTCTCGTATCAGGGGCTGGGCACTACAGATAGTGTCCTCATCAGAATAATGGTTGCGCGGGCAGAGATTGACATGTTGGACATTAAAGCACAGTTCCTGAAGATGTATGGCAAGACTCTCTACTCCTTCATCAAGGTGAGGCACTAAATACAAGCAGCAGGAAACCACTGTAGTCAGCAAAAGCTCTGAAATACATCAGCTGTGATATAATAATTGCAATTCTAACTTGATGTAATGCCTTAGTGTTGTTTTGAACTTCAATTCATCACTGCTTTCATTTCAGTCGAGTAGTTACAAGCATATCGTGGTAGGTTTTCTAAGTCCTGGAATCTGAATATCAGTGTTTGTTATCAGTGTGTCTTGATGAGACTGCAGTTATTCACTACACCGGTCCTTTGAAGTCTCACAGATCTGTCTCTCACTGTGCAGGGAGACACATCTGGTGACTACCGCAAAATCCTCCTGGAGCTGTGCGGAGGCGAGTAAAAGAAACATCACAACGACATCCAGCTCTGTCTAAATTCCACATTATGAGCGTTTATTCTGTCGATGGCTTCTTGTTTTTTTTCTATTCTTTCAGTCTTCACATTTCACTGATTGAGTGCAGTGCCTTGTTTTACTGTTTGTACTGTAATACTAAAACCAAAGACCAGTGACCTTTTACACGTGTCCGTGTTTCTGTTATCGATCCTGCGTTAAGGATGAATTAATGAATTGGTTAGAGGGAGATGTATATGCTTCTCACATCTTTAGGAACATAAAAAATGACTGTTATTGGCCTACAGCTCCCGGTCTTGTCACAGTGCAACATTTTCATCACTGTCCAGTCAGTGAAGTCCATTTGTTTAATTGGTAGCAATTACTCATTTGTTGAGTCAGCCCTTCGTCATTTGACTCAATTACATTAACGGCATGCAAGCTTGATTTGGGAGGCAGTAAAGTGTACTCTAATCAAGTAAAGGAGGAGAGTCCCATAGCTCATACAAACTTACTGCTCTATATCAGAGCAATAACTCTGGGAAATGTACTCAAGGTGACCACTAGGTGGAACCAAAATAACTCCATGAAGTTTGAAGCAGCTGCGAGTCCAGCAGTGTGCAGGAATCTATCAGCATCTTTTCTAACAAGAACAGAGCTCAGTGTCATGTTTTTTATGAGCTGAAAAATACATCTCTTTTTTGTTTCTCAACAAAACTCTTGTGATGTACAGGATGTATGTGAACGGGCCTAACAGCCAAATTGTCAAGCCCCGTCCCTGGCCTTCACCTGAAAACTGTCCCTCAAAATAACATGCACTGATTAAATAAAGACTCAAAGTGAATGCAAAAACACACAAAATAACTATAAAAATTCGCAAAACAACCACAAAGGTGCAATGATTACAAGAAGACACAAAATGACCACAAAGAGATGCAAAAACATGGATAACAACAACAACAAAAAAGATGCAAAACCACTGCAAAGTCTGTGAGTCTTGCTCCTGTTTAGGAGAAGTGCTGGGTCTCTTTGCATATCCATGAGCAGGGGCATGTCTGTGCTGCCCAGGGTCATACATAAACATTTTAGGGGCAGTTGCTCAAGTGAAAAAAACAGTACCTCTCTCATATTTATTCATGAAAAATAAAGTTACAAACAGTGGCACTTCCTTACTTAAATATTTATTCATTTGAATACCATTACACAATATTGGTGTGATTTCACAAAAGTGATTAATATTGCTGAGACTTAGGGCAACATACTTGTCTAGAAAACGGGCATGTATCACAGGTCAAAAGGGCAGATGCAAGAGCACCGCCTGTGTATATTTGTCTAGACTCCTGATGCTGCATACAGATTTCTGATACAGAAGCAGTGCGGGCTTTGCAGCACTCATCCCCACTGACACTCCACTCACTCTATGCAGCACAAACGGGAGGAAGAAACATAACAAAACCCCCATCAGACTTTGTTCACCAGTATATTAGATTAAAAACATCTGCACCCATTTATGTCTTTCTCTGAGGGGCCACCCTCTGTGGCCATCTGCTGAAAGCCTCATTTAGTTATTTCAGAGCGTTCAGTGGTTTTCAAGGCAAAAACTGTGAAGTTGATCCGAGCCCTAGAAATGCCCCGGTGTTAATTTGTAAACATCTAAGTCATAGGTGTATATTTGCGGGGTGGGGGGGGGGTGTGGGGCGCAGGGGCGCAGGGGACACATTCCCCTCAGTGTTAAGAAGATTAACAATATTAAGATTAAGTACATTTTTCCTCCTCAAAAAAACATTATAGTAGCCGAATGCTTTTATTTCAACATAATTAAAGTCATTTACACCATAAATTTACGCAGCAAATGCTGGAAATTTTCTGGTGGAGAAACCCCAGACCTATCGTTTTATATGTGTCCCCTCAATTTTAATGCAAAGCATGCATCTGTGATCTCAGTGGTGCATTTGTTTTGTGCAAGGTGTGCAAGGTTGTCCCTGTACATGTCCTTGCGTAGCTTTGGCATCATGATAGAAGAACAGCATTTGTATTTCATTCAGATGAAATGCTTTCAAACAGATTCAAAAGAAATCCTTTTGCTTTATCCCGCTCAATATAAATCGTGTTTACGAGTACCTTTGTTTATTTGAATTCATGGCATGGTGTCTATTTATTAGACACAAAGAGGATTTGATTTTTCACTGTGTACAATAAAACATGGCGTAATGAATGTAAACACTTAAAGAAGACCCTTAAAGAATGTTTCAATAGGACCACCAAAGAAACCAGTTTCTCTATCAACTATTCTTAACAATAATGTCAAAGCCAGGATTACAAGTGTTTCATTTTATATGCACTCGCTTATGGATTGAGAATACAAGTTGTTCTCTGTTGGGGCAGCATATTCTTGATAAATGTAAGAAAACTCAGGCAGAGGTGATAAACAAGTGAGGCAAAGTGGGTATAACAAACACTTCATAACTGCAGGGCTGTACTGAACAAAAGGTCACACAAGACATTTGTTCATATCTACTTTTACAGCTTTATGTAATGCCTAAAGTATATTTTAATAACCCTAATAAGAATAAATGCAATGCTGCAAATATTGCCATAGCAACAGAGATAAGAGCAGACATCCTAATGCATACTGTTTGCCGAACCCTCTGACTGCAGACATGTAGGTGGGAAGATGAGACACAACTCAAGATATTGAACATAATGAAAATAAAGACTGCAGCTATCTGCTAGGTCAAAAGATTGCAACTGTTGCTTTTGTCCAATAAGTAACAGCAAAGAATGACATAATAACTACACACATGGCAAAACAACCAAAAAAGAGACACAAAATGGCTACAAAGATAGAGTCAACAACTACAAAGAGATACAAAACAACCAAACAACATAAAATTACCTCAAAGAAACCCAGAAAGACAGCAGACAAAAATACCAACAAAAAAACCCCAACACAACACAGAACAACATAAAATAACATAAAATACAAAAGAAAACCCCTCTCTGCATAGGTCCACAAAGGAGTAAGCCTGTGTGTATTTTTTGTGAAGCATAATGACAGCACAAACCATCGGCAAAACAACCTAGAAACCCAATATGATTCTTTTAGGCTTACCACTGATCTTTAAAGTATGAGTATTCAGTGAATTATCTACATGTCAGTAATAGAGTCAATATATGTAAAAGACCTTAATAAAGTATGCTTTATCTAAATCAGCCATGTATTATTGTACATCAATTCAAGCTCATAATAACATCCTTTGCTAACAGATCATTACAACTCAAGTTAAACTATAACGATCTAATCCACACGTTTACATTCCTAAAATGTCTAATTCTCTGCCTGTTGGCCTGAGCAGCTCTCCGACGGTACATTTTACTCATCTGGAGTCAACATAAAGCTCTAGACCTGTAAATATTGCAGCCTAATCAGCGTTTCTCATTTGTGAAAACACTCTGACACACACTTGCATTAAAATTCATTTTTTAAAAAATACACTGGAGTAATGATTATGGAGGCTCATGGGGCCCTTGGCAGCAGACGCTTCATCTCCTTGACTGCTGATCACTCCATACAGAGTGTATTTGCATCAACACATCAACATATTTTAGCATTTTTTAATGGCCTTTTAATTAATTAATTTATTTATTTAGAGGAAAAACTCCCACATTATCCCTGTACCCACAGGGGTGCTTTTCTCTATGAACATTTCACTGACAAATAAAAGTATTGCATCCTACAATGCCGTCCTCGGAACCTGTAATCATTTTGTGAAGGTGAATTGATTTATTTTATTTTCTCTCTTGCTAGTGTCTCATGTAATTGATGACCTTGGCAATATAGGATTGCAGTGCTTTCATTACAATGCATGCAGAGGGAATGTGATCTGTATGAAATGTGTATGTTTTGCAGTCATTCTCATTATCAGCAGTATGGATGTTTATGTGTTTACATGCAGCAAGGTTATTGTCCTTTTTCTTTTCAATATGTCATATTTTTCTTCAAACAGATGATTGAGTTTAGAAAGGTTTGTTCATAAATCTTTTACCTTTGACAGCACCCAGAATGGGTGCAGCTTTGTCCTAAGAAGGTTTATCTTTTTCATTCATAGCTGTGTGTTCTGACATGTAAAGCAAATTTCCAGCTCGTACTCACTGCTGCAAAACAGAAATGACTCGACAGAGGCACAACTGCGCCCTGACTTCCATCATTCATTCTCCGTCTCCAACAAAAAGTTCATTTTCTTATTATTCTTAACAGAATGAATGAAATGATTTAGCCTTATTCTGCCGTTTGAGGACGTGTTACTGTGAATCACAGAGTACTTTAAAAAACCTTTTATCCAGTGAATGTTCCTGAACAATGGAGTTACTGTGTAAGCACTCATTTTTCAAGGTGGGAGTTCGGGGCATAATGGAGGCAGGGGCTGCTTAAAAGCTGCACTCCACTTCACTTACAATTTAGAAAGAGTTTTGTTGAGAAAAATCCAACAGAGACCCTGGTAAAGTTATTATATGAGGTGCAAAATTGTTATTCCTTTGAAAATGAGTTATAAGTGGCATGTTCTCTGCATGACCAACTAACCTTATTTTAAAATGCTATTATTATCTATAAATAGCAATTGGAAACAATAAACCTGCAGCATCTTTATAAATCAATGAATGTCTGTTACATTCAAGCCATTGCAGAGCAACTTGCACAATACAGATTAAGTTTATCGCCACCAGGGAAAACTCTTTGTATTTGACTGTGTATAACACAGTTGTGGTGTCTGTGGAGACTTTCCTTTACTGCCATACTGGAAGTGATGCATTTTGTCTCAATCAGCCAGAGTTAACAGGGAAAGGAAGAAGGTGGTGGGACCATGGAAGCTAAAAATCCTAAGAAGTGTCCAAGAAAAGTTTCCAGAGTGAATGCTCCAGAAAAAGAACATGGGAACGGCTAAGGTAATTAAAGCTGCAAGCAGCGATGAAAGGGCCTTCGCACCCCCACGCATGTTTGGGTTTCCTTGCGGGACTCAGACTGACGCAGTCGCTCATCTCTGTGAAAGTCGGATAATGCACGCAGAGAATGAAATATTTCATGATGTAGTACTTCCAGTGGCCACTAAATGGCACTGGAGGGTACATAAATACCACATCACCTTGGTGTACATCATTTGTAGACCAAACAATGAAAACTTCATGTAAATTAATTAACATTTAAACAAAAAACCTATTTGAAATGTTGAGCTTGAACCTTATGCAGGGCAGGTAAGATTTACAGGCCGCTTCCCAGAAAAGAGTCTGAAGTGCAACTTCGTTTGAAATGTCTGAAGGTTGAGCTCAGTTGGTTTGAGGGCTTGTCTGCAAACTATGAAATAATTAGTTTAAACCTCACCCAGGACAGGTAAATTCAGTTGTCCAAAGCAAAAAGCTATATTCAAGGTAAAATACAGATGAAGTGTCAGATGCATGGCTCAGTCTGTTAAACATGCAAAATATCAGGTTTGGCTCGGTGGGTAAATCAGGTGGTTAGTGTGTCTGAGGTTGTTTGTTCACATCTTTGTCTTGGAAAGGTGATTTGTTTTTTATGGCATAAATTAAATAAAACATAGGCTGATATATCATCTGTCAGTTCTGCTGATATAAGTCTTTGATAACATACCTTGCAACGAACACTAATAAACACATAATTGTGAAGCGGGTGTATTTTGAACCAAATTGCAGCACAACCGACCACAGAATCAATTTGCAATGTCTTTATTTAAATTCAGCAGCACACAGAAATAACATTACAAAAAACAACAGTTCAAAGAGCTCAAAAAACAAAAACACTGAGCTGAGTGATAACCACTAAACAAAGTCTCTGTCTGTTCGCGGTTTCACAGGAGAGCAGGCAAAATATGTTGTCCAGACAGGCAAGAGTTGGTTACTAGGTGAGCACAATGTCCAAGCAAACAAACTGGCAAGGGACAATTAGCAGGGATGATGAAGCCAGGTAAACTGTCCAAAAACCAGCGAAGCAAAAACATTTTTCACCAGGCGTTTACTCATGGGCAGTGAGTGCAGCGGAAAAAAACCCAACAGAAAATCTCATGCTGAAGCGCTGCAGGTGAAAAGCGCCCAACAGCCACAGGCAACCAGACACCAGGTTGACCAAGGCAAAACTCATGATCATGGACAGAACGCTGTGGCGTTTTCTGAGAAGCATAAAATACAGGTGAGTCGAGGATGGGCTAGGTCAGAACCGGGAGATCAGGTAGAGAAATGCTGGAAAGTCTCACATGGCAACAATCTGCCAACCGGGTGAGTGTGAGGCTGGAGTCTTTATGCTGGGCTTGATTGGTGGTGATCAGCTTCAGGTGAGTGTTATCAGGTGAGTGAGAGCAGGTGTGTGGAGTGAGCAGGGGAGATACAGCAGTGGAAAAGTATTGAGTGGTGATTGGGTAGTGAATCTGCCGACTGTGAGAAAGTGTCTCCTGAATATTCATATACTGAATACTGAAATACCTGCCAAGAACTTAGCTGATTATCGGTCTCACTTCTATATCAATGAAATATTTCGACAGACGTGACTGCTGATACTGAGCTAAAATGAACGTCAAAAGTGTGAATTGTTTGGGGGTTTAGCTCAGTGGGTAAATCAGGCAGATTTTGTTATTTAGGTTGCTAGTTCAAGTCTTATTTGTGACAGGTGATTTTTGACTTCTATGGCATAAATAAAATAAAATATCTGCTGATATACGTGTCAGCTCTGCTGATATAAGTCATCAATGACAAACCATGCATTGAACACTTAAAACAGTTAAAAAACACACAATTGTGTCCTTGTCTCCTGAATTTTCATATACTGAATACTGAATTTTCTCTGCCAAGGACTAATTATCACTATATATCAGTCGAGTTT
Organism: Plectropomus leopardus; assembly: GCF_026936395.1. Taxonomy (NCBI): domain Eukaryota; kingdom Metazoa; phylum Chordata; class Actinopteri; order Perciformes; family Serranidae; genus Plectropomus; species Plectropomus leopardus. Next base: position 15,879,374 of record NC_142195.1, on the reverse strand, counting down.
TTGACAGACATCACTGGCAATACTGAATTTTGTGTTTCAACAGTCCACACAATAAAACTCAAAATTTAAGACCATGACATATCTATGCAAACGCTTATTTCAAAACAGGTAACATTTTCAATCAGTTCCCTCCATAATAAATGATCAATACACAACTTCTGAAAAAAAAAGTGCATTAACAGCACGTTAGTAGTGTTAAATCAGAAGTCTACTGGCAATGCATCTGTGCATTGATCGACAAGATAGAGACCTGCACGTTTGTGAACACATCGATAATTACTGTTATCCTGAGATCCATCAGTCCTGACACTAACTAATCACTTCAAGATCAAACGTCATCGTCAAGTCCAACCTAGACATCAATCTTTTCGGCTCTCTACCATCTTGTTGGCTTTCTGTCATTTTGCACAGACATCTCTCTCTCCCCCTGCCTCCCTATATATCTCTCCCCTCTCTCGCTCTCTCTTTCTGAAACAACAGCAGCTGCAGCTCACTCACTGTGGAGGAGCGCACAAGGAAAACCTGCTCCTCATACTCACTCAATCCATCTCTGCACTGAAAAACAACAACACAGGTGAGTTCATGTGATTTTTGTCAAAACATGTCTTTGTTTTCTTTGTTTTCTTTTCCTTTCTGTTTTTCTTTTTGCATCCCTCAGGTCATAGATAATGGTAACATATTTTCTCCAAGACAGAAAAAATAACTATTGTATAACATAGAATAGGATGAAATCAAATTATTATTACTGAAATCTTCAGTTTGGCTATTAAATGTATTCATAATAGTTGCAGTAACATATATTTCACCCCTTTAAATGTCAACATGTCACAAAATAGCACTGCTTATGAATTTCATAAGAACTGCTATTTATTTTCTCTTTTTTTCCATTTGCATGTTATTCAGGCCACAGGGGCTATTGAAGTAAGTTTTTTGCATACCCTGGGTTTTACATATCTATTTTAAAATGCCATCTTATAAAAAGAAATATGCATTCATAAATAAAAATTCTGAGCTATGTATTTTATGTTGTGTAAAACATCTTGGCATTATAATTCAGACATCTATATTTAGACTTAATAAAGCCAGACAATCCTAATAACAGTGGAGATGAATATTAGTAAAAAAAAAAGCTTTGAATACGGCATCTAATTAATTGAAGAGGGTACAGAAAGTGAACACGTCTATCTCAAATTAATAAAGCAAGGAACAACAACTATGTTGGTTTTTATTATATTATTTTGTCACAGCACTGTAAGATCCAAGTTGATAACATACTGTACCATTTGGGTTGAGCTATTTTTGTATGTCTAATCATATTCAGGGAAAGTCATTGTAAGCTAAATAACAGAAACCTGACTGCAACTTGAGAGCTGTAGAAAGCCCAAAGAGTTGGTTAGTCGGTAGTTGAAATTTATGTAATGAGGCAGGATGAAAAAGATTTTTTAAAAAATGTGAAGAAATTATATGCAAAACATAGAAAAAACCACATTAGCAAAGATGAGCTGTGGTCACAAGAAGACTCTCCGAAGACCAATGCCAAATGATTGACTGTTAAAATTTTTGACTACGTAAAATAGTCTGTCATTGCAGGAGCATTATTTTGTTAGGCGAGTCCATTATTTCATCCACAACTTGTACTGTAATTTCAATATCTGATTCACCAACAGGCAGTACATGTGACACAATATACAAGCATTTGACTCAATTAGGTGCTCATATCTCAAAATTTGCATGCAGCTAAAACACCGTAAAAAATGTAACATTGTTCTGCATTGTTTTTCCACAGTCAATGGAAATATGCACATACATCAGATAAATAAAAAAATAGAATCCCAAAGACATTAAAGGGCAAATTCCTCATCTTTTCATTCATATTACAAAATGGCTTTTTTACAAATTAAACAAAGCCCTATCATTTACAGGATTTGTTTACATGATGTAATAGCAGTGAATATGCACGGATCCAGTGTGGACAGAGAATACCAGTATTACAAAATGCAACTAACTAGCACTATGCTTCTGTGACGCTATCCCAATATCAGTATTTAACTGTCATACGAGCACAATGCAAAGAGGGACTTGCAGGGACTTATATGCACTAACATGCATGCCCTGCCAGATCTTCTACCTCAACAAAGAACAGAGAAGCCCATATCACATTACACACAATAACATGACTTGATTCTCTGCTCAGGACACCTTAACACCACATCTTTGGTTGTTTATTGCTATATTAATGCGCTGAAGATCATAAAGAGCTCCTCAAATGCAACATTTTAAGTCAACGTCCATAAAATGTAATTAATAAATACTCCACTGATGCTGCAAAGTGCTAAAAATAGTCAGCTGCTCTGTAATAAGACTAAAACAGCACTGTATGCCCTTTATATACAGACTCAACCCTGTGATTTGACATTTTCCATTTGCACATGTGGAAGACGCACAATGTTGTGCCACCCATCTTAGATATTCACATTCAAATGCCTTCATAATTATACATCCTCTAATAACATGCACTTCATCTTTTACTCTGAGGACGTGTATCGGAAAAAAGCATCGTTATGCAATAATTGCCTTTCCTTTTGTAAATGTCATACATAGATTGTTGTTGTTGAAGTTGCATTTATAGTTTGCATACATTGCTCAGAATAAATACATTCATAGGACCTTTGGAAAAGTTTGTAATGTTCTGTAATAACAGTGGTTTTATTGTGTTTTGAACAGTGTAAATACTGGCAAATTTAGGCTTTGCTGCCATGGAGGGCAATCACAGTGGTTCGACTGGGAGCACACAGCCGTCGGTGTCAGGACAGCAGACAGATGGACAGGTTTATGAGGTTGCGGTGCAGAACAGCTCCACTAACCACAGCTCCCAGTTTGCAGATGTGGCTCTCCTGCAGACCTACAAGCCTCTCATCATCCCCTGCTATGTGCTTGTTGTGGTGGTTGGTGTCTTTGGGAATTACCTGCTCCTCTACATCATCTGCCGAACCCGCAAGATGCACAATGTCACCAACTTCTTCATTGGAAACCTGGCCTTCTCTGACATGCTCATGTGCGTGACCTGCGTCCCCTTCACTCTGGCCTACGCCTTCAACCCACACGGTTGGGTTTTTGGCCGCTCGATGTGCTATCTGGTGTTCCTCATCCAACCAGTCACAGTTTACGTCTCAGTCTTCACGCTCACAGCGATTGCTGTGGACAGGTGGGTGGATCTACACAGCAGGAATAATCTCACACAGATCACAAGTGACATTTGGAATTCATTTTGAGGATCACTTTGATCATCAAAGTTTATAGTCTCTGTTGATTTGTGTAACATGATTTTATTGACCTTTTAGCCAAGAATTTCTGAAAAAATAGATTTAAACCTCAAGCAACCATACTATAAAGATGAATTGAATTTCAGCTCTCTATAATTTAACACATTATTCTCAGTTTGAGTAGAATGACAAGCCAGAAATAAGACATCCAGGATATTTAATCATTATGTCATAATGTTTCATTCATACTCACTTAAAATTATGGTGATTTGCAGGTTACTTACTTTTAATTATAACACTTTTCACTCCTCATGCTTAATAAAGTAATGGCTTAAATATGAGTCATTTTGATTCAGCTTTAATACATTATGTAACAAAGAGGGTTAAACTTTAATCCAATTTTTTGATAAATCATGCAACAATTCATTGGATCATTTTTAGGCATGCATGAATGAAAAACACTACGCACCCTTTACTCTTTCTTTTTTTGCAGATATTATGCAACAGTTCATCCCCTGAAGAAGCGTACCTCTGTGGCCACCTGTGCCTCTGTCCTTACGGGTATCTGGCTTTTGTCCTGCGGGCTGGTAGCTCCAGCAGTCGCCCACACCTACCACGTAGAGTTCAAAGAAGAAGGCTTCACCATCTGTGAGGAATTCTGGTTGGGTAAAGAGAAAGAAAGACGAGCTTATGCATACAGCACCCTGCTGGTCACTTATGTCCTGCCATTGTCAGCCGTCTTTGTCTCTTATCTCTGTATTACTGTTAAACTGAGGAAGTGTGTTGCACCAGGCCACAGGACAAAAGGCCAGACAGGTGCTCAACAAGCTCGCAAGAGAAAGATCTTTCGCTTGGTTGCACTCTTGGTGACAGCCTTTGTGGTGTGTTGGCTTCCTATTCATGTGTTTAATGTGCTGCGAGACATAGACATTCACCTCATTAACAAGCGCTACTTTTTACTCATCCAACTGCTGTGCCACCTGTGTGCCATGAGCTCATCCTGTTGTAACCCCTTCCTCTATGCTTGGCTACACGGCCGCTTCCGCACTGAGTTGCGGAAGATGTTCAAGTGCCATCATCGTGTTGGAGTGCCTGCTAATCACTGTGCTGCCAGTGTGGTCTTGTAATTACACAGTGAAGACAAGTGTTTGCCATTGTTTCAGTGTAACTTGCTGATTTGTTATGAGTAAAAGCAGAAACATTGGCGTTTCAGACTAATGGAGTTACCTCTGACCACCAGTAAAATCCTCTGGAACTTTCATGGATATCAGCCTTTTTTTATGTTGGTCGATCTTTTGGCTCTGAGGAGAGGTCAATCTATTTGGAAGAATGAGGGTGTTAGGTTTCAGTGAGTTACTTAATCTGCCTGTTAGAGTTTCACATATGAAATTGAAAACTAGAAACTTTGACCCTGATGACAGCAGTTGAAGGAGTGCAAGTTGGTGTTTATCCTTTGTGGACCATGAATATCCATAACTTTTATTGACACCTAGCCATTATATAACTTGTGTAAAAGATTCCAAACTGGAAATTAACTATCCACTAGGAAGCATGAATGTGCCCAGTAAACATTATGGCAATCTGCCAATTTCATCAATACAGACAGAATAACCATGACTTTGTGATTTTGTGGGTTGACAGCTGCATTTTTTTTGAAATACAGAGATAAGTACAACTGGTAAACTTGTTTATTTCTGTGGTCATTTTCCTCTGAAGCTAAAACTTTTAAAGATGTAACAACCATATCTACCATTAAGGCTTTGCAGTGTGATGCCAAATACATAGGCTAATAAAATTGGTCATGTTTAACATGTTCCTGAATCAGCAGCAGCAGCCGTTTGAGTGATCAGTGACAGTAAAACCACATGCGGAGGGGCTGAAACTCTCCAGCAGGAGGAGGATGAGGCTTCTAACCAAACATGACACCCCAAGCAGGAGGATGAAGTTTCTACTTGACCACGCCACCCCATGGCCAGCCAATGAGGAGAGACAGAGTGGAGAGAGTGATGATGCGACAGACCTCCAGATAAAGAGGAACAACAGATCACTCTGTGTGCTTTTTGGGGCTTTTTGTGCTTTAACCTTATCTTGTTTACACATTGTGTTAGATGGTATATGTAACTCTCGTAAAAAGGAGTGAGGTAACAGTTGCTTTTGATTTACGCTTTTGACATTTTTATCTTTGAATAAAGCCTGCCTCGAGCAGTTTTAACCTTTTTCTACCATCCCTGGGTGTTCACCTTTTCATTCTTCTGAGAATCTGGTGAGTGAAAACGTAAAACAGCGTCCCAAGACACGCCATAGCATAGAATGTTGCAAAAAGGGCCAAAAACACTGTAATACAGCACGTCGAACAAATGACTGAAAATACCATATTATAGTACGGAGAAAAACCGACCAGAAAGGCTATACTATAGTATTGCAATAAATGTCAAATATGACATGTCCCAAAAACAGCTGAAAACAGCATAAAATAGCATGCCGAGACACGCCATAGTATATAGAATATTTCAAAAAGGGCCAAAGACACCCAACATAGCACGTCAAAAAAAACGACCAAAGCTGCTATACTATAGTATGGCTAAAAATGTAAAAACATGACACATGTGTTTAGTATACACTAAACCTTTTTACTGAGATTCAACTTTCTAGAAAAAAATATTATAATTTTGGAACCCCCCTGCAGTAAATCTGAGAACCTTGTAAGGGTCCCTCACTGCCTGTTAAAGCCCCAAGGTAGTCTCTATTTCTCCAAAAACGCTTTAAGAACTTTACTGAAACAGCTGATCGTCAGTTTTGAATGAATACATGAAACATTAAAAATATATACCTTTATTTAATTTATTAACAAAATGTGGATCTCAATGGAAACTATTTGGCTAGTTGTGTGATGTTGGTGTTTTCATATTTTTAAGTTTAGAAACACTATCTGAGGTAAATACTTGTCAGTTAAAAAAACTGTTATTTGGTCAAAATGTGTAAAATAAAAAATGTCATCATACTCTAAACAAGGTCTACGAGGTCTTCACTCTGCATTAACTGAACATTATGTGGTGTTTCCAAATCCATCTATTTTTTAAACCACTTCAACATATTTTTATTTGAGAGTGAATCAAGTATAAGCAGCAAAAAATAAATAAAAACTCGTCATCAACCAAGTCTGGAAAGTAAAATATCTGCATCCTTATTGGTATAGTTCAATCTTAATGAGTTATGATTTCTCAATCTCAGATATCTTCTGCATCAGAGCAAAGTCTCGAGCTTCCCGAGGAGTGCGGATGTATGAGTCGATTTCACTGTCAGAGATTTCCTCATCACCGGTTACATCCTTGACCTCAGGCTGCTCCGCCCTCCTTCTCTTTGCATGGATCACACATGGGGGTGCAAACAGCACTCTCTTCCCCCAGTTTGTTACTGAATCTTTGCCCCCCTGAGTGTCAATGTGCATTTCGGGCCCTGTGCATAGATTTTCATCTCCATCTCCTGGTTGCTGGGCCCTTTCAGCATTCAGTTCAAGATGTTCCACGGAGGACGCGTTTGAAACTTGGGCGGGAGCCGTCTCTTCAGTTAGAGAGTCTTCGCAGCTGGCCTGACTCTCAGCCAGCAGAGCGTCCTCATGGGCTCTCAGAGCCCTCCTTAGCAGGGCAGGCCGGTGCTTGAGAATGTCCTCCACCAGCTGAACGACATTATCTGGTGTCACAGCTTCCCTGACCCAGGGAATCTCCTTACCCAGCTTACACAGCACCTCCTTCATCTCGGTTATTCTCTTCGTAGCAGGCTTTTGCTTTTTCACTTTGGCAATCTGACAGAATTTTTCCAGGGAGACTTTCAGACGGTGCTTGTTGGGTTTCAAGGACTGCCAAGACAAATAGATTGCCGCCATCATGATGGGGACGGGTGTACGGCCAGTTACAATCCAGGAATCTGCTGCCAGCTCCACCAGGCCCATGGCACATTTGGCCAAGTCCGTGGAGTTCTCAGCCAATTCTTCAGGAACATGAAGTGAGCTAATTTTGTACCTGACAAAAAGAAAAAAAATAGTTATTAGTAAGCGTAGACCTCGTCATTAGCTGCAACCAAAAAAGCAGCTAAGCTTCCCGGGGTCCTGATCTTCAAAAATTATGATATGCATAATCTTAAGCATTTCTTATGCATGATTTAGACCACAAATGGTGCTGTTTTTAAAAAACTAACCAAATAAAAATCATCCCATATGTAAACATTGGTAAATATATATATATATATATATATATATATATATATATTAACATATTAGTTACACCACAGGTGAGCTGTATACATGGGTGTACAGAAGGCTCTGAATAATGAAAATTTCCCATAATTAGAACACATACTAAACTTACGAATCAACATATTAGCCTGAGCATAGAGTTCACAGCACTGTCGATAAATATCTCTGTCATCACTCAAATCATCAGTAAGAAAATGACCAAGGTATTTTATGTCCTTACATGACATAAGAGGAACATCACACAAATTAAACTCTGGAAAAACAGATTTCCTGTCCTCTCTGATTCAAACTTTCATGACATTTCGGGACTAAATATAATATCATTATCTTGGCCATACTGTGAACATACTTTCAGTAATTGGCGAAACCCAGCACCATATAGACTAAAAATGACCAGGTCATCCACATACATCAGATGATGGATGGGATTTTCCAGCAAAGCAGCCTGTGTTACACCCGTTCTGTTTTTTCCAGATAATACACAAGTTATGTGTTTTTGAAATCTCCTCTAAAGTACAGCAGGCTACAAAAATACTAAACTATTAAATAAGCCACTGTTACAATAAAGTTCAATAAATTACTGTAATAACAAAGTAAAACAAAAAATGCTATAAAAAGCAAAATGAAGTAATATTATAATTAGGTTAAAGTATTGTTAAGTTTTAGAAAAGTATTATTATCACAAGGTTAAATAAAGTACTGTTTAATTAAAAAAATACAGTACTCGCGTATAACTGACATATCACACACCCCTAATTTATAGTAGACCTGGGCCATAAAAAGTCAGTCCTCAATAAGATTAATTCTCTGTGTTTAACAGGGGATGATGAAAATGAATGCTGACGTATAAATTATCCAGATGTAGCTGCTGTTTATGTCTTGCTATTCTACAATGCAAAAAAAAAAGTATATATACATATATGTTTTTGAACGGCCTGTTTAACTATCATGTTGCTGATGAAGTTTTTCAGGTGTTTCCCTCTAACTGACCATTCAGACCACTGTCCTTCACTTACTCCTGACTGTGGGCCTCCAGAACATCTGTGAAGTTCGTGATCGGAACCTCAATGTTGAGAATCTTGACCATCTCTTGGTAAACCCCTCCCACCACCATCGGGTCGGCATCCAGCAGGTAGCTGATGGTTCCCATGGTTATGGGCCAATTGAACTGTCTGCAGCTTGCAATCACGCAGCAACCACCAAGAATTTCTTTCTTCTGTAGGCTGACTTTGATGAAATGTTGGTGCTGATAGGCCTGCTGATAGTGGCTCTGTGAGAGATTCTCGATCTCACTCTTCACCCTGAGAATCTGACATATGGCTTTCAGGCGCTGCAGACCTGTAGAGGTGTAACAGAGTGATGTGAGCATGTTAGAGCAGTGGGAAGAGCTACTATATAACAATATCTCTAACAAGCAAAAGGTCCCCGCTGGAGAGAAGATCTCACCTTTTTTCAGGTTCATACAGGGCTTTTTGGTCACAGCAGTGGTTCGGCTGTAGCTGACTTCTGTAAAAAGCACACAGAGCAAAGTCAAAGACAAAATCTAATGGTAACTGTAGAAGAAATGTCAGAGGGTTAGTATTAGCAAAGACACCAGCACATATGCACCCATCACCATGCTGTTCAAGAATGCAAAAACACTTTTGGCACAGTTCTACAATTTCTGTACAAACTGGTGCAGCATATTTCTAAATAAAAGTGTTTTAAACCAAATTATCACTAAGTGCCCAGAGTAGCTTAATCTTAATCTTAATTTACCTATAGAGGTAAATGAGAATATATCATTTTTCATGCACAAAAATTTTTGCTTTTAATTATTTTAATTATCTAGACTAATAGAATGTATTTACACCTTTTTGCATGAAAAATGACTTACATTATTATAAACTAATGGCTGTTTAATATTAATTAATCAGCTAATCATTTCAGCAACACATATACTTTCATATGATTTGTGTGCAAAATTTTTAATTTGTAAAGTAGTTTTCAAATAATTGTAGGAGTGAAAAGTACAATATGTCCCTCTGAAATGCAGTGCAGTAGAAGTAGAAAGTGGCATAAGATTAAAATGCTTAAGTAATGTAAAAGTTCCTCAGATTTGTGCTAAAGTGCAGTATCTGAGTAACTGTTACAATCCAGCTTTGGTCAGCAGAGGGACGCACAGTACCTGAAATTTCAGTAACTGGGATCAATGCACCAAGTATAGTGGTAGCCCAGAAAATCCAATCATTATTATTCAAAAACATTGTCTAAATTTGATAGAATTATATTTATACTTTTTTTTAAGTGTTCCTCGAATATAACTTATTTTTTATTTGCACAGGACATCAAATTGTGGCCTGTGAACACGAGACGTATAATATTCTCCTAGAGCAACAATAAGATAACATTGGTGAACCTAAAAAAATGAATAAATAAAAAAAAAAAAAAATTTAAAAGTATGAACAAAGAGAAATTTTATTTCTATATCGTTTCTTGCACGAGGCCTAATATTCCACCAAATAAACCATAACAAAACATACAGTGACAGTAGTGACAGTATAGAGTGTGTGAGATAGCAGACAACATACATGAAATCAAAATATAATAAGTCCTATTGAAAATGACCCTCTTAAGAGTTGTCTCGTGCATATGAAGAGTTAAAGCATTATGTCACGAAAATCTTTTGCAGGTTACACTTATGAGCCCTCCGGATCACCACTGTTCATACCTGAACATCCAACGAACTCCTCCGCGGCCAGGACTCCCTCAGACACCACCGAGCCGCAGTCCGCACACACCATCTGGGCCTGACAGTACAGATCATCGTCCACAACGTTGGAGGAGCCGCAGCCCGGGCAGCTCAAACCCGCACGAGACATCTTACAAACGAGCTGCTACCGCGTGCGTACGGTGACTTCTATAGATCAACAGTATCAAACAGGTGTTAGTCTGCACAGCTGCAGCTCGCCGGTGGGCTCCACATGCACATGCAGGATTTGTAAACAGCTGCTAAACGATCAATAAACGTCTCTGTATCCGGTCTGATGGGGACCAGTAAATCATGTCCGGGTCGATACAAACGTTCGGGATGTTAAAGGTTCCGCTTGCTCCTGCTATAGGGGAGACTGGGAACGGTTGCAACACTTTTTACATTTCTTTCAGTTCATGGCACTTTCATCACATACAATAGTGACTTTGTTTAATAACGTTTTTATATCATACTTTACCATGACCTTTTTTTTCATGGCACTTTTTTCCATATTTTTTTCACATGCTATACTATTACATTCTGTTTTTCCAAGACATTTTTTTTTTGCATACCATACTATGACTTTTGTATGACATATTATTGTATGTTAAACTATGACTTTTCTGTAAAATTGTTAAAGCCTACTTTATGATTATAAAATTATGATTTTTTGTGATGCTGTTATTGCATACTAATTTGTGACTTTTTTTAAAATAACATTTTTAACATGGGTCTACTATATGACTTTTTAACCAGATATCCATCGCCTAAAATACTGACTTTTTTCAATGACATTTATACACCATACCACACTGTTTTTTTTTCTTTTATCAAATACTTCACTGACTTTTATCATAACATTTTATATCATATTATACTGTGATTTTTTTCATACTGTGCTGTCCTCTCTGATAATAAAACAAAAAAAAATTAATGTGGTACCTAAAATAACATTACCTGAAAACTACACATGGGAATACAGCTATTCTAACCTAATCAGTAATTCTAGACAATCTTTCATTTAGAGATAAATCCTAAATTATCAAATACAGGAGGCTCTTCATTTATTATGAATTTGGTAGATATTAGGAACTGTTCAAATTTTAAATCAGGACATATAGTTTATTTGGAGGAAAACTACCAGAATGAAAAATCTAGAAAATAAGGAATCCTAGATCGCACACAATAGTAATAAAAGCAATATCAATAAACAATATAAAATTGTTTCTTTATAAATCTACAGAAAGAGTTAGGCTTTATTTTGTTCAGAAATTGTTTTCAGAAATTATGTTTATTAGAACAAGAAAGACATTTATTGTATTTTGCATATCTTAATACCATAACTAAGTACAGTACAGTAATTCAGTGTGCATTATGTTAATACAAGCTGAGTAAAGTGCCATTTGGGGGTTAGTAGAATCACGTAAACTTTGACATTCAGTACAAGGGCAAGAATCGTTATCTACATAACTAGTGCATAGTTTAGTAAATTAAGGCTCTTCTTCATACTGGAGATACCTCCACGGGACAGGAAGCTGCTGTTTTGTTTTTTGTTTTTTTTTTAATTTTTACAGTGATTTCTGGAAATGATTTTAAACTCAACATGAAAGTAGTCAAAACAAATACACAAAACAGGTTGTTTAAATGTCAAACATACTCGTTCAAAGTGTCAAAAATATTATTCTTTTTTTTTTTTTTAGAAAAATGTACTTTGTACTCATTAATATCTTTGATTGCAAGTTGACAGTTGTACAGCTCATAGCTCAAACTGAAACAGATTCTGTCTTTTACAAAATATACTCATATCTTCATCATTATTCATTATGCCAGTACATGGACTCTTAATTTTTAAACTTTGTAAACTTTTCCTCCAGTTACCTTTCATAATATAATAAACAAATATTCTGTAGTTGCTGCTGTGGTACTGCCAAATCACTGGGTCTGAACTGATTAGGTACAGTGGGAGTAAAGTGTCAGCTATGGATCCACCTAAGCAGCCTTCTTGAGAGAGTTCACAGACATGAGAATTTCTGGTTTCTCATCTATAATGCGCACAATCAAGTTGTCGATGTACTGCTCCAGCTCTGCTATCTTCTTGTCTCTCTCTGAGAGCTGTGTTTCCTGTTTGAGCACCAGAGAGATGAGCTCCTCTTGAGTCAGCTGAGAAAAGGGCCCTTTCAGCCCACCGTCATTTACCTGTGACTATAACATGGAGACGTATATTAAAACACAAATACAAAACCATTAAACTGATAAGCCAGACAAACAGGAATTTATATGTTAACACAAAAGCAATTCTATTTTTAATTGAGAGACAGAATATCATTTAACTACCATAAAAGCTTAAAAAATACCTTTGTTTTCTCCTGAACTTCACAAATGATTTTTGTTGATTTGTTCTCTTTTTCCCCTTGAACGACTGAAACAGGCTGCTGTTCTAAAGGATTAAGCGGTTTTACAGGTTGAAGCCTGAAATGACAAAAAACAAACAAAGAGAAGGACAGAAAGAAACATTAGCTGGACTGAAGTGAAAGGAAGTGGAGTGCTGGTTTGCAAGTATGACCCAGTTATATAACTGTATCATTTTCCAATACAATCAAAGGGTAACATGCAGTATTTAGAAATGACTAGTCAAGCTGAAGTTGTATTAACACTACAAGCGTATCCATCCGCACTAAAGTTATTAAATACAACACAATTAATAATACAAGCAAACATGAATGATGAATGAGTATAAATGATAAATGAAAGGAAGAATCACAGAGGATGCTACATTAGAAATATGCAATGTGCAGGGGCGGCATTTAAAGGGGATACAGAGGGGACATGTCCCCTGTCATGTCCCCTGACTCCTCAAAAAAAAAACCCTAACATTTAAAGAAAAGAATAAACAAAAATTAAAAAAAAAACATACGCAGTACAACCACATGGCAACTGCGCCTGCTCAAGCTCCTAGTCCCCCTTCTCCTCTCCTCTCCCCTCTTGTGCTCATTCAAAATCCAGCCAGCAGTTCAGCAGAAATGTTAGCAATGCCCGAACCCCAAAGATGGAGGACATATTTATTACACAATGTATAGTATGTAAACTAACAAGCTACAAATATTCAAAGTGAGATCATGTTGGAATATGGATATCACTTTGTAAACGTCCTCAAGTTAGCTAACCAAAATGGCATTTTTTAATTAATGTTGTTTTTTTTCCCCGGCTTATTTCAAACCAAACCACAGACTAATGTAATAAATATGACTAACATCACAGCTTCCCAGACTAAAACAAACAGAATTTTTTTTAAAAAAAAGTAGGTGGAGATTCATTGTCCACCTTCATACACAGTCATTACTTCAAACAAGAACAGTCAGTCCACTACTGTGCTTCTTCACTCAACACATAATTAAAGTTTTTTTTTTTCCAGAATGATTTATTGTTTAGTCCTTAACTCTGCAGGAACAGCTGGCCCAACAGGTGGCAGGCAGGTAGCATGGAGAAAATGTAGAGTTTAATGAATTATAAAGAGACCTTTTTCACCACAAACATTTTGGCATGTGGTATGAAAACCACAGGGGTTTTTAATAAGATTAATGATAGCTGGATTCCATTTCGGAAAGGTCCTGATATTTTGCATGCTAGCTCAGTGGAATAGCTCTCTGACACACTTAACAGAACTGAGACATTGTTAATATTATAAATTTTACTTGTGCTTTAATAACTACGACAAGTTGAAATGTCTGCTGTGAAAAAGGTCATTTATAGAATGAAGCATGAAGGTATGAGAAGCTGTGGTATATCACCATTTAACCACAGCTATTGACCAATCGGTGACGACAGCACTTCTCCATTGTATATTTAAATGTGCCTGCAAAATTTCGCCCCCGACAACGTGATGAATCTTTTTATGAAAAGCAGGATGTTGGGAGCTAGTCTACAGCTCATTTACAGTATATGAAGAGATGGATGAGTTGCTTAACTGTTGAGGAACTGAACTTTCTCACCTGCGTGACGCGACAGGCTGCCCCTCCTTCTTCCCACCTGCCTCTTCCCCAGCACGCTGCACCTTCACGGGCTGGGACTCTTGTAGTGGAGCCTCCTGGACACTGACAGGTTTTTCAGTCTCTGGGTCAGGTGAACTTTTAACAGGTACAGACACACCTGTATCATCCGTAACATGGTCTCCATCAGTGCTTTGGTTGATCGAAGTGCTGGACTTGGCAGCTTTCATTGCAGGAACTGGGGGAGCTCGGGTCTTTGAGGATTTGACTTTTGCTTGAGAGGCAGCATCTTTATCAGCAGCTTGTGACCCAGCTGGAGGCCACTGTGCTGAACCGGTATTACCAGAGGTTGTTGTATCATCTTGGGCTTCAGCTTCATCTTCGTCATCTTCAAATGGATTTAAACTGTAAACAATTGGGGCTTGTTTTGCCTCAGAGATACTTTTAGCGGAAATGTTGCCATCAGAAGGCGATAAGGCTGTTTTGTGTTCAGATGATGGCTCATCTTCCACAGAACAAGGTCTCGACGGCGCAGGGCGTTTACTGGGTTTGGTGCTGCTTTGCGTCAAGCTCTGGGTGTTCTTTGCATCTGTGGGGGACTTACCAAGAGGAGCGATCATTTGTACCAAGCGCTGAGGGAGAACACTCACAGTTCTGATGTCTTTGTCTTTACTCTGCTTGTTAGTTTGTGCCAGATGTCGTGTAGACGTGTCCTGCTCCCTCTGACTCTGTTGCTCAGCTTGATTACTTCCTGGGGGCTGTGGAGCTGGTCGCCTCTCCCGTTGAGCACTAATAGGATTCTTTTCATCAGTGGAAATGGGTTTGCTTCTTTCCAATGATGCACCAAGTTGGATTCTGGAAATGAGACACACACAACATGACAGCATAGTTTAAGCATGGTTGAGCATTTAATTAAAAGGAGTCTCAGAGGGAAAACAAAACATTCCTTTTTTAAGATGTTGTCAAGGAGATAAAAGATATTAAAATCTTAAAGCCTTGTGTTGCAAAGTTAGAAAACAAAGAACATAGAACTTTGAAAAAACTGTAATGTATCAATTGTTGTAATAATGTCTCATGCTGCCCACCTGGCCAGACACCTCTTGAAAAGCAGATTTTAAACCTCAATCAGACTTTTACCTGGTTAAATAAAGGTCACACGTATGTAAGGATTTACATTTTCCAAACCAAAGTTGGTGATTGTTGGATCAGTGGAAAGACTAATCAGAATGGTTTGGAAGAGTTTTTTTTGTGTATAAAGCAAAAATAATTTCCTTTCTTGACATTTTGAGAGTATTTATACATAGTATAAATACTTTATATACACTATTTATGTATTACCTAAAATAGCTACAAGAGCTAATGAAATGTAGCACATTCCCTGATTATGTAAATACCATCATATAACATATACCCTGATGAAATGTCAGGACAGTACGAAGGTATGGAAAATAAAGTCATCCAAGCCTAATTGATAATGAATAACAAATGCTTTTAAAAAATAACTAAGAAAATTTCATCCTAAATTCTCAGAGAAATCACCATCAATCTTCACTGTGATCTCATGATCACGAGACCTCTGCTTTAATGAGGTCAGACTATGCACTGAGCTCCCAGTCTTAGCTGACAGACTCACAGACGTGCACGCTGCTAACACACACACTCACAAAAACAAAGCTATGCAATTTTCATGATGGTGTCAGCTTTAGGTTGCATGAGAAGTACTGTTGCGCTGTTGTTCATCCTGAGAAACAGAAGATAAACTACATTCAGACAACACGTTCTGTTAGGGTTGCAAATTGTAAGAACTTTCCTTACTCGATTAATCGGTATGATTAAGAATTGATTAATCGATTATAAGTTTTAATCTCTTAAGAGTTTTTTTTCTTTCAAAATGTCAAGAAAGGAAATTTTCTTGTCCCTATTTTTCCTATTCAAAGGTAAAATATAACTGCGCACCTTCTGAATTTAAGTTTCTATCTTTTTCCAAATGAAAACTTGCTTAATCTCCTTGTTAACTCACTGTAAAACACATTCATTCAAACTTCACAGAACTGAACGATTAATCGATTAATTGTTATTTGATAAAACATACAAACAATACCTGTTTTTCCTCAGTCGTAGCTAACATATCAACATACTGTCAACATACTGCATACACTTTGACAACATTTAAATTTCACATTTTAAGGACCCATTAATCAATCGTTGATTGACTGCTATCATCCCTACTTTCTGTATAAGTAAATGAAATCATTTTGTCAGGCATTTAAATGTATTTTCACTACCTCTGTTGCTGTTCTGTTCCTGGTCTTGTTATGTTTGTTTTATGCAAAAATGTAAACAGGGTAGGTTATGTGTATTGTTTTTTTTATATCATGTTATGAGTTAAACATACTGTATCTGTCGCAGTTTTTGTGGCCCAGCATGAACTAACCTTTGTTTGACAGCTGACTCTCTGGCCGTGCTGCTGTCAGGACTCTCATCAAATGGATTGGTAGAAGTGACTTCTGCAGGCGTCTCTGCTTTAAGTTTCCTCCCCGGAGCTTTGGCTTTGGTTGTATTTTCCCTCTTCTTGTGTTCTTCTGCATCTCTTGCTAACTTCTCCTTCTCCAGCTTCCTGGCCTCCTCTTCTCTCCTCTCCTTTTCAGCGTTTTCCTCCCTCCTAATCCTCTCCTCTTCCTCTATTCTCTTCCTCTCTTGTTCCTCTTGTCTCGCTTTTTCTTCTTCCTTTTCCTTCCTAACCCTCTCCTCTTCCTCTTGTCTCCTCTCCTCCTCTTTCCTAATCCTTTCCTCCTCCTCTTTCTGCCTTTTTTCTTCCTCCTCAATTCTTCTCCTTTCTTGCTCTTCTAGTTTCCTCTTCTCCTGTGCCAACCTCTCACGCTCCTCTTCTTGCCTCTTAGCACTCTCCTCTTCCTCTTCTTTCTTTCTCCTCTCTTCCTCCACCTGTATCCTTTCCTCTTCCTCCCTTCTCATCTTCTCTTCTGCCTCAATCCTTTTCCTTTCTTCCTCCTCTAGTTTCCTCTTTTCCTCTAGCAATCTCTCAAACTCTTCCTTTTCCTTCTTAGCCTCCTCCTCTTTCTTTATCCTTTCGTCTTCCTCCCTTTGCCTCCTTTCTTGTTCCTCCAGCCTCCGTTTTTCCTCACGCGCCTCTTCTAGTCTCCTCATCATCTCTTTTTCAAGTCTCATCCTCTCCTCCTCTTTCCTGATCCTCTCTTCCTCCTCTTTTCTAATTTTCTCTTCTTTAATTCTTCTTTCTTCTTCCTCTAGTCTCCTCTTTTCCTTTGCTAATTTAATCTCTTCTTCCTCTTGTCTCCTCCTTTCTTCCTGAGCTCTTTCCTCCTCCATCCTGAGCATTTCCTCTTCCTCCCTTCGCCTCCTTTCTTGCTCCTCAAGCCTTCTCTTTGCCTCACGCTCCTCTTCTTCTCGTCTCCTCTTTTCATCCTCAGCCCTCTCCTCTTCCTCCTTTCTAATTCTCTCCTCTTCAATCCTTCTTTCCTGCTCCTGTAGTCTCCTCTTTTCCTCTGCTAATCTTTCACGCTCCTCTTCTTCTTGTCTCCTCTTTTCTTCCTGCACCCTTTCCTCTTCAATTCTCCTCCTTTCTTGCTCCTCTAGTCTCCACTTTTCCTCTGCTAATCTTTCATGCTCTTCTTCTTCTTCTTCTCTCCTTACGCGCTCCTCTTCCTCTTGTCTCCTCTTTTCTTCCTGCACCCTTTCCTCTTCAATTCTCCTCCTTTCTTGCTCCTCCAATCTCCTCTTTTCCTCTGCTAATCTTTCACGCTCTTCCTCCTCCTCTCTCATAACACGCTCTTCTTCCTCTTGTCTCCTCTTTTCTTCCCTTCTCACTCTCTCCTCTTCCTCTTGTTTCCTCCTCTCTTCTTGTGCCCTTTCCTCTTCCTCTCTTTTCCTTTTTTCTTCTTCAATTATCCTCCTTTCTTCCTCCTCCAGTTTCCTCTTTTCCTCAGCTAATCTTTCACGCTCTTCTTCGTCCCTCCTTAATTGCTCCTCTTCCTCTTGCCTCCTCCTCTCCTCCCTCCTTATTCTTTCTTCTTCCTCCTTTTTAAGGTTCTCCTCTTCAATCCTTCTTCTTTCTTGTTCCTCTTGTCTCCTCTTCTCCTCAACAACCCTCTCAAGCTCTTCTTCTTGTCTCCTAGCACTCTCCTCTTCTTCTCTTCCCCTCCTCTCCTCCTCCATCTTAATCCTTTCCTCTTCCTCTTCTCTTAGTTCACCCACATCCTCCTTTATATTTTCTACTTCCTCCTCCTCCTCTGTCCATGGCGAACACTGCCTCGCCCCCCTCAGTGAATCAACAGATGGAGGAGAGCTGTCGGGGACGTCCTCCATGGATCCGCGGCCTGAACTGGTCAGGCTGTAGTTTGAGCCGATGCGAGAGGTGCGCGGCGGCGGCTCCTCACAGTAAACGTGACTGCCATTAATGCACAAATTACTCTGTTCAGAAGCGCCTTGTTTCTGGTGACCAGAGGCAGGATCTTTGCTGCCAGAGCTGCCCGAGCGTTTGTGTATCTTGAACTTGAACTTCTTTTTACCTGAGAGGACATGAAAAAGTTAACATGCATTCAATGACACAGGGTGAGAGAAAATAAATGAAATAATGGTGATGAAGTAAACCTTCAGAGGAATCCACATTTAGACCAGACGACTGGCTGCCGCTCAGTGAGGAGTTCTTTGCAGGCAGGACAGACATGGACTGAGACATGTTCTTCTGCAGGTTAGACTTGGGAGAAAACAGAGACTTCATCTTATGTTTCTTCTTTTTTTCATCCTTGTCTGCAGCGACCTCAGCATCCCCGTTTCCCTCCTCTTCGCTGTCTGTCAGAACCTGAGTGAAGGATGGCACCACGTTTGATGAAGCATCCGATTCCTTTTTCTTGCCGCGAACTTTGTCCTTGAACTTGCCCAGGCGAGATCTGGATTTTCCAGCAGCAGAGAGGTCAAACATGCTGGCCGTCATGTTGTGTCTCATGAACTGGATGTCGACCAGCACCTCTCCTCTGTCTTTGTCTGCCTTGCCAGTCTTGTCCAGCAACTTAAACCATCTGTTAAAGAGAGACATGTTATCAGAAAAAAAAACGTATTTGATCATGTTAACAGATGCATAACCAGGGGCACAGCACAAAATTCTGGGCCCTATGTATTACTGCAGTCTCTGTGGGACCCCCATCCTTCCTGATTAATGTCTCTCTCACTCACCTGTTGAATTTCTTTTCACAGAGTCAGTTTTCTTTCTCTCCTTTCCTTCTTTCTTTCCTTGCTTCCTTTCTTTCTTTCTGCCTCCCTTTTCTTTTTCGGAACCCTGATTCCCCTTTTTGGGAAAGATATGGCAGTCTGTGCTGGTGCTCCAGCAGTGTAAGCAGTCACTCTGCCTTAGCTACGTTTCAAGACAAATCCTAGTGCAAAAGTGGATTAAACCATTTTGTGCCTTTAAGAGAGGCCTCAGAAAGCTTCCACTCAGTTTTGCTACAAAATTCAGTCTTCCTATCAATTTAGTCAGCCAATTTTAATTTGGTCATACCACTGCCTACTAACTTAAGAGATTAAAAAAAAATTGCAAACAAAAACAACCTTTTCATTGCTTTTAGGGGAGCCCTGGCCATAATCCCCAAATGTCATATTAACTGTGCAAACATGGATATAGATATCATCAACTTTTCAGCAAAGTGTAAGTGTTGGCTTTCTAAGATTAAAAACATTCTTAGAACCACAAAAACTGATTTTTCGGACCACTTAAAGGCAGTGGAAATAAGATACAATCACCTTTTGAGTTAAAATGGAAAACTACATCATCTACTGAATGGCTTAAAAGACTCTCAGACTGAGACTCATGTACATTTTGTGGATGTTTAGTCCTCGTTAGCCTCTTGTTGGAAACTATGAGCCATCCTGTAGCAAATGGAGAGTGACTCAGCAGTGAATGTTTTTGGAAAGTCTGTAAGGGATCTGAGCACAACCAGCAAACTAACCATGAAGGAAAGTTTTTAAAAATAATAATACTGTTCTGCCTGTGGCAGCCTCCAATGTGGGCAAGTCATGAATGCTTGTACTGTGTGGACTTTTTTTGGCAATATATGATAGTTGTTCTCCGTTTCTCCAATGTGTAACATGATCAAATCCTAATAAAAAGCACTAGATCAGGATCAGACATGCAGCACAGAGTTATAGTTAGCAGACTCTCTGATAGCTGGTGACCCATTATGCCTTGAAAACATGTGTCACGCTTGATTTTCAGCAAAAATTGCACATTCCCAGACATCCAACCCTGCAGAGAGTCAGACAGCCCCCTGTGGGAACAAGTTTTTATCTCATAAGATTAGTCTCTGCTTCTCATTAAACATAAACTGGTAAAGTCCTGCTCACCCTTTAAACAACTACCACATTTAAATGTAGCTTGATTATGAAATACCAACATTGCAGTCAACATAAAAATTAGCTACAACTTCAAACTACTAATTTAAACTGTAAGTCTTGTGATAACATGTAGAAGAGCCTCAACCAAGATGTGCGCTGAAACCAGGATGTGTCAAGTTTGCACAGCTCCTGCACCTGCATCATGGTCCAGCGCTGACAGGAGGGTCTCAGAAAAAGCAGAATACTTTAACAGAACAACAAAAAGGAGCAGTCAGCATAAAAAATGCCTATCAGGCAGAAATCTGAGGTCAGCTCACCACTGAACAAACAACTCCAACTGAAATCTGGATTCCTGGGGAAATGAGGAAATGAGGAAGGGGCCGTGGGTGCATTTCTGTGTGTGGTGTGAGTGTGTGTGTGTGTGTAAAGAGAATACTGCTGTGTTGTGGCAACATCAAACTGTCTGTTCTTGCAGTGTGAATAATTAAAGTTACCCTAACGGCCAACACATTTGGTTAAAAAAATATGGTTTTAGAAACTAAAAAGGCATTATGACTTGTTGTGATCATCTAAATCATGTGTGTTTATGTGCCATAAACAGTATTTTTTTTCTCCCTTGTTTCTACATTATTACCTCTCCCTGAGACCCAATAGTATCCTTCTCTTGTTGGTACTGGATCAGATATGATGTTGTGATTCACTCCTCCTCCTCCTCCTCCTCCCTCAGAAATGTTTCAGATGTGTTACACAAACAAATTAAGAAGGAAATGTCTTTTCCTGGAAGTTAAACGAGTGAGACTGCTGTCACAAATCCCCTGCCTCCTACTGCTAAAGAGTAATTGGATGTGATCTACAAATCTCAGGCCCTGACTTGATAAATATTACGCTGAGGGACTTCTTCACAATTTGCCTGGTGAACGTCCTTCAGCATAACACTGCTAGATGGATATTGCATTTATTTATCATGCTAATGTAGACAGTGTTATGTAGCCGTTATGTTTTTACTGCCATGCACAGTCTTGTAATTACTTGCGGTGCAAAGTTATGAAAAAGAATATTTCATCCAATCCCTCTGTGGCATCACATCATCCTTTTGAAAACTTTCATTGTCAAAGTAGAACCACTATGAAATTTCTCTCCCTGTTGAATATGACCTCACAATAAAAGTAATATCTTACAAAAGTATAGCTGATGGTTCACAGCATAGTATAACATTAAGTTAGTGTTATTATTTATAGACCTGATCACCATAAAGCGCTGTGTTCACGACTAGTTTCCACTGCCCTTAATTAGGGAATGCATATTTAAAAGGGACAGTTCACCCCAAATCATAACTGAATATTTCCCTCTTACCTTTAGTGGTATTTACCAGTCTAGGTTATTTTAGTGTGAGTTATCGAGTGTTGTTGGTATCGACCGTAGAGTTGTCTGCCTTTTCTTGAATGTAGTAGAAATAGATGGTACTCAGCTTGTGGTGCTCAAATTGCAAAAACAAATTTATATGGAAAAACTCAAAAGTGACGTCTCTTTCTAGAAATTATGATACTATGGTTACACAAAATAATCTGCAGACCTTGCTGTAGCACTTTCATAGGAACTATTTTGTTTCTACTGAACTACACCCACAAAACGTATCACCACTAAGAAGGAAGAGAGCATCTACTCCAAGCCGTGAGGCTCGTACTCATGACAGTGTGAGATGTAAACATTAATGTCGTCTTGCATGGCTGAGCTGTAACATTATCTAGCTCAGTTATGCAAGATTAGATGCACACTTCCTTCTGCGCTGTGATACAGCTGGCAGATGTAATTTGGTAGAAAGACAATAGTTCCTACATGAAACTGCTCAAAACAAACAAAGTCTGTGGATTATCTTGAGTAACCAGATCATAATTTCCGCGAAGAGACGGTGCTGTTGAGTTTTTCTAATGTATGCACAAGTGCAATCTGGTTCCATTACATTAGAGAGAAGCCAGACATCTCAACGCTGATATCTCTAACATTCAGCAACCCACACCATAACAATCTGGATTGATAGGTAGCACTACAGGTAAGACGAAAAATATCAAGGTTTGATTTTGGGGTAAACTGTCCCTTTAAACCTGGTTTAGCTAATTAAGGGCATCCAGCACACAAACAGCATTATCAACATTTACTTTAGAGTTGTCTTTGTGTCTACCAAGCAAATTTAAGTCCAACATAATACTATATTATAATAACACTGTATGCTGTACAGTATACTATACCATATTGAAATGTATATTATAATCACAACTCTGACTCTTGAACAACTACTACATATGCTTGATATGTACCATTAACACTACTGCATCCCACATGTAATAAAAAGGAGAAGTTGTGAGCCGGTTCAGTTTAAACAGAGGGGAAGTTGCAAAAGTGTTTGGGCGTTTGCTTGTTGGACTAGTAAGCAGTGAGCAGGAGGAGGAATTAAATAAGACTTTCACTAAACAGTGCCTGGATGATAATAATGATGCCCTTAAACTTAAATGATGCACTTAAGCCCTGTGATGAGAAGAAAGTTTTCCACTCTGCTACACAAAGAGGATAATGCATGACTCAACGTTTAGTACAAGCAGTCTACTTTCTGCACACACACATCCTTCCTTGTGAAGCCTAAACCACTGATAAGACAATGCGTAGCTCAAGCCTTTCTTATCACAAAGCACAGCTGTGTGAGTGGACTCAACAGTGATAATGTCCAAGGACCAAAACTCTCCAGGACTCATTGAATCAGCCCACAGCCCTGAGTCACAGAAGCCAAAATTAAGGCCTGTGTGAAGGAGTAAACAAGGCTTTCCCATTTCAGCCGAAATCAGTCACAATACATCATGCTTTATCAGGGGAAGATAAACTTACAGTGAAGCTGTTTCAAATGTCAAAATGTTGGACGGAAGCTGACTGACCTTACTGCAGGTTCCTTTATATCCTCGTGCTTCTCTACATTGTCCGACTGTTTGTTTTAACAGCTGGGGTCCAGGGTTTCCACACATTTTTACCCATGAATTTTAAAAACTTTTCCATAATATTTAACCCCATTTAAAGGACTTTGGGTCATTTAAAAGAGCCTACCTGGACACCTGTCTGACAACAAGCAATTTGAAGTTAGGAAAAATAGAAAAAGTGGAGAGGTATGCACGTATGAAGTATTTGGCCAGTTTTTCACTTTGCATCAAAAATTTGAAAGTTTTGGTGCAGAGCCTGCCTTTCTCTGAATCCATCTATTATATTGTATGTATATTTGTTTGCATTAACTATTATTCACACACTTTCCTGGCAGCTGTGGTTAAGCAAACTGCTAGTCCTCGCTAACTTTCCTTGCAGTTTAGACATTCCTGCTGCCAACCAGCTGAATGAGTCCATGTGTATCACGTGACACAAGTCGCATTTCAGTGATCACGCAGTGCAGCGCTTGATTTAGAAATGAGTAAAAATAAGGAATGTATTCCACATTACACACATTTTGGGGGGTTTTACGTCTACATTTTAAACAAAATGTATATATAAAACTTTTCCAAAACGTTCAGTTAATTCCAAACAATCTACAATCCTGGAAAAACTGTTTTTCTATTTGCATAACTTCTCAAGGACCATGGGAACCCTGGGGGTCCTATTTTTCTCTCTACTGGATTCACAGCGGGGCCTGACAGCAGATACAGGCAATAACAGAAGCACCACAATAAATGTCATTCAGCTTGTCAGAAGCCTCATTGATGTATGTGTTAAAGAAAATGGGCCTTTCTCACAGAAGACTTTTTGGCATGTCAAGAGTAAGAAAAGCACAGGTATGAACAATACAGTGCAAATACCTTCAACATGCTCCAATAACTAAATACATTTCTAGTCATTTTGTTCATTTCCACCGGTGCTGCCTAAATGTTTCTGAAGACTATTGAGTGAAAACGTATCAAATGGTGCCATCTCTTACAAGCAACACAAGTCGACAGGAGAAAAACGTTTTGCTGACTTCAGCAAACACAGCGTACCTCAAACAGTAGATGTGTTGTGCGTTGTTGGAACATTTCGGGGACAGAACAGACACAGTGGTCCTGTTAAAAAAAAACCTGACCTTGCTTAACTCTCCCTGTTGCCATCACTGTTTGCTTTCATAGATAAAAACAGTCAGGAATGTGAGGCTGAAGTTGGATTTAAACCTCAAAGTCAAGGTGCATTCCCTGAGTTTACAGAAAGATCAACAGAAAATAAGTTGAGCATTTACTCAACACCAGCAGCTGAAGTATGTTTGCTGATTTAAAAAAAAAAATAAAATAAAAAATCCTCACAAAATATCAATACAAATTTTTGCGGCAGTGCCTAAAAGGAACCAATTTTTATTTTTTAACAACATGTTGCCAAAATGAGCAGATGTCATCAGAAGTACAAAAACACAGTTGAACCATGCATGATTGAACACGCAGCGTACAGCCAGGTGAAGTTCAACTTAGCATGCTGTGAGAGTTGGAGACTAACCAAACTTGAGGAGCAGGCAAAACAATGTGTGACCAAATTTAATCACAGCTCACTTCATGCTCTCTGATCTGGATTTTAAACTGTGACAAGTCCCCAAAAACATTTAAATGGGTCAACTACTTTCTATGTTTTACAAAATTTGACACAACATGAGCAGACAACAGATCTATAATATTTTATGATGAATAAAAACATGAGCATTATGGAACATCAAATCTTGTTTTGGACTATATTACAATTCAACCAATGACCCCAGGCATCAAACAAACCAAAACAGCCCTGGAGAAGGTGGGAGAAGGAAGTGTGTGTGTATGCGTGTGTTTGTGCATTTCGGCTGGTATGCAGTCTGCTTTTGTATAATACCGGTCACACGGTGGGGGACTCAAATACTCAGCAACAGCTTAGTACAACAAAACATTTTCTATTCTTACTGAGCTACAGACTCAGCTGACGGGTCTTGTATTTCAAATTTTTACAAGAACATCTTGAATCAAAATGTTAAACCTTTTCTTTGAGCAACTGAAGAGCATGTTTCAAGCTTAAAGGAGCAGCTATAATCGCTATTCATATCATACTGTACCAGCAAGGCCTGTAAAACCTGATCACTACACAGTTAACCACATCATGTTCTTTGTTCACTGTGAGTGCATTGTATTGAGAATCTACTGGTTTTGCATTTCATCTTTCTCACAAAAATGTGCTTGGGCTGGAACAATGAAGTGAAGTCTGGGTCTTCTTTGAGGAATCTGTCTGTTGTGTACGAGTTCACTGAATGAAAAGAGTGAATCCTTTGACTCTCGTCTCTCGCCTGAGTAAGTAATGCTGATTGGCATCCTTTAAGGTTGCTGCCCAGGGAACAAATCCCTTAAGCTGCACTGGAGCGAGTGGGCAACATTCATAAGTCAAACCCACCAGAGTGCGTCTGTGCAGTGATGCATGGCTGTGTGTGCTCAAATACCTCACCTCAGTGGAAAAAAAGGTGCAAATATCACAGAGGGAACTCACTTTCAGAGTCTTTTCAAATTAGGGGAAGCAAATACAACAACAATAAGCTCCAGTTCTTACAGATGCTGCATGATATTATCAATGGGATTAATTAAAAAAAACTTGGTTTGTAATAATTAAGGATTTAAAGGGATTATGAAGTTTCATCCCACAAGACCACAAAGCTGTACTATGAGAGTCGTTCCCCCATGGCGCAGATAAAAATCAAAGTTACTTAGTCTTCAGTTCTCAATTCTCCATGATTTACCCATTTACATGCAGCTAAAAGCTAGAGTAACATCTGCCAAAAAATACTGCATTATGCATAAAACAAGCAGTCCTGTATTGAGAGAACTGAAGACATAGTCATATCTGATGCACAGGCTCCTTAAAAATACAATGAATGAAATTTTTTTTTTTAAGGAGAAATACTTTTTTAGTACAAGCATTGAGTTGAGGCTTGAAGATTATTTATCAGTTTTTGATTAGTTGACTGACAGATTTTTTTCTGCTACTGGTTTCAGCTTCTGAAATTCACTGAATTGATTAGTTGTCAGCTATTAAATGCCAACTAGTTTGATAATCCAAAAATCAATTTGAGTAATACTGATAAAAATGAAAGTCAATTATCTGATCCCCGCTTCTGAATATGAATATTTCCTGGTTTCGTCACTCCTCTGTGACAGTAAACTGAAAATTTTGATGTTGTTTGATAAAATCAAGACATTTGAGGACATCATCTTGGGCTTTGGGTAAAACTAGTCAACATGTTTGATGACATTTTATTGACCATATGACGGATTGAGTTATCAAGAAAACAATCAACATTTAAATTCAAGTTAATGTCATTTCTTTGGTAGTCAATTTATTGATTGGTTGACTTAAGGATTTTTTTAAGCAACTGGCCCAGTTTCTTAAATGTATTCTACGGTGTTTTATTGTTGGATTTTGGACAAAACAAAACTTCTATGGACTTTCTGGGATTTTGTGATGGGGAATTTTGCTACTTGCTGACATAGACAACACAATTACTCTGAAAAGTAATCCATAGATTAATCGATACTAAAATAATGATTAGTCGCAGCACTTTTTGTCTCAATTTCATCCATCTGGTTATCTATCTTTTCAAATTATTTTTTACAAAATAAGACCCTCTAATTCCCCGCTGTGTAGAGCTGCAACGATTAGTCAATTAATCGATTAACCTTTCTCTCTACTTCTCTGTGACAGAGAACTGAATATCTTTGGGTTGTGGACAAAAAAAAAGGAAAGGACATTTGAGGACGTCATCTTGGCCTTTGGGAAACGCTTATCGACATTTTTCACTTTTTTGGAAATTTTCTAGACCAAACAATTAATTGATTAATCAAGAAAATAACTGACAACAACAACAAAAAAATGCTCGTAGTTAGTCCTAATTGTGTACACTCACTGGGTCTTGTCGCGGGTTTTGTCCTCACTGAGCTGCAGCAGGTTGATGACAGCTTGTCCCAGCAGTTTGTCTGGACCCACAAGGGCCCTGTGCAGGACGTGGACATGCAGCGTGCTGCGCTCCGTGCCTCCTCCACCTCCTCCATGCAGCGTCGGAAGGTCGAAAGCGGCCTCCTCCTTCCACACCGGCGCCACGCTCTTCTCCATCACCGAGGTCTGATACTTCTCCTTGCCCACTTGCATGACCGCGTACGCATCGTTCGTGCCACTTTTCCCCTTCGTCCTGAGGCCTCTGGCTTGGAGCACCGTTACCTGGACGCTTGTGGGACACCACTGCTGCTGATCCGACAGAGACATGCTGACAACGTTTGTTGCTCAATAATTAAATCCAAAAACAAAACGCGGTTGAAGTCTACCATCGACTCACCGTCAGACTGGACAGGAGCGAGGGAGACTTTTCCCATGAACTTCGATGCAACTTGAGGAAACAGCTGATTGGGCGTGGTTAGCACCGAGAGGGGGCCGAGACACTCCCCCAGATTAACAGATTACATGAGACGCATTTGACACACTCATGCTTGGCCCATTCAAACAACAATCATTTACTGGAGCCAAAAGGCCACACCTGATGCATGTTGACACCTGCCACAATGCATCAACACAACGGCTGCATTCAAATAACGACAACACTCATTGACTGATTTGGATACTTACTTAAAATGACAGTTTTTAACCCTTTGAGATCTAAGAAAATTGACTTGATTTCTTTCAAAGGCGTGTGAGGAAGATGGCAATGAGCAATTTTCACAAGAAATGGCCAAAAAACTTACAAAACCTTTTTATAAAAGTCACAAGAAATTGATCTGAAAATAAGGAACAAAAATAAACAAACAAGAAAATTACTAAGTGTTAAAAAATATAATAATATTTTTTTAAATGATATAATATCCCCCAGGCTTATTTTCAAATCATTTTGTTGTCACATTTTACAGCTTTATTTATTCTCTCTGGCATCTGAATGCAGCACAAAAAAGCTGCTGTTGATCCAAGACTTAAAGGGTTTATCATGTAGTCACTTGGTTGCTTTACTCTATTCAGTAAAGACATAATTTATGCAAATTTCAGTATGTTCTGTCATAATGTGTGTTCAGAGTTCTTTATACTCCTACCTGACTGATCTAGATCTGAAAACATGAGACTTCAGCTCATGTGGAGAGACAGCAGGATACCTAACAGGCCTCTGACAGCTGATAGGGTTCATTTATGTGGTTGGATTCTGTTTCACATGCAGCTCCAGTTTGAATCTAAATCAGGCTGCTGCAACAGTGTCTGCGTGGATTTAAGATTGACTGAATGCTCAAAAATACATTGAATGTGTCTGTTTTGTGTCTGTTTTAGTCCATTAATGCACTGGCCACCTTTCTTGAGTTGATTCCCCGTATTTACCTCGATGCATGCTGGGATAAACCCTCAATTCCCATGAACCTGAGCAGGATTAGATTGGAATAGAAAATCTATGTTTTTTTAGATGCTCATACAAAATCAGTCTGCATATTGATTGGTATGTTGTTACTCATGCCACAATATGCAGGATGGTAACTGTCTGAACACTGACTCCTGCTGTTGAAGAAAGGGAACAAGATGAGAACATTTCCTTTGCAAGTTCCCTTGCGTCACTCTAAACCTCAAATCCCTCAAAGATGAGAAGAGAAGACTTTCCTAACAATCCAAGACATCATGGTTTACATCGTGAAACAGGCCTGAAAATGCTTTATCTCACTTTCTCTGCTTCTCGGTGCCCAGCAAAGATTAAAGGTGAAGACACATATAGAGGCTTGAGCCAATTAGCAAGGTGACGCACAAGTGCTGGCACTGCCACTGTCTGGCTGTGATGTAATGACTGTAGTACTAGACACTTCAAATAGATATAGTTTTTTTCATGGCTGTGGGAGGTAATTCAGCTTTGGCGACATTTGGCAAAAATCCCATAATAATCTTTGAGTGTGTTGTAATTCGAGTGGTCTGAGAGAAAACTAGACTTCTACCCCTCCTCTTGGCTCTGTTTTTAGGCTTTAGAAAATCTAACCAGACTCTGGCCACTCACAGGTCACTTCAGGGAAAGGGCGAAATGGGGAAAGAGGAAAGGGCTGCTCTACAAATGCAGATGCGCATGCAAGTCCTTTCACTGAAAACCTGATCCAAAAAAGCTTATGCCTGACTCCTCGCCACTACAGACCACGTCACTGGGAGGAGAGTTGGCAGCAGCTCAGGAGAGAGACCCCCACTCAGCGACTGCAGCAACCCAAATCCAGGCAGTGCAAACCCCAGCTCTGGGTGACCACACAGGCCAGACCCCCCGCTGGATCTGCAAACATTCTGTTGCTGCCATTACGCAGATTAGACCCAGCGCTGCCGCTGGCCACCAGCCTGCTGTGACACATGGCACTGGGGGGTTTGCACAGGCTGAATTTGAACCTCTTCAGCTGCTGACCAAAGGTCCATCTCAAGAGCTGCTGCCTGCTTTCCTCCTGGCAAAGCAGTCCACAGCTGTGAGAGGCAAGGCGTAGGGTTTGTGGTGAAGCTAGCTTACTCTTGTCCCATTTGTGGTCTGATGAACAGAGTGAGAGAGAGCAGAGCAAGGAGGGCCTGAGCAAATGCTCTGCATGCAACTCTTAAACAAGATTTAATAAATCAATATATGAGAAACACTGATTTACTGTATGAAGTACATTTATATGCCTGCGGTCACATGGTAGAAGGGCTGTAGGACAGAGGGGAGAGCTGCAGGAGCAGAGTGTTTTCAAACTGCCTTTTGTGTGCCATTTTCAGATTTCTGCCTACCACAGCTTTAATGCAATATTTGTGATTTCCTTATAGATCTTTTTTTTTTTAGGAGAAAGTGTGTTTTAATCATATATTAAAAGCTCACGTCAGTAAAATGGAGGAAGAAAAAAGGGCACTACACAATTTTGTTTTATGAACAACAATGGTGTATTAGCATTTGTTTGACCTTTCTAAATTTAAGTGCTGTATTGTACTGTGAGTGTAGCCATTGTCCTTTTTCATCCAAACATTATAAATAAATATAGATTTTACACAGATAGAAACATAAAAATACTTTCACTATGAAACTGGTAGAAATGACACAGTAACAGTTACAAACAATATAAATTCCTATTTCTGAAATCACACCATTATGTAAGATGTCACTGTATTCAATGTAAGAGTCTGTATTTATGATGTGATACATTCACTGCATCATTATTGTCCTTTTGTTGAATCTTGCTTGCTTTTATCCTCCTCTGGATTTCCATCCTCTAAATGTGCATTGTCATGTTGCCCCCCCGTCCTGCTCACCTACAAGAACTTTACTGTAGAGTTTCTGCTGCTCCTCTTTGAAAGTGTCTTTCACTTTCCCTCGTTTCAGCCCTCCGTCCCTGAGAACACACACGTAGCAAAAGAAAAGAGAAACACACAGTGTCATTAGTGTCCTCCACAAACCACTGAAGAGAATCACAAAGACCGTTCCTTACCTCTGCTTTAAAGTTAAAAGCCAATAAAGAACTGTATTTGATGCTATTGCCAACCCCTCTTTCCAACAACCATAAACACATGAAGTTTTATTGATATAAAATATTACTTGTTTTTTTTACATTTGCGTCCTCTTAGTTACTACTACAGAATTAGCGCCATCTACTGCTTATTTCAATGAACCCGCCCCTAATATTTGCATAACAGTATGGAAAAGCACATAAATGTGCACTCCTTTTGCCAGTTTTGCAAAATTTGTTAAATTTGTGCTACATTTGGATGGAAACTTGGTTCATTACTCACCAAAACAGATCCACTAATCCTCCTTGTGCAGCTATGGCAGCTTTCACTCTATTGGCAAACTGCACTGCATCCTCCCCTTCCTACACAAGGACAGTTACAAAGAGTAGGCTATGAAGAGCTGAGTAAAAGTACTCCAGTACATAGAATAAACAATAGATGAGCTGAAAGTTATAAAAGTGATTTTGTTAATACATCATTTTTTTTTTTTTTTGCAAGGTTACGAGAAAGACATTAACCTCTTTGTTCATAGGCGGCAGGTACCAAACACTGCAAACAATGGCCCAGCTGCTCATCATCCTCAGCAGGTAATTTACCATGCCAAACTTACTGCTGTTCCAGAAAGCATCTCCAAACCGAGGATCATACTGCAAGATGGACACAAGGTCATATCAAGTGTAAGGGAGAGCAAAAACAGCAGAAAGGAGGAAAAAGACAAAAAAAACTCCCTGCACCTTAATGGCAACTGGATAGACTGTGCAGCCAATTTCAAAGCTTCCCTTTTTGAACATCATCACCGATGTGTTGTTGATGCAAGTTCCTGCAGAAGACACAGTGTGAACCAGGTATCAACACTACACAACACACTATACAGACTCTGCACCTGTGTTTAAGAGGATTATATCATCATACACACCTTCAGGGAAGATCAAGATGGGCTGTTTAGTTTTGTCAGCAACATGATCGCTGAGCCTGCAACGACAATGCAGAAGTGATCAACATGTCTTTGTAGATATATGTACAATATATATATGAAGCCTTTTTCTAGATTACTCTCAACCAAATTTAAGACTTATTTTTGGATAAATCTTCTCTTTCTTATACAAGATTAAGGTTAATCTAAGGTAAAAATAAAGTAAAAAAAGTATTAAGTTCAATATTCTTTTGTCTGTTTATTGTTTCACTCTTGCTGTTATATTCATATCTAGATAATAATGTTCTATTGTCTTGTTCTAATGTCTAATAATGTTCAATTCAAACTGCTATTATAGCAACAACCCTGATTAAATCATTGTATATTTATAACCTATTGTCCTACATCCTCTTAAAATATCACTGCAATGCTTATAGGTTAAACAAAATCTGGCTATATACTGCCTTCTTTAATGCCTATAAACACAAATTCTATTCAGAAGCTGCTAAAGGCTGTTCCAGATTTATTTTAAAATATACAAGTTCATTGTTTGATGGCAGCCATACATGCACACTGATGTGTCATAAACTGAGACAATATTGGGGTTTCTTGTATCACATGTTTAGAACAAACGGTGTATTGTTTGTCAGGAGGCCTTTAACAATGACAAAAACACATTGCCAAAATGTGTGTGCAAAGCGGTTGAACCTTCTAAAGAAGTATTTCACTGCTGGAAAGAAGGTCTGTTTATAAAATGAGTTTGCAGCAAACAGGCGCAAATAGTTTTGAAATGGGTGCTACACAACCAGAGAAAACAAATAAAAATGCTGAGGCATTTGCTTTTCCTCAAGAGACAGAAAACCTACAACTATTAAAATGCACCAGGGTTTGATAAACACTCCCGCTGGTGGGTCCATTTTCTCACAGATAACAATATAGTGACCGACTGGTAACAGATTATCTTGAATTACAGTTAAATTGTAAAATAACCTTAAGGAAAAAATGTAAGAAATGTGACTGAGCAACAATCAAATGTTTTAACCACAACTTCTTATTTCAACTATTTTTCAATCTTGATTGTAAACCAAATGCACCAAGTGAGGTAACAACAAGACATATAAAGACATATACTGGAGTGAACAGAATGAATCATAACTCAATTCTCACTGAGACAAAAATCCTAAATGATATGTGATTGCACAGCAGCAGGACTGACCATGATGCAAATGGAGCGTAGAAGAGCAAAGTCAACACTGAGAAGATGCATTGTTACCTTTTGGCCACTAGATGTCTGTCTTTGACTTCTGATCTTTCGAACCAGATGTGAGGAGAAGATTTGACCATGGCTCGCTGGATCATTCCCATCAACCCTCCATGCACCTGGCCAACCTGAGAGACGAGTCCAACTCAAGTTCAACTCAAAGACATCACCTCTAACTTTTCATAATCAGTCATTCTTATGAAGACCTAACACACACACACACACACACACACACACACACACACACACACACACACACAACACACTCACAGAAACACACACAGAGACAAACTTTTCTACCATGGAGTAGCAGCCATCATTGGCCAAGATTATGACATCGATAGGTGTTGTGTGATTGGACACGCAAATACCGCCGTTCTTTGGTTTGTTCTCTCTGAAAATGAATAATTAAAAAAAAAATAAGACATACAACTTAATGACAAATATCTAGTGCCAAAAAAAGCTTCTTTGGAGGCCAATATTGTTCCTGAATATTAAATATGTTGTACCTGTTATGATAGGTGATGATCGCTGTGAGAGATCTCACACAGATGCGGTAGCACATCAGATGAACCTTCTCACTCAGGTAGAACCTTAAACTGAGGACATATAGCATAACGCTACAATAAGTACTCCAGTCCCCTTAGGATGCACACTTTAAGCTGAAATTGTGCTTACAGTCAGTCATGAAGCTTTCCCACCATCTTTCGACTCTTGTTATAGGGACTTGACTTCACATGCATGCTTGTTATGAGAACTGGGAAAAACTTACTCTCTATTTGGTAAAAAGGCCACCAAAGTTGTCAGGACCAGAAGTAGACTAATGCCAGTGACTGCCAGAGTAACCCTACAGAAAACAAGAACATATAGTTGACTCAAGACTGAATTAGTTATTGAACGACTCACATCCTTTGACCTCTTGACCTGCCTGTGCACCATGTGCTGACCTGAGGGGCAGCAGGACGCCGTAGCGGATGAGGACTCCCAGGCCCCACAGGACAGTAACTCGCAGACTGATGTGACGGAAGTTGTAGTTGCTTCGAGTCAGCAAGTTCCAGCTCTCCAGTTCCTGTGCTGAAAAACGTTTTGTCACCTCATCGTCCACGATGCTCTCTACACCTCTGCGGCAGAAGTAGAATATATCAGCCATCTCAAACTCCGGCTCTGAGCGCAGACAGCTGGCAGAACCCCGGAGCTCCTGGATCTCCTGCTGCAAAGATGATGGAGGCTCCTTGGCTATGATTCCTGAAATGAGAAAGAGTCAATGGTCAAAATAATACAGTTAGAGTATACATTCATGACTGAGAAAAAGTGAAACATTTCTTGTTTACCATTGCTGTATGGTTTATACAGTTCCTGATTCTTTTCCTTTGCTCCCATCTCCATGCGTAAGGTTGCCCACTAATTAAAGAGAAAAGATATTTTCAAAACTAGATCAGAAAACAAGACTAACATCATATTTCATGGTTTGCTGTAATATTTGACATACAGAAATGGATAAGTAAAACCTTAAATAAAAAAAAACAACTTCTGACTAGCAGCTATGAAGTTGTACAGATAGCAATAAGCACTCCAGGCCTCAAAAATACAATCAAGGTTTGAGATTCAAAGACAATAGGGGATCATGGACTATGATATGATCAGAGTGATACAATTAGGCAACACCATCCCTGAAGGCAGAGAGACAGCTCTGCAACAGAGAACATATTTTCCTGAGAAGCTTTCTGCCAAGAAAACAATGCAGAGACATTGCAGAAACATCCAATGCTATTCTGGTCCAGTCACAATTTCAAACCTTTTTTCTGACTTACTCAAGCATAAATAGGTCACAGTTTTGATGGACCAGGCATCTGTGCCACCTAGACCTGGAGAAAGGACATTTAAAATACCATTGCCTCATGTGTACTCTACATAAAACACCAAAGTGCATTCTAGCTGGGCTGGAGCCCATGGAAAATAAATTATTCACAGTTATGCACTACATACACATACTCTTTTGACAAGAAGTAGTCCCAGACCTGTGTCATGAAGCCAAGATGATTGTAACTACCAAAGGCTTGCAAGAAAGCTTCCTGTTGTCCGTTTGGGAACACAACACAAAAAATCCCTGATGGAGGTACACAGAGCTAAATTAAGATAGCAGAAACATGTGGATGTCTCAGACTAAATACCACATATGCCAGAAATATGACAATGTGCCACAGTTTCCACGATGCTGCCATGTAACAGGTAGAATCTGACCACACATGAACCTGAAAAGACTGAAAAACCAGCTCCAAATTGTTCTGTAGTAAAACATCTTCAGTCTAACTTTAAGCTTTCTAGGTTGAAACTAACATATAATAGGTCCACTTTTTGCTAAGTTGAATGCCAGAGATCGGAGTGGACAAAGAAAATAGGAAAGCCAGACAGAATCTTTGGAAGAAATGTCAGATTTGGCCATACAACCACCTCTATACCTTGATCCATCATAAGCCTCAGGAGAGCCTGTAGCTCATCCCTCTCTCCTAGCAGAATCCAGTAGAAAGATAGTCTTGATTGACAGCTACTTCAGATAGACCCGCTCCAGGGGCGTTAACAGGGCCTTATCCAGAGCCAAGAGAACCAACTCCAAGGCGAGGACAGCTGCCTTGCAATAGCTGCCTTTAAGAAATTGGTAAAGCAGTTTGCAGTCCTGCTCAGACAACACGTTGTGTTTCTAATTGTTCATCAGTAAAGGTGACAACATTTACCCTGAGTGTAGAAGGGGAGTTCAAGCATCTCCCATAGAAACTTTAGACCTCAGGGGCTCAAAAATCCTCAAACTATGCCAGTAGTTAAATAGTTAAATCCCACGAGTGTAAACTCCCTACAGTATCAACTCCACCTCAGATGATAGTCCCATGGCTAAAAGCTTGTTCTTCCCTGGAGTCTGTCCCAAAATCTAAGTCCCAGAGGAAAAGGATGAAGCAACATTGCCTGTGCCTCTATTAGTCCCCTTGAGCACGGAGAACCCCAGGGTCCCATCCAACGGGGACAGCATTTTTTTATAAAGTCAGTGAGATTAAAACTACAAAAAACTTTTTTGTGAAAAATGTATTAGTATCTTAAAATGTTCTAATACACTGCATATTTTACAATGCATTATCAATTAAAAAAACCCAACCTTTTATGTTAATCAAACTGCTGGTTCAACAATATCAAAAATACAAAGGATTTTGATTTTGTACCCTTCTTGTAATATTGTGCATTTTGCACGGCCTCACCTCAAACAGATTGAGAAGTGTTTTCATGTAGTGTCTTCGGATACCAAAAGAGACTCCCAGTACAGCCGGCACAATTGTGAAGACAAAGAAGAGAGTAAACCACACAGTGATGGTGATGCCAAGACACCTGCACAGCAGGCTGTCAGCAGAAAATGTGAACCAAGTCATGCTGCACAACAGCCACAGAGACACAGGGAGTGAAGAGGCTGCACTCGACGGTTAAACCCACAGCTTCGAGGAAAGTTTCCTGGCTCGCTTGAAGATTCTGTCTCTGAAGCTGACATTTAAATCAGGAGTAACTCATTTTCTGCATCTGACAAAGACAGAACAAAATAAAAACAGTGCATTTTGGCAATGGAAACAATGTTTGGCCTTGAAAAACGAAGCACTGGCACTAAAAAACAAACAAAACAAAACAAGTATCAAGCAGATATTTTTTGAGAGAGGGGCTGTTGGTTATTTATGAGATGGGAGGGGATGGAATGGGAATGGCTGCATTTTGTTGTTATTCAGAAACTGTCAAAACATTGAGATTTTTAACTTTCCAAATGTTCTTGAACATATTATGTAGGACATATGCTTCGATCGAAAAACAAACAAACAACTAAATCTGAGCTTACAATGACGATATTTCATCAAAATCACTTCATTCTACATGTCAACTAAAATTTCTCTAACTAACCAGCATACAAGACATGAGTGGACCATGCTTTTTTCAACTCCAGCGTTTGGTCTTCACCTTCTTACTTTTAACTTTCAATCATCAGAGTGTAAATTTAAAATATAATAGGCTGTCTGCTATTTAATGGTGGAGCAAGAGTCATGCATTTTTCCCAAGTCACTTGTAGAGGCTCAAGGCAAAATATTTGTAGCTTTGGGTCAAAAAAACAAAAAACAAAAAACTAACCATGTCACAAAGACACTCCCTAAATAGCCTACCTATTGATGGGGCCATGGAAATAAATTAACTAACAATAATAAAGTTACAGTAATTATCAATTACGTTAAGGAACAACAATAACATAATTCACAAAATGTATGTTGTATTTATTTAACTGTACCGACCGAATATGATTTAACAACAAATACTTGTCTTCCATATTTAACGTTTTATCACCAGAGTAGGCTACAGTACACGCAGAGGCAGCCTGTAACGTCAAAAAGAGACACTGACTTACCCTTCGGGTGGTTATTGATTATCAGGACGTTTCGATGAGTTTGTTTTGTAGCATGCTAACTAGCTCATAACTGAGCTGCTAGGTTAATAAAGCTCACTTTTGACCCACAGCTAACGACTCTCATCGTGGCGTCCTCCGGATTTAAGGCTCGTCGTGTGTCGGAGGAGGATTGAGAGGACAGATGGTCAGGTAGTCCTCCATCTGGACAGTCCAGGCTGAAGTCCAGGGGCTCTCTGACACTGTGCTGGCCACAAGTGCTGGCTGTTAGCGACATGCTAACTACACCTGCAGACAGACTTGTATAGAGTCGCCATGGCAACAGGTGGCCAATAAAGGCAGCCCTCACTGCGCTGTGGGCTGGACAGTAATCTGATTACAGAGGGGTGGTCCAAAATCTATTAAACTTTACCAACCTTATTCCAGTATGTGTCGTCCACTTTATTATAGTAATCCAGTGGTGGAGTGTAATTAAGTATATTTACTCAAGTGTAAATTAACTTGTACAAATTTGAGGTAGCTACTTGTAGCCTACTTACCTGAGTATTCCCTTTTCATGCCACTTTAAGCTTTTACCCCATTACATTTCAGAAGGAAATGTTGCAGGCTACCTTCTTATTTAATTATACATTTATCTGAGAGCTTTAGTGAAGATTTAGTTACGTTTTTTGCATTAAAAAAACAAGAGAGAAGCTATAATATATATATTTTTTGTTATAAAATAAACTGCTCAACAGATCATTCAATCACATCTGAAACAATACGTGAAACAAGCCTTTTTAAATTGTGGGAGGCACTCCTCCCCATCACACAGTGCTCACAGTTCCCGCTGCTAGAAAGTTTACAAAAAACTTACAGGGATGTTTATGCACCTGAATGAAACAGCTTCTTCCTTCCTGGAGTCTGTCCCAAAATCTGTCGCTTTCCTCTGTCCCAGGGGAAAGCGAGCGGGGAGAACTCAGGGGTCCCATCTGATGTCGAATGTTTTTTATGAAAAATAAAATCTTCTGAATTCATATATATTTATATTTAAAACTAAAAACTTCCAAAATGTAGGGGACATCGAAGGCTGTCAGTGAGACAATATATTTACCTTATTACTTTTATATGTAAATACTGCAAACTAAATTCATGTAACCAGTTTATTGTGTAACCCTTGGCTTCGACAAGTAGACTGCCTTGGCTCTGATTGTTATATTGTTTTAGTTTATTTAGTTTTAAGTCTTTTCTCTGTGGGTTAAGTCTTATTTAGTTTGTAAGTCTTAAACTTTTGCTGCTACTGTGTACACTGCATGCTTGCTATTATAAGTTTTATCCGTTATGATAAATATTTTATTCATACTGAAAAATGCATTTGGATCTCATGAGAGTGAAGATGGTCTGCTGTTTCTGTTAAAAGCCAAGTTGGCTTTTACTCTGTATAATTAATTAGTAGCGAAAAGCCTGTGTTTTTAGAAAACTACAGAAGACTTGCCACTGTGCTACTTAAAAAGATTTTTGCAAATGTCAGAATTAGGTTTGCCCCCATTTTTATTTGTTTTTATTTGTTTTTATTCATTCCACTTTTTAAAAAAATCATTAATTTTAAAAAAAATCACACTGAAATGTTCCTTTTTTCTGGCTTTTGAAACACAACATCTCAGACTTGATCCTGTCTTGCCTGCAGACTTTACTGGATTTGAAGAGCTCAGTTTTTTCCATCAATCCAAATATTTTTTATGATGGTTCTGAGAGGAGGTTTTTAATTTTGCTCAAGTCTCCCATAAGCCTGGTGCTAGAGTGACCCATTTGAAACCTAAGCAAACTGGTTTGATTTCTTTTGAAAACATGGGACTAAAGAAGAAATTATCCCCAAATTAGCAATATATTTGTAAAAAAAAAAAACAAAAAACCTCAAAAGTTACCTCAAAATTGGTAACACAAAAAGAAATAAAGGAAAAGGAAATTAAAAAACAAAACCAACAGGGAAATTACCTTTTTCTATATCTGTGAAATCTTGCAATTTGCAGGACATTTACTTCCAAATCACGCATTGCCTCCCCCCCATCTTTCCGAAGAAGAAATCAAACCAATTTGCCTCGGATTCAAAGGTTTAAATACTGTGAAAAGTTCTTGAACGCAGCACAAGAAAAGTGATCCGGGTTCTAAAGGTGTATATGATATTGAGCACATACCCATAAGTTAAACATCAATAGAAAATATAAATGAAAAATGTAGTTGTTTTTTTTTTTTTTTTTAAGAACAGAGAATTCTCTGTGGCATAAGCCCTACTTTAAAAAATATTAACCTTGAAATTTTGAGGATTTGGTTGACATTTTAGAGACCAACCTTTGTTTTTCTTCCGAAATGTCCCCACAGGCAAAGACAGGAGTACCCACAAAGTGACTGTCTGGATAGATTCATGTCCTGACAACACTGAGACAACACACACTTTTTTTTACAGATATTCATTTGTGTGCTCAAGTTCCAATAAAAACCTTTATTTTTATATATTCTGCTACAAATGTCAGTTGTTTCTTGCATGCATAGTTTCACACAGTTAAGACAAGAAGTAAAATCACAAAGTAAGATTTCCCTTTGGAAGAATATCTTGACCTTTTAGCATGCATATACTGAGCCCCCACGTCCATCCATGAACAGTCGACCAGTAACTTAGCTGCCCCAGGAAGTTTAATGGGCATCTCAAACAGCCATGTTGAAAACATAATCCAATGGATCATATTTCTAAAACACAAGGCAAACACTTACTACACTGACTCAAATAATATTTTTGTAAACTCTCTTTGGCTTTTTTTTCCCATAGAGGAGCTGCTTCCTTACAAATACAGAAAACGACGAGGATGAATAAACTGGTATTAGAGCTTATTCTAGGGGCAGTTTATGGATGATTGATTGTTCAATTCATCTTGAGGTATTGAAGTTAAACATGTAAATGTTGCACCGAAGTAAAATCACCTCAGAACTCACAAAACCCCAATAAACATTTATCGAAGCTCTTTGATAAAAAATTAAAGCATTAAAAGAATCTCTCTTTCATGTGTACGCTCCGTTGATCACCTATCACTTTGATGACTTGTGTGTATTCATGCAAAGTAATATTCAGAGATAATAAAACATACATGTAATTAAAAAAAAAAAGGCTTATTGCAGTATTCAAGATTTGCAACTCACTGTAAGGAAAATTCCTTCAATGTTGTTTGCAGTTGAAGGAGTCTTATGCACGCTGTAGATAACATATATATCACAGTAAGACAGGCATAATGTTATTTTAAGTCAGCAGATCAGTGCTACATTACACATAATTACAAAACAAATACCGGTTTGCCTTATCCACGGTTTAACAAGAGCCTTAAGGGACGTTATAAACTTACATTAGAGGGTGGAGGGAAACAGTACAGTACACAAACACACAGCTTTGACAGGATCACATTGAATAATTTTATATTGCCATATTATAATTGTGCTTAAGCTGTCCTCAGCTTTAGAGGAATATACTGTTTGGGTGTTTGCTGTCA
Source organism: Plectropomus leopardus (assembly GCF_026936395.1). NCBI lineage: Eukaryota > Metazoa > Chordata > Actinopteri > Perciformes > Serranidae > Plectropomus > Plectropomus leopardus. The sequence goes on along the minus strand of NC_142195.1, from coordinate 15,838,215 downwards.
TTGAGATTGTGTCTTCTTCAATGCTACAGTTATTAACATAGTGTTTGAGCAAACTAACTCAAACTTAATCAACAGCCTCATCAGCATTAGAAATGTTATTGACTTGTTATTGTGAATTCTACTGTTAAGGAAAATATGCTTTTTCAAAAAATATACTTTGTAAAAGTCAGAAATGCAGCTGTTGGTTTTGTTTACGCTCTAAGAAACAGCAGCAGCATATAATCAACAGTGTTGCTCCCGGCTGTCGTCGGCAGCCTTTGTGCTTCAGCGTGGCAGTTTCAGGGCAGGGTTGATATGTTTTTGTTTTCTTGTTCATTGACAGTTCAGAAGTTCAAAATCCATCTGTACTCTGTGCCGGTCTCTCTCGTCTTCCTCCCATAGCAACAGAGCATCCATGCCATTTCTTAACATGTCGACTCTCTGTCAGGAGCTCATCGAGACATCATCCGCACAAACTCTGGTAATTAAGAAAAGGATAGATTGTTTTGCAGTTAAAAACTATATTTAGTGAAATATACAATGCTGCATAAGTGAGCACAACTGTTTCTTTGAATGAATGGAATGGCTCGAATGGATATTTCGTCGTGTGATTTGCAGGTTTGTACCTCTGCTTTTGAGGTTTTGGTGGGTTGTAAAGATGCAAGATGGAGCACCTACTGAACCTGCTGTTCTTGCTGAGCAGCGGCAATATCTCAGACATGTAGTAGCCTGTTTGTCTGTCATGTGTTCTGCTCCTAGTTTTTCAATGTCAAATACCCACAAATTACTAGGCTGATAGTGAAATGCAGGCCTCAGAGTGGAAACGCAATGTAACACATGGAGTGTGAAGTGTTGTGAAGTGGTTCCTGGACAGGTTTAGGCAACAAAACTTCTTGGTCAGGATATAGAAAAAAAATATTTTGGGTAAAAATAAGTATGTTTATTACGTGATGTAACATAAATGAATCATGTGAGTGATGTCAGTGCATGACATTACATTAAAACAACACTGACTGGTTTCAAACTAAACACAAACTGTGGTCTTCTGGCTGAAAGTCCTGTTTTGTTTGGCTGCCCCATATGGACTCTCTCGCTCAGTTCCTCTCAGAGTCAAGCCAGGTGCGTCTTTTAAATGTGCTTAAAGCTGTCTTTTGTGTCAATATTGTATGCAAAGGGGCATGACAAAGCAGTGACATATGATGCCCTGGGAATGAGAGCGAATGGACAAAATAATGTGTAATGTAAAAAAAGCGGTCACTCATAGTGACAAAACTAAAGGGAATCATCACTCGACTCCACAGTTACTCTCCACTACTGAGCATTTTAGTATCTTTTAACTCATTGTTTTGGTTTTACAGCTTGTAACTTTTAACTGTTTTGGTTCTCTCTTACTGTTTTTATGGTATCATTTTTATTTCAGTAAAAAAATCTCCCACTATACTCTGCCTAGCACCAAACAGCAGACAGACATGGTTAGCAACGAGCTGTTGTACATAGTGTAGCATTTAGCAGCTAAAGAGTCAGATATTTCCCTATAAGGAGTTAGATGGAGAGCAAAAACTGAGTTGTGTAAAATGAGTCAGGTGCACATAAACAAAACCAAAATCAAAATCACAAATCTGCATGACAGAATGCTATTAAGTATGTTTTAATGCAAGAAAATTAAACATTTGTATCTTTTTTTCCTCACTGTATTGCTTAGTAAAATTAAATCCAATTATAGATCCAAACAGAATTCCTGTGTTATGCATTAATTTATACACACTTTTTAACAGTGGACAAGACTTGGTCCTTTTCTGCCACACATCACATCTCAAAAATCACAATAATTATGATCACAATGATCTGCATGAGTTCTAGGAATCCAAGGGTACACTTTCTTTTTTGGTCTTGTGAGATCAAATGTTGCTTGGACATCATTGGTGATGGATTGAATGTAAAATGCAGGAAAAAGTGAAATTATGTTGAAGTATTAAGCTACTGAAAACAGCAGCCCTTTCTGATATTTTCATCGCTGACAGCCTGTTTGCATCTTTTTCTCTGTGGGTTATCTGTGAGGTGCCATAATCCTGTGGGGAGATTATCTGATAGACAGACCTACAGCCTTCATCTCCTCCTCACTGAAATATCAGCACACATGTTGGGATTTTACTCTAAGAGAAGGCAATGACCAACTTGCAACTTAACAACACATGGCAAAAAAAATCAGTAAGAAATTTGTCAGAAACTTTGCAAGAAAATGGTCAGAAAATAGGTAAAAAAAGAAGAGAAGAAGAGAAGACATACAAAAATGCAATCCAAGGAAGGGCTAAAATGTATTTTAACATAAGTCTGAAATAAAAATTGTAGTGATTTTAAATATTAAATATATTTTACTACAAATTTTAAGGTCATTTTCTTGTCTCATAGGACATTTCTTGTTGGTCATTGCCTTTTTCCCATGTTTTTTTTTCCAATAAATCAAACTAAATTGCTCAGATTTTAAGGGGTTACATTGCTTGTGACAGGTGTCTGAGGACAGCCCAAGAAAACTGATGTCGATCCAGGTTTCAAAGGTTTAGAGAGACAAAATGATGGCAATAGAAAGACACCAGTAGACACAGGTGTAGTGTGCGCATGTTTGACTGCCAGCCTCTGCACACAGTGAAATGCTGTATGAATTGCATAGTGTTGAACACTGCATGAGATTCTTTACCTTCAAAGTCTACATGCCCGTCTCCGTTAAGGTCGATGTCTCGTAGGATGTCCTCCAGGTCTCTGTGTCCAACCTGAAAAAGTCAGGATGTGGGGAAGGTGTGAATGTCCTCAGCACAGTCTCAGACAAGATGCAAGACAAGTAAACAGATTAGATTCAGACAGACACCATGATTGACGTAGAGCTACAGAGAGGGGGACAGACTCTGTACCTGCTGTCCTAAAAGTTTTTTCATTGCTTCTCTAAGTTCCGCTGTGCTGATCTGGCCGTCACCGTTTGTGTCAAACTGAGGAAAAGACACAAATAAACAAAAGACAATGAGAACAGAATCATAAAATTCTATAAGAATATCTCTTTTTTTCCCGTTTTCTTCCATATATCCCTCTCAGCATCACTAAATTACCAAAACACTGGCTGACTCAATATTTTTGCCTCTTTTATCTGACCTAAAGTCTCTTGGTTTGTTTTTCCAATGGTGTGTGTGTTTCTGTAATTTCTGTAATTTCTGCATTTCTGTAATTTCCTATATTCTCTCTTTAAGGTGTCGGTGTCACTCGAAGATAACCTTTACACCAGTTGTTCCCAACTGATGGGTTGTGGTACAAAAGTAGGTCATGGATCCATTCTGAATGGATCACAAGTGACTTATGAACATCTCAAGTTTGTAAAAAAAACTTTATTTTGAAGTATAGACCTTACCAATATGTTTCATTTCACTGTGTTGTAAACTGATGACTAAGGAGTAATCTGGACTGATGGCTGGACCAGTTGGGAACCACTGCTCTACGCAATGCTGTCAACTCGCCGGGTTTGCAATTTTGTCTCTCCTCACCTCCTTGAATGCATCTCTCAGCTCTTTCACCCCAATCATGTCTGCAGTTTCGGCCAGAAGTTTGGGCCCCATGAGTTCAACAAAGTCCTCAAAGTCAACATGTCCTCCCACTGTTGGACAGATTGAAAAGAGGAACCTGGGTTAAACTTCAGGGACAAAAATGACAAGACTTACTGCTTTATTTCTTCTATTTAAAGGTCCAGTGTGTAGGATTTAGGGAGATATTTTGGCATAAATGGTATTTATTATTCATAATTGTATTTTCATTAGTTTATAAATATAAGAATGATTGGGTTTTAGAGTGAGTCATTTTCAGCTACATACGGAGCAATTCCTCCTCCACAGAGTCCAACATGTTTTTAACAGTAGCCCAGAATGGACATACCAAAGACTGGCTCTTGATACAGCAATTTGTGTATTCAGGTTTTTGCGTTGATCTCTGTAGTTAACAGCCTCTGTCCATTTACCCAAACAGCATCAGAAAAACAAAATACTCTATTCAGTGTTTTTACCAGTTTATATCATTAGGTTGTTTTGGAGAGGAGGAGCCCACTGCAGATACTTTAGCTACTGGTAAAAACCTCCTGAACAATGGACACTTAAGGAATCTTAAATTCTCATGACTAGATGCCACTAAATCCTACACACTGCTCCTTTAAAGTGGCTGAATAATACTGAACTCAAACATTCTGCAGTGATGATAAATAAGCATTTGAAATAGGAAAAATCATGCATAGGCATGCCCGCATATACACACACAGACAGTTTTACTTACAATTCATGTTGATCTGCTGGCTCAGTTCTATCAGCTCCATCTCTGTTGGCATATAGCCCATAGTTCTCATGCAGTTCCCCAAGTCTTTACAGCCAATGAACCCATCTTTGTCTTTGTCGAACTCCTTGAATGCCTCACGCAGCTCTGAAAACGAAAGAGACAGGGTTCAAATGTCAGAAACATATTTGAAAATTTTGTGAAAATTTTGCTGCACTGTAAAATCTGACAAGTTGATTTACAAAAAAAATCTAGAAAACCAATCACCTTAAAAAATGTAAGTAAATATGTGTATTAATCTTAATTTGTTTACTTTATTGCTAATGGTTAAGCTATTTTAATAAATATAGTTATATTTAACTGGTTTTGTAAAGTTGTTTCAACTTAAAAATGACAAGTTTAATTAAATAAATCTTTCCAAGCTTTAGCAACTTAAGTAAACTGTTTACTGTGCTATGTATCAATATTCTGCCCATTGCATACCAGTCAATAATATGTGTATATTCTTAAACATATTGAGAAAACAGAACTCAAAGATCTCCTAACTACATAATTGGCAAAATCCTCTTTGTCATGTTCAAGTTAAGGCAGACTAACTTGGTTTACTGAAGTTCCAAACACAACGCAGAACAAAGCCATTTTACTTCTTAAGTAAATACAACAAAATTTCAAGTAAACCTAACAATTAAAGAGTAAGCATAAACTAGGATTTATAGTATTATTTAATTTCATTTTCAAGGCAAGTGGTTTCTAAGATTACTTTCAGTAAGATCAACTTGTCAGATTTTACAGTGAGTCTTTATTTCTCTGAAATGTGACATACCATCCATTTCTTCGGGCCTCAGCTCTCGGTCCTGTGAAGGATCACAGCGCAAAGTTAGGATCCAAACAGTGCTATTTTTAAAAACTATGCCAAAACGCAGCACAATATGATGCTGTTAAAAAAATAAGAAACTGCAGGTATATGTGCCGCAGAGTGCCAAGAGTCTGCAGGTTTCCTTCCAGACAGACAGGAAGAGATTATTGCCTGCTGAAGAAATCATGCAGACTCTTGGCACTCTGTGACACCCTGATGAAAAATAATGAATTAGGTGTTGGGATGAACATAAAATAGACAAGATAAAGATGAGGATGCAGAAAAAAATAAGAAAGATGCAAAATCATAACAGTTCCTTTATTTTTTGGACTATTGGATTAAAATGACTCAATCTGAACCCCTGCATCCATTATGAACAGCCATGGAAGAGCCTGTCATCAGAGCAGTCAGTAAAACAGCGGCCGTTTACACCGAGGATTTCAGCAGCACTGTTTTCTTTAATAATAAGACCCTGACTCATGTTGTCACTGCTGCAAACACACGAAGATAGATAAAAGTCATGTAGGGAGCATTTCTGCCATCACAACAACCCGGCTTTAATAATCCTCCGACCTGCTTAAAATGTCCACCAGTGTTTATGAGTAATGCAGCCTCATGCATAAACAACCAGACACACGCACACCCTTTCATTCAGCATTTTAGTTATTAAGAGGACTTGAAGACTAAAAAAGATCTCATATTCTAAAAATACCATCTTCTCGTTTCCATCACGCTCATTTCCATGCTGTAAGTGCTGACGTTCCAATGAGAGGTGATCAATACACACATTCATCACATGTTTTGTTATTTGGCATACACTGTGTTGCTAAACTCTCGGCATGCATGCACATGTTATTGTCTGGACTTACGTACAGCCTGCCGGCTCTCAGCGAAGCCCTTGCGTAGAAAGATGCACGCAGGCCCCAGTACATTGTGCATGTTGGCTCCGTTCTGGGCCAGGGCCACTAGCGGCTCAAGATAGGCCCCCCCAGAGCCCCCCTCCTCACAGGACTGCACTGCTTTGTAGTTCTTCTTTTGGTCCTGGACCATGGGGCATGGGGGCAGAGGCAAAGACAGGGGTAGAGACCGTGACTCAGATTGTCGCAGCATGGAGTCAACAAGGAGTCAACACGGAGGTGGGATGGAGGGTGTGACAGACATATGTCTGTCAGTCATAGAGAGGTGTGGAGTCAGGGCAGTCATGATGGAGGAGAGCACCTCAGTCAGAGGGAAAAGGTTGTAATTTGTCATGACAAGAGCAACCGATGCCATTCATGAATCTGTCCTGCAGGTCACAACTCTGCACAACAAAACACTACCAAGCCTCTGTATCATGTATTAATGTCAAAAGTGGAGTCTAATGCGCAGAAAAAAAAGATGCGCCCAAGCCTGGCATAAGTGCTCTTTAAAGTCTGGATAAAGCAGAAATAAAAATGCGTTCTAAGTTTGTCCCATCTCAGAAAAGTTTGTTTTAAACCCCCAATCCTAATTTTAAGGATTTAAAAAATCATTAGGACTGTCAGACAATTAATTTTAGAAATCACAGTTAATCACAGAATTTCCATAGTTTATTGTGATTAATCACATTTTTTAAATCATGTTTTCAATTCCTTTATTTTGCATTTAAAACCTGTTTTGAAGTCCATATTGACAAGTTGAAGCAATTCTTTCTTGATCAGAAATCCTATGACTGCAAAAACGTGCATGGGAGTAGCACAAAGCCGACGTATCTTTAAAGGGGAGACTCGTGGATACACATACAACCCATTTTCATTCAGATATCTTGAAGTCAGAGGTCGAGGGACCCCTGTGAGAATGGCCATGCCATTTTCCATCCTCGAAATTTAGCCTAACTTTGGAGCATCATTTAGCCCCCTTCCTGACAAGCTAGCATGACATGTTGGGTACCTGGATTCCTTAAGTCTTCTACTTTCAGATGATATCAGTATCATCACTGTAGTTTTAAAACTCAGCCCAGTACAGCCTCTTAAAGACAGGAACATCGGTTGTCGGCTGTATATGAACTTCAGTCACATCGCGATTAATGCATTTACGCTGACAGCCATAAAAATTATGTTTTAAAATGTTAAAAAAACATAAGCAGTATTCTCTGAGGAGCTGAAACGAAGACATACTCTCAATCAGCAGCTAATAGCAGCTAACATTAGCATAGCATACACACCGAAAGCACTGAGCAGTGGTCTATCCGCAATTTAGTGCTATGTAGTTCCCAGTCTTTTCACGTTTTCAACAAACATTTCCTGACATAATGATAGAAATCTCTGATTTTACTTTACCCAGACTTTAATCTTTTTTTTTTCTTTTTTACAGTCTTCAATTCTCTTTCCTTAAGGGATAATAACAGTAGGCTATATTAAAAAAAAAGTTCTCCTAGTTTTGCACTACTGACCATCCTCTCTTAAAAGTATGATAACATTTACTCACCAAAGTCATTGTAGAGATAGGGGGAAAACAACAACATCCCTACAATAACACTTTTTAAAGAAAGCCCAAGATTAGCTGTACTTATTCGGAAGAGAACATTGAGGTAAAGAGTAAAATATTAACCAAACTGTATGTTGTAACTTAATTTGCAGACCAATCCATCTGTTGTAGCAATGTTGCCGTGGTCCAAAATCTTAACACTGATATTGGGTACAACATTATAATAACTGATAGCAACAATGGCCAAGCTACAATAATAGGACGCAAGTTGAAAAATGCAGAAAAATCATCTAAGACAAAACTTGTCGAAAGTAAGAAACAGCAGAGTCCACATGAGTACACATCTGACAGCATCATGACTCCAAGTAATAACACAGTCTAAATGTGTTAGTAGTAATAGTGGTAGTACAGCATCTGCTGGGTAGGAGTTTAAAGGGTTGATGACACAGTGAATCATGCTGGGATAATAAGACTTTTTTGTGCATATTACAAAATAACTATGTTGTCCAGAAGACGAGGCTAAAGTTTAGCCAGCCATTCCATTATAATCACCCATTAGCCAACCATCCAAGGGGCAAAACAGCAGTCATCCCAATTACAGACAGCTACAGGTTAATTAAAAATGGGCAATCGCTGCCTGCTACTGAACAAAAATAACTTTGTCTAAATAAATTCAAATGCGGTCCAACCATTGCTGAGTAATATTTAAATTAGAGGAGCTAGCAGCCTAATCTGATGCTAAAAACGAGCCTATCAGAAAAAGGACTCTGATTTCTACTGCACATTTTTATCATGCAAAAGCAGTTACATCTCCTCTCACTCATAAAACACAATAATGTCGGTCAAGTCCTCAATTACCGCCATGTAATATCCAACTCAGTGGAGGAAGATCCAGATAAAAGCGAGTGGATTCACTGTCACAGCGAATTACCAAGGGACTGTTTTTGCTGCTGCTTTTAATCTCTCAGACACGAACGACTCCTCGTCTCCAGCTGCTTTTTACAGTAAGACATCTACATGCATATGCCATGAATAATATATACGCATACATAAACTACAAGCAAATATACAGGGTATTATATTCTCTACAAATGACCTTCACACTCCATCTGTTACCATGCTCGTCCTAATGCTAGTTCATGCATTCCTACAGTCTCCACTGCAGGAACGGATGCCCACTGGGTAATCTGACCAAGTGATGCATGGAGCAGGGCTGTCTGTGGGTATATCGTGCCAGAAAAGTACTATGAAGCCACGCGCTCACAGTTATATAACTAAACAGAAAGAAAAAAAGAAAAGTCAAGCAAGAAGTTCTCCAGCACTCTAACCCATTTTGCACAGATGGCATCAACAGTTGCATGTCATATTGTGCTTCCTCAAGGATGTGCAGCTGCTGATATGAAGGAAAAATCTATTTGTGGGGTCGTCTGCCTGCTACACTGAGAGTCTATTCAAGCTGACACGAAGAGGACAGCAGATGTAAGAGATGTATTGTACAAGCAAAGGTTATCTTCTTGAGCTTTTACAAAAACGCTCCTGAGTGTTCTTCATCCGTTGCGCACTTATGTTGTCATCTAAAAAGCCTCTACACCAGAGCTAAAAGAATCAGATACAGCTCAGAGAGCACACCTGTTCGCAACATTTCCACTGACTGGTCCCGCAGGTGCAGGTTCAACAGGGTAGAAATCCTCTGCTGGCTGGTAAGGTGGCATCACTGTGTTTGACTGACTCTAATGTTCGGTGACATGATCCAAATTCAACGACTTCACCTCAGCCAACAGGTTGAGCACAAGCAGCACCAACCAGCTCCTCTGACCTCTTGTCTAAAAGGCGAAAATGGGTTTCTAGGGAATGCAGCATGCACTATTGAGCACCGATGGAACTTGTAAACAGAAAGATGCAAATGTCACATTAGATTACAGTAGCGCCGTGCTAAGCTCAATTCATAAAGTACATGCAGAATTAGTTTTAAAGGAAGTCAGCGAAGTCTGAATCAATGCTATAAGCTCCTGAAACTACACAAGCTTTATTCTCCCAACATAAAACACAGGGAAACAGTTCAAGACAGCCTGTTAGTGAATAGCCAGTCAGACAGTACAGGGTCCAGTCACTAGCCTTTGGTCAGGTCGGGGTCACACCATGAGACAAACATGCAGGGGGATTCAAGGAGACCACAGCAGAGCGGACCTTACCTTCTTGGTGAAAATTTTAAGCGACTTTACAGAGTTGCCCATTGCAAAGAAAAATCCTCCTTGCTTTATGTTTTCTCTCTAACTGTGTGTGTATTAGTGTGGCTGTATGTGAGTGTATGCATGTGTGTTTGCATATGTTTCTGGGCATGCATGGGAATAGGAGTGATTAGAAAGGGAAAGAGGGTTCAGTGGGTCACTGGCTAACGTAAGAGGACATTTGGGAAAAAAGGCAGGGAGAGGAGCAAAAATATCATGAGGAGGTAGAGGAGGGAGAGGACAAAGGAGTGTACGGACAGGGAGGACCTAGAGGCAAGGACGCTGGGAGGTATGAGGGGAGGGACACTGAGACAAAGGAGGAAATATGTAAACAAGGACGAAGGACAGATCAGAACAACACAAAGATAAGCGAGGGAGAGGGAGCATGCATGTGATCAGAGCGAGATGCAAGTGCTAGGAGTAGAAAAAGCAAGATTGCTTATTCATTCCATCCTCTCTCCTACAGTGTCTTTCCTCCCTCCCTCCCCTCCTCTCTCTCTCTCTCTCTCTCTCTGTCCGTCTGTCTGTCTCTTGCTCTTTTCCCCCTGCTCTCTCCCCTACTCTCGCTCACTCCACAGTTTTAAACCATCTATGCGAATGTGACAGAAGAAGCTCGTTCGGACAAGCATATTACCTTCCCCTGAGCAAGACGCTGGAGACACTAATCCAAACATGCACACAGACACACACGCACACACACACAAACACACACTCGATTAAACACACATGGATGTGGGGCTATAGAGCTAAAAATATAACACACGCTCTCTCTTCACCCCCTACTCTCCCACATTTCTCCCCACTCTTCCCTCACCATCCAACCATCGCTCTCTCTCTCTCTCTCTCTCACACACACACTCACACACACACACACACACACACAGGAGCATCACAATGTCATGTTAGCTTGAAGGGCACAGATTCAGATCAAAGCCAAAATATGCACACACAAAAAATGACACAATGATTGTGAGCCACCACAGATGCAAACCAACATGTGCAAATGCAAACACACAGTCAGGCAAACAAATGATCCCTGTATCAGCCTCGCTCTCTCTCTCCCTCTCTCTCTCTTACACACACACACACACACACACACACACACACACAAGTAATCTTGCCGTAAGTGTATTTAGCTGGTAATATCTTCTGAATTCAGTCCATTTTCTTGCAATTTTTACATTGTAGTATTTTGACTTTCACTTCAAGGGTCAGTTCACCCCAAAATCAAAAATACACACCTTTCCTTTTACCTGTAATGCCATTTATCAATCTTAATTATTTCTGTGCAAGTTGTCAAGTGTTGGAGATATTGGCAGTAGAGATGTCTGCCTTCTCTAAAATATATTAGTGGATTTAGATGGCACTCAGCTTGTGGTGCCCAAAAAGGGGGAAAAACTCAACAGCAATGTCTCTTTCCATCATGATCCAGGTACTCAAACTAGACCCATCGTCTGTATCACCACGCAGAATGAAGCGTGCATCTACTCATTATTGAGTGGCTAGAGCTTGTGACCATGCATGATGTAAACATTAATGGCGTCTACTTTGTTCTGAACTGTAATGTCAGCTTGCTCAGTTGTGCTAAGTCAGCTAGCAGTAGATACACGCTAGTTCCATCCACTGAGTTTCATTATAGGCTGTTTTCATGCACTGTTTACATTTCTTTATTTTCTACATAATTAATGCACCAAAATCTAGACATGTCTCACACAACACTGAGCTGTTAATTCATGCAGACACCAAACCACATATTTTAGAAGACAGCCATCAAGTGACATATGGGTTAATGGGAGTAAAGAAAGAAGCGGTCCTGAGCAGTCCTGTTTGGAGGCAGGTTGGGGTGGGAAGGGGGGAGAGTGGAGTCATAAAATACAGGACACCCCAGAAGACTGGTGTTCAGAACCATGTGAAATTTTAATGAACTCTGAGTCATTCTGAAGCATGTTGTCACAGTATTTCTTTTACTAAACCTAACAACACTAACTTTACTTGCCTGAACCTCACCTCTGTAACTTAACGTTAACTGTGTAACTTTATATTGAGGACCTAACGTCATTTGTGGGGTGCTTATTTATGGGACGTCATACAAACAATTGTAGGAGGATATATTGCTCTAAAATTCAACCAAAACAATCCAGATTGGCAAACAGCACTATTCAGTGGCCATCAAGGTCAAAACACTACAACACTTCAGAAAACACTTCAGCATTTCAGAAAACACTTCAGCATTTCAGAAAACACTTCAGCATTTGGTGAGACTCAAACCAGAACAGGTAGGTACCACCGGAAGTACTTCATCTTCTGGTGGTTTCCGACTGTTTTGAGTCTCACCATTTTGTGAAATTTGAATAGTGTTTTGGGAAATGTTTTGTTTTGTGAAAAGTTATTTGTTTTCTGAAATGCTGTTTTGTTTTAGGAAATGCTGTTTTGTTTTGGGAAATGCTGTATCATTTTGTGAAATGTTGTGGTGTTTCGGGAAATGTTGAAGTGTTTTTGGAAATGTTGCAGTTCTTTTCCGAAATGGTGAATTGTTTTCTGAAATGTTGCAGTGTTTTAGGAAATGTTGAAGTGTTTTTGGCAATGTTATTGTGTTTTCTGAAATGTAGTGTTTTGACCCTTAGGGCCACTGTAACAAGTGTATTTTTGATTAGGGGTGAACTGTCCTTTTAAACTCCATGCTTTGCATAATATCTTCTATTCTCAGTGTGTGTGCGCTGGAGGCCAAAAATTGCTACATCACGCTTATGTAAGTTGCATATTGAACTGGCTTCCAAACAAATTGTGATGACACCAATTCATGCTGGTACTCGTCTTAAGTTTAACAAAGAGAAACTTTGTCCCTCAAGGAGATGCATTTCAAAACAGCCTTTTAGTGTAACACTCTGCACACACATCATTCTGCAAAGTGAAGGTCAAACATCCAAGAGGACTAACAATAAGCACAACTGATGCTGATCTGAGTGCTTTGCCCACCACTGTCCGAATCCACAAACCACAGCACACAGTATGAAATCCTCATTGCAGGTTTTTACCATCAGCATTCACTCCTGAGGTAACTTCAGCAACCGTTGCAACCCTGATAAACATCCTTATTTCCCTCTGCTGTTCGACCTTGCCTATTCTCTGCTATTTCAATAAACACATTCACGCCGAAGTCGCTTCAGATCTCGCTCCCATTCAATATCTCTGCGGCTCCTCTGTGTTGTTTTGCGGATGATTCACCCAGCCTCTCACCGGAGGCTCATTGTGAACTTCAGAACACATCAGACGTCAGACACAGGAGCCGTCAGCTCTCATAATGTCAGACCATACATAGTGTGCACGGGCATGAGATCCATTTCTCCCATCTCTCTCTCTGTTCGGCTGTATCCTTCTCCCTCAATCCTTCTCACTCACACACAATTTACTTTACATAACTACATATACACGTCATACCGACAACTTTACACCAACATCTGGAGAAAATTCATCTGAATATCTACAGTTTTCCAAGAATCATATACAGATGTACAATGATTTTTGCAAAATATCCACAATGCAAAGACATCTATATGCATGTACTAGACATGAAGCCCATTCCAAGAGTAAATATGACTAACTTATTTTGCTTTTTCATTGAGGTCAAATATAATCCTGTTTCATCCACAGCCATCAAGTGAGTTCAATGAGCTGAAAGATGTAGGACAGGGAGGAAAGGGTTGATGTTATATCAAGCACTCATGCGTTTATCATCAACCTTAAGATCATTCTTTTGCTATTATAAGGCAAAATTCTGATTTATTTGCAAAGTGGAATTAAATGTAGTCACGTCAATGGTTTCTCAAAAGCTACTAAGTTTAAATCACAGTATTTTCTGATGCAACGATAAAGGGATAAAGAGGGTGACCATGAGATTTTTCTGTGCGTGTCTGTTTGTCGTCATCAAAGGACATCTAGGGCGGTGGAAAAACATACAATGCACACTTGCGTCATCTTGTGCTTGGGCTGAGACGTCACAGTTTTATCCTGCGGTTAATTAATCCATTCAAATCAGGAAGGCTAAATTCGCTGAGCAGATTATTCTGGTTTTTTGGTTTCATTCTGGTGTTATTTCTCATGTTCAGTTAGTCAGGTTTAATGTTTAGTGCGTCAGCAGGACACAAAATATTGACATATTTTATTTTAGTCAATTAAATCTCTGTTGTTTCTCCTCTGACTCATTTATCCCGTCCTGTGTCCCTCACCGGATTTCTCCTCTCAGCCTCAGGTCTGCAGTAATATTTAGCATCACACGCATGTGCTTAAAATTGCAGCACGTGCAGTTGTGCACACAGCCTTTTTACATTTCACCGCCTAATCCTCATCTCAAAAAAGGGATTTAACCAAAGAGTGAATTTTCTACCTCCTTCTCTGCCAGCACAGATATAAAAATATCCCTCTGCATCTAAAAATAGCCTGTTATACTCTAGACGTACTGGAGGCATATGCTGTGGTGAATGCGATCATCTCTTGCATTTCCACACAGCTCTTTTTCCTTATTCTACTAATTTTTGCCTTTTGTTGTAATTCATTTCTTTTCACTCCCTCTCAGACATAGTCAAGGTCAGTGTGACCCCAGCAGAAAAAAGGGGGAGATTTCGTAAGAGTGAAGACGAAGAGGAAAGGCAGACAGGAAGTGTCAGAATGGGAGCAGGAAAACCAAGTGAGGATGTGAAGGGCTAATCTACGCTGTAAGACCTTTCCTCACATTGTCTCCGTCGCTGTCAGGTGGGAGCAGGGAAGTGAGAGTTGATGAGCCTTTTGTCTTATATAACAATCATCAGGTCTGCCAGCACTTTCAAATTTATCCTCTGTCCTCCTCCAACTCCTGATTTATCTGATTGTCTCGCTTCCTTCACTTTCTTCTCCTGCCCTTTCACTTCTCCTGTCTCACTGATGTGACACACAGTTAATCTCTCGCTCACACACTCTCTGAGTTCAGAGCCATTAGTGCAAGCAGTGCGCGCTCCCTCTGCTGGTTAATACGCAGACTCTTTTATCTAAATTTGAAAAGAAAACCATCTCTGCAATAATAAGTCTCTCAGGGGCAGATAACAGATGTCTTTAAATAAGAGGTCTGTGACGCATTAGATTCCCAGTGAGGGTTTTTTAGAGCAAGGTCACTAAAGGTGACAAAAGCTGAGGGATGTGGTGATTATTAGATAATCATAAAATAGAAACTGAAATTCTGCGAGGACAAAATGCTCTGTCCTTGATCAACTTGTCTGGCACAACCTGGATACTTTAAGTCCTTGAAACCTGGATTGACATCCAGTTCCTTGTACTGCATTAAGATGCCTTTCACAAGCTTACATTGTCTTGCTTTGTTTGTTTTTTTTGTTTTTTTTAAACTTTTCTCCTTTTGCCTATTTTAAGGTATTTTTTCTTGTGTCTTTTTTTTCTGGCTAATTTTTGCACCTTGTTAAGTTGTTCTTTGCCTTCTCTTCTTATTTAAACATATACATTTTCACATTAAATATATATTTTACCAAACAAATCATTGTATCATGACATATCTGTATCCATCAGGCTGCAAAACACATTAACACATCTCACATTTGTCCTTAGTCTAACCCCCACACTAGCCTTTTTTGCAATCATGATTCATCTTATGAATATGAAAGCGTGGATTATAAATTGGTAGCTCAGAGAAACATGACAGCACATGCCGGAAACTTGCTCTTTTATTCTCAAATTTGCCCTGTCAGGAAGCATGTTTGCCAAAAGAGCTGATTTTTTTTTTAACCAAGACAACAACAAAAAAACACTCTGCCCTCCTCCAGTCTCTCGTAATCAGGTCTTGATGGTCTATTTTTAGCTTCCTTCACTGGCAGAGTTCTGTTGGGATTGTATGCAGATCTTGATGTTACGTAAGAAAATGTGAAATGGAAGACTTTGCAGTGTGTAATATCTCACCCTGCATTCAGTGTTGTGCTGCCACAGCTATTCAAGAAGCATTAAAGGCATGTGCGGTCACTTGAATGAAATAGCTTGGGTAAGATACTGAGAAGGTGCAAAAAAAAAATGCCTCTACCATCATTTTTTTTCAGTCTCACACATACATTTTTCATCCTTTCACACTGATGTGCACCGGCGTCAGCTCAGAAATCGTCTTTGACTATTGACAGATGATGACTTCACAGTGACAACACAGAAAACAAACTTGTCCTCTTTAAAAAACGTGATGATTTAGTCACAATATAAACATTGATCATCGCTGAGTGGCTGAACTTTTTGATGTGATGTTTTTAATGTAAGCTGATATCTGAGTAATCCTGATATTTGTTCTAATTCCTCTCCACAAAACACATCCAGAGCTGCAACATTTGCCACAATAGCTATTCAAATATAAATCAACACCATAAAAATGCTCACTGTTGCCAAAAAAACTCTATGAATTTCATGTGAAATACATAAGAGATTATTTATATGACAAAACATCTGCTATTTCCACACACGTCAGCAGCTCCAGAGACTTTTTTATAGCACACCGCTGCATGGATTTTGCCTCACTGGAACCCCTAAGACTGATTGAAGCTCTGGCCTGGATTGAGAGGAGTTATTTCTGGAACACATTAGTGTTCGGGGAGGTAATTGTCTCCTCTTGAGCTTTTTATCATCAACGCAGAGAAAAGGATTTCAATGAAACAAGAAAAGAAGGGAACAGACAGCTTGCTATGCTGTACAACTGCACAATGTGTTGAAGTCACAGGAGAAGAAGTGTAGCAAATGTATTAGTAGGTGAATGGGTGATGCAGGGAAGAAGAGATACACCCTTTATTTGCTGTTGATGCATAGAAAAACTCACCTCAGTGTGTATCAGCATACTTACCTATGTGTGCGTGTGTGCATGTGTGAGTGACAAGCTCTCATCATTGACAAGTTTTCCACACAGCGGGAAAGTTGATCCCCTTGCTGTTGCTCAGGTGACAGGCACAATGAAAGCGGCTGTATTCATATTGGGATGCATGACAGACTACAGCCCCCCCTATCATCAAACTGATGGATACCAGATACATAGAGGGGCCAGATTTGGACTGAATGTGTGCATCCATTTTTTATCTGCTCAATTTTATCTCCTCGGGTGACTGGAGGGCACCTGCATTTCACCCATGAACCTCCACCTGCTGTCGACCAATTGGCTCTGCAGCTGGGATACGCTTAGTGTAAGCATTCACAGCTAAATGTGGCAATAAAGAAGCAGAATATCAAACTTTTGCTTTGTTTAAAATTTAGACATGATGTTATCTTATGTTATACTGAAATTAGAGTAAAGATTAGATAATGCACTGGGTTATTTTTGTCCTGTGGATTTACACCCTTATTGGTGGACTTTTTAAAATTGCTTTCTTATTTCCAAATGCTTTTTTCACCACCTATGGCTCCAACTGCTCCCCCAGCTGTCCGCGGAGGTAGATCTCTTTTTAGGGTTGCAATGGTATGAGATTTTCATGGTACAATAATTGTCTCAGGAAATACTGTTGTTTTATAGTATTACATAATTATTATTATAATCAGTCAGAATGACCCATAAAGGAATGAAAACAGAAGGGTCAGTTTTGGTTGATCATATATTATATAACTACAATTTAGACTTAAAACCATTTTTTTTCAATGGAAGTATGTGTTAAAAGTCTCCCTTTTCACAATAACTGAAGTAAAAGTGAGATTTTCCGTTGCATTTTTTCAAAACTGCAAATGCACAAATGTACAGGATATAGGATAATCATCAACTTTCATATGGAATACCTTAAAACCAGTATTTCACTGCAACCCTATCTCTCTTCGAATTGTCTTTTCCAATATTCCTAAAAGTTTTGCCCTGTGTTATCAAAAAGCAAATTGAAATATTTTTACAGGAAATACTGAAAACTGCATTTGATTTCAAATTTAGTTATATTTATATTGCAATTTTCTTTCAACTCCCACCAAGTGGTCTGAATCTAGATTCTCACAAGACAAAACTCTGCTTTAGACAGCGCTGTTTAAATCGTCTTTTTGTTCCATTTCAACAAACAAACTTACATGTGAACAACTGTTTCAAAAGTTTAATGACCTCTCCATGCCCCCTTACCTGCCCAAACACTGACTTCACTATGGGATGCAGACTAGAGTCATATTCAGACGCGGTTGCGCTCAGTCTTTTGGATGTGCGGCTGGATGCGGGCTTGACAGGTGCGCTGGTCGCAAGTGGGTCGGAGCTGAGGCTGGAGGAGGACCCGGTGATGACTCT
Organism: Plectropomus leopardus; assembly: GCF_026936395.1. Lineage (NCBI taxonomy): Eukaryota > Metazoa > Chordata > Actinopteri > Perciformes > Serranidae > Plectropomus > Plectropomus leopardus. Next base: position 15,820,154 of record NC_142195.1, on the reverse strand, counting down.
TTCTCTGGGCTCGAAGAAGAAAGCCGCATCGTCCGGTTGTTTTGGATAAGACGGGGTTGGAGAGGTCCTCCTGTCCTGCTGGGCGCCGCTCTGGTGATGCCCTGCAGGAGGCGGCTCGCCTCGAGAGGAGTCGTGGTGATGATGAGAGTGTTTGGACCTAGTGGACTTGCTGCGCTCTTTCTGATGCCGACTCGTCCTGTGTCTCACATCCTCCTGAGCGTAACCGTCATCCGGGACGCTCGCCTGCCGGTGAGAGTGGCTCTTCTGCACGCGGTGATCACCTCGAGAGTCTGCATGTCTTGGTTGACAGAGAGGTCTCCGCGCGCTCGTCTCGCAGTCCTCGGGCCAGTGTGCATCATCGCTGCCTCCGGTGGGATGATGGTGAGCGCGGTGGCTCCGGTGATCGCGTGGACCGCTACTCGGGTGCGCGGACCTGCGGTTGAGCCCCGAGGATCTGAGCAGAGAAGTAGTGGAGTCGCTTTTAGGGAGAGAGGAGCTCATCGTGTCGCTTGACAGGCAGAGTGAGAGCTGCTGGAGGCTGGAGGTCGAGTAAAGGAAAAGAAGGCAGTCCTCCGCCACGTGCAGGTGTTCAGCATCAGCCAGTTGGTCTCTCTAATAATCCACATCCACGCGCTCGACCATCACTGCTCACTCCGCAGGGGTTAACTTGGAGCAGCAGCCACCTGATCGAGCATTTGCAGTGGGAGTGAAGTGCAGCCTGATCTGCCAGCCCGGCGCTCCGTCTGACGCTTCACGGGGGGCTCCGCTAACTTTGGATGACAGCACTGTGTTGCGCTGCCGCGTGTCTGTCACACGCAATCCACGCGCAAAGTTCATTAAGACTCACGTCACTGCTGATCGCAAAATGAGAGTCTTCTTTAACGTCCCATTTTCTTTTGCCACGGCCGAAGCCCCCTATGAGAGTTTCTGTTACTAAAGAAAAAACACCCTTTAACATTTCACAAGTACCAGTGGACAAATGATGTCAGACAGATTCACCAAAAAGTCAACAAGTGGCTGCGATGAGATTCATGCTAGTGGACAGAGGTCTTTTTTTAAGAAAGTAGGCTTGTGTCCCAGAGCCGTATTTCTGCAACCTCCAGGGGGGATCCGGGGGGGATTTCCTCCCAGAGAGGTTTCCAGATACTAAATAGCTAAACTTATCATTTTAGAGCATTTTGAAACAAACATTTCTGTTATCAGAAATTTGAATACTCCTGATCTGAGTGAACGCAGTTTCGAGAAAAACAATTGTCTAAACCAGTATTTTAATTCAATGTTCCAGTGGACCTTTATCAGGCAAATAAAGGTAATTAACATTACATTTAAATAATGATTTTTGCAAGTAAGACGGTATGCGGGAGTTTTTCTGTACGTTGTGTTCTGCTTGATGCTTTTATTATTATCGCAGGAAAAGTAGAAACGCTGACTTTTTCATGACATATTGCAATACAATCATCCAATTTGTGCAATATTGCAGCTTGGTCAGTGCTATTCATGCCTACATACGACGCATTAGGCATCCTGTTGACATTGTGTGTTTTCAAAAAAAAACCAAAAACATTTCTGTTTTCACAGGAAATGTCCTGCTCCTTAGGTGTGCACAATCTTTTTAAAAATGAACTTACAACACCAGTAACACATCTCGTTTACTTCCTTGTGCATGACTGTGGAATGAAAAAAAAAAAAAAACGCCCCAGGGTTTGGCTCAACCTTCATATGGGAAGCAAACAGCTGGCTCCCTGATGAAAGTCCGAGGTTTGTTTGACAAGTCACGCTCGCCCTACAGGGACTTTCCAACTCCTTATATGAAGTTCTTACTGGCAGTGTTTCAAACTGACACCATCCAGTGGCGTATCATACTTCTGCGAGTACTGTTTGGAGGCATTATAAACAGATGCATCCAGCTGCCTTTTTCAAAAAGGGGCTTTCGGTATTGGTGTCTGAAGTCGAAATTACTAACCAAGAGGTGGTATCTGAAGAGTTGTAGATGAGAATGACTGCATATTATACTATGACATTTTTAGTGACTTATTTTTAGAAAATATTATACTTATACTTTTTAGGACCTTTTTAGGACATACTAACACTTTTTAATACACCTGAAAGTCATGAAATAGAGACAGCACAGTGTTTTTACCCACAGCAGCTGAGCGACAGCTTCTGCTGGGGTACTGAAACACTTGCACAAACCACTCACAGCATGGTTGCTTTTTTTCTTTTCTTTTTTCTTGATATTTTTTTAATCATGTATTGCTGGGAACATTTTGAACATATCTGAATTTCAGGTAATAGTATGTATTAAAATTACTGCCAAGCTGTGTCCTAATTGTAGTGTAACTATATGTTAAAGACTCATAGACTCACATCAAGGTCACAATAATAAAGAAAAACATTAAAAAGGATTACAAAAAAATGATGACAAAGTGAAGTCATTTTACAAACTTCAGCTGTTTTGAGCTATAAATAGTAACATAACCTTTTTAGAATTAACACAGAGGCGGCACTTATTCATTAGTCAGCACGGGGATAAACAAACAACTGCAATGTGACATACTAAACAGAACTATAGGCTATAAGACAAGAACATTGTAAAATAAAACAAGATTATTTTATCACGCCCTGCTAAATGTTGGGAAAAAATACTGTGTCCATGTTGGACATTAACATTTTTTTTGCAGTAAATGACTTGTTAGAAATAAAAAAATAAAAATAAAAACTCACAATTTATCAGATCATCTATTCTCTTATATTCAAACAAATTCCCTTTTTTTCAGCCACGGTTGTCTAATCTTCATATACACAAATATCTCACTGTGATGGGTACATTTGATATATATTTATTATTATTATTACACTGTTTAAAATGCATAAATTAAAATAACTGACAAATAGCATTTCAATTAAATTGTATTTATATGAGTTCATATGACAATTAAGTTAATTAAATTGAACTGAATTGCATTTTTACTCCAAACCTATGGGGTCCAAACCTATGGAAAAAATGTTTCTTGTTTCGTTAAAATTAAATTACAAACATAATAAACTTAGCAAATAAAACCTCTGTTTATTTTCTTTTAAAAGCTTTCAATATTTTTGACAATACTTTATATATCTCTGAATATAATATATAATATAATAATATTGAATTTTTGATCATAACTCAAATTAAAATTCAATTTTCTTTTCAACTTTTGTGAGTCACAAATATTTTTATTTTGTGCACACAATGTTGTTGCATAATATGGGTATAATATTGGTGCCAATGTGTGAACATAGCGGAATATTTTACTGTTGGTTACTCAAAATAGAAACAGCAATATTCAAAAGGGGAAAAAAATGCACTGAAAATAAAAGCGTGACAATCCATCAGCTTCACCCCATCTGCACACCTACGGTCATAATTCTCACAGCAGATGTCCGGGGATGCAGGGCAAAAGTGTGTAATGATGTTAATACACGGAGCCAATTAGACACTGCAGCTCTCACGAACTGTGTTTCATAGTGCAAAGCTGAGAAATGAGCAGATTTTTGCCCTCCTCTCTCTGGGGAATTTTTGTTCTCTGACATCTGTGTCTCTGTCTCCTCTGCTCCAGGGAGACAAATATCTTCACTCCATCGCTCCCGTCCTCCCCCCTCTTCAGCATGCTTGCTTTAACTCCTCTTCTACCTTTTTATCCTCTGCATCTCATCCAGTGCAAGCAAGTGTCACCAATGCTGAACCATTGTTACTCTGCACCATCACAATCAGGTGCAGTTACACTCTGCATACTATCAACATCTCCTCCTCATCTGAGATAATCGGTGGAAATTCTGATGTTTTGGTCTTGAATTAAGACGTGAATTTTGTTTATTATCATTTTATCTTTTTCTATCTGTATGACTTTCTCTTTATTTGTCCTTCCATCCCTCACTTGCTCTCTCCCCTTTTGCAGACACTGGGATGCAGCAGGGGACGCACAAGCCTCAGGGTGCAATATGGCCCATTTCATGTCCACAGAGATGGCGAGAGTAAAAAAACAACGGTGTAGTAATCAACAAAATAAACACCTATGTTAAAAAGACCAAACACAGAGAAAAAAATTAATAAAAGAAATAACTAAAAAAGACAGCACTGCTCGTTGCTCAAAAAATCTGACCAAAAATCAAGTTACGTGTTGTTTTTTTTACTCTTTAGGGGGCCATGTCACATTCTATTTTTGCACTTATCCCCCAATCCACCCCAACATCACCCGCTCCAACTCTCAGGGTCAGATGGCCAAACAAACTTTCATGGCGAGTGCTGTGATGCACACAGCTGCTGCTTTGCACTCACACAACACAAGTGTTAGGAATATTCTGTAATATTTTGTCAAGTCTTTGATTAAATAAAACTAGAATTACCACCTAATGGTTGCATACATCCGTGAACCAGTAAAGTTTTCATACATGTCTGTCCAGACTCATATGTAGCCATGACAGTTGATAATGCTTCAATTAGGCAATGAAAGATGCTACAAAAAAGCTATATATTCTGAAACATGGAAGCTTCACACACATCTTCAACCCGGCAGCACAGCAGATCTGTACAATCAGCACAGTTTCAAGGTGGACACCCAAGATTAGTGTCATCAATTCAATATCTGAACAAATGACTCCATTTCTGTGAGCGTTATGAAGTTGAATAATATCCAGAAAAGTGTTTTTGCAGAACATTATGATGTCACAGTGACCTTTGACCTTTTGAATTTAAAATGTCATCACTTCATCATCTTGTTCTAGTGGACATTTGTGTTTTTGTCATGATTAGGATTAGGATTTTGAAATGTCTGTGAGGTCACAGTGATAAACTTGACATTTGACCACGAAATTCGAACAAGTTCATCCTTGAATCCAAGTGGATGTTTCTGCTAAATTTGAAGGCATTTTGTCACTTGAGATATTGCTCTCAAAAGACTTAAACAAACGAGGACACAGTGACCTCTGACCACCAAATTCTAATCTCTTCATTATTAAATCCAAGTGGACATTTATGCCAAATTTGAAGAAATTCCCTCAAGACATTCTTGAGATATCATTGAAAACATAATGCCTCCAACCACGTCTGTTTCCAGCATGGAAGCAAAAGAAGTATGAAGACACAGAGAAACATATAGGGTCAAACTTTTCTTGCAGTAATTTTTGGAAACCTTTCAAAAACCTGAGTTATATTCTCAGAGAAAGGACACAAACAAATATATTAACTTGGCTTTTTAAGTGGGAGCGATATTAACATGGATTAAATGAGGATATATCATATGTTCTTTGACAAATAAACCCCCAAATTAGTAAAACTGAATTATGTACATTTTTGTGGCAATTTATATTTAATGCCAATAAGGCACATTTAAGGTAGAAATGCAAACAAAGCCAACTTTTACGCCCTGGACTGTTCTCGTTACAGTGACACAGGACCGTTTTTTCTTTTAATCCTTAAGAGATCCTTCTCGCTGACTCTCACTGTGTCTCTGATCACACCTTGCATCCCTATTAACCCCGTCCCCTGGTGCAGTTTGGTGTCACTGAAAGATTAATCAGCGGGGTGAATAATTAACCACATAGCAGCTTGGGGCTTACAAGGTGAAGAAAGAGCCCCCTCATCTGAAACATCAAAACATTTTGCCCACTCATCTAATGAGCACTTTCTGTAGGATGTAATGTCAACACTACAATAACACATTCAGGATCACATGGAAGCAGGGCGAACCTGATACCTTGACAAAGTTCAGATGAAAGCCCTGCTGTCATCAACAGACTGATATGATAATTAACTGCACACTCCAATGAACCAAAGCACAACTCATTATCATAATAATCAAATATTTATTCATAAGGACAGTCAGTTGCTCTTAATCTTAACTCTCTAACCTCTTCAAAGTTTACATTTCTGTGATCAATAATGTCTCACAGCTATGCAATGTCGCTCCTAGACCATAATGTGACAGATGCTTAAACTATCCAAAGTAAAGCACCAAACTTTATTAATGTATAATGGAAATAATTATAACAATGCAAATTCATGATGGGTTTACCTCACTTTACACAAAACTTCATAGTGATTCTGTCCAGTTAAGTATTTCTGTCCTGATTCTCACGAAATTTAAAAAGTGGCCTGAAATATGGGGATAAAAATAAAACACCAATAAAAAAAATAGCACTAAGATTAAAGGAACAGTTCAACCTAAAATCAAAATACAAATTTTCCCCTGTAGTACTATTTATCAGTCTAGATTATTTAGGTGTGAGTTGCTGAATGATGAAGGTATCAGCTGTAGAGATTTCTGCCTTCTCAAATATAATGGAACTAGATGACACACTGCTTGTGGTGTTTTGAAAAACTCAACAGCAATATTTCTTTCCACAGACCATGACTCAGTTACTTGAAATATTCTGCAGGCCTTTTTATGAGCAGTTTCATATAGGAACTTCTTTCTTTCTATTAAACCACACCTGCAAACCATATCACTGTGCAGAAGGAGGTGTGCATCTACTCATGGACAAGAGGCATGAATGGCATCCTCCTCATCTGAGCTGCAATGTTAGCTCAGTGTTGCTAAAGATGCAAGCTTCTCTCTCTGCACTGATATGCCAAAAAAACACCCGATGGCAAACTCGGCTCATATACATGTAATCAGAACTACATCACTTTGGAAATATTAGTATATTTATAAAAAAGTACAAAAATAATGCATCCATGGTTTTTCAAAAGTATAAAATGGCAACATTTTCTTCTGGCTATACTGGGCTATTTAAAGATGAAAATAACTTATTTATAAACTTATTTTGGAAGATTTAGCATTGGTCGCAGGGTTGAAATGTAATAATAGTTGCCAAACTGGTTTGAAATTTTGAAGTAAATAAAACACTTGATAGCTAGCTGGGCAAGTTGGACTAACAAAACGTCAAAAACAAAGCAGCCATATTCTTGAAAAGACTCTCTGAATGAGTGGGTATAAGGACCTGATGACGTGTTAAAGTGCTTATTTCCAATCAGCCACAGCTGTAGGAGGGAGGTATTAATTCCTTTGAGCTTAAACTGCTTAATTTCCACCCACTCCAATAATGGTTTCATCACCGTAAATGGAGGGCTGTTGCAGGTTCAGTCAGTGTTGCTGTTACCAGACACAGCAGGTGTGTTTCACTTTGAATGTGGAGAGTAAACGAGTGAAATAAAGACTATGGTAACTTAGAACTGAATTTTTCCTCATGAAGAACAAATATGCTAAATACAGCTGTTATTGAGGTAATTTCAAAGAGTCTGCTATATTTATGTTAAGACCCCTAATATATTCACATCAGGAAAAAATATGCATAAAAAAATATTCATTTGTAAAGAGTAACAAATTGTGGAATAACATTTCTGCTTTGCATGAAACGTATGTAGTTCATAATATTACTCATATTAATTTTAGTCTGTTTTCTTTAGCGTTTGTTGTAAATGTGCTGCTAAAAAACATAGCTGCCTAAATGTACTGCACTAAAGTGAAAAGAGAGTGTTTTTGAAATGATGCATTATCTATGAAATCAGTATCAGTATCATCTATACTCCAAATTATCTTAAATGTACTCGTAATTATCTTATATTTACCCGGCTGCTCTACTCCAACTCTTCAGTGTGACTCATCCTGATGAAAATTGTTTTGGAACTAGTTATGCCTCAGAGAGAGATAAAAAAAGGTCACTCATCTGTCCATCAGCTTCAGAGTGTATTGTAATGATTGTTAGCAATTATATAATCCAAACTTCTTGTTAACAAAGACAAGACAAGTGAGTGTTTTGGATCGTGTATCCTGAAAAATTTAAAAGGTCACAGACTGCAAAAAGAAGGAAAAATGCAAGTGACTGGAAGACTTAGAGCCAAAAAGGTGCAGTGCACACAGGATGGTGGATGTGAGTGAATAGGGGATGGCATGGGTGGGTGGGGGGTGATTTGACGCTGGGAGGGTAGAATAATAACTATGCACTATTTATAGGAACGCAATGACCTACAGTGGCATCGTTGCAAAATATGCTCCTGCACCATCTCTGTGTGCTGCTCAGCCGTGAAGATATTAAGGATGACACATTATTGTATTTTATTGAAATAAATTGGCTTCATAATTGAAAATAAAGTAAATGATACACCTCCTGGTGATTACAATAAATACCTTTAGGCATTCATTCATAAAAAGAATAGGTCATGTGGCTGTGACATTAAACTAATGCAACAACAATTAACATCTAACAACATATAACATGTATGTGTTTTCTGGCTAGCTTTTCTATTTGCAGGTGTGATCATAAAGGTCATTAGTTACTCTGTGTAACTTTGTGTGTACAAATTCTACACAGATGCACAGATGCAATACACTTGAGCAGCAGACTATTATCTCTGTCAGTTAATACACGGTAAAATGTGTCAAAACATCATTGAGTATTTCTGTGGAACTCCAGTACTGAATTTTGTCCCTTGATTTGTCTCAAGGAAAATGGTATCAAAATGAAGTTGCGTGTGATTGTAACCCTGCATTCATGTTATTGGAAAAATCTGAAAAATTAGTTCCTGATGAGAAAAATTAACATGAACATTCCCTCAAGTCAGGAAAACTTAGGAACATGCCGAAAATTTTGGTACATGACTTGCCGACGTCACTCAAATCAGGGCGGACAGAAGTAAATATCGAGTTTATAGTAAGAACTTTTTTCAGTTCACATACTGCATATCATCATTACCATATCATTAACAACATCGTCTGCAGCATCGTTGTTGTTTCCACATTAAAGCTGAACATGTCAAAGTCAGAGGAACGACTTTCTGCCTCAGAGAATGGGACCATCTGAGGGTCACGTGAAATCAACATTAGAGTGCAGGCAGGTCTAAAGGGTCACCAGGTGGGCACCCTTGAGTTGGGGCCCACAACAGCAAGACGGCTGTGGTGTAGACACACCATGTCAAGCTAGCAAGAATGCTGCTAAACCCACCAAGCAACAGCTAGATAGTCACCCTCAGCTATCCCGTTTCAGCAAGCAAAACATCACACACTCCGATGTCAGACAGAGTAGCATGCCCACTGAGCCACACATGAGCCCAAACAACCTGTGATCTAGCATTGCAAGTATCATGTCATACCAAGGAGCATGCTGCCTGAGTCACTGTATGACAAAACAATGCTCTAAAGCTCCCTCACCTCTGCAGTCAACAAAGCTAACACTTCTGTTTTACACCATTAACCAACAACATGCAGCTAGATATTGATCAAAGAGCAGTCAGACTGTCTACCTGTAGATGACTAGCAGCATGCTGCTGAATCCACCAAACAAATCAGGCCAGACGCTTCAGCTACAACATTCCAGCAAGCAACACATCTTACGCCACTGTCTTAGCATTACAATAAGTTTTGGACTTACCGATCTTTGCTCCGGTGACTTTGCTTTCTTCTAACTCACAGCCACTGACTGGATTTGGCAGCAGTGTCAGTCATGTTGTTCACTGCCAGCTTTAAGCTCTGCCCTCTCATTCCCAAGGAAATACACATCTGCAAACTATGTCAGCTATTGAAACAATTTTTCTTTCAGTGCTTTCTGTCAAATAAAGTAAATAAGTAAAATAAATAAAATAAAATGTAATAAAAAAATGGTTTGGGCTCAAATTGAAACATTTTGCCAGGAGCCCTAAGGCTAAAGACTAGGACAGAACTCCAATTCAACTTTTGATATTGCCACAGGGATGTTTCAACTAAGATGCCCTTCTTCAGTGAGTATCTGGCAATGTCACAAAAACATACACAGCTGGGGTTAATTTTAGATGATCAGTATAACAAGTAGATCTCAGCAGGGGGAGCCAAAACCTTTCCTAGCACAGAATCTCATGGAGTGGAGTAATGTAAGAAATAATGAGAAAACAACACAAAAAGAAAAACCCTGTAAAACATCCACCACTGGACAGACCTTAGGTGTCCAACTTCTGCTCCAAATGCTTAATACTGAATGTTTTTAGGTCATTTTTATCCACCCCCCTTTTGGGTTTTACTTCCTCCCAGCTGAGGATGTTGGCGGGGTGCTGCTATATCACCGGACTCGAACAGCAACTTATTTTGCATTTTGCACATAAAAATCATCTGGTAAACTAGATAAAGGTGGCAGTTTCCTGCTGAAAATGTACACCCCCCCCCCCTTGTTGACGTTTTAACCAGCCATAGGCAGCACTGGACAGAAAGCAGTATCAGCAGGCTCTCCCTCAGCATTGAAATGTTATCTTACAAAATGTATGTATCATTCAATTGCACCATAAAGACAAATTTGAAACCAGTGGTGTTGTTAAGCATTGGCGTTCAAGGCTTCAGCCTCAAATGTTTTATTAATGGCCCTGGACATCTAAAATAGGCCTAGAAATATATTCTGTTCATGCATTAAAGCCCTGAAAAAAGGTGGAGCTCATTTAAGTGTTTTGTGTACTGCTGGGTAGTTCTACGATAAAAATCATCATTTAGAAATTGATTAGAATTTGTATTATTATTCTGAGTCTTCAAAGAGACTAATACGAATATAGAGCAGTAAAAAGTACAATATTTCTCTCTGAGATGTGGAGGAGTGTAAGTATGAAGTAGCATAAATTGAAAATACTCAATTGCAAGTATGCTACCTAAAAATCCTTTAATGATAGCAGTTGCAAAGTGTTCTGTTTCTACTGAATACTAATCACTAACAACTACTAATATATCTAACACCCCAATTCAAAATTAATCTGGAGAGTAAAAAACTGTTTAATGGATAAATAAGATGCCAAAGTGCATAAAAAATCATCAGATCCTAGAAATGCCCCAGTCTGAAACACGCTGCATATAGTTGTGTCTGGCCAGTTACTATACATATGCTGCTATGTAATCTGCATTTTAGATAGGGATGAAGATAAAAATCAAAATTTAACAATTTATTCTAGAAAAAAAACTACTTAAAATCCTGCTAAGTGTTGGTGTTAATATTGGTTAGTTAAAACAATTCATTTTTAATTAAGATTTGATTCAGTATCATGAGAAGCAATGGCAAAACAGCTGACTGTCACTGCACTGGACTCTTATGGTTCCTAAGGATTGTGCCCCAGCTGAGGGTCAGCACCCTGGACAGCGACAGTCAATGCCACCTGTGCCACAGCACATTCAGCACCTCGGTCAGCAACTGCCACTGAGGACTACCAGGGACAGTCAAGCAGAGCTTCATGTAGAGGCCGTCAGGATCTGTCAGGGCCTGTAAGTTTGCATCTTGCCTGCTGCTTGTGCTCTGCTGGAGATAACATTATTGCATCTGTTCAATCCATCCAGAATGAATTTAGGAACCACATAATTTAGGAACTAAGTGAAGAGACTTCCAGCACAAAAAGTGATACATCAAGGCAAATCAAGATATAGCAGCACCTATACCAGATCATTCAATTGCAAAGTGGTATTTACCATTCCTCTAAAAAGGCTAACCATGTGTGATCATGTGCAATTAGCTCATGGATTATCAGATCTGCTTTTGTACATCCTAGCTGGCAGATCTGGCAGTCTCCCTGTTGCATGCCCAGTCTTGTTGCGTGTTGCTGCATTCACCTACAGGGCTGAAATTCAATGTGTTTGGGTGGAGCTTTGTGGTGTTATTGTTAACTTTACTGAATCAACTTTCACCTGAAGTTAAAATGAGTCAAGTTGGAGATAGATTGTATGAAGTGTTTGGAGCTGTGTTTTGCTCAAGGGAGCAGTGTTCCTAGTATGGGCTTGTGCTACTGTACACAGCTTAAGGGTAGACTGGCCATCTGGAGATTTTGGGGATTGTCAATATGTGCTGCAATATCAAAACCACACAGACATTTTATTCTGTGTGGTATCCCCTGAGTAGTCTGGGGGGTCATTTGAGCACAGGTGAGTGAGAGGTTACAAGTATGTATCAGCTGTACAATAATGTGAACTTTTACATCATGTTATGGCTATCCATCCCATGATTTTTGAGATATTTCAGTCTGGACCAAAGTGGCGGACCAACCAAAACTTAACCCCCCAAACTAAGATCAACGAACTAGTGGCAATAAAGAATAACTGTTGTTTCACCTCACATTGTCTATGTCTTAGCCAAAAAGTTGCACTTGGACTACAGCCAATGGCCAATCAGCACATTCATTCTGTGCCTGTGTGACAAGAAACAACTCTCTGCACCAGCATGGGTGGTCGTCTGTATTCGTCATTCAAAAAAGGAAACCAAAACACAGAGGGTTCAAGACACTAGTTAGCCAGTTAGCACATTAACAACACAACCTGATGTTGAAAGGACAAAGGATATTTATCATGTGGTAGTGAGAAATCACACAAACATTTATGACCCATTTCTGTTAAATTGGGTAAAAAAATTATATGATATAACAAGTTTGTTTTCATCTCTCACTTTCTTGGCGTTCCTCATTTCTAAAGCACTGAGCTGGACTGCCAATCACAGTGATTTCATTTACTGGCATGCTCGGCTGGTTCTGGGGCTGATTCAATATGATCACTTGGCCAAAAAAAACAGGGGACAAAAGGCCAACTAGTCCCAATGGAGCAGGACAAACAACAAAAACAAGGGCGGCAAACTCTCACCAACAGCCTGACATTGACATAAGGCACACCAAAGGAGATGGTAATTGACTTCAGAAGAACCAAGAAGAAAATCCAACACACCCTCACATACATGGAAAAGCAGTGAAACAGGCCCAGCTCTCACAGAAAGTGCTGTTACATTTCTACAGAAGCATCATCAAGAGCATCCTGACTAACTGCTCCACTGTGCTGTATTTCAGCTGCAACCTCTGAGTTAAAAGACCTGCACCGTGTGGTGAAGGCAGCCCAGCACATTGTTAGGATGGAGTTCTCAGACCTGGACTCTATCTATCATCTGACTGAGAAAAGCAGCTAGCAGCATTATCAAGGACACCACACACTTCCTGTTTTAACACCGGCCCTCTTGCAAACAGCTCAAGACAATCAAATCCCACACCAATAGACCGAAGAGAAGCTTTTTCCCCACACATATCTGCACGGTACAAATAACACAACTTGAAACTGGACCTCAGAACTGTGTCTGCTATCACCAAACATAACAGATTACAGGAACACAAACACACACACACACACGCACACGCACACACACACACACACACACACACACACACACACACACACACACACACACACACACACACACACACACACACACAGATGAGCCTAGCAAACATTTGCCAGAATATGATGAGAACAAAGATCTTCTATCTCCTTCAGTGCAGGGGCATAGGTTTCTTTTCAACATACATGAAACAGGGATTTGTTGGTTACTGGGGGAAGATTTTGTGCATCAAATACTTAATTTACTTATTTTTTAAGTTTTTTACACAGTCCTTTCTGTATCAATTTATGGTGTTAATGTCTTAAATTTGTTAAAATAAATGTCCTCTGCTACTTTGAAATATTGAGGGAGGACGTGTCATACCCCCCCAAATATTACACCTATGATTCAGTGTGATAAAATGGTAGAGAAGGGGATTAGGGGAAATGGAGCTGCTGGAGAAGAAAGACAAAAGGTTGCAAACTCTGCCAAGTTTTCTGGAATTGATAAAACACTGAAATCATTTACGACATTTCAGATTATCATTAAACTTCTGGGAATTAGCGTGGAGTCATGGATATTCCCCCAGTTCTGGAGGGTGGCAGTGGGATATTAAAAACAGACTTGCTCGCTGTGGTCATTGTGGTAGTGATGCTCTATCTCCGTCCCTCTGCTCCCCACTTTCACTTCAACACAGTAGACACAGAGAGTTGATATAGGGAGGGGTAAACCCACCTTCGGGGCTAGGCAGTGTTCATATGCGCGCGCCGAGCGGCAGCAGCAACAGTTTCCCTGCAACACAAAGTTTTCTGCACAGCAGTTTAAATGGCTCATAAAAGAAAGCCGTGGATGGTGTGCTGCTTCATCTTGGCTGGTTTACTTTGCGCGGTTGCTGTCGTCTGTTTGTGCATCGTCTGGCTCGTGGACAGTGGTGTCCACAAGTGTCCAAGCGGGAGCTTTACGCACGCGGCTGTGTCTGCAGACTCGCAACGGTGCTCGGAGATCGGCAGGTAAGTCACTTTCTGCACACTTTTTCCTCAGTCTAAAGAAATCAGCGCTGAATTTGACCTGTTTAGCTCGACACACTTTATCTAAAACTTTCACATTAGAGCTTGAATTATGTTTTTTTTTTCTTTTTGGGGGGAATTTGGAGGCGAATAAAGTTGTGGTAGAATTACAGTCCTCCTATCATATACTTCTTTATTCACAGAGATGACTTTACTTTAAAGCTCTGTGTGCTATCAGGCTGCACCTCCCCCTGCTCTGTGGCTGAGATAAAAAGCTGAACTGAGCAATGGGATAAGCAGTTTAAGAGATTTGATAGGCTCTGTTTGAAGAATAGAGATAATGCCTGCAGAACTGTGTGCAGACAGGCCCTGATTCTCTTCACTTCTTGTTGATTTATTTCAAAACTACCCTTGCTGGATGTGACTGTAAGAAAGAAACAGGTTTCCAAACCCTCACACTGATGTTAATCTATCTGATATGGAGGCAATAGATTTATTTGATGCATTTATTTGTTCAGCGGTGAGCCACAACGGGGACTTCATTAATCTGTCATCATAGTAACTCCAAGTATAGAAAAAAAGGTGATGTGTTTTTTTTTCCAACACTGGAATGTGCATGAAAGACTTCCTGCTTTTGTGTTCAGTTGCAGAGTTGTTTTGGGGGTTTTTTCTGTGCACATATTCATTTCCCAGTTCACAGCAGAGACAATGCATATGAGCTCCACGAATGATGCATTGGAAACACATTCATCTAATGAGAAAAACTTTCAAGGACAGACTTTTTCCCTATTGAACTGTATCATCTCCATCACACATTCTTCAAAATTTTGGAAGCTAAAGTCTGATACCAGTCTGATAATATATATATATAAGATAAGATAAGATAAGATAAGATAAGATAAGATAAGATAAGATAAGATAAGATAATTTTATTTATCCTTGCAGCAGTTGCAGTCTAAAGTATGAAAGACTCTCTGATCTACAGTTTTTCCAAAGTCACTTTCAATTCTAAGCCAGTGGTTCCCAACTGGTAACATGGGGTCCAGATTTCTCCTTATTCATTACACTGTCAAATCTGGCAACTTAATCTTACTTGAAAAAAAAAATCAGGAAACGGGTTGCCTTGGAAAAAGTTAGTAAATATTTCTTTTAATATTAAGTTATGTTAGTTTATCTAAATGTTACATTTACGTAAAATTTTGTTGTATTTCCGTAATTTTGTAAAGTTGTTGCAATTTAAAAATGACAAGTAAAAGTATTCTGTTCTTTCTAACCATGAGCATCTTTAGTAAATCAAGTTAATCTGACTCAGTTTGGGTATGACATACAAGATTTAATTAAGACTAGTGACTAATGATGAAGTCAGGAGATCTGCAAGTTCTGTTTTTTTAACATATTTAAAAAGACACAAATATGACTGACTAGTTTGCAACCAGCAGAATGCTCAAATATATAGCACAGTGAACTTTTACTGAAGTTGCTAAAACTTAGAAAGATTAAGTTAATGCCACTTCACTTCATCTTCATAAAATTAAGCAAATAAAATTAAATTTTATGTTAACAATTTCATATAAAGTAAACACAACATTACGGTTTTCTAGATTTTTTTTTTACAGTAAAAATCAATTTATCAGTTTCACAGTGGAGTTCAAGGTCCACACATTAGATCCACTTCAATTTCATTTCACAAAAAATGTATGTAAACAACACGTGGGCTTAGAACCCACCCAAGAAATAAAACATACTCCAAGAATAAACAGAGATAGCACTTCAAAATAAAAGCTCTTTGCCAAAACTCACCGTACTTCAAAATACAGTGTGGTTTTATACAAACTTGACACATTCATGAGTCACTTTGCAGTTCCTCAGAGTGGACCCACTTTTGGACTGCCACCCACCAGTTGGGAACCATTGCTCTACTCTAGCTCCTGTTCCAGATATGGAGGGAAAAAATGCAGTAAATCACAGCAAATACAGGTTAGATCACCAAATTAACATTGCTAATCCATTATACACAAAATATTCAATCTGTCTTTCTGTAGACAGTAAATTATTTTTTTTTAAAAAAATCAGTTTATGTTGATTTAAAGACATAAACCAGTATCAACTAATTGTTCATGAGACTCCTCAGGTTACACTCTTCCGATTAGATTTGAGTCCATCATTCTATCTCCTGAGATATTTTCCTCTGTCAAACCTTTCAAACTTCAAGGCCCGAGTCGGCCTGACCATGACAGAGCCCAAACATTCCCAACACTGCTTTCTCCTGTCGCTGAGTGAACACATCTGACCCCATGCCAACCTCTTGGTGAAAGGACCCATTCAGAGCTCTGGGAGACGATTCAGACTAAATCTTACAAGCTCCGGTGTGTTGTTTAATTAAGTTGGATGAGCCTTATTAAACAAATGAGTTGCCATTTTTATGACAGTTTAGTATAGCCAAGTTAAAAAATAAAAAAGCACCACCATGGCCAGCATCTTCCTGGCATTTTGCCCAAGGCTTACCTCACGCATCAAAACATGGTTTAAACTTGCCTCTTGGCAGCACTCTGGTACTCTGACACCCTGAAACACTGAACCCCGAGGTCTGCAGTGATGCATGCAAACATAAAAAATGTGCCTGTGTGTGTGTGTGCGTGTGCGTGTGTGTGTGTGTGTGTGTGTGTGTGTGTGGGTGGGCAAATATGCAGCAAGGAGTCAGAGTTAGTGACTGACTGTGTGTTCACACATTTCCCATAAACCTTATGAACATGACCGGGAATGTGTTTTCCAGGAACATCCTCAAGCAGGGAGGCTCAGCAGTAGATGGCGCCATTGCAGCTCTTCTCTGCACATCTGTGGTCAATCCTCAGAGTATGGGCATCGGAGGAGGCTCTTTCTTTACCATAAGAGATAGAACAGGTGGGTATTCTCATTCATTTGTGCGACTTCATATGGTAATGATTGATTAGCCTGGTTAATCTGATTGTTGATCTCTTCCCAGGCAAAGTTAAAGTCTACAACTTCAGAGAGACCGCCCCGCTACATGTCAATCGTAACCTGTTAAATTACTGTCCCAAATTTTTTGGACAGATCACAGGTAGGCAGATCTGAGAAAGTCTCAGTGGAGACTAAGTGCTAAGGTTAGAAGGTGCTTTATAGTATAAAACATTTTACAAATGTAATTACATTTGTTGATCTGAGGCATGGATGGATTACTGAACAGGCATAATCTCACCCATCTGACACGTACCAACCAGGAAAAGCCATAAAAAGACCACAAAGAGATGCAAAGGAACAGCGAAGAGATATAAAATAACCAAACAAGGGGCAAAACGACCACAAGGAGACACAAAATGACAACTAAGTTGCAAAATGACCAAAAGAGACACAAAATTACCCTAAAGAGACACAAAATTGCCACATTAAGACACAAAATTGCCTCAGAGAACCAAAGGGCTATAAAACAACAGAACACAACCCCAAGAAGACATAAAATGGCTAAAAGATACATCAAATTACTTCAAAGAGATACAAAACAACCGCAAGAAGCCACAAAATGACAAAAAAGCAACACAAAAGACCAAAAGGAGACACAAAATTACCTCAATAATACAAAAAGATATCCAAAGAGGCCCAAACGACTACAAAACGACACAAAATAACCAGATCAAGGATCAAGGATCAAGGATGTCTTTATGTCTATATTTATGCCTGAGGGGCAATTTGCTTCACAACTAGCAGTAGCAACACACAATCTCACAGACCACAGCAATAACTAAAAAACACGGTACAAAAATAAACAATTATCACAAACAAATATCACATGGAACTATTCAGCAGGCTAATGGCAGTTGGAACAAAAGAGCTTTTCAGCCTATTAGTCCTGCATGAAGGAAGGGCGTATTTGGGCCAGACGAGAGCAACAAGGACTCCCTAAAAAGGGGGTGGTTAGATTCATCCAGGATTGCCTGGGCCTTTTTCAGATTCCCGAGTTTGAATAATTACCTCAAAGAGACACTTAACAACCACAGGGAGACACTAACCACACGTGGTGGGCCCTTCACATATCTGTGCCCAGGGGACCATTGTCTCATAATCCTCCCATGCCCGGAAATAGCCAAAAACACAGTCTCTGGTGAATTGCTCCCTTTTCCTTTCCATGTACATTCAGTTTACCTATAGTTTTGATCATTGGTTTCCATCATTTGTTTAAAGCAGCTTCACTGTTTCCCACTTGTACTTTACAGGCAGCCAGTGGATCGGCGTTCCTGGAGAGTTGCGGGGCTATGAGGCAGTTCACCGAGAGTATGGCAAGCTGCCTTGGGCCAAGCTGTTCGAGCCAACAATTAAACTGGCCAGGGAGGGCATCCCTATGCCAGTGTTTCTGGGAAAGCTTTTGAAGTACAAAATGGTGAAAGATCACGTGGAAAACTCATCTCTCTGGTATGGCACCTCACCAACTGCTTGTGACTGAGAGGTATTAAAGGTCTCAAAAAAGGATCACTGTTGGCAAAAATTTTGCGTCAAGAATATCTACTTTTGAGCAATAATAAATTGAGGGCACTGATAAAGTAGCACTGGAGTCTTTTCTCGTGTGTCACTACAGAGGTCCTTGAGCAAAGGGCTGGTTTAACTGTTTTCATGCTTATTTTACATAACCCCTGGGTTAACAATTGACTCGGAGTATTAAACTTTCAGGTTTTCATGTTGTGTAACAGTTTCACCCAGCTGACATGCTCGTTTGAACACTTTTTCGGATTAGTGAAAATGATTGTTTTACTTTAATAGCCGAAGGGTGCGCACTATTAACAGTTCAGGGGTAGGGGTTTACTGACCCAGAGATTAAAGCACCTCCTTTCAGAAATGTTTGAGTGAAATGTTGCTCTTCCACAAATGCACTATTTTAAAAGCTGGGAGTTAAGTGTGTTGAGAAAAGCCTCGAGGCCTGTGTTTGCTTCTTGTCTGCCTCTGCAAAAGTTTATATACAGAAACAAATTTCTGCAGGACATTTGATTGAACATGAAAGAAGCATGTCGTATATTATAATTTGCATGAAACTATCACTCTTTGTTAACAAAGTAACCCAAAGAGGTTACAGTTCCCACAAGTGATAACGTGCAGCATGAGCATCTCTCAGCGTATTGTGTTCTAACATGTTTTCTTACATGAATGCTCTTTTTCAGTGAAGTGTTGTGCTACAAGAACAAAACTGTCCTGGGCACAGGAGCCACCCTAAAGTTTTCTAAACTAGCTGAAACTATGGAAACAATTGCAAAGCAAGGGGCCGATGCCTTCTACACTGGCGAGATTGGACATGACTTAATCAAAGACATAAAAGCTGCAGGTTGGTGCAATTTCAGCATATTGTGCAAGCTTAAAGTATATGTCTGATTAGAAACTTGTATGCAGTGTAAAAAAGAAAAAGTAGAAAAGTGAGGGGAATTAAAGATTCACAAGTTGTTGATATATCCCTCGTGTTTCTCTTAGGTGGCACTTTAAAAATGGAAGATCTGAAGGCCTTCAAGGTGCAGGTGGGCGAAGCGTGGACAGTCAATTTGGGAAATACAAAGATGCACATCCCTCCACCACCTTCCGGGGGCCCCCTGCTTGCTTTCATTCTCAGTCTGATGAAAGGTTTAATATAACATAACCCTTAAAGTGACCTACTGCAGCAGCTGAACTAAATTCCAGCATATTTGGCCTTCACTCTAAGTTGTGAATTCACAGTAGAGCATAATAGGTTAAAGTTGGCTGCTGTTGTTTTTTTTCCCCGCAGGGTTCTCCCTGACTCCACACTCCCTGGATGGTGACCAGAAAATTCAGACGTACCATCGTTACATAGAGGCACTTAAATTCGCTAATGGACAAAGGGGAAGTGTTTGTGATCCTAAATTTGATGACATAAAGGTTAGAATCTAAGATGTTTTTTTCATTATTGTTTATAATATAAATATATAAAATATTCTAAAAGGAAAACAAGTTCAAAAGGCCAAGAGAGTATCTCACTGAATAATAGCTGTTAAAGTTGTACTAAACATATTAATATTAAAAAATTAGATAAGCTTTTCTCAGTAACGAACCTGCAAAGCAACAAAGTGCAGATTTCTGCCAGGTGGTGAGAGCTAGTGGAAGTGGAGTGGTAGATATATTTTGGAGCTGATGAGGGCATGAGGGACAGGTGAGTGATGATTAGCAAGTGGTGTGAACACACTGATGGGAGCAGGCAGTGGGAGTGGCAGGGTATGAAATGACAGCAGAGTTAGAACATAACACACAAACAAACCAAGTCAGTAAATGAATAATGAAGTGTAACTGCAATCCATGACAAGCAGACATGTTTCAGAAGCTAAGAAAAATATGTGCTACAGCCCTGTGCACGAAGCTGTTTTCTAAATCTGGCTCCTGGATAAGCTGAATTGATTTAAATCAAGTTGTCCTTTCAGCTTCCTTACAATCAAGATGGCAGCAAAGATTATACCTTTGGGAGTGAAATATCTCCTATCATGTTGTTCTGTGATGGTGGTGATCCTGTCAGAGTCAGGCTGTTGAAATATCAGTTCTGCCAACCAAACACACAACAAGACACTTATGTCATGTCAAAGACAACCCTGGTTGCTATCAACACTCTTCTAGGGCTCCCAGGATTTAGCTGCCTGTACACAAATTACCAGAGAGTGAGTATCCAGCTGCCAGGCTAAAGATGAGGGATGTGGGTCTACCTGTTGCCCGGCGCTGAGCCGTCCTCCGTCTCTCGGTCAGCTTGCTCTCCATGATCCAACATAGTCTCAGTTCAGCACGCCACTGAGAGTTTATTTGTGGACAACATAGAAAACACCTGGACAATAATGGAAAACAAAAAACTAAACTAACAAAACTTTATGGTGAAAGGAGGAAACTCCACAGTCTTTCTTCCTCACAACACTCAGAAAACATCTCTTCTGAACCACAGCTCCACATCTGCTCTGAATCATTACTTAATTACTTCTGCCCGACCCCTTTCAGACTCACACCTCTCTAACTGTAGGTGAGCCTGTCCCACCAGGACAGTGTGCTGTGACACTGGTAACGGTCTAAATTCACTGCTTAAAACTTACTAGCTGGTCTGGATGGCTGGGGCAAACCACCACCTCCATTGCCAACATGGACAAGCATATTTTTGATGCTGTCAGCTGTAAAAGGGTCTGTTATATCCAGTGGTGGAATGTACCCAAGTACATCTACTCAAGTACTGCACTTACGTTTAAATTTGAGGTAGTTTTTTCTTACTTGACTAGTTTCTTTCCATGCCACTTTGTACTTTTGCTCCACAATGTCTCAGAGGGAAATATTGTAGTTTTTACGTCACTGCATCACTGCATACAAGAGTTATTAAATATGATGTTTTGTTATAAACTAAATAACCAAATAATTCATACAAGTACAGCTGAAATGAACAGTTAATCAATTGGCTGGCAACTATTTTGATAAACTTTTTTTTTCTGAGATTTTGGGGTGTTTTGTTTTGATTATTTCCTAATAATTTCGGGGGGTAAGGTTATGTTTTCTCTGTTTTTTATTGATGGACTTTGTTTTTTTTTTTTTTTTGTTTGTGTCTATTTTCTTTCAGATAAATGTTTTTTGTTTTTTTATAATTTAAAATACATTTTCTGTGTGATTTTTATTATTATTATTTCTCTTTGTTGGATACTTAAACTTTTTATACTGTGAGTACTTTTTCCTGATTATACTTACTTACCTTTTCTTACTTTTACTATTTTTACAGTGTGGCATTAGTACTTCTACTTAATTAAAGGAACTGGATACTTCTTCCTCCACTGCTTATATCCATTTTTCTCATCATGCCCTTTTTTCAGATTTTGATCGATCCCTCCTTCACTGACCGCATCAGGGACATGATTTCTTCAGATGGCACCTATGACAAATCCTACTACAACAATCTTAAGCCCTCCAATGACCACATTGGGACTACACATGTGTCCGTCCTGGATGAAGACGGACTGGCTGTCTCTGCCACCAGCACCATAAACCATTTGTGAGCAGGATGCCTCTTCAAGCAGAATACTTATGTATTTACTTGGAATTATATCAAATATACTGTGATATAATATTTATCAGTCTGCTGTTTTATTTTACAGTTTCGGAGGAGGCATTTACTCTCCACGAACAGGCATCATCCTCAACAACGAGCTGTCTGATTTCTGTGGCAGAGCAGACAACGTGACGGCAGGTGAAGCACAGACACAAACATGCACTTTCAACCTCAGACAACTGAATTAAAGTCATTACTTAAAGTCTCTTTTCCGTCTGATATGGGGTGTAACTGTGGTCACAGGTGAACAGCCTCCTTCCTCTATGACCCCGGTGATACTAGAGACAAAGTCTGGAGGACTCCTTGTGATCGGTGGATCAGGAGGAAGCCAAATCATAACAGCAGTAGCTTTGGTAACTTCATTGAACTCTTTTTGCATATTCTTTGTCGTTTGTCGCTTCCTTATTTGTTTTCTTACATGATTCCCTTTTATTCTTGCAGTCTATAATAAATCGCCTGTGGCTTGGGATGAATCTGACAGAAGCCATTGCTGCGCCTATACTGTTAGTTGACTCCAATAACACTGTGAAATTTGAGCGTGGTTTTGACAAGGTGAGAAACTCGTGTTCTCGTCTTCACTGTCCATTAATGACTTTCAAATTCACTAGACTGTGATCGTCTATCTAATGAATAACATTTCTATTTATGTTAATGAGTTCTGACAGAGATTACCAGGGCGTAATCTGACTACGTCCGCTTCAATTTACCTGTAATCACATTTGAAATCTGAAGTGGGAAGGACAAGTGGTATTAATTTGTGTGTGCTCTGTGTGCCCTCAGGCTGTTATAAATGGCCTCACAGCTCTTGGACACAAATCTAAGGACTGGATATACTTCTTCAATGTAGTCAATGCTGTTGAAAAGGAAAATGGATGCATCGTGGCTGTATCGGACAACAGGAAGATGGGGGTGTCAGCTGGATACTGACCATAGAGACCATGAGGAAGCATCACGTTCCCAACAAAATCTGCCCAAAAGACTGACTGAACCCTCAGCCTTAAGCACAATGAATGTGCCAACAACAAAATGTGAGGGGCTCACAATCTTTTCTAATAAGCAACATAATCAATCAAGACATTCCTAGACTTTAAGGCCCAGTGTTTGGGGTTAAAGGGCAACTATTGAAAGAAATGGTAAACTATGTTTTCATTGTAATCACCTAAAATTAAGTAAGAAGAATCATTGTGTTTTCATTACCTTAGAATAAGCTGTTTATATCTCCATACGAAGTTGGTTCTCCTCCATGGGGTTCTACAGTGGCCTAGGACAGACAAAACACACTGACTCCAGAAAGAACCGTAAATGTTTAGCTACCGTAGTTCATTTACACATTTGGCAGTAAGGAGATGTTTCAGTTCTACAACTTCAGCACTTGATGCTAGCATATTGGGTCTTTTTTCTGTTTTGGTTAGACAATACTGAACTCACTATAATCATTGCGGAGAACTGGAAACGTGTAACTCTGCTCAAAAGAGGTCAAATTTAGCAAGAAACACACGTGTTCTGATTATGGGATTATCTTAATCTCTTTATTTGGAGGCGAACTGAGAGTAGACATTTCTGTCCAAAGTTAGAACAAATTTTGCTTATTCTTTGTCATGTTTTGACTTTTTGTTAATGTGCAGCATTTCAACTTTTAAGTGCACCAAAGAAGTAGATGATAATCTCACTTTGCACAAGAAAACTGTGTGCATGTGCAACTATGGCAAGTGCATAGGGTCATTACAAAAATGGAGTTTACTAGGGACCATAACCAATATTTGGCTAACATTCACCCCAATTATTAGATAATTAGAAAAGTAAATTTGAGTAACCTAAAGAACTTAACAATGTTGTGCTGTTCCCAGATCTCAGCAATTAACTTGGTAGTTGTGACCAAAATAAAATAAAATAAAACATATGAAAATAAGACCCAAGTTGTGATAATAAACCAGACTCCTCCTGTGCGCTGACTGAACTGTTCCATATATGTACATTTGAAACCAGCCAGTCGTCTCGCACACGCACACACTCTTTTATCATATAATTTAAATTATGTAGATTAACACACAGTAGAAGCACCATGAGGCTACCAAGAGCTGCTTTCATGTGCTGTAGTATTACACACTCCTGACCAAAGTGTATTTTTGCAACAGCGAGCCATAAATCTAATCTGCGGCAGTTCAGCAAAACAAAATAAACCGCTGTGTCATGAATGTTTTATTTTTCTGACTGAACTTCTGTGAAAGAATTGCATTGTAAATGAGCCATGTGACCCTTTTAAAGTGAAATCCTGACTGACATGTGAGTTAAAGGCCCAAATTGGGCACTTTTACTGTGACCTTATAGATTTTACTGTATGTTAAACAACCCTGAGCATGCTGTTATCTTTATTTAAAGATTAAGAAATGCTGTTGAATTTCATATAAAAAAAATAATTCACAATGAACACAATTTTCTTAAAAAATGTAAGTGTATTTTCACACCATTAACATGTGATTTTGTATTTTCTGTTTAAATATGTCAAAAACGTTTTGTAAAATTATTACACATTTTTACAACAACACACAATAAAACCCAAAAGTCCAAGCAAAAATGAGTCTCTGTTCTTTAATTGACGTACTTTTCAACTACAGTATTTCTTGAGCTCATACCAGCTCATATATTTGTTCAACCCAAAAACCTTTAATATTTTTTTTCACTGTAAACTTCAGCTCTTTAAACATTTATCCTTTGTTGTTAGTATAGTACGATCAGCAATAATCTGCCTCATGTTTTCCTGTTTGCCTTGTTTCAGAGCAGCACTTTTGCACTGAGACAAAGGAAGCAGTAATGAGATACATTTCAGTAGAGAGACTTATGAATTAGTAATGATTTCTTAAGTGGATTCTGCTCCGTTTTCCTTTGAGGCACTGGCTGTGAGTTATGAGAACATGCAAATTTCAGTCTGTGTGAAGCACCGCTGTCTTTGTTGTATGACAAACGAGTTAATCTGGCTAAGTTGTGACTTCATAGCTCCTATGATATGACCGCCTTTGTGTGAATAACGGCAATTTAAAGCATCATTTTACACTTTGCAGAAAAAGTCTTTCACTCAAAGCAGAAGCAGTAAAATAATCCAGTGATGACTCTGACTTCTACTGTTAGCACATTTTTTTGCCACAAAGTCCCCTGATGAAGTAGAATCGCGTTAGTTATCTGACGTCATTATAGATGCATTCTGTGCCTGTTCGTCATAGTTTGTAATTGTCATAATACCGTGCAATGCGGTGGGTCACATTAAAACCACATTTACATTGATATACATATTTTTTTAATGCCTGAAGGGTGAGTAAATTGTCTTAGTTGCATAACTCTGGAGTTCATTATAACTTTGTGGAAGTGAGATTGTGTTTAATTGGGCCTTAAAGGAAAATTCTAATGTGACTCGCTCATTTCTGCATTCATCGTCTCCTTGAAGATAACTGTAGCCACACCAGGTAATGCAGCTGAAAATACTTTGATATTTTTTACAGGGTGCCCTTATAGGCTACTGAGCTGAGGCGCATATCATGTAATTTTGATGTACCTTATTTAAATCTGGCTGGGGACATTTGTTGTATGTCCCCCTTTTCTCCAAACATTTTCTGTCACTCTCTGCTAGCTGTCAATAAACATAAACAGTACATCATACTGACAAATTTTAAATTTGGCCAATAAATTTGATTCATCACTAGATATGAAGTCAGCAAACAAAATATGCAAATCTAGCTTAAAATTGTAATCATATTAAGAACATTTGCAAAGTCAGAGACACTTGCATCAAGATATTTACCTTAGTAGATATTTATTATTCTTATTCTTATCCTTATCATTATTAGCCTCAGCCATGCTTTATGCTAAATTCTAATATGGCAAACGTTAACATGCTAATATGCTAAACAAACAACAACAACAAAAAAAAAAAACATTATCCCTTCTTAGCTTCTACATTGTCTTTGTCAGCATTTTAGCCAGCTAACAGTAGCATTTACCTCAAAGCACAGAGCTATATAGTACATACAGTACCATCTCACAGAGGTGATAATATGGCTGTAAACTTCCAGACGCTTGTTAACCATTAGCGCAGACATCCCACAACTGTCAATCAAAACACAGATAAGACAAGACAACCAATAACTGATACGTTTCTGACAGCTAATCATTTCAATTATTAATGTCAATATTATCACAACAAACAAAAGACTTTTATACAGCAAGTGTGTTTCTAATAATTACATTTTATTCATTTCAAGTGTTTATGGAGTAAATAAACTACTAATAGAACTTCAATTTGATAAAAGCAATAAAAACTTTGATATCAGAAATTTCCAAATAATACATTTTAAATAAATATGTATCTTGTTAATGTTAAACCACTTAGTATTACAACACAAAATCTATTAAATATGAACCAGTCATCTGTACCAAAAAGTTGATAAAGGCAGGATCATTTTACACATTTAAGTTATTATGTAACACATTTACATTCCAGCTGAGAAAAGACGAGCTCTGAATCCCGGCGGTGACAGTGAGCAGAAACAGCTGTAATGTTGTTTTTGGATCATTGCAGGCCATTGCACTCTGGGTTGTGGGGAATTTCTGTAAGTCATTTAGTGAGACTGATTGTCCCCAGAGTGTTACAAGTCCTTTATTTTAACAACAGCTAATGCCTGCTCTCCCTCTGCTTGTGTCACTTCAAATAAACAGTCCTGGTGAAATATTAATAAGAAAACTAATGAGTTTTAAAAGGGACAGTTCACCCCCAAATCAAAAATAAATACTTCTTAGTGCCATTTTTTTAAATCTACACTTTTTGGATCAAGTTGCAGAGTGTTGGAGATATCAGCCTTCTATCTGATATAATGGAAGTTGATGGCATTCGGTCTGTAGTGCTCAAAGCACAAAAAAAATACATTTGACAGCAATATCTCCTACCAGAGATTGTGACCTGGTTACTCCAAATAATCCACAGAGGCGAAAGTTATGGAAAAGTTTTCCAAAAGTCATAGAATTATGTTGTATGTAATAAGTTGCTGCAATAGTCTCCATGGATAACATTACAAGCGATGTAGCATATTGGCAAATTTATTTTTTGAAGTTGTCGACATGACATCGCTCTAATATGCTTTGATTTGTGACATTTGTTCATGTACGTTTCTTCATTTCATGTTCTTTCTCTGCATAGCTGAATTCAACTAAAACACAAGACATTTGTGCACCAGAAAAGGATAAGCACTCAATGAGGATCATAGGGTCACTGATCAGCAATTATGACTTAAATATGAATGCCAGAGAGCAGTGAAGACTAACACATCTTTGGGGTCATCAGGTGGGAACCTCCTTCCATCAGTGTTTCACCTATTTGGTCCCACAACACCTCCAGGAGGCTAGGCAGTGAACTTTAGCATCCCAAAGCCACTCCTCTAGTGCTAACCCTCACTGCTCCTATACAGCCCAAACAGCCCTGCCACCTTCAACAGACCCAGGCTGCGTTTATGCGAGCTCCAGGTAGTGGCAGTACCACCTGGCTATCACAGATACAACGCTAAGCAAAACTACTACAAAGCTCTCACAGATGCAAGCTAAAGTACTATAAAGCTATCACAGTTACAAGGCTAAGCTACACTATAACATGGCTATCACAGATACAAGGCTAAGGCTAAGCTAAGCTAGCCATGCTAGCTAGGCTAGTTATCACATGGCTATCACAGCCTACAGACAGATACCACAGGCTAACAAAGATACAAAGCTAACTAAGCTAAGCTAACACATGGCTATCCCCCAGGAGGCTAAACTGAGCTAACTGAACTAGCTAGGCTGGCTATCACATGGCTATCACAGCCCAAACAGCAATACCACCTTCAACAGACCCAGGCTCTATTTATGCAGACTCCAGGTAGTGACTGTGCTGATGCTACCTTTCCTAGCACATGCATCACAATTGCCAATATACTACAACTTACATACAAGACTCAAGCTAAGGGAAATAAGGGTGAATTGGATCAACCAACACACTTACTTGGATGGCAGCATGGTCTCACACAAAGAAACTCAAACAGGCCATTCCCACTCTTAAATACCCTCACACTTCCTGGATTTTCTCCTGAGAGGACTGATTGGTGGATCTCTCCACCTGATCTCAAGGAGTTGTCCGTTCAGTGGATCCCCCTGCTGGAAATTACAATTATGGGTAAGAAAAAAATAATGAGTCTTTTAAAGTCATGGAAAAATTTGAAATTTTGTCCTGAATATTTCTTCTGTGCAGTGATACAGTTGCTGGATATAGTTCGGTAGAAAGAAAATAGCTCCTGAAACGCGCCATTGAGTTTTTCAAATACATTTTTCGGGCATTTTGGAGCAACACAAGCCGAGTGCCATCTAGTTCCATTATAAAATAAAGTGAAGGCAGACATTTCTACAGCCAATATCTCCAACACTTAACAACGCACATCAAAAGAATCCAGACTGATAAATAGCACTACAAACAAGAACAAAAATAATTGCTTTTATTTCGGGGTGTACTGTTGCTGCTGCTTATTTAAAAGGTCAGACGTTAACGATTACTGTAGACATCACATATATTTTTAAAGAACAACAGGAAACAGCTTTACACTACTAATGATTTACAAAGTGCTTCATAAATAGGGGAATTGTACACATGTGACTGACAGTGTGAAAAAAACACTGAGTGTAAAGCTGTCTTTGAAACAACATCTAATGTCTTCTACTTACATGAAATGATAGGTCTTTCTCACAGCAGACATTTTGACTTGTCTCAGTGGGAAAAGCACCGGTGTTACTAACGACACTAACGATGGCTCTGTTCTCGTCAGGTGCTGCAGTAAGAGTGAGAATGCAGAAATCAAAGCAGCTAAATTGAACTCAGCCATCATGCATTTTATTATCCACACCTGTGTTGTTCCTGCTGTGACATGCCAAAATGTCCCCTGTGAAAAAGGACTACGATGGGACATAGATGCATTGGACATAAGTCTCAATATTAAGAATTCATTTCAGACTGAGGCACATTGTTTTTAAGGTCATGACAAACAATAAGTCAATGTTCTGTTATCTGAGTAGCATGCTATGAAGCACATGAACTTTATTCTAACTTCATTGTTGCCGACGGTGGCTCTTTATTAAGTCTCTAATCTCTCAGCTCGTACCACAGGTGTCAAGGTTCACACGGCTGCAGTCTGCATAATCACAGGTGTGTTTATGACCTCAATACCCAGCTGCGTACGCCCACTTGCGAGGATCTGACTTAGCGTGGAGTCCGTCATCATAGCGAACCACCGCCTGCACCACAGCTCCTGTCGATTTGAGGAACTCTGTCTCATGGTTCTTTGATGCCAAACCATCCAGGATGTTCTGGAAGCAGGAGCATACAGTATATTAAGACATCCTGAATAGGTGCAACATGTTGTTTATGTCACACAGCAGGGATCAAACACCCTGTGTTTGCTTCGGAAAGTTTATATCTGCATGTTGGTGTGTTCACCATTTTGATGAAGAGGAGTGACACCAATTGAAAGGTTCAGTGTGTAGGATTAAGGGGGATATATTGGCAGAAATTGAATATAATATAATCAGTATGTTTGCCTAAGTGTATAATCACCTGAAAATAAGATGTTGTGTTTTCATTACCTTATACTGAGCCTTTTATATCCACAGAGGGAGTGGGTCCTCATCTATAGAGATCTGCATGTTTCACTGCCATGTTTTTACAGAAGCCCAGAATTAACCAACCAACCTGTTCATGTTTGCCAATATAATCAGCAGCCTCCCGAGGACATTTTTTTTTATGTTAAACTGCTTTATTGAGTATCTTTGCTGTTATAACCCTCTGAAACTGAAGCAAACTGGCTCGATTTCTTTTTTAAAAAAATTAGAAAGACATCAGTAGAAAGTAAAAGGAATTTACAAAATTAAGAAAAATAAGTAGATGATCTGGGAAAAGTTCTTAAACAGTTCTAATAAATCTCTAACCTTATAGAGAAACTAAGAAAATTATATATATATATTCTTTTTTCCCTAGACTTTTTCCCCACCTTTTTAGTACTACTAATTTCTTGCTATTTGTGGAACATTTCTTACAAAGTTGCTTATTGCCTTTTCTTCCATATTTAAGAAACAAAAGTGCACCAATTTGCTCAGGATTAAAGGGTTAAAAACTAGTGAAAGGCATCTGAAACCAGCACTAGAAAAGTTATGATGCTCCACGTTTCAAAGGGTTAAATCACTTATTCCATGAGAAAACAATGAAGTTGTTGAAGATGTGCTGCCCATCACACAACTCAGCAGCAACAGCAGCAAATGAGTTTATATCCCAGTGAAAATGTCAAATCAAAGGTTTGTTCTCCAGTTTCTGTTTTGCTATTTTCAACCACATATTAGATTATTGCCACACCAGCACATAGTTTCCTCCCTGTAACATCAGCAAATCCCTGCAGCTAGACAAAATGAACAGGGTCCCAGGTGCGAGACATGACTGAGGTATGAGGGCTCAGTGTTAGCTGGGCATTCAGTTGAAGGATCGTCTCCCAACACACCAGACCACCCTGCCATTAGTCACATATATCAGTATTGTTTGCTGTTGGTGACACTCACTTTGTCAAAGTCAGGCTCAGCCACGGTGGTGTTGGGGCTCAGCTGGTTGTGGAGTCTTGGATCTGACACGGCTTTGTTCAGATCGTAACCGAAGAACAGTGCATTCAGAATCACCTACACAGAGGATACATTTCAGCCAATGCTGACTTAACAGCCAAGGAGTAATTAAATACTATGATAAGATATACTTTATTAATTTATATGCTACTTTAAATGTTTACAACAGCTGTATCAACCTCTGACTGCAGCTTGTATCTTACCTGAGCAATAGAAGTAGTAATTTTCGTTCCTCCTGAGCCTCCGACCACCATCTTGACTCTGTTGTTTTTGTCAAAGAGGATGGTTGGACACATTGACGACATCGGCCTTTTTCCTTTTAACAGAATTCGAAAGTTGTTTAAGTAAAGAAGTTTTAAATGAAACAAGTGCATGAATTTTGCACCAATAGAAATAGATCTTTTTTAATTGCCTCACAGCAATGAATCAAACAGCCTTGTCTCACTCTCGGGGTGTCAAAATGTGCCGCTTGGGCTGTTTAACATCTGGATGAGACGCACTGGGCTTTCCAGCAACTCCAATGTAAACCCTGCTGTGTCACTAATTGAAACAGAGAGGAATGGACATAGCTTAAAGAGTGTGAAAATCCACTCAGTGTGGGTGGTGGATTGGTACAACAAACACCGGACTTTGACCCAGTAGACCAGTGTTTGAGACCAACAAATAACATTGGTTGTGGTGTTTGTGCCACACACAGCTGGATGTTCTTTTAGTAACATCCAAGATCTTTTCTGAACCTTGACGAGGTAGTTTTGTTGCCTAAACCTCACCCTGTCTTTTCGCCAACTGCGTAGGTCAAGATGCGACACAAAAGGCTGCCTGCAGCGACATTAACATTGTGGCAATTTATGTTCAGTAGGGATAAAATCAAAGTATATGTTTAGCCATTTGTGTGTACAGTAGATACTTAAAGACCCGTCAACACAAGTATAGTGTACATTAAAGTTGTGATAAATCACTTTTGTTTGACATTCCATTGTTTTTTCTTCCCGTTGATCACTTAAAAAAATTTACATTAAATCTATCTTGACTCAATAAAAGATTAAATTGTCCAAATGGGGTCTGAATCCCCCCTGTATTTTTAGTGTTAATGTACAAAAATCATTATTCAGAAGCCAAAAACATAATAATTAGTGTCAGGCAGGGCAGGTTGACTTCTGCATGACCTTCAATCAGCCTACTGTTTAATTCTCGTGTTTTTGAGAACCCTTATGTGGGTTTCAATGAATGTGTGTGTGTGTGTGTGTGTGTGTGTGTGTTAATCTAACCTGGTCTGATGAAATTGTTGGGTGAAGGAGGCACTCCAAAGCTGTTAACGATGAGCGGAGAGCTGAAGTCATCCATCTCATTGTTGAGAAGTATCCCTGTTGATCTTGACATGACTTTGGAGCCCAAACTGCAGGAGAACAACAACCAATATAAACTGGGACTTACAGGCACCAGGCACATTAATGTGAATCAGTAAAAAAATCAGATGGGTCATACAATCGGTTGATGGTGCTGGTGGCGGCTACGGCGCTTCCATCTTCTGCTACAACAGAGAGATGTGCTGTGCCGTGGTTCTCAGGAAGGTAAAACTCTGGCTCGTAGTAGTTCATGTGATGTGTGGTTTCATCTGTGATCTTTTTGCGGAGGTCATCGGCATATAAACTCGAAGTCATATTCACGATCAGCTTTGAAAGAGAAAGTGGGATGTGAATTTAATTATTATGCCAAATACTCAGGGAAAGTATTGTCTGGTGTTGTTTTTAATAAAGTATTGATTCATATTCAGGCGAATTTTACAATTGTTCCTACTAATCTAAAACAGGCAAAGTCCTGCATGCTTTTAATTATGTCTTAAATCACTCATGATGTGATAAATTAGCACAGATTCACTGGTTCCTACTAAACTAAATGTGATCATTTGGATATTTTCTCTTAAAGTCACTCATTTTACTATAGAGGGGGGAATACATTTCTCTTTACCACAAACCATTCTATGAATTTATATGCTATATACTATATACTTTGCAAAAGCAAATATGTTTTGGGAGACACATGAGATGGTTAATATTGAATCTGCCAAGTTGGAAAATGTTAATACTGTATTTAATTTGACTCCTTTTATGGTTTGGTTGTTTTTAGGCACTAACAGTACTTGATTAAGGTTAAGTAAAGTAGTCAACATTGTTTTAATAATAAGGTAGGATTAAATTAAAGTTTTTACTTCTTCCTACTCCTTTTCGAGCATGATAATGATGATAGATGCAACTTGTCTTATTTTATTTATTTACTTATATAAAAAAATGTTTCTTTCTTTTTTGTATTTTGAGTATTACATTTTTCACTGCTGACATCAATCAGTCAATCAATCAAGCATTGAGCATGTTTTCCCTGCTTACATTAGAAGCTGCTGTTGTCTCTGGATAATTAGCACAACAATTTTGTGGTTCACCAGAAACTAAAACCAGCCTGTGAACTGTTTAATTGTGTAAAGCAGAGACCATGAACTTACATCTGTGATGTTTAGATATGCTGGATCTCCAAGTAAGGTCCTCTTTGCATAAGCAAAGCGGAAGGCCTCCACGATGCGATGGTAGGCTGTGATCTTCTTCTCTGTGTTTGCCATATTGTCTGAGTTGAAGTTGTATCCTGTAGAAAGTACAAGTATGATCAGTTACTCCATTTAAACCACAGCTTCACTCATCTGTCTTAATTCAGATGGCTGTTCAGGTAGGAAAGGAAACAAGTGAAATGCACTTGACCCGACCCATTCATGTATTTTTATTTAGTCTAAAAGCTGCCGTGACCAGACCACGGGTATTAGCTGAGCTGACAGCCACAGGGGGACACGGGAGGAGAAGCTGAGGGAACCAGAGAGTTTTTGGTTTGATGGGTTTCAGCTGTCAGACAGAGGCAGAAGTCACGGTAAATCAGCAGGATGAAAGTTTTGGGCAGTCACTGAAATGTGTGCGTGAAGCCTCCACCACCCAACTGTGTCCAATTAGAGGTAAATTGGTAAGATTAGTGTTAGCGTGTGAGGCAGGGGGCCGCAGTGAGTGGGTGGCCAGTCAGAGGAAAGGAAAGGTTCAGAGAGATTAATTACTTTAGAAGGAAGTTTCTCGTTTAATCCTCAGAGGCACACACTGTCACTGTACTGAAAAGTAGCAGAGAGGAAGTGTCTCTAACATGGACAGTTTCTGCAACGAACGGCCAACATAGGAGAAAGTTCAAGCAGAAAGTGCACACATGATTTATGATTATATGATGATAGACTGAGGAAGGAATGATTTGATGAGCAACATGTTCGTGAACTTCGTGACTGATCAGACTCCTCAGAGCCTCTCAGGTGTGAGGAAACAGACAGCAATTATGTTCCAATCTTCATAATTTCAGTCAAATGAAAGACCTCCTGTCAGAGTTACAGAGTCGTTCCCTCGGTGGATTTAACTTCATTCTCTTAATCGGAGGAAGTTCAATGTAAACCTGATATTGTCACAGTAGCTTATTGTGTTATGTCATTCTAAGGCACCGTCTATCAGTGTTACTGTATCAACAATGTTCATGTTTATAAGTAAACTTTAGGTACTTTTTAAAAGAATCGGATAGAACCAGGCAAGCTGTTTTTCTTTGTTTGTAGACTTAATGTTAAACTTAGTCAGCTGGCTGCTGTGCGTAGCTTCATACAGACAGGTGAGTAATGTCAATATCCTCATCAAACTCATCAGAAAATGTTTGACTCTTCCTTTTTCAATGTAATCATCTTGTATTTTATATTCAGCCATTAAACTACAGCATCACAATTACATATAGCCCTATAACAACGCCACGCATCTTCTGCCTTTGGTTCTCTCAAAGAAGTCGTACATCATATGTGTCACATTTTTCATAGTATATAATGTTATAGGCCTGTAATATATGACATGTTATAGTAGTGCATGCTAGTACTTTATAAAACATGGGCCCAGAAAGTAGTTCATGATATTCTTAGCTAACCTTAAGCCAACAAACCATTTTTATTCTAAGAGTAGATTTGCTGCAATGTGGATCAACATGCTGCTCACATTGGAGTCTCACAGAGTGACTGGCGAAGTGAAGGCAGCTCACACTGAAGCACTCCCACTCGGGATGTTTTTGGACAAAGCATCAAGGCTTACCATTCAAGATGTTTAATATCAGTGAGAGCACAGGGCCGCTAGCGGGGGCATTGGGAACAGCCATGGTGTACTCCCCCACGTTCACCCTTAAAGGGTTCTCATCCAAGACAGGCACATAATCCTTCAGATCCTCCATTGTGATGATACCGCCTAAACACGGATTGACACACACTGTGAATGCACACTTGGACAGAGCTGGAAATACAAATCCACCTTAACATGGAAATTAGCTGTGCAGAGAGAGGTGGATGTTAGGATATTTTTGTTATATGTCCTTAAGTCTTTTCAGCAAATGACTTTTAGCGATAACAGAAATGGTAATGATGATGATAATGTCATTGAATGTGTGAGACTAATGTGCATCATGGCTACAGAAACATAATCTAATCTGCAGAACGAGCTGTTTGGATTGTAAACTAAGGCATAAAGGTCAATAAATTCTGCAACTTTTTCACCATAAATAACAAAAGTGTTAACTTGCCTTTACAATTATTTAAAGTTGTTTTTTTTACCTAACAAAGAAAGGAAGCTTTTCTATAAACAATCTTACATAGACCATTTGGTAGAGTCATAGAATGCCATCAACTTTTAATATGATGAAAACAAAATTAAAACTAGACTGTTCCACAGTGGGATCACACCAACGCCAAATCGGTGTGTATGGTGCAATGAAGAACATGACATGAGAGAAGTGAGTTTGGTGAAAAAGATGAACTGGGCCGTATTAATCGACACATTCTCACTTCCAACATGCAAATGCAGCGCTCGGTGAGTGGCCCTGTGGGTCAAACTAAGATGCTCTGGTACCCCTCCAGCATCGGTTTTAAACACATAGGGATGGTGCATCAATAACACTCCTTACATGTGTTTTGTCTTTTCAAAATAAACTTTTGTTTTCACAGAATATGTACATTTTTCACTTATTAAATGTTTGTGAAACAAACACTATGGTTTGGCTTAAAATTAATATGTCTCTTACTAACATGATGTAACATCACATGACATACTGTATGTCCCCAGTGTAGTATGCTATACATTCACACACTTTGTTATTTTGATTTCACACAGGAAATAAACAGGGGTCTCCTGGTTGTTTGGCCCATCCACCTCCCCTCCTGCCCTTCTTATATGGACTTTCTCGCTCTATATACTACTGCAGTTGCTCGGCCACTCTACCAACTGAGCTGCTTAGCATCCCAGTAGCTCAGCTGGTAGAGCAGGTGTCTGTATCAAATTAAGGAAAAAATCCCCCCAAAAAATCTTAAGAAAATATTCTGCCGCTTGGTGTTTCTCAGACCGCTGCTAAAGGGTTCCTCAGTGCATCTGAAGTCAAGGGCCACTGACCAAGAACTGTTATTTGATTTATTTTATATGCCCCAGATTGTGCTTTATCAGATGGGAATGAGTGATTGCAACAGATACAGTTATCCTTGACTTCAAACCAATGTGGGTCAGGGACATAAAATGGATGGACAATGGCTGCTTCCCTATTTCCTCTACCTCTATATTCATACCTCTTGCTCTGACCACATCTATCTTTGAACTCAACTTTCATTGTAATCCCAACCACACATCTGCAAATTTTCATTACTTCAGCTTGCACAGTTATGTCGTTATTGCATTAACAAACTCTATTCACAGACAGACTGACGAAGTAAGGCAATGCACTCAAAACTGAATCTGTGGTAGTTTCTTGGTGTCTATAGGAAAACATTTTGCCATGATGACACACACAGTCTCACAAGGTGAAAACAGTACTAGCCAAATTGTAAACGCTGATAAATCTTACCTGCTGCCTGAATATCAGTCACAAGGTTCTGGGCCAGTGATCCCTCATAGAAAGCATCAGGACCCAATTCCGCTATTTTCCGATAGGTTTCTCCAAGCTTTGTAAACTTGATGGTGTCATTTTCTTTTAGGACGTCACCATTTTCTCCACAAAACACTTCACTGAAATAGAGGGAAAAAATCACTTAAGATGGTAATGAAACATGTTTTGAGTGAGTTTCATGAACTTAGGTCAAAGGCTCTCACCATAGAGCTTGATCTCTGATGATTGTTTCCTTGTGGCTGGACAGAGCAGAGGCAAGCGCCCTGCCCAGAGGAAAGCCGTTTTCTGCAAGATGAATGCTCGGCTGGAACAAGTCCTTCCAAGGAAGTTTGCCATGTCGTCTGTGGGCCAACTCATAACCTCGAATCTCCCCAGGTACAGCAATAGACAACCCTCCTACCAACCATGGAAGCCAAGAAAACAAGCCTCATAAGTTATTTTCACATTATTTTAAGGCATTGGTACACATACTACAGTGTGATTTGACTTCTAAGTCCCAAACTATTGCTGTTTTTTTATTCCTGAGTTGAGAGTTTATTGAGCTGTCTGAGAATTTCCACTCTCTCTTATGTTTGTCTCTATCACAAGGTCATCCTCTTTCATAATAATGTTAACGTACAGTTTCCGTCAGCTCATTTCCATGTCTGATAGCGCTGGTTAAACATTACCTTTCTGGGATAAATCTGTACTGTTCCCGAACATGTTCTCTGTTGCATTGCCTGGTGCTGTCTCCCTGGCATCAATAGTTTCAACCTTCCCTGTGTGCAAATCAGGAGATGCATTTAGGATCCAGATAAGCAAGAGGTTGTATTAGTAAATTGCATAGACAACAGAAGGCTTTGTGGCAGTGATGTGTGTGATATTACCAGTTGTGGCGTTGTAGATTGTGAAGAAAAGTCCTCCCCCGATGCCCATACTGTGAGCGTTCATAAGTCCAACACACAGTAAAGCAGCTATCGAGGCATCAACTGCAGACCCCCCCTTTACCATGAGTATGTCTCTGTGGTCAAATTAATTAAAACACACACAGGGAGGGAAGGGATGGAGGATTTGTTTTTACACTTAAGATCTCAAGACCCCTTATTGGCAAAGAATACAGTAGGTTCTCAGGGATTTGCAAGGATATGTGCACACAATGGTCATGCCACTATATTTATGCATGCATGAGTCTGTTTGCAGCATAGCTGTCTGTCCAGAAAGTATGATTCAGTGTTTAAGCTCTCACCTGCCGACCTCTGAACACGGCCCAGCATCTGCTGCCACAGCAGCCTTCAAGTATACCCGCTCACTTGGTGGCTTCCTTTTTCCGACGCCAAAGAAGACGCCCACGAATGTGCCGACAGATGCCAACAGCAGCACTGTCAAAGCCACAAATATTGTCTTCTTTGCCATCTTGATAGCGTGGAAACAATAAATGCCTTATTTAA
This sequence comes from Plectropomus leopardus, assembly GCF_026936395.1. Taxonomy (NCBI): domain Eukaryota; kingdom Metazoa; phylum Chordata; class Actinopteri; order Perciformes; family Serranidae; genus Plectropomus; species Plectropomus leopardus. The sequence continues at coordinate 15,781,908 of NC_142195.1, read as the reverse complement.
TGCCTGTAAAGAGAAAAAGAAAATTGTGTACATGTATATTCATGTATATTTAAATGTATGGAAAATACAGCCGTAAAGAGCTGCACTTTGTAAAATCTAAAACAAACTGAAATTACGCATAAAAAACAGATCACAGAAATATCAGCGAACTCAAGCTATTGCACTGGATGGGTGGACCTTTTTGGAAGCCATAAGGACACAGGACAAAATTAAAATAATGCACTGCAGGAATTCAATGATGCCACCAGCAGCAACATGCCCAAGCAACAGGATGGAATTTTTTATAGTAGCTGCTGATTTTAATCAACTCAACTTTCAACTCCAAGATGTAGCAGGATCAAGGACAAAAGTAATTTTGTGTTTTTAAACTACCTTCTACCTTCTAGATAAGTATCCAGAAAATTGAAGGTATATGATATCCCAAACCTATAATTAAGACTTATGTATTGAAATACAAATGACTCAAAACTGTTATATACACCATTAACTCCAGTTCAAATGAGAGAATGACTGTATAAAAACAGTAGTACACAAAACCTACAGTTTATTTATACCATGATTAGCTTAAAACAATATGTCAGTTTTGTGTCATATTTTCAGATCTTTGTGAGATTCACGGTGGCTTTATCTGTATTTACAAATTAAAACCTGGAAACGTTCGTTCAAACAGCATCAAAACACACTGATGAGATTTGTTTGCAGAAACATTATTGTCTTAAAAGTCACAATGAAGACATTACTCTATACATTATTATTTCCACTGTCATATTGGATGTCTGACCAGCGATTTAGAAAAAAAAAAAACAGATTCCAAGCAGGACTGAAGTTTAACATCAGCTTATTACCAGAGAGTTGCATGTGTGTCTTCTGTTGCAGCATGTGCCAACAGGTCAATAATGTTAAATGTCAGTAAGTGAGTAACTTCAATGGTCAACAGTCCAAGTGCGTCAGAAGTTATTTGGGTACTCATTGGCTCAAACGCAGTCACGGCTCACTGGTTGTCTTTACTGCAAAAGAGAATGACGACTGAAATGACTGTGACCCTGTACCTATGAAGCCTTAATGCCACCTCTTTTTGAATGTACGTCATTAATTTTAGTTTTTAGAGGGACTCACTTTAGTCAAAAAGTGCATTCCACCAATTTGGCACTGCACCCCCAAAACACTGTTCGATTATTCATGATGAACAGTTTACAGAAAAGGATCAAAACTGAAGGAGAGGAACCACAGATATCACCTTTTTTATTCCATGCAGACCATATCAGAACCTGGCACCTATATTACCCAAAATGCAACTCCACAGCTGAAAGGTCAATAAGAGATTCAGGTGTGTGAAACTAGTAGCAGATTTATATGTCCATTATAAAATCTGATCAGTCTTTATATCTCATCCTAATTATCAAATAAAATGTGTTGATCTGTACACTTGTAACCTGTAATTAATATTTATTTTTTACCGCATTCACCTGTTTTCCTGATCAAAAAATAGCCTCTAACCATTTTCTTACTTGTAGTCTTTAGCCTCAACCAACTCTGTAACCCAGGTGACCCCACTTGAGGCAATCAATCAATTAATTTTATCTGATTTTGTGCAGTAGTACTCCCCAAGTAATAATAAACTAGAAAATATGCACAAATATGATACTCATAGTGTTCATCATGATGTTTGTTCTAAGTAGTGCACTGTTATTTCACTAAAAACAAAGGTTGATGGATTGATTTAAAGACAATTCAAGCCCAGTCAAAATCACGTCCATTTAAACACCAAGCTGCCAAACTTCAATGCAAGGATTTAGCACCAAATAGCACCACAATAGCTCTGTGATTTATCCACAGTAAACAAGACTTAAAGTAGAGTTAAGTTTTAACAACTGTTGCACAAAGGTTACCTGTGGGCAATAGGTCGAATTACATGGATTTACACTGCATGACTTCTATAAGGCTGAAGAGGAAACACTACAGCAAGAAGTTCAGTATCTGCTTCTTCACATCAAAAATCATACTGAGTTTTCTTTTTAAATGTCAGCGTCAAAAAAAAAAAATCAAAATAATGTTCACATAAAAGCTGAATGAATGGAGGTTTATAAAATATTTTACCACTCTGTCAAGCAGAATTTACAGTTAACTGACCTACTGCCAGTCAAATAAATTCCTTTGCAGGGCTCAATAAAAAAGGATTGCCCAGGGCAAGTAAAATGACACAGTAAAATCTAGTAAATGGAAAAAAAAAGTGGTCAAAAGTCAGTGGTAAAAAAAAAAAAGAAAAGAAAAAGAAAACATGTTTTTTTTTTTAATCAGCCCATTATTTCCAATTGTTATTTCCAACCCTGTCCAATTGTTCAGAGTTAGTGTAATTCAGTTCTTATGGACTTTGGTTACTCTTAGGTGTTTTGTAGGCTGTAAATTTTACTGTATGATACACACACACTTTTTTTTAAACTTTAGACAACATGTTATTAAACACGTGTTTTAAATACAATTATCTTAGTGTTTGGGCCTCTGTTCTCAGGCTTCAGGTAACTTATCAGGGTATCTCATCTCACATATCTCCGTTGTGTCTGATGAACTGTAGTTGTATTTTTAACCATTTTGTAAATAAACTGAAGTGGTCTGAAGTGAGCCATCTCGCTTCCTTCTCATCTCTTTTGAGAGTTGCACATGGACGTAGGCGCAGATTTTAGTGGGAACGCATGGGGCAAGCCCCCCCTCAATATACATTAATATATACAATATACAATAACATATGCATTTGCTTCCCCTCAATTAAAGCATCAAAGCAGCAGAGGACATTTATTTTGACAAAATGTGAGGTATTTATAATATAAATCAATACCAAAAAGGTTCAAATTGGTACATAAAAATCACCAGAATGCAGGAAATTAAGTGTTGATGCTCAAAATTTTCTTGTGGAGGATCCCCAGACCTGCCATTATAGCATATGAGCTGAAGCACAAACCGCATTTCAGTTATCCTGGAAACAGAGATTTAGCTCTGCTGGGAAATAAACCTCTAAATAGTTGTGTTAATGTTGTATGAATCATGCACTGAGGAGGCTTGTATGTCTGAGATGATGTGACTGTGAGGTAGTGTATCCTCCCGGCTGTGCTTCCAGCAGCCAATAAGACAAATAAAGAAAAAGTCGAGAGTATTTTAGCTTAAAAATTCCCCCCATTTACTCCAAACCCTAAAGCCTACTGTCACGCAGATTCTTTGGTCTGTCAGAGGAAAGAAGCCAGATTACGTAAGAGGCACGTGAATTGATTTAGTTCCACAGTATTAGAGCTAATGTTGAGTGTTACAATACACACACCATTTATATAAATTATTGCCTTCTTTCACATCTTAAAGTACAAAGTAACCTCAGCAATTAAAACATAAAAGGGCATTTATTAGGTAAAACAGTGGAGCAATTTGAATTGAATCCTGGATGTTTGAGATAAACCTTCCCAGACATGTAAAACAATTTTCTATCTTACCTTGATTTCTCTGGGGGCCCTCTGCAACAGGCTGCTGACTGTGTGCGTCTGCCCCGATCTGCAGCAGTTGATAGGTAATAGACTTTCTAAGGTGCTCAATATGTAACTATCACCAAGTCATTAAACTTTAACCAACCCCGCCATAAAACACCTATCTAGAGGGAGAAAAAAACGCAGACGGACACAGAAGAAACAACTTGAGAAACGTTCAAGTTATCACTTGAATAATTAGTCATCTGTGTTCAATCTTCATAACTTTCTAAAATACCACAGAGCAATTGCATGACCCTGAAACTGAGAGGAAGCAACAGTTGACTGGATGAATAGTTCTTTATCTGCAGAGGTACTCATCTGCAAGACAGATTAACAGTAGTTTGCTGGTGGTTCATTTGAAATAGATGACATATGACTCTAGGCAGGCAACACTTTCACAGAATGATAAACCTGTTCTGATGCAAAGGAGCTCTAGAAAAAATATTGTTTTGTTTTTTTTCATGAAGACCCACAAAAACTTTGATATTTAAGTTTTAAATAAAGTGCCTCCTCACCAGGAAAATGAAGGCTTTCAGGGCTGCGAGGGAGAAGATCACATCTGCCATGAGGGGAGGAGAGAACTGCAGGGGGACACTGTGAAGGGGAGCCGAGCTGGATGAGAGGGGTCAGTTAAATAAGCAGTCAGACTAATAGGTGGAGGCGAACAGGGACAGATGACTCTCAACTTTGACATGGGGGCGCCAGGAATTGCTAGCCCAAGTTAGCAAAGAAAACCTACTAATTAATGTCCCCTTTAAATTAACCCTCTAAGGTTTTGCTTAAATTCCCAGTCTGCACTGCTTCTGTGAAGCTCCACCAATAAAATGGCTAAGAAAGAAAATGAGAGAGAAAAAAAACAAAGTGTTCAAAAATCTAATTTGTTTAAGCTCCAGGTGGCCTGAAGGCACTTAGTGAGGTGCGCACATGCAATCTGAGAAAAAGCCCAGACAGCTGGCCTTGAATTTGATTCCCAGTTAAACAGTTCCCAAGTAAACAAAATGACCTGGCCCAGCATTAGCCTAAGCTTGGCACACTGAAAGAAATAAGTCGGGCCGCGTCTGTTTGCACAGTTCAGTATGAATGATGTGTCGTACACTTTTGAACTCAAAATCAAACTTCTCAGATGCGTACTCGTAAGATCTTTGATCAAAGACCTACGTTGGTTTGCAAAGTAACTGAAGGAAGCCACATTTGAGCGACAGTAAAATAGCTCCTCATAGGGGCCGGCCCTTTTTCACACACCAATCAAAACAGACATTGCATTCACTCTCACTGATTTTTAACCATTCCCTAAAATCATCTGATTGCCATCCCATAAAAACATGTTTGTTCAGTAAACAGAATTTTAGATGTCCTTGTTCCAGGATGAAGCCAGGGTAAAACAACCTGTTACACTGACCAAAAATGTGTCATTATAGCTGAGTCGTACACAAGTTAAAACAAGAACTAAAATATAGAGTAGTGTGTGCGAAAATATGTAACTAATAATGACAAAGGTATACATTTCCACCACAATGCCACAGAATCAAGCCAAATAAAATGGTCTGATTCCCTCTGCATAAGTTGCCATCACTGGGTCGATGTTAAAAAATGACCTGGCTCAGCACTGGCCCAAGCTCGGCTTGCCGGAAGAAGTAACTGAGTCACATCCAATTGCCCAAATTAGCTGAAAATGGGCATGAGTGGCGCACCAGAATTGGGCTACATGGCAGTTGTTTTTTTGCTACAACATATTCTGCTGTTGCAAAACCAGGCATTTAATGTGAATTATTGCATAGTTTTATCTTTCAGTATACAAAAACATGGTATTAGCGCTATCCAATGAGTCCCCATGAACACATTCTATTTTTTTCAATTATTTGGTCCCTGCATTGGACATTCAGTTACAGCTGTCAAAACACCAACACTTAATGTTTGTGTTTTCACAGCTGAAGCCCATCAGCCGTACCAAATATCCAGTTAGTTACATAGCTCCAGTTCAAACAGATACTTGTATAAGGACATGGTAAGTAAGAAAATATTGCACTTATCTGGACACCTGGGCATGTGGGCACTGTTTTATTAAAATGACAAGTCACTAGCTAATTTTCTTGGACTCCATCTTCTATTTCATAGGACAGGGATGCATGTCTACGAGCAGGACAATACAGCTTTATACTCAGCCTCCACTTGCCCACAAACAATGACAAAAGTTTGGTTTATTACAAAAGGAAAAAAGATTTCAAAATAGAATTTAGTGTCTATAATGTATGTGCATATGATATTTAGTAATGTAAAGCCTCACATTGAACTGAACATTTGTGCTTTTGACTATATCTGCTAAACCAGCAGCTGCTCTATGCAGTATTTTCGTGATGTCTTTGGTGAACGCAAAACAAAACACATCCGCTGTTTTTTCACTCTTTTGTTTTCATGCAAAAAAAAAAAGTCGTCTGCTTCCACTGACAAAGCAGCTTTATGTTATGTGCTGCCATGCTTGTCTTTCTTCTTCTACATCATTTTGTGTATTTTGTGTCTATTTTCTTCTCTTGTAAATACAATAAGTTTGGGTATATAAAGAATGCATGTCATAGCCTGATAATAAATGACACATCTGTGCTGTGGTGGTACTCTGACAATCAACAGGCTGTAAATCAATTCTTGTGCTGCTGGAGGCACGTAAGCCAAACGAGTGAAACACCTCAGCAGAGATGAATGAGTTTTACTTTTGTCCCGACACTCTGGAGGACCATCTCACCCCACCACCATGGAGAGTGAGAGACAAAGTCCATCAGCTACTGTCACATGTTTCACCTTGAATTTAAATGGCTGTAAACTCATAAACCAGAGTGGCGTCCCTCATGCAGAGAGAAGCAGAACAGAGGGAGAATGAGCAGCCCAGGAGGTTATACTAAATATCACAAAACTTTCCTTTTTCACCATCCTGAATATCTGTTCCTGGAGTTTCCTGCTGGATTTCATTCCTGATCTCCTCCATCCCAGAGGTCAGTGCACCTGCTTGGAGGCAAAAGGGAAAGATAAAAAGGTCAGGTGTGTAGTGTACGACGGCAGCTCACAGAGAGATGCTTTAACCCTTTGAAACCTGGATCGAAAACAGTTTTCTTATGCTGCAGATGCCTTTCACAGGCATTTAACCCTTCAAAACCTGAGCAAAGTGGTTTGATTTCTTTCAGAAACATGAGGGAAAAGGCAATTTGGCAAAAAATGTCCCACATTTTGTCGACTAAAATGTGCATTAAATGTGTTGATTTATCTACAGTTTAGCTGCAGCTGTCTGTGTGTTACCACTTTGTTATAAAATGGTCTCATCAGCCCTTCAATGAGGATGGTCATTTTTTGTTATTGTTTAGTCTTTTCAGTCTAATCCTATTTATGTTAACATAGTTCAAAGTTCTGTTTAGCTGACATCTTTTATGCATGCCAACAACTTTGTTAGGCATTTGGGGTACATAAATCCTCTTATTGAAAATCCACTTGTGCTAGTCAGTTCAGCCCTTCTTAAGAAATGATCAAACCTGCCCTTAAGGTGTGTGACAGAGGTCAGGGCTCCGTACAACCCAAAAAGACAGATAGTACTTCGGTATAATTGGCACATCAGGACCTCATCAACTCCAAGAGTGGAGTGGGCAGTGAAATCCTGAAATCCAGAGAAAGCCAGTGAGAGCAATTAGACTTTGGTATCAGCATGATGGGGATGCACCAGGTGCTGCTAGATGACTGTTGCTCTGTTGTCCTACACAGACTTCACTGTTGTTTCCTTGGATTTGCATTTTGGCTGCGAGGTGAAATATTTTATTGCACTGATTCTCACCGGGGGTTGTATGGTGATGTAAGATCTTACTATATATTGATCGATCTCTTTTATTTTCGTGTCATGCACACAATGTGCCAAACCCTCATGGGTTTATAAGACACCAAAACAGTTGCAGCAGTCAAATAATTTGTTACATTTCATTTCATTACAAAGATTAAGGGTCATTTTACAGCTCGGTATTTAACAAAATACTCTGTCTTCTTTCCCAAGCTTGAGCAAGGAAATTTGTAACAAAAACATATGTATATCCACTGTTACATACACAGGGCTGATAGTAGGTTAGGTTTTGAAATCTTGGTCACTAAATCTTCTCTTATTATTACTGACCAGACACTATTTCACATGATGCTTGTTCAAAATGATGCATCCAGGTCAATGGCAGTGAATGCAGTGTAAAAGTTGCAGTAGGAAGTGATACAATCATGTCATGTCACTGTGTAAATTATCTTACTTTAACCCCCCTGTTGTAAAAGTTTTTTTCCCCCTAGAGCAACTTCTCACAGAGCCTTCCTCTCAGTCTCTGTTTCATGGTTAATTGTGCAAATCAAGATGATAAATGTGAAATAATGCAGGTCATGAAGTGAACAGCTGGCTCCTGGGTGAAAGTCTGGAGTATGATGGACCCGTCCATTTGCCCTCTCATCTGTCCTGTTTGAACTGCCTTGCTCTTTATATTATGGTAGTTCCCTCCACCCAGCACGTAACATAGCATCTTGAGAGGAGCCTTGGTGCATCCGTGTCTGACAACGCAGCAGTTGGGTTGTTGCCCACTGTCTCTAAAACTGATGCACCTGCCGTGTATCCGATCGCTGCGAGAGGTGACTCCTTGCATCGGTGTCTAACATCAACTAACAAAATTACAATTTTCTGAATTTTCCGTTTCTAGTTCTTCCTGTATGTCGTCCACCATGTCTGTCTACTCTAAAGTCACATTTAGTGAGAGATTTATGAGATTTTTGGTTTTGAGAGTTGGGACTCTGGTTGTTTGTGAATAGAATCTGTTTGTGCTATGGTGTTTTGGTCAAATAATTTCTTTCCACACACTGTAGGAACAAAACTGTTCAATTTAAAATGACATGTCATTATATGTGAGTGCTCTCGCATTTTCTTCATCTGTGAAAATTTGAAAGTCTTTTATTGTGGGGCAGTCTTAGGTGGTGTGTTCTGCTTCACCTGTAGCCCCACCCAGCAGTGAATTCACTGTGCACTAACACACCCTGAAGTACAGTTATCGCTGTAGAAGTTACAGAAGTTAAACCCTCAGAGGTCCACCACTGGTTTGCTGCTCTTTCAAGATGTATCACCACCAATCCATTTGTTTTGAATTGTTAAAGCCCCTCTACTACTTAAACTTACAGGTCATGTTTCTCAGTAGCTGATTAAATCTACCAGCACATCAGTCTGGGATTGATCAATATTGTTCCTTATTTAATGGACACCCAAAAGTTTAGCTCATGCAGTCTGCATAGCTGATGGATGCACTTTAGTTAGAGACTGTTTTGCAATTTAAACTCAAGAGTTTTAGTGTTATTACTCAGCATCAGCAGACTGCCAAATGACTTCTTACCACAGGCTGGTCAGGAAGTATTGTCCACTGTCCCCCAGAGCCTCAAAAAATTAGCAACAAGATTACGGGGGAAATAATTCTACACTGAACAAGTTTGTGAATATCTTAATTGCACAAATTCTTCACATCCATCAACTGAGCCACCGGCGGCACCATTAATGCATTATAGATCATTGACTGCATATTGCAATCCTGGAAAAATCAATACAGATACCTTGTATAATGTAATGCAATCCAGTGCAACACCCAGCCATGGAATAAATATTACTGTTGTAAATATGGATGAATTACTTAATGGGCCTACCAGGAACAGGCTATAGTGTCAGAGGGCCCCCTGGCCTTCAGCGGTAAAATGTCACTTAAATTAACAGGTACAGACCAAGAAGAGACTCAAAATGACAGCAACGACACACAAACAGACCACAACGCGATGCAGAGGAACTGCAAAGAGACACAAAATAACTACAAAAAAAGACACAAAATGGCTAAAAAATAGGGTTGGACTGGTCAGGGAAAGCTTGCATTGGGTGTTGAATTTGCTAGACACTAAAAACAACCACAAAGATACACAAAATAATGATCAGAGAGAGAAACAAAATGACAACTGTACAAAGAGACACAAAACAGCCACAAGGAAACACAAAATAGCTACATGACAACAACAAAGAGATGCAAAACAACACAAGTGTTCATAGATATCTCTTTTTTCTGCTTTGCAATCATAATTTCTGCCTTTAATAATTGTTCATTTATACAAAAACCAGACTAATCTAATCTATCTGTCTATCTATCTATCTTTCTATCCATCCATCCATCCATCCCATTTCCAGGATTACGAAATTGTTACATAAGACCCTACAGTATAATAACAGAGGATTAAACTCCACTTTGTCTGATTGACTCAGAGTACACATAAACAACCTGTTCGTTATGATGTGGAGGTCCAGTCAGAAAACTAAGCTCAGTACTAAGCTCAGTTTCCGCCGTGACTCGCGCTCTTGGGCTGTGCGGAGAATCGCGATCTGATTGGCTGAGGAGCGCACCAGCTCTGAGTAAAGCAAAGGATGCCAGAGTGCTCAGGCACCAGTGCATGAACGGATGCGAGCAGGGGGACGACGGCGAGACCGGCCACACGTTGTTATCATGATTATAACGATGCTGCTGCTTTACAGTTCACAGTGAAACTTTGAGACTCTATTTCACTGAGGCTGGAGCAAGTTAAGTGTGATGTTTTGGCTGCATGTTGTAAAATCCCTCTCACCACCATCGATACATCCTCTCATGAGTGATGGGCTCTAAGTTGACCAGACAGAGAAGTCTCGATTTTGACTCTAAATTGTCCAAGAGGAGACGCCAGAGGAATGACACCCCGGGAGAGAGCGAGAGAAGTGGCGGCAGAGGCGGCGGGGACTTCTTGTTTACCTCCTTGATGCTCAAGTCCGACAAGCTCCCGGGGATGCTGCGGAAAACCAACCACAGCCCATATGTGAGGCGGGTTGCCTGGATCCGGGAAATCCAGAGGCTTCTCCGGGAGCAGAAGATGGAGCAAGCAGCCGAAGTGCTTAAACTGCTGAGAAAGGTAAAGAGCTGGCATTGCATTGGAGCATGAATGTGCCGAGTTTTTGTGTCTGTACTTTGTCTTGTTATTAAAATAAGGAACGTGGTTTCATGAACTGGTTTATGAGCACGTGGGCAACAAAGTTTGCTTTCATTCATGAGCTTAAAGGTATGTTTTATCTGCAAGCCATAGCTATGAACTGTTGATTTTTATATTTATTTAGATACAAGTGTTTGTGATGCAGCTGCTTGAAAATTTATATAACACAAAAGCAGTTTATTTACTTGCTGTGCACTTCTTTAAGCCATTTGATAACAGAGCAATTTGGTTTGACTTCTTTCAAAAACATGGATGGGCAACTTAACAGGACATGGCCCAAAGTTAGCTAGGAATTAGTTAAAAGTTACAAGAAAATGGCCTGAAAAAATGAAAGAAAAGGCAAGTAAAAATAAACAACGCAAACAAGAAAATTACCCCCCCCAAAATTCTTGAAAATTGGAGAAAAAAAATCCTAAATTTTTTCTGTAATATATTTTTTAAAATATATAATTATTCTAATGATAATATATATTTTCTGGACATTTTCCCCTATTTAAAAAAAATACATTTCTAATAAAAATAAAGTTTTCAGGTAATTTTCTTTTCACCTTTTACTAATTTCTCACAATTTTGGGGTACTTTTCTGACCATGTTGCTCATTGTCTTTTCGACATGTTTACGAAAGAAATCAAACCAATTTGCTAAGGGTTTAAAGGGTTATAATGCTTGTGAAAGGTGTCTAAATGCATCACAAGAAAAGGTTCAAAAGGGTTAATAAATTTGACATATATTACCTATGTTGTGCACAGAGCTATGGTACATGGCAGGGGTGCAATGGTATGAGATTTTCACAGCGGATAACCATAATGTGAAAATCATTTCACAGATACAGCATTACACACTTATTATTATTTTAAACAGTTACAATGAGCCTCAGAGAAATGAAAACAGAGGGGATTTTTGGTTTAGTAAATGCTTTATTGTAGCCTTACTGAAAGATGAAGACATTTTCTTTGGAAGTTTGTGTAAAAAGTCCATGTTTTCTGGACCCATCAGTAGATTTGGTTTGCAGTATCAAGTGCAAGACATCCATTGAGACAGCACAGACAACATGCAGGATAAGACATGACACAAATACAAAAGATTAAACAATTAAAATACCCCCGGTACTGGGGGTAATCAAAATGTTAAATATATAATAAATACCAATAAAAACAAAACCAAACTCTAAAATAAAAGCAATCTAAAAACTATGAATAAATAAATCATAAATACAGGCACCAAAAAAAGCTCCAAAAAAAGCAAAAGTAATAAAAAGTTTGACCATCGAGGTAAGACAATTTGCATGCACAGGTGAGATTCTTGACATTGTATATATATTGTTTTTAATACTGTAGATAAGCAAATGGTATGATAACCATTGATTTTAATACCACATTAAACAGTTTCAAGTCATTCCGCCGTAACCCTAACACAAAGGTATGTTGGTAAGTATGTGACTGCCATATGTATTTAGCAAAAGCCCTTGTAGATTTCATCTGACACAGAAAATCCAGCATTTATGAGGAACGAATATTTGCAGGTGTCATTGTGTTAATATCTCTTTTTAAAGTTAAAGTCATTTAATCATCTACTTTTTGCAAGTTTTTTAGTGAATGCTTGCCTGTGCTCTGTTGTCTCATTTTAATATTCCTGAAAAAAAAAGAAGCACTTACAAGGAGACGCTGGTTTAAATCAACAACCACCTGTTTAGTCTGAAAGGGAACTGCTACGGAGCCAGCCAGTTCATGTTCTGAATATTCAATCAGCTCCAAAAAACACAGAACAGACAGTGTATTATTTGTAGGAAGCCTTGGCTGCTTTCATGTTTTATGTGACAAACTTTGCGATCATAATCGAATGACGAGCATTTTTTTCTAACAAATCACATATTAGCCTATAGCCTCTTGATAACAAGGTCTGTTTCAGGGTTAATGCAAAAGAAAATATTGAGTACAACATAAATAATCTATTTTTTGCCACTGTTTACTGTTTCCTTTGTACAGGATGTTTGAAATTTACATAAGAGAGAATTTTAAATACATAAATCCACATAAGAAGAAGCACAAACTCAGCTGATACTCTAATGTGGTATTGTTGAACAGTTCTAATCTGTCCCCTGTTGCGTAGCTTTGTGCAAACAAATCTTTGTTGTCAGCTCCATAGCACCAACATTTGGTATGTTTATTTCTTGTATTTAAAGGTGCAGTCAACGCTTCTAATTCATTACACTTTTTGTCAAATTCAAAGATTGTCTCCTCATTCTCTGCTAGCTGTCTGTTCTATGTGTGTGCTGACACAAAATCTGGTGTTTGTACACATTCCTGGCTCCATAAATGGTAAACAAACAAAGTGGCTCAGGCTGAGCCAATCAAAAGTATTCCAGCCATTTAACAATAGCAAGCGTTTTTGCTCATACACAGGAGAAGAAAAAGGCAACCCAATCGCCAGAAAAACTTGGCATTGCTTCTGCAAACCTCAGATAAGTTACACTTGTGCATTATTGTGTAGCTGATACGTTAAAACTTCACATTTCTCAACAACACGGTTGTGAAAGTGTGGTTAGGTTTAGGCACAAAAATCACTGGGTTATGAGTAGGAAAAGATCACGTCATGGCTTAAAACACCCACATTTGGTGGCACAAAAGCCTCTGGAAAAGCAGGGACAGCAGGGTGTGAAAACGGCCAGGCTTAGTGGCTGACATGCTTCTGGGAAATGCTATAGTGTGTCATAAAAAAGCATCCAGGTTCATTGCTCAAATGCCCCCGGGAAACGTCGAAATGTGCCATAGAAAACACTCAGGTTTGGTTGCTCAAACACAGTTGGGAAACACTGCAATGTGAACAACTAAGTTCAGCGACACAAACATCGCTGGAAAACTCCACCTTGTGTTGGTAAAAAACACCTAGTTTTGATGGCTCAAACAACACTGGGAAACACCACAGTGTGCCATTAAAAACACACAGGTTTGGTTGCTCAAACACAGGTGGGAAACACCACAATGTGTTGGAAAAAACAAAACAAAAAGAAAACAACATCCATATCTGGCGGCTCTAACGCCACTGGGAAACGCTGTGAAGAGTCACAAAAAACATCCAGGTCTGATATTTGTTGGTCTGGAACATTAGTCTGCAGCTTAGCAGCCATGCAGAGATATCCAACATCCACCATCCCCTCCACAAGCCGCTAACAAAATCAGCTCATATATTATGTGACTTTAGAAACTGTAACGATATGCATGAAATGTTCAAATGTAACATATTCGTGGTTTGCAAAAATGTGAAAATGTGAACATTTTCTTGTGGTGACTTGGCTGGGAAAGGGCCATGGATGTATAAAGAGAAAGGCAATCTGGCGCATGCCAACATGCTGAACCCCACAGCTCAAACAATCTTCCACTAAAATCGCTGACTCCACCTTTAAGTTTTATCTGTTGCACTTTACTGTGTAACACCTTCCCTGTTCTAATCCTCACTTTCTGAAGATTTATCCAAACTAGAGCGGAGAAGAAAAAAGAAATAGTTTTTGAGCTCAGCTTGAGCTTTCCGCTGCCTTCTGGTAGCTGTGTGTTGATCAAAGGAGAACATTTTTGAAGTTCAGACAAAAGCAGTTCTGATCAAGAGGGCCCCCCTGTCATGCAAACTCCCTGCCCATCTGTACGGTGCCGTAGAATAAATTACACAGATGTGTGCAGATTAAAGCAGAAAACAATCCTGAGGAGAAGCGACGGGTGTGTGAGAAGTCTGTAGGTATCTCTTCTGCTATGCATAGAATCCATTACCGGAGCATATAGGGTAAATTTAAACTTCATTGCAAAGAATTATATTCATATTTGTATGAAGCAGGAGGGATATGACTCATGCATATCTTCCAAAGACTTCAGTGTGTCTGTTTGTGTTTGTTTTGCAGTCCTGCAGTCAGTCATATCTTGTCGAAAAAAGATTTCAAAGATCAACATGTACATTTGTTGGTCGTGAGCAGGGGCAGCTTTCTCCATAGCTCGGCATTTAAACTGCTCACGAAGCACGAATGCGCTCTCCATCGCTCACCGAGGTGAAGTCAGAGTGCTGTTGTATGTCGTTGGGGCTGAAGCCAAGTGTCTGACTAACAATACTTCAAGACGGAAAGAAAAAAAAAAAGCTGGCGGTAGATCTCCTGGTGTTGTTCTCCAGCAGCAGAGCAGTTTTCCCTCTCAGAGACGGATACATTTGGAGATAATCACCTTGAGATGATGGATGCTGGAGCATGTTTCTTTCACATATAGGGAGCCATTACAAAGAGAAACCAAAAAACACCGGAGCCCACGCTCTATCTCCATCACTGATCTGCCTTCTGGGCCATTAAGTTAATTAGTTTGGGATCTTCTACATATTCATTAGTAAACAAAGAATCAGCAAATACTCATATCAATTATGCTCTACAGCGCGCACACTGAGTAACCAATGTGCAACGATGGAGAAGACACTAATTAAGGTGTTCTCTGTAGTGTGTGAAGAGTCCGAGGTTAGCTGTCACAACGCACATTTTTAATTTATTTATTTTATTCAACTTTGAATGCATCAAAATAAAGCTGCTCAGATTGTGGTGTCTGTGATTGTATCATTATTCAGCCAATAAGACGTAATTAAGGTAGAAATACCTGTTTTGTCTGGTCTAGGGTTACAGTTAGGGTTTTTAATCATATCATAATATTTATCACTTCTCTCATGCTGCACTTTCTGCCTGCCTCTCTGTATGCTATAAAGTAAAAACAAAATGCCCCAAAAATGAATAAATACATAAAAGTTTGACACAGAACCATGTTAAGGGAGTATTTCCGCATTTTCGGGAAACAAATTTATTAGTTTTCATGCCAGAGTTAGATGAAAAGATTAATACCACTCTCATGTTTACACAATAGATCTGAAGCTATCGGCCTGTTAACTGAGCCCAGAGCAAAGACTGCACCACAGGAAGGGTGCTAAGCTTTGAAGTCAAATTTCATAGTGGCCATACATTTTTTTTAACGTCAAAACCCTTATGAAATGATTAATTTTACCATCAGATTTGACCCATTTGGTTTGATAACATTTGGAAAGTCTAAAAGCCGTACAATAAAATGACTTTATCACCATTCAAGTTAGCGGAGGCCTAAACCGGAAGAAGCCGGCTCGACTGGCAGAAGTGTGTTTGTTCTGTGGGCCCAATGATGTGGAGTGCCTGTATCAAGTTCTCTTAATACATCCACGGTGACACCAGGACACCAAGAAGTTGTTTTCACAGGTTATTTTTTTATGTAGATTGAAGAATCACTTTGTAACAAACAGTCATTTACATTGTTGGTAAATCTGCCAGCTATCTTCTCAATTAAAAGATTACTTGTTTGGTCGATAAAATGTCTGAAAACGGTGAAAAATGTTGATTCATGTTCCCCAAAGCCAAAGATGAAGTCCTCACATGTCTTTATAGTTTGTCATAGAGGAGTAGAGAAACCAGAAAGTATTCACATTTAAGAAGGAATCACAACAATTTTTACTTTGTTTTCCTAAAAGTCTTTTCTCGATTAATCGATTAATCCTAGCAGCTACTGAACAAAAAAAATATAACGTGTTAATTAGCCGTTTCCACCCTGTTTTCAGTCTTAGTGCTAAGCTAACCTTCTCCTGGCTGGAGCGTCATACCTGCCTTAAAGACAGACAAGGTATGAATCTTCCTCTCGTCTCAGCAAGAAAGCAAATAAACACATTTCCTAAAATGTCAAACTATTTCTTTATCTGAGATGAGCTGCTGGTACGCCTCTTGCAAACTGAGATCATTTGAAAAAGGTCACGCTTTTGGCACTTGGCTCATGTGGCCTGAAGCTACAGCATAAATATCATAAAAACTTGGAGAAAATGAATGAACTAGAGATTCACTTTATAGGCAGTGCGTATAAGTAATGCGTATAAAGTTCCCCATTTGAGGGGCGGATTGCTAATATGACTGTAGCACTATAAGCAACATGCTCTGTCAAGTGCAGTAAACTCACAGTGTTCATGTTAGTGTGTAAAGGAGGAAAGTATTCCTTATATGTCGTGTCACATTTCACTAAGCTGAGAGTCTGACCTCGTCCTATTTGTCAGATTTCCTTACCAAAGCACAGTTGCTGCTGGCCAAGCATTTGTGTCTGTGAATCTTCAGCTTTTCAGTACTTTTTAACGTCACAACAATTCTGAATTTATACCCGGGATTTTGTTATCCTCAGCCCAAGAAAAACTTAAGTAAACCAAACTGGACACCTGACAGCTGTGACATGTTTCTTCCACTGCAGCAGAAGACTGTGGGACTGGATTTGTCACACAGCGCAATATATTTAATTGGATTCTAATGAACTGCGTGTGTGGGATGATGTTCTGCGCTTCGGAGCTTGTCGCTTTAATTCAGACTTTTTTGTGACGAGGCAGACGTCAGATTAGATATGCAGCTTTCAGGAGGACATTTGTAGTGGGATCTGAGGGGCATGTACGCAGGCATCCTGTCAGTGACAAATAGGAAAACATTTCATGCTTTTATGATTAGAAATCAGTCAAATTAATCCACAGGATCAAATCTCTGTGTCTATTTAAAAATCTGTTTCGTTTTAGTCGTGAATCCCCCTCATATCTGATGCTGCTCTACGTAGTTAACAAGCGTCATCATAAAATAATCTCCAAATTCCTCTGTGTCTCCATTTATGGACACATGTGGTACCCTCCATCGGTGCTAAATGAGGTTTATTGAAGGGGGAGCTGGTCGGGAGGATAGTCCAGCGTCAGGGAATCCCACAGAGCTTGGCTGTAATAAATCAATTCAAAAGCTGGAGGAGGAGAAAATGCTGATGGGAGTTTTCCTCTTTGCTTCCACTGTGCCCCTAAGTGTTGGGCTGTCAGAGCGTATACAGCATGTTTTACACAGCTTCAACCTCCAGCCTGCTGTTTGAAAAGCTTTTCAGTACATGTACAGCTGACAGTATGTATTCTTCAGCCCCACAGCTTCTGTTTGTACAGTTTTAGGAGGACGATGGTCTGGTGAAGCATGTTTGTTAGTCAACAGCAGCCGATATGTCACTGATATGACAGCATGTATGAGAAGAATAAATCATCTTTCAGCTGTTGTTATGTATTTGAAGAGAAATGCAGCTTTATACTTAAAACAGAATTCCTTTGACTTTCTTTGCTCGTACTCCTAACCTTTCATCCTCTGCTCATTTCGTTTCATCTGCTCAGTTTCACGTCTTTCCTGCTGTTTGTTTGTTTTGTTTTTTTCCCTGAATTTGTTTGTGTGGGTGTTGGTATCTTCCCCGAAAAGGCAGGGGATGCTGCATGCTGGTGAGGCTCAAACGCTGGCTGTTAATGACACGTCAGCACTCCAGGCATTACCTGAAGATGAAACATATTTACATTGTCAGTGCAAATAAAAACTGCCAGATGATGATAAAAGCATCATCAACAAGCGGTTATGTGTCCTGGTTCCTGGTTAGGGATGGGACGATACATGATTGTATCGCAGATCACGATAAAAAACACTCACAACAAGCTGATTGTAGTGAATTATCAGGATAATCGGAAATTTGCGACTGCAAGGCAACCATGGGTGGATCATGAGACAAAAAGCCCATGGGCACAGGTAAACAAGAAGACCCACCACCTCTCCTACAAAGGAGCAAGACACACAGACCTTGAGGCAGTTATTACTCTTTTTTAAAAAAAAATTATTGTTTTGAGCTCTTCATTTAATACTGCCACTTTGTCATTGGAGTCAGAAACCAATCTAAGAAATATATAAATAAATAAATAAATAAAAATATTAGTTTCTTAACAAAACTTAAGGCAAATTAATTTGATTTTAAGAGTTTTAAGCATATTTTGATGTTATAATGTATGTAATAAATCAGCCGTAATGAATGTGACATAAAAAATGTTCAAATCATACAATGCCTATTCCTTGTTCCACTGAGCACATCACATTTTACTTAAAAATGCTGACGATTGAAGGTTAAAAGCAGAAGTGCATTGAAGTGGAATCTAAAAGTATTTTTCTCGGACAGTTAGGAGTTGTGTTTTGTGAAAAATGACAAGTGAAAACTGCAAATGAGATCATAGGAACCAGAAGGAGTATTATTCTCTTCACTTGAGTATAACTGTAATATTTAAAGAAAGGCAACCCCACTTTTATCTTGGCTTACTTCAACTTTACTCCCAACATCCTTAACACCCACACACACATATATATACACGCAGACACCCTCCCACCCCTAATCAGCTGCACTGGGTGTTAACACACGACTCCGATAGCAAAACCTTATCAGCTCGCAGCGTGATAAGAGGGCAAGATGAAAGGGGTTGATGAGCAAAGCTCATAAACATGGACAATCTATTTTCATTAAACCATCCATGAAATGTCACGAGAATATTAAATGAAGCGCGGCTCAGATGTGGCTGTTTTAATCTAATGAATTTAGTTAAAGAGTTAACTGAAACACTTTCCTCTCTTTTCTTCTCTCTCAGGATCTGGGACTCCAAGGAACGTCGCTCAACGACATTTTGTACAAGAACGCAGCTTTTCTCAACCTAGTGGACCCCATCTCTCATGAGCTGCTGCTTGGCCTCGCCCGAGACCTGCAGTGTCCAAAACGGGTGAGAATCCTGAGTAATCCAGTATGTTTTAACTGTTCATGAGCTATGAAAACAGTTGCTGAAGACTTCAAATTAACCTTTTCACACATGGACCATCAGCAGTTTTCTTGTGCTGCATTCAGTAGTATTTAAACCTCTGAAGCCCAAGAACATTGATTTGATTTCTTTAAAAAAAACACAGGAAAACAAAACAAAACAAAAAAACATAATGAGCAACTTGGCAAGAAATGTCCAGCAAACTGAAAAAAATGATGGTTAAAGAAAACTATATTTTTGATTCTTTGAATTAAATATTTGAAATGTATTACAGGAAAAAAAGAAAAGGTCATTTTCTTGTTCTTTCTTTCTTTCTTTGCTTATTTTCAGGTAATTGTCTTGTACTAATTTCTTGCTAATTTTTGGGACATTTCTTGTTAAATTGCTTTTCGCATGTTATAAGAAATCAAGCCAGTTTGCTCAGGTTTCAGAGAGTTAATTAACAGACAAGTGTAAACAGAGTAGAGGCAAGCTACAATATGTCCGTATTTATTAGCCAAGCCTGAGTGCATGTGTCAAATTTGTTGTCATGCTTTTGTGACAACAGTGAACTGTTGGTGTGATTTGCACAAACACGACTACAGAAGCATGGAAAGAAGCAAAGGAAATTATACTTGAGGTGTTTAGCCATTAGCATAATGGATCACTAAGCACGTCTTGGTGTGTTTAAAATGAGTTCAATATAAGGTGACATATTAACTTTTATTACGTAGGGATCCTGTACACTATTCACTGATTCTGCATAAGTCGTGATTTACAAGGGAAATGTGAGCAGCGCAGCACATTTTAAGTCAAGTGGAGTTTTATGTATACAGCCCCGAATCACAAATTTGCTCAGAGGGTTTTACAATGTGTAGAACATTTGATATCCTTGATCCTTAGACCCTCAATTTAGATAAGAACAAGCTCTACAAACAGTGTTAAAGGAGGAAAAAAGGGAGAAACTACAAAAGGAACAACCGAGAAGAGATCACAGTTGATGTCAAATATGCAGACAGAAATAACATCAGAAAAATATAGTTTGGAGAAACAGAATGAAAAAAATCATCCGTAAAACTACATGAGTCAATGAAGATAAATGATGAATTTTGTCCCAAAACTCTTTAAAAAACTGGACTCTACTCATTTCTATCAATCATGTCTGATAAACAGAAACAAAAAGTTAGCATTGATGGTATTTTCTTGATAAAGATTACATTGATAGAGATTTCCAAGAATATCAAGAGCAACGTCAGAATTCATTTTCTAAAACTATTTCAACTGATTTCATTATTATTTTTTCCATTATTGCTTGAAAATAAATTTGTAAATTTAACCCTTTAAAACCCGGATGGACATCAGTTTTCTTGTTCAGCATTCAGACACCTTTTGCAAGTATTTTTGAAACTTTATATGGGATTTCTTTCAAAAACATGGGAAAAAAGTAATCAGCAGCTTGGTATAAAAAAATTTCAAATAAAAAATCACAATAGATCACAATGCTTTTTGGGAATTAGAAACAAGGACACAAGTAACTTATGGCATGTTCACTGACAAAGATAGATGGATGGATTTACACAGAGTTCTTGCTACGGTGCTGCTACAAAGTCTCTTCTTTACCCAACCTTTGCATTTTTACACAGAAGCAAACAAAAGGGACAACATGCAACTCCAGTGTTTGATTATAGATAGCATGCCGGCGTCGTGGAGGCAAAAGAGGTGTGACATTGAACACAACAGCATCTCCATTTAGTGTTTCATATAACATGTGTAGGCAGCATTCTTAAACAACGACAGTGGCACTGCACAGAAATAGCCATAACCAAATAACCAAATTATTAACTTCTCCGTTTACATCTATACAGAACTGCGAGGCGGCATAACGGCTTGATATTCCTGCCTCTAAAAGGCACTGCCTTGGTTATGGTTATTTCTATGTAGTGCTATTGTCGTTGTCTAGAAAGTGCTGCCTTCGCATATGTTTTCCATTAAATTGGATATAGCCCCTTTCCGGCCTAATACCATGTCTTCCCCTAGTCTTGTTTCATTTTCGAGTCTGCATGTGGAAAAGCTGCACTTGGAGGATAATCTGGAGGTGGAAATGAGAACTACCTCTCAGTCTCAGCTACAAAGGGCCCACCTGCATGCTGCAGGGTGGGGAGGCAGGGTGGAGGTGAATAACAGCGCCAAAGGGAGGCACTGGGTCAGGGTTTGGCTCTGCAGTGGCACCATGTGGTCTGTCCTCCCTGCTGCTCATGTGCTCTTTCAACACATTGACTTGCAGCTGTGCTTCTGGACCTGCAGGTGTATGAGAGTACCTGCTTAGATTGCTTCATGTCGGAAAGCGTGAGCAGGTGCCCAGTGGTCATCATGCTGAGGTCAACAGGGCCGGAGGCCATGGTCAATGGCATTGAGGCTTGTGGGCCAGCATGGCTTTGGCAGAGTACTTTGAGGACTCTGGCAGGTGGCAGGTGGCCAGTGGGATCAAACTGGAGTCCGCTGAGTGCTGTGAAGTCTGCTGTGTCCCAGGATAAAAACAGCTCTTTGTGAGGGATAGTATGAAAATTATTTAAGAGGAAAGGTGGTCAGTAAAGGTGAAGTTTATTATAATTTTTCTTTTGGCTGAAGGTGAATTTTTTCCATCCCAACTTTATATCTTATTTCAGCCTTTCCTTGCAATATAGTCAATAGTCACACCAGAGGAAAATGTTGGTGTTTTACATTTCTGTAAATCATTTTCATACATATCATAGCAATAAAATAGAAGGTCTGGAGGTCCTTCCCCAGGAAATTTTGAGAATCAAATACTTCACTTTCTGCATTATGCTGATTTTTTTATGGACCAATATAATGGAATATAATGCAGTGAGGTTCTCAGGCACCTGTGTTGCTTTCAAATAATTATTCCTCTGTAGATCAACTTATTTATTGTTATCTCTTAGTTACTTAGTGGCACATCCATCTTTTTCAGTCATTTTAGAAACTGGAGGCCTTATTTTATTTTCTCTTATTGTGCAAACTCATTGCTCATTTTTTAGTTATTACTTATTGTTAATACCTATTTTAACAAATTATATATTTTTTAAAGTGATGGTGATAAAATCAATTATTTCAAAAAGTGGTGGGGACATCTCCAGTCTAAATGACACCTATGGTCTAAATATAGAGAGTTAGTTACAATGTTAGTTACAATCAAAAATTAAAAACAAAACCTTAATCTGTCTGTCTGCGTGTTTGAAGTTCACATTTCTGTGGTCAGTTTAATAAAGAGTTAGATATACTATAAATCATGATTTATCCAGACTGGGACTCAGCTCATCCACTTGTAGCACAGCAAATCCAAGATATTAAAATTCAAATTACATTTCAAACTCTGATATGAGGGTGAAGACATTACAGAAGCTGCTCAGAGTGGCTGTAAAACACAGACCCAGCAGCCATTACAGTTATCTCTGAGTCTGCACTTATCTCTTTTGGGAAAAGATGGGTTGCCTTAAGATAAAGCCGCTGTAGTCCAGTTTTTACTTACTGAGTCCAGATGATAATCACCTGTGAGAAACTCTAATCTTATCGCAGTTTGCTTCGGCGGGGAAAGCCCAGAAGGACAGGAGGGAAAGTGAGGAGCTGGCAGCGTTCTCTTGACTGGCTGGCGACCCGTGGCAGGATACTGTGTCAGACGTGACGGGGATGTAGAGAGGCAGAGTGCTGGATTTAAGGCCTGGCAGCTGCCTCTTTGCCCAGTATTTTCCAGCACACTGAGATTTATTTATATTATATATTCAAGGACATATTTAGAGCTGAAGGATGCATCATCTATGAATGCTTTGAAGCTCATGGTCATCAGTTTCAGACAGCTCATTTAATGTATGTTATGATGCGTGATTAACGTCTAATAAAGCTTATAGAATTCAGTGACTGTGCTGATCCTTCCAGTACACAGATTCACATTTTCTAGGAGTGCTGTGCAAATCAGTATGCACAGCTATAATGTCGTGTTCAGTCATCCAAGTGGCTGAAACAGTAGCATTGAATGTTCTCAAGTATGAGGCATGTTTGTTTGTCGCCCATGAAAAGAAGTGGCAGTGGGAATGGTTAATCGCCTTAAGGTAAATTGCCCCTGTCTTTTTTTCCCTCTCGCCACATTGCCTCTTTCTTGTTGTCGTGTTGTACCATTAATTAGATTTACCCTGCTCAGCACAACCCATTCCATTTAAAGTCTCTGACGGAGGTGGGAGAGAGAAAAGAGGAGGCAGAGAGGGGAGGGGGAGGAGAGACACGGAGCAAGAGGGGAGGCGAAAGGGAAAATAAATGAATGTTTCTATGTAGAAAGTGTTTGAAGCAGCTGTATTCAAAGGACAAGAAAGAAACACTTTGTGACTGTGTGTGAGGAAGGAAAGCAAGATCAGATGTCCAGCATTTATAAATTACTTTTACTTCGTAGATATCTATCAGCTCCTTTTCTACATATACCGTAACTATACCGGACTGTAAAACAGTGGGACCCTGGGCACAGATATGCAAAAGGGCCCTCCACATACAAGAATTGTGTTCATACACAATTTTTGTGTGTCTTTGAGGTCATTTTGTGTCTCTTGGTTGTCATTTTGTATCTATTTAAGGTCATTTATGTCTGTTTTGTCTCTTTAAGGTCACTTTTTGTCTCTTTTTGTCTCTTTTATAGAGAGTAGAGAGAGTAATTTTCTGTCTTTTTTATGGTTGGATAGTGTCTCTTTGAGGTCATTTTTTGTCTTTTTGTGGTCATCTCTTTTTGGTGATTTTTACTTTTTTGGTCATGTGCTGTTTCTTTGTAGTCATTTTGTATCTCTTTGTAGTTGATTTGTGACTCTTTGTGGTCATTTTCTGTGCATTTGTGATCATTTTGTGCCTCTTTGTGCTCATTTTGTGTCTTTGAGGTCATTTTTGTCATTTTTTTTATCATTTTGTGTCTATTTGTGGTCATTTTGTGTCTCTTTGTGGTCATTTTGTTTCTTTTTGGTCATTTTGTGTCTTTTTGTGTTGGTTGCTCTGGGTCTGGTTGTTGTTGTTTTGCCCCCTTTTCTAGTTATTTTGTGTCTTTTTGGAGTAGAGAATTTGACATTTTGCAGATGAAGGCCCCTCTGCCTATGACATTTTGGGCCCCTGGGCCTGTGCGCAGTAGGCCCACTAAGTAATCCATCCATGACATATGGTTTTTGTGTTTATTCCTGAATGACCAGTGTTTTGACTTGTCGTAAGAGCTACATTTATATTCGTTGTCCATCGTTCGTCCTTTGCATGTGTTACAGGAGACTGACTCGTTCAAGTCCACCAACAAAATCTGCCGCCAGCTGATTTATCACCTGACCCCTCACTCCAAGTGGACAAGACAGAGTGTGCCCAGGAGGAAGTCTCAGGCCTGGTGAGTGTGTCCTCTTTGCTGCCGCCACACGCTGTGCCATCATTCTGACGATGGACAGTCCCTGCCACAGTAAACACATTCATCTCCATAATCATCAGTGCAAGTCATAAATCTCTGCAGAGTATCTTGAACAAAGAGTAAATAGAAGTCTTCCAGTTTGTTGGAAGATTTTCTTCCACTATGTCAAGGTTACATCTGTGATAGTCTGTTAATTAGGGCTGAAGTTTTTTGTCGTGATGTTAAAACAATTCCTTCCAGGGAACATATCACTCTTTAATTCTTGCCACAAATGAAAACTGATTTAAAAACAGAACTGTGTATTTAATCATAAAATGCAATTTATTCTCATTTTTTGATGTTACTCCCTCATAAATGTTTGATTTAGTGGTAATCAAACAATTCATCACTAATGTGCAGTATCTCTGAGGTGGAGAACATCACGATGTTAACCATACAGAATATTTTATCCACTGTTTTTCAGCAATTTGTGTTTTTAATGGAGAGTTTGAGCATCTTTATTGCTGAGCAGATGTTGTTGCTGCAGTGGCAGCAGTTTGCATAATTACATCACTTGTTGAACTGTATACATAGTTTACATTTACAGGTTGTGCTCTCAATTTTGTGATTTTATCTTATACATATTTTACCACACAAATGAAATGTAAACTGTAATTTTTTGTAACTTGAATCAGAGGAAACTCCTGCAGATTAGACGCTGATCCAGTTTCATAACATTGATTTAAATCTATGACAGTTGTATGGAAATATTGATGAAAACTGGAGAGAGCACTATTGTTTCAGCACCTACAGTAAACTTAGTATCTGTATTCACAGGGCAGCAGTCTGAGAAACAGAAGCAGATTTTAATTTGTGACTAGGCTAGAAACACATTAGTCCGAGCCAAATTTAGCCACACTCTCATTTGTTAAAGGTAAAATGAATCCGTCCATGTCCGTGACAATTAAAAAAAAAAAAACAAAACAAAACAAATGAAAGGTGACTGTGATTGATTAGAATGTGGAATTAATTTGTGATGTATTATGGATGCGCTTCTCTTTTTGTCATGTCAAACAATTAACAAAAATATAAACGCAACAGTTTTGTTATTGCTCCTGTTTTTCATGAGCTGAAATAAAAGATGTAAGACTTTTTGTATGCACACAAAAGGCTCAGTTCTCTCAAATGTTGTTCAGGAATGTGTGTGTTTAAATCTTTGTTATCGAGCAATTTTCCAACATAATCAATAATCCATCCACCTAACAGGTGTGGCATATCAAGATGCTGATTCAAAAGTACTGCAAGCAATGAAGAACCACTTGAAAATGTGCAGTTTTATCACACAATGCAACACATGTTGCACGTTTTGAGGGAGCATGCAACTTGTGACTGCAGGACTGTCAAGGGGCTGTTGCCCATGAACTGAGTTGATTATTTTTACAGTGCTACAATAAGCTGTCTTTAATGTGTTTCTGAGAATTTGGCAGAACATCCAACCAGCAAGAAGGTTTAAGACCAGCCAGTAAAATGTGCATCCTTGAGGTGGGGGTGTGTTATAAATCCCTTACTAATTCTTTTTCTTTTAGTAGGTACTGCAGCTACCCTTACAAAGTATTCACTGTTGCATGCAGTATGCACACAGTTGGGACTCTATAACACTTCGCCCTGAACTTTAACCCTCTTTCTATTATATATATCCATTACCATAGAGATAAAACAAATCACCCTTTGCCAAGCTCACCAGAGATGAAGATCAACCCAATGAGCTCTGCTGCTACTTAACAGTGTTTGACATTTAAGTTTTACCTGCACACATTGTGGACTAGCCTCTTAAATGCATTTCTCTAACACTGTTATCATAGTTGATAATCTCTATGATTATTTTGTTCACTTAAAAAATTCATATTCATAATATTACCATTCGACTGGTCATCAGTCACTTTAATGCTATCATTGCGGCTTCTGTCAGCTGTCAATAAGCTGTCAAGATGTGATGTATATGCTGCTGTGCGGAGGATTGTTGGTAAGAATGGCCAGAAAAGCATGCTGGCTTGCATACTGCAAAATCCAACTGGATGCAATAGAACATCCTTGAATTTTTGGCGTAATTTTGGAATATATAAAATCTTATTTGCCATGCTATATAGTATGGTAGTATGGAAATAGAAACACACAGATGGTTTCTGACAGTCTGTGCAGAAACTCTTTGGTTGGCTGGACAGCTGATTCAACCAATTGTTTCATCAGCTGTCCAGCTGGCTGGGCTCAGACCATCTTGTAGGGGGTGAATCTTAGGAGGTCCTAGTCTGCTGGTTTGATGCTGGTTGGATGTACTGCCAAAGTCTCAAAACTGACATTAAAGATGGCTTATGGAAGTGAAATGGAAATGCAATTTAGGAGCAAGAGTTCTGATGGACAATCCTGCAAGCAGCATGCCAAAAAAATCTGTGGCATCGTGTTGTGATAAAACTGCACAGAGTGGCCTTTTATTGTGACCAGCCTAAGACACACAGGTGCAGTAACATTGTTTAACCAGCATCTCAATATGCCATACCTGTAAGGTAGATTATGGATTAGGTTGTGGCCTAAATGGCCTTTTGGGTGCACAGAGTGTTGAGTTTAATGTTAGATTTTAATAACCCAGTTTTTTTAAAAAAATCTACAAATCTCAAAGAATGATTTGAAGCAAAAAAAAAGAACGAATAAAAAACTGGGATGAGGTTTGTGACTGAAAAGTCTGAGTCAGATTTAAACTCAGACCAACTGCCACCAAACTGCAGGCCGTCAGAGATCAGATACTAATTGTATAAGCTGGAGTGAAAAACAGAAAGAGCAATACAAAGAAACTCAGTGTAAACAAATAATGCTCTCAAACTCAAATTAAGTAACAGGTACATTTGTGGAGAGGTTATGAAAAGAAAAAAAGCATCTCTAATGATCATCATGAGGCTCCCTCTCCCCGAGCAATTAACCCAGATTGAAAGATTTTTTTGACAGCTCGAGTTAACTTCCCGCCCCTGTCTCTTGGTTGCAGTATTTCGAAATAACGCTCAACAGAACAACAAGGCAGCCTCTCCCAGCGTGCTCATTAGCAAGCTCTGTCTCCCTCACAGCCTCGTCTGCAAACATCCAGGCAGTTACTGTAGGTCTCAAACCAGACTGTTTCCTTTCTCTGTGAATATGACGCCCACTAAAACCAGAAGAAATTAATGTCTTTGGATCAAATGAAGCATTAAGACACAGTTAGCATGGTTTCAAATGCTTTTCTGTTATTGATCTGTTCATTAGAGCTCATTCTCTATTTCCCTCTCCTCAGCATGTCTCCTCCTCCCTCACCTTCCTGCTCTCTCCCTTTTCCTACCCTCAGCCCCTGCATTTCTCCTCTCTTAAAATCCCCTTCCTTGCATTGATTTTCCTCCTCTCCTCTTTTCCTGTGGGATTTTTCTCTCCTTCTTGTGAGAGTCCATTTTGTTCAACAGTTGCCACACAGAGCGGTTCTGCAGTTTGAGCTAAGGCTCTGGGGAAACGCTTTGTCAGACCGAG
Source organism: Plectropomus leopardus (assembly GCF_026936395.1). Lineage (NCBI taxonomy): Eukaryota > Metazoa > Chordata > Actinopteri > Perciformes > Serranidae > Plectropomus > Plectropomus leopardus. The sequence goes on along the minus strand of NC_142195.1, from coordinate 15,753,795 downwards.
AGAGAAAAAGGGGAGGGGGCAGAATCACTGCAAGGTTGCCGATTAGAAGTCACGCATTTCCCTCTTTCTTCCCGCCTCACCTCCAATCGATCGTGAAAGTGATCTCTTCATATTTAGGGATGAAAAAGCATTAGCTATCACATAACCTATATTGCATTCTTACATTCTTATTTTCTTCAAGTGATATTGAAAAGTCGATTAGATCAGTCTGGAAATGTGCTCTCCAACCGGGGCTCAAATTGAATTGTTTTCATGGAATTTGTGCAATTGGGTGCAAATCTTGAAGAGATAACACATAAATCATGATTCTGACTTTATTACTCCAGCCCACTTTGCTTTTATGACACTGTAACTGCAGAGCAAGTGTGTCACACTTTATATATTATCAAGGCAATTTCATTTTTTCCTCTGCAGCTGCATGTGCCAGCTTTCTGAGAAGCACAGTATTGCTGAGTCCCAAGAGGAGTTCTTAATGTTATTGTAATTGGTATTGAATTTCAGATTAATCAAGCTCATATTTTTTTATGATGCTAAAATTGCCCTTCCAGCACATTTTGAAGAGATTGGACTCCGATTGCAGATGCTATTTCATTGCTTGTCTTTACTGCGAGGCAGCAATTGATGTGCGGCTCTTACAGCAGCTATTACAGACATCTTCAGTACATTTAAAGAAATTACTGTGGTTCAAGAAGACGACTGAAGCCTTGTATTTAGTGTTAAGCTTTGTAGAGTGAAGACACTCCAAGTCTTGCAGAAAATCTAAGCGCATCTGCATTTTTTTTTCTTTATTTGAGTCAGCATAGAATTTAAGTGCCAATATTCAGTCATGCAGGTCATGAGGACTGATGGTAAGGATGAAAGGAGACAGCTGTTTGGGCAGGTGTAATTAACCGTGGGTGAGCTTTGATAGACAGTCTGAGTCTTGATATTTGACCAAGACCTCACACTGTTCAGACTAAAGTGCCTTTCCTCTCACAGCTCACACTGCAAAGGCTATCTTGAAGTTTTTTCTCTGCTTTTATTTTTCTGCATAAAAAGCTTTATAGTCATTGAAACAGGGCTGCTGGAGTAGTGACAAACAGTATTTTGCCAGCTTGTTTCTGTTACGTGACCGAAAAACAAATAGTCTGCATGCATATCTGCAAACCTTAAGATCTTACCATGAAATAACAAACACTTCCCGCACATAACAAACTGGGGCTAAACAGTCACTGCTTTGCTGATCTTACCGTCAATAACAACATCTGGCAACATTTAACATCATTTTTATGTTGCACAAACATGGTGAAATACTACAGCAATAATGACCAAGAAGTTGAAACTCTTGACCTTATCTCTGCACAATTTCATCATGTGTTATCTTTAACATTTTCATTATGCAAACAGTGATAAACAAAACCGTTACGAAACCAGGATTATGAGAAAGACTGAGCCAAAGAGGGGTTCTGCTGAACTCCAGCTTGACTTCTCATCAGATCTCAAACCATGTCTTAGCACGACAAAGACACTCCTGTGTTCTACCTTTCCATCAGCAGTGACAGCAACACGTTGACCCACGCCATAGACTTCTAAAGGCATCAGTGCGCTTCAAGCATGCAGGTCAGGTTGTCAAACTGCACCTGAAACATCCACCACCTGGCTGCTAGCAAGAAGCCAACACAAGGAAACAACTACAGCCAAACCCTCCAACAAAGGACAACTGGACAGCACTTATCGATTAAATAAATCGTCTGGAGAAAATTACACTTTACACTCCTCACCAAATGCTACCACTATTTGTGTTTGCAGCTGAGTACAGCGCCATAATTCTTTATGACAACAAAATATTTGAAACATCTATAAACACTTTTGCCTTTAAGAGACACCTCGCCTCAAAATGAAAAATACGAAATTTCACTCTTACTTGAATCCTGCGGTTTCTGGCTTGCCCTAGTAACTAGCCCCAAACATGTTGGTTTTTTTTCACACACTGTATGCTATATCTCTGAACACACTATTTCACATTTAAATCCGAAGAGGCCAGTGCAGTTATGTTTATACTCCTTCCAAAATTTGGAAAGGTCTTTAAAATGTCTCCTGTCTCAACTATCAAAATACACTCTTCGCTTGGCTCTTAAAATACTCTCCTCAGCCTGTGGCTCATCCAGATCTTTGCAGTCTTACTTGTCCTCAGCCTCCCAAATTCCTCCTTCATCATATCATCCTCTGCTACCTCCAGTGGCTCCTGTGGCTGCTCAGATTTTCAAATTACATGATGCTGACAATTAGAGGCCGCTACAGTAGCCACAGCTCAGCACCCACAGGCTGCTGCCTATCCTGCACACCAACGTGTGACCTGCATCATGATGCTTACAAGCTGACCTCTTTCTCCTGTTGGAACATCCATCCCACTTCACCAAGATAACCACCTTTTTCCTGCCTTTGCTCATAGGCTACAAAACTAAATTCCTCAAGTGGCACCTCACGTCATCCTCTCACTTCCTAATCATGCCCTTGCAGGCATTACCCAGTGAATACCCATGCAGGCATCATGCCTATGACTATATTTGGTTGAGCAGTGAAAGTTTTTGGGACGTACTAGCCAGGATGCCTATGACCACTTTTTTAACTGCATTTTACAAGATTTAACAACTGTATTTTTACTCCGGATCCCTAGACGGCTTTTCAGCGGCTAATCACCGGAGAAGTGCTCACTGCGATTCTCTCTCCAGTTTCTCCCGGCTCTGCTCAGACTAATTTGCTCTAATCTTTGCAGAAATCCCCTCTACCTCTCTTCCTCGCTGTTATTTTGAGCCCTTCTCCCTTACATGATCCTTGCAGAGCCACAGCAATATTGTCAAAGCACTACACCTTCCACCTTTGCAGCCCTCAATATTGTCATGACCTGTGAATTTATACTTATACTGCTGTCCAGTTCCCCCCAGGCCATGTCAACATTAATGAAATTCTATTTTTGAAAATCTATTTTTATTTCAAAACAAGCTGGCATATTAACCCTTAACAATTTTATCTAAGGTGTGTTTGTGTGACCATATATTTTCTCTAGAGTGCTGCAATTTCATACATGATTAAAGAATAATCTGGGTAATCTGGTGTAGCAAGCAGACATCCAGGCCAAGACTTCCTCTTCCATGCACTGGTCATTTTGGCTAAACTCCAAAAGCAGATATATGCATATGAATGAAGATATATTGTTAAATTTCTAATATAAGCTAAATTGGCGTCAGATGATAGCTGGGTTTTGGACAGCAAAAAAAAAACAAAATGCATCCTATACCAAAATGTTGTCCTGTTGCCTACAGGTTCTGCATACATATGCAGATATCTGCTGTTGAGATTACGATAATAACACATACAATTAAATGGAGGTGAAACTTCTTAACATTTCTGACTTGCATGACAAACCAGCAACACTTACTGAGCCCTAAAACAAAATATCATGTGTGGAGCAAGTGGACCCAAACTGCAAGCAACAGCAACTCCTTTAAACCTGTCTTTATTGAAGGTGTGTGCAGGAAAAATGCAAACTGAGGATCACACAAGAAAAACCAAGGCTTCAACAAAGACTGAACTAGACACTTAAATGAAAACTAGTCTGATGAGGGGATGAAGTGCAGCTGGAGAAAAGGGTGGAGAAGCTCAGAAGAATGAGGTGATTTAGAACAAACAATGAGCTGATTAGGTTGAAAAATCTCAGGAGGCAAGGAGGGACTAACTAGGCTGATGCAGGGCAGGTGTGCTGATGAGCAGATGAGGGAGAGGGAGGACAGAAACACAGGATGGGAAGAACATAGTAAACAGAAACCCCAAAACACAGTCTTCTTGATAATAAACCGACTGACAGACTAAACAAAGACACAAACAATTTTTTTTTTTTACTGTATGTTGTAATTCCTCGCAGTCTTGTTGTGAATATTTACCTTCCTGTCCTCTTTTGACCATAACTGTTATTGTACGCACATTATCGTGTGTAACATTGATATTTTCTTTTTTTTCTTCCTTTTCTTAACTAATAGCCTAACTAGGGACAGGAGCAGCATCTAAAATCTCTATACATGAAACATCAGTTACTACAGCCTGTTTGTAAAAGGTGGAAGTTGTTAATTTGCATTGTCCCTCCCTATCAAATAAACTATATAAATAAATATATAAATTAGTCTATTACTTTCACAGAATCCAGTCTTTTCAAGTCTGAAGGCACTAGGACGCAGACTGTGACACAAAGATGGCAAATCTGTTGTCTCAGATTACATACTGTGCGATGCCATTTGTTAGAGCCACTTGATCAGGTATTTTATACTTGGTAAAAATGTTTGTTTTGGTATACGACATGTGATATGGCTTCTGGTTTAGTTTGGGTTTGCATAATGGTTTCTAAATTTTTGAATGGTGAATTATAGTAGGCATGTTTGTATTTGCATTACTTATTATAGTATTTCTGTTAGATTGCAGGCTAAGATGTGTTCCACAGCTGTGGTGCCGTGGCGCAGTTTAGTGCACATGACAAACGAGGATGACGTGCTTGGAAACGACGAGAAGTCTATTTAGGTGTGGATCAAAATAGGTTTTTGACTGTGCTTTATTGTGGAGGGACATTTTTACCTCTTTTACATGAAGTCTGTAGCAGACCAGACGAAATGTAATAATGGAAAGACCTTGCCAGCCAACTGTACTTATTGTTTCGTGCTAACTAGCAAATATTAACATACTAACATGCAGAGCTAAGATGTTAAACATGGTTACCATTACACCTGCTAAATAACATGTTAGCTTTGGAAGTGTGAGCACGTTTGAATTCAGCACCCAGGAAAAGTTTAAAGCCATCTTTACACAGTGGCCATAAGTGGAATTACACCACCTAGGTCCATTGCATTATGCCATGCAGCATTTGAATTACTTGTTTTACTGTCGGGATTTGATCCGTTTGGTACCAAAAAAATCTGAAAGTCTAAAAGAGCTGCAAGATTAAATTATGTTATTCCCAACTAAGTTAGTGGCCGCGCTCAGCCTCCATTACTCTCTGGTGCACTTGCTCTATGGGCCTCATAATGAGGATGATCCAGTTAATTTTATACTGTGGAAATAGAGCTCTTTAGGCTTCATGCACCACTGAGCAACTTTCATAGGAATTAATGTGTTAGCCATAAAATATGACCTGAGAGGCATCAAAAAGTAAAATGCACAAAACACCTTGAGCCAGAGTACCACTTAGTATATTCTTATCTTGAGGTAATTCCCCCATAATACTACTACTACTACTACTATAATAATGATAATAATAATAATAATTATTATTATTATTATTATTATTATTATTATTATTATTATTATTATTATTATTATTATTATTATTATTATTATTATTATTATTATTATTATTATTATTATAAACTGTCACCTATAATCTCGGTAAACCCAGTCCTATCTGTAAAAATGAACCAGATTATTCTTCTTCATTGCATTGTTTTATCCGTACACTAAGCCATGTGTCATTTGGCTTTGACACGTGTATGACCTATTTCTGGAGCCAAGTCACCCCCCCGAGGTGTGCACTGGAAGGCTGAACAGGCTCTGAATCAGCAGGCCTGACCTCTGACTAGCACCCAAGGTCGACTCCTAAGGCGAGGGCAAAAATCTGACAACACTGGAAAAGAACATTTGAAAAACTTAAATTTGACTTTTTCAAGTACACAAACACAGATGTCTTGTTTTTGAAAGGTTTTGCTTTCTCTGCTCATATTTCCATTCAGAGATGAAGTGTTCCACTTGACTGCGCACTGCACTCGGTCTGCTCAATCTGCTTTCTAGTTGACCTCCACTTTTAATAGAGCCTTAAAGATCCAGCCACCATCCTCGCCCATGAATAATTGAAGGCTTCCCGCAGTACAGATGGAGATCCTGGAGGAGGAGGGGGGAGGAGGAAGAGATGCTCAGTATCCAATCCATCGCACCAATCTTCGGGGCACTGGGGCCATAATAAGATAATGAGAATGATTAGATGTCTTGAACGGTAAACACGAGGTTGGAGGTGTTTTTAATTTAACAGATTTTTTTTTTTTAAACTTGAGGATTTAAATAACAGAATTCCGAGACTTAATTGTTTTTTATCCAGGGATTGAACCTATCTTAACCCCTCATTGATTGCATTTTAACTGTAAATCTGAGATAAGGCTGCAGCTGCTCAAGAATAACAGAAACAAGGATTGTTATGCTTCAGATGATCTGCGGGTCTCGTTCTTTAAGGCTGATACAGATCACTCCCCGATGATCAAGCCCCTCGGTCTGTGTTCGGAGCCCTGCATTTTAATGCCTATTTCATAACTGTGCCTTGACATACTATAGCAGACACAGGCGTACTCCTCCATGCCATACAGTTATGTAATGCAAACTGTTTTCTGTGTTCTGTCGCAGTATTCTTTTCTCCTAAGCATCCAGTTTGTCACATCGAATCAAGTCATGGATGAATTTATAGCTCAGCTGTAGAGTACATTTTGCATTTTACACGCTGCACAGTTGCATTATGGTACATTCTGTACCGAGAGGTTTTATAATCATTGGCACTGCAAATATGCTTTTATCTTTGGTCAGAAGTCACATATTATTAAAGGTGATCCATGTCACATCCACGCTGGGATGTTTGTGGTGCAGATTTAAGGGAAGCTGGATTTACACATGAAATTATGACATTTTCCTCCTTTTCTTTTCTTTGCAGTATACATCATACATCCCAGTAGCCAGAGGAAAATGTTGGCATTGTACATTTCTGCAAACTATGGATATGTTACATGTTTTTGTTTCATAGATATCATATAAACATTTCTAAAGAGAGGTAGTAAATGAGCTCACTTTGTCATCAGGTGGTAGAGGGGATAGTGGTTGCTGTGACTCTGCAGCCACAGACCACTGCAGAGAAATGTTTGACACCAAAAAACAACAAAACTGGTTGCTTTTTGCAAGTCATCACTGCATTTCCAGCAGTCTGTTAGCCACCAAATGTGGGTATTATTTATTTTTAGCAACCTCTTCCTGTGTTTCCACCGGGGGATAATGCTACCAGAAGTGATTGTTTTTCACCAATATATCACTGTGTTTCTGCCGGGATAGTGCCACGAGAAGCAGTTGGTTTTTACCCAAAGTTCACTGCATTTACAGCAGGATTTTACCATCAGCACTGGGTATTTTAAGCCAATTCATGATCTTTTCCTAACCATAACTGAGTGGTTTTTGTGCCTAAACCCAACCACCACATGTTAACCACAGTGTTGATACATAAAGTTTCAACGTATCTGTTACATCATAATGTACAAAGTTATCCTTGGCTTTTAGAACTGTACTTCGTTTGTTACATGAAATCATGTGTTCCCTCTTTCCTTGCTCTCCCTCTCTCTATTTGTATGGAAAAAAGTCACTCCTGTTTGTGCTTTTTGACACGTTTTCCACAATCATGTCTGAAGAGCTCATGAGGGTTGTATGATGGAGTAGCGGAAAGCTGAGTAAGATTCGACAGACCCTTGAGTCCTTTTCTGTTCTTCTCTGCACTAATTAAAACTCCACCTTTACACCTGTTCAAGAGACTGACGAGAATAATGGTGCCATGTCTTCCAGGATTTGACTCAGCTGTTTGTAAATTGGGTATTTGGCCCATGTTTTTAATGACTTTTCAAGGGCATGTGAGCCGTTCCCATCACTGCTGTCAGTTGACTTTGTGTTGGCATCAAGATTTCCCCGAAACTTCGAATTCATAGTTTCAAAGAACCATGTGACTGATCTGAGATGTCAAAACACTGCACAGCCCGGAGCTGCTGCACTGATGACACACAATAGAGAGAGCCTTTATCAGCCCATCCGCTAAATGTTTCACTGAAATTTAATCCAAATCCAAATGAGCTTTGGAGCTATATTTTCCTCCACAGTAAATGTGCCATTATCCCCATGAAACTGGAAGACACTGGATGGTGTAGGCAATCACCACTTTCATGTTTCCCAGCACATTTTCTGCAGAACCATAATATCAGTGTGACAGTCATATAGTTGAGGCAAATTTAACCACTTTTTTTTGCTTGCAGTGACTGTACTGGATTCTCATTAACATGGGTCGAGCTGCACCAAGCACATATGTGATGCTGAAACCGAGTTGAGTGAAACAATGTTCAGCATTGTATCCCCGATCACAGGCCTGAAGGAACATTCAAATAACGCACAAGCACAGAAATAAATGAGCAATTCTTTACAAGCTTACTTCTCAAGGATGAGTTTTTACATTAGAACCTCGTAGACTCTCCCACGGCTGAGCCAGACTACCCCGCATGTATTATACAGATGCCTGGAGGCAAAACAGCTTAGATCGATCGGAAGAATAAACAGGTCAAGACCAAAGCGTTGATGAAGCAGACATTGATCTGACCAATCCCACGGGTCTGTGGAACAGCATTCACATCCAATGTTTCTCAAGTGCTTTTATTTCATTCCCCTGAAATAAGTCAAGTGGCTCTCTGCATGCTCAGCGGAAAGTAAATCTGAATTTGTATTACAAAGTTTGTGCTCTCAGCTGAGATACTATTGGATATATCTCTGATCTGATCAGTAACACACTGACATTTGCCAGATCTTTGCAGTTTTAACATAAGCGCCACAGATTCTGCAACTGGATTAACTGGTTGTTTATATCCTTCTCTACCATTATCTTTACAAAATACATTTTTATGCCAAGCTTACTAGCCACTGGTGCTACCTTCATATTTTACATACATCTTTATGCACAGCTAAGTTAAGCACCAACAATTCAGCCAACATGATGTCAGACTGAACAGCAGGGTTATCCCAACCAATAAGAAACTTGGCTGCAGCAATTCTTACTTTTTTGTGCAAGCCTGAGCAAAAATAAAGCAACACCGAAAAAAAGACACAAGACGACACAGTGAAGCTTACCTGTAGCCTGCAGCTGTACTTTTTGAGTGGAAGACGCACAGTCCTGATAGTCAACATTAGCTTGTCAACTTGTGGAAACAACCCAAAAAGTCAATTGTGTATAGTTTTACTCTTCAACAACTTTATCCTCAACTCCATAAATCCACAAGGAAACTGTATATTAGCTGGTGTTAGTTCTTTTTTTTAAAAAATATGTTTTTTTTTCATAGTCCAATTGTGTGGATATTCGTTAGAATTAAAGGTTCACTGATCTTTAAAAGGGTGTATTAGGTTATAGCCTTAGTGTACTATAATTATGTAAGTGACATAAAATGGGCTCAAAATGACAACAATATCATTTATCACAACAATTTTCTGGAGAAATGTATTGCACAACAAAAGTTACCTTGCCAGACCTACATTACATACATACATACATATATTAGAGTAGATGTTCTCGTTTAACTCTTGTCAAGAAAGAGAATAAAAATCGTTTTCCAAATTCCTTCAACTTGCTTTAGATTTGGTAATTGGTTTATTACTCTCATTGGTTTATCACTCTTCTCATTAAATCAATACCACATTATCTAACTCATGACTGCGGCCGTACAGCAGTGCTGAAAAAGAGCTCAAATGCTTGGAGGGAAAACAAGGTCAAACTGTTTAATATATTTATTTTATCAATCCAGCCTTATAACACACCCCACCCATTGTTACATTAAATCCCATGTTAAATGAACATGAGGAAAAAAAAATGGCCTCTAACACTCCCCCCTGTCTCTTGATGTATTATTGATTCATGAGAGTAAATGAAGGGGAACATGTATCTTATGTGGGTGGATGGATTACAAGTTTCTCCTGCCATTTCCTTTTAACTCTCGCCAGGGTGGCAGAATTTTGAAGGGTTGTACGATTTCTCTTTTTTAACCTTCACCTCTTCGGCCCTCTATCTCTTTGAGGTTAAGTGTAGAGGGAGTGTTGTTTGGTTGCACTGAAGCGGAAATTATCATTCAACTAACGTTGATGATGCGCACTTTTGTAAGATCAGGAGAGAGAACTAGACAGAGTGGAGACCAACCTGACACTGAGTGGCACCAGACATGAGTTAGAAAATGAGTAAATACAGAAATCAATGGACATGCCGTGACCTTTAATAGAGAAGCTTTGGTCTTGTGTGGTGATGTATAGCACAAAAGGATAAAGATGAAGCAATACAATAATAATACAAAGAAGATCTTTTATTGCCAGCACTTTAATACGGAAATGCGAGTTTGTTATAGCGTTCTTTTCAGCCCAGTTACCAGAGAAAAATGTTGGCATTATACATTTTTGTAAATCAAGAATGTATATTTACACATTTACAACACGCTATATTGACAGCCCTAGTTATTAAGTAACATTTTGATTTTAATTTCAAGTTGAAGTACCAAATAATTATAGATAGCCCACTGCAGAGTAGCTACCTTGTGGTAAAACGTTTTAGATGTGTTACCTTCAGTAGGCTCAGATGTGTTTTGTGGCTTGAAAGATTTTTCAGGGTTTTTTTGACCAAGAATGAGTCTTTAATAATAAAGGTTGCCGACCATTGGTCTATATGGCATCCTGTATACAATATTCTACTGTTTCATGTAGTAAATATTGGGGGGAAAATAACCGTTTCAACAGCTGCAGTTCAAACATTCAGAAGTAAGGGTTGTACATTGTACTGTATATTTCAAAATAGATTTTTTCTCTTGCCTTGGAAAGAGACCGCTGGAGCAGAAGTGTTTAGTGTGCAGTTAGTGCAGTTAGTGCAGTAGTCGTTGGGCAGCTGTGGCTGTCTGAGTAAATCTCTGTATCAACACTGGCAGCCTGCAAGATAGATCAAGCCACTATGGGTTTGTTATCCAGTATGAACTCATTCCACTGCACTTTAAACATAGATTGAATCACTGAATCTTCAGCACCTTATCTCAAAACACTGTTTCATTAAAATTATTCATTAAAAAACACATTCTCTGGTTTTGTTCTGACCTTTTCTGGAAGCTCGGCCGCTCTGCCTGCACTCTGTTTCAACATCACAAACCCCAGATGTTTTATTTCCTACCTCTGGGGTTTACATAACTATAGAACAGCAAGGACCCTTGTTCAGTGCGTAAAAGTTAACAACATCCCTGAGGAAAGACATGCTATGAAAAGCAATTAGACAGTCTGTCTGAACCCACATTTAAGCAGCCAATAGTTTGACATACGAGAGTCTGCTCCTATTAGATTCCTGCACTGTTGTATCAGTCGCTCCTGAGGATGTCAATAAATGGATTTCCCTCAGATGTTTGATTTTAAATGAGTCCCGATGCAGGGGACGCTCTTGTTGCGCATCATGTTTATGCGGGTACACTATCCTTTGAAGTTGTTTGTGTCAGAGCTGGTCCAAGAGGATATGCACCACTGCCTACGAGCATGGCAGCCACATCAGAGGGAGCAAGATGAGACATTTTGTTGTTTATGTTGTTATCATTTGTGGGTGATGGACTACACTGTACACTGTGGCTTCAGAAATGCTAGCTGTGCCCCTGTGCCTGCGGCCAGCCGAGCAGCCTGTGGGTGGATCTGTGCCATCGGAGCCGGGAGGCAGAGGATTTGGAATGAAGTCTGAAGTCGTCTTTACTCTGTCTCATTAAAAGCACATTAGAGCCCACCCTCCCCCTGCACCACCCACTCAGCTACAGTGCAGCCTGACTTTCTCTCATGGAACAGCTCCTCCTACACAAACAGGCACACAGGTGAGAGGGGAGCGCTCCAGCTCAAGGAGGAAAAACCTTCCTATAAATAAGTCCAAGAGAACAAAAGTCGATACCCATAATCAGTTTCATTACAGTAAAGTGCAGAAGCTGCACAGCAGTACAGTAAACCCTCTGAAGTCACAGGAGCGGCCGAGTGTGCCAAGAAGCTACAGATGCAGTCAGACTTTTCTGGCATTTTTAGATGCTACAGTCAAAGTCAATAATGTTTGAGTGCTGAAACACTTACTCAATGGGTACATTAGTTGAATCGACATAAACTTAATCAACATCAATTTGATCATCAATGAATCACTGAAGGAACTGGCTCTAGTCTTTGTGGTGTGTTCAAGAGCAACTCTTTGGCCAAAGACACAACAGTCAGCCTTGATGTTGGGTTGGTTTGTCTGGACCTTACGTTTTGGTACAACCAGTTACAACCAGTACAACCCTCAAAGGGCTGATTGCAAAGCTGTAGACTCTAAGTCTTGTTGAATCATTACCACCAAAATTACATCTACTTGTGACTCATCAGTACAGGTTTCAATTCCCCTTAAACAGTTGTCTGACTGTTTAAGGGGCCTGAAGATGCAAAATGATCCCATAATTCAAAGGCAAAAAGCAGACACTACAAAAAGACAGAAACAAAAGCATAATTTTGTGCAGTAGAAATACTTTTCCTGCTTTCCTATCTCAATAATCCTCTTTGACCCTTCAAATACAACATGGGAACCATTGGGATAAACGATTAAATCACTGGGCTAACAGATGAATTGATAATGAAAACAATCATTATTTGCAGCCTTCTAAAGTTTAATAAATAGTTGAGGGAAACACATTCAGTAAGCATTTTTACAAGATAAATACTCTTGACATCTTAATCCATAAAGAATTAGAGACCCAGATGACTGAGAATTTTAATAAAGTTACAACTACAGTAAGTCAGTCAAGAAAAAGAAAAGCGAAAGAGTAAGTACAGGTGCTTCAGCAGATCAAATATAGAGCAAGAAAGACAGTGAGATTATAAGAGAGAAAAGAAAGTAGGCCAAGAAATAGAAAGAGCAAGAAAGTGAGAGGCAGTGAGCAAGAGTGAGGATATGAAGGAGGGAGAGATGAATTATTGCCTACTCCTGGAATCAATAATCTTGCGAATCACAACTGCAGTGTGCTACAGATCTTTTTTTCTCCCTCAACCCAGCAGAAAGGGTGACAGATGTAAAGAACACAGCCTGCCGATTTTTAAGGCTCCCAGACAGACCAGAGAGCGGAGAGAGATGCAGGGATAATCCTCGCCGTGCCTGAGGAGGCAGAGGGACGAGCAAGGCAAACAGGACTAAGACAAAGAGAGGATAAACCTCGGGCCAGTTGAATAGAACAACTTTCTCCTGTTTGTCTGATTTTTTAAACAAAGTCTCCCACGCTTCCACCTTATTGTACTTTGTTTGGCAGATGTCTTTCCTCTGAGTTTAAATGCCAGTAAAAACTAAAGGAGTCTAAAGCACTGCAGCTCTCTCTTAAAGGCCGCCCACACCAAGAACCAAAACTATTAAAATAACTATTAATATATTGTTTTTACATTGTGCTTACTCAAGTGGATGGTAGAGTCCACACTACAACAATAACACAATATCGTTGGGATCACTTTTAGAGCACTTGGACGAGTGATAGAAACACTTAGAGCTAATCAAAGCCATCTGAATTTACATGGCGACACATTGCTTGGCGTCACTGTTTACAAAACTTTATTGCTCTTTAGTGTGGATGCTCACATCGCCATTGTTCTTGGGGTGAACGGGCCTTTACTTTCAAGTGCTATCGTGACATACATGCAGCCTCCTTATAGCTCTCCTATGCATATTTAACCACACTCGGGTATAGGGAGAACATTTTGTTTCAGATTGCAGTGTGCCATCAGAGGCAGTGAGGAATACAGTGATCCAAACTGACAAGTGTGGTGGTTACAGTCGTATTTTTCCCACCTCATACCTGTTGTCTGAAGTCATTTGGACTGAAATAGATTATCACTTGTCTTTATCTCTCTTGTTTCTCATCCATTTTTGTCCCTTTATAGTGTCCATCTATCATGTGCCTTTTTATCCTCCTGTTAGAAGGAATTTATCACATCCTGACAAATGTTCAAGGAAAAGTTCAACATTTTGGGAAAACCACCTTTACTTCCTTACTGAGCTTTATATGAAAAGCACGATACAACTCTTGTGTGTACAAGAAATATATAAAGTTACCCGCTAACAGCTGACTGACTTAGCTTAGCATAAATACTGCAAGCACAGTGAAACAGCCTGCCTCTGTCCAAATTGATAAAACCCAGCTACTCTTATTAACTCTTATTAACACACTACATCTTGTTGTTATTTTACAGCTATTACTTGGCCAACACCCTTCTTATATTTAATGGGAACCTAAGCAAATCACTTCAAGTGATGTCAGTATTGGCCTCAAGCGATGTCACTAGCATAGGTTGGGCCTGGCCACTAAAGAAAATGAAAAAAAATCGAGTTTACCAAGTGCATGTAGCCCTCACCTCATCTCTGCTTGCAATGTGTCCTCATACAACAGTTCGTATGATATCTAATAAATTAGCACCTACAGTTAGGGCTTGCAATGAAAAGAAAAATGGTTGGGCATCGCTACATGACTTACATAATGTTAGATTACCTAGATTACATTTAGCAAAGAATATTTTTTTGGTGTCCTCCCGTTATGTGCTTAAGGGAAAGTTACGTAGGTTAGGTTTAGGACAACAAATCATGGTGACGATGTACCTTAAAATAACACAAAGTTCACTTAGTTTAACATAAGGCATGAGGACCATCTCATGGGAGAAAGTCCTGTGTTTGTTTGACCGATCTACCACCTCAACCTGCCTCCTTACGCTTACTTTCATTCTTTTTTCTATTTTGCTCTTTGTGGGAAAAAAAGCTAATATCTGAGGTTGTGCTGCACTGATTTTGATTTTTTAAATCATGAGTCTGATGATGTTACAAGAGTCAGTACTGACTGGCCGCAATATTGGAGAATGGGATAACACCAAGAGTGCTCAAGTTTTTTTTTCTAGATTTGCTGATGAGCTCAAGTGGTTTATTGAGGTGTCACCCAAGATATTTCAGACACTTTACTATGATTTTTTTTTTTTGAATCCAAGATGTGTCTCTCTCCTGAATCCCTGTTTTACAAAATGACACTTGCCCTGGGTTTAAACTAAAACCACAGCTCAAAACAAGGTGACACATCTGTTACTAATTGGCCCCAACATTTTTTTTTTTTTGCCTTGTTGACTCTGTTTTCCAGTCTTTCATTATTTATTTATTTATATATTTATATATTTGATCGTTGTTGCATACTTAAAGACTTAGAGACCTGGCTTTGAGATGGCTTTACAAGAAAGAAGTGACACACAGAACTGAAAACAGCTGGTGCTTCTCAGCGGATGACATTCAGCCCAGGAGACAGAATGTGTTGCTTTGGGGAACTCGAGAGCGAGACGCATTTAAATGCAAATTCTCTTCTTTGCATTATTGATTGCTACACTCTGCACACTCCACTGGTGGATACTGTTTTCTTTTTTGCGAACTTTGCAGATCCCCTGTAGTAGTAAGACGGTGTGGCACCCCATTACAGAGCCCTTTAAATCAGTAACTCCAGTATCATGAAGTAAAAATCATCTGTCTCTACACACTTGGAAACATTGGAAAACTAACTGCCACCTTTAAAACTGTCTACAACAAATGGCCACTTTGTGCCTCAGAGATCCAACATGTAACAAAGTGATACAACTTTGTTTTTCTCTTCTTTCAAACAGTCTGAAGACCACCCTGAAGAAGAAGCTTTCCGGTGATGTCGTCAACCTGTCAGGCATCCCGCTGTCTGGCCGAGACGTCCACCGTGTTGCCTTCTACCTCCAGAGCAGCAGTGACGCGGTGTCGGCTGTGGACCTGAGCTTCACCGAGCTGCAGGACGAGAGCTTACGGCTGCTGCTGCCACACCTCAGCTGCCTGCCGAAACTGACCATACTCGCCGTCAATGGCAACCGCCTGACAATGGCGATCCTAAAAGACCTGACGGATGCAGTGAAGGATCCTAAGAGGTTCCCCAGCCTGGCCTGGGTCGACCTGGGCAACAATGTGGATATCTTCACTGTGCCGCAGCCGCTGCTCGTGGCCCTGCGGCGCCGCTTCGGTTTGCGCAGCAGCCTCCCCACCATTTATGAGTACAGGGAGGCGCAGACATTCAGTGGCTACAACCCAAACATGGAGACGTCTGTAGAGGAGCCCAGTCTCTATGAGGAGGGAGATGGAGAGGAAGATGATAAAGAGGAGGAGGAGGACAGGCTGGAGCTTCAGGCCTGGGGCTTTGGAGAAGAAAATATGTCAAAAAATGTGCCAGTGCACTTCTGTGGGAGGTGATTGCCCAGAGCTGCTCTCTTTTAGACTGGCTGCCCCTCATATCTCTCAGTATCACCTCGCCCGAAGACTAGCCTCCTGTGTTAGCAGCTGCCATTGTGGCAGATGCTTCCAATGACCCACGTGTTTCTGAAAATAACTTAAAAATAAGTACCTGTGTTGTGTGTCCCTCTGGATGCTCTGACTGCTGAAGCTCAGCCGTGTGATGCAGGCAGCTCTGTGGTTGTACAGACGCTCAGAATTTATTTATGGATCGATTTGACCTTCACTTATTCAGGAGAAGTTCAGCTGAACATGTTTGCTGTTTCTCAGTGAACGTTTTGTGCTCTCACACCTTGAAGCTCTCCATTATTTACCGCTGTCCATGTGAGCAGCTAGGGGTTAAGTGCCTTGCGCAAGGGCACCTCAACAGTAGCGGCTGAGGAAGAGGGGAGTGTTACTAAGTTACATTTCCCGAGTACATTTACCCAGCCTCTCTCTGACAGCTTCACCCTGCTGCCCCATTGTGTGAAAAGTCTGAAGTAGTAACTAAATATCCAATTTAAAAGATAGTTTCCAACTGATATTTTTTGCTATGACATGACAACTCAACTACAATGAGATTTATTCAGGAATTATTTTTAAAACAAATGGCAAGTTACTCAAAGTAGATAAAGCATACTGAGGTAAGCATAGGTTTTTTTTTTTGGAACCTAACCACGTGCTTTTGTTGATGTGCAGCAATGGTTACGTCAACAGCAGATGTAGGATGATACCTAGCACGTAATATGTGGACATGGATGTCCACTGCCAAAGTGGCAATATGTGACAACTTGGCATCAAGTCGTTGGGATGTGCTGAATTATCTGAATTATAAGGTTTCTTCTCCTCCAACAAACAGACCAGGTGATTAAAACCGTAAGAAACACTAGATAAAACAGTTTCACGTTACAAATCAGTGTCTCTCCAATGCTGTTTAGCTAATAGGTCAGCACCTGATAATCTGAGCTCACCTTTTTTCTCTGGTGACTTAAGATCCAAACGTTCAGGAGGTTTTTACTGGAAGGCAAATTGTCCACAGAGATCTCCTCCTCTTCAAAACAAACAAACAAACGAGGTGATTTAAAACGGTGAAAATACTGAATAGAGCAGTTTCATTTTGGCTACGAAATGTATGTTCGACTCACAACTCAACTGCACTGAGATAATGTTGACATCAAATATTCCTTTAGCTTTTTTTTAGGGGGGGGGGGGTTCTGTTGGGACACATTATTTATTCAGGTTGTTATTTTTAAATAAAAGGCAAGTTACAGTAAGTAAATGAAGCATACTGAATCCATTTAATTTAAATTTCTAGAGCTGATGCTCCATTAAGTGTTGGCGTACCGATGCTGCAGCTGTGTGGGGACAAACATTGGCCTGATACACACATGCAGGCATGCACACAACACACACCGTATTTGGGCATGAGCTGCCGATGAACTGATTACTGCCTCTATCAGGTCTCGTTAGGCCCCTGTAGTCACAGATGGTGAGCAGAGGATCTTTTTTTTTCCCCAGCAAATAGGACTAGCCCCAGATAATTTCATCCACTGGTGGTTTGTGAGTGATTCTATTTATGAATTAGACCAGAAGCAAAGAAAAAAGATGCCCACTCTGTTTTTAAAGGCGTACACAGACAATGAAGCGATTACAAACTGCTTTTATCTTTTCCTCTGTGCTGCTACAGCGTGTACAGAAATCTTTGTTGCGGCATGAGTAAAAAGCAACAGTTTCTTTTTGACTAGTCTTTTTTCTTAGATGTGTAGTTCTCATCTTTCTGTATTGTTTTTAAAAACTGGGCATGACTGTTTACTGAAGCGCAATGTCAGTTCCCAGAGACAGAGAGCATGTTTACATGTACATTATTGTTCCAATCAATTTGAGATCATTTTTCGGTTAACATTTCCGCATGTGAACACAACTGCCCACACTATATCCTGCCTACAGATGTTAACGTGTCTGTTCTCCTTCCATGCTATTATTCAGGAAACTGTTTATTTGTGTTTACAGGGATATTAATGAACAGGATGCTTGGTTTAGTGTGTGTGTGTGTATGTGTGCGTGTGTGTGTGTGTGTATGTGTATGTGTGTGTGTGTCTATGTAAGAACATAATTAGAGTGTGCGCAAGTGTGCATGGGTGTGTTGTGGACATGCAGAGTAAATTACTACCTTTGATCGTAGAAATGAAATGTTTACTCATTTGCACTTTAAGGACGAATCCGTCCCTGAATGCACAAGCTTTGTTTTCATGGGTTGTTGTTGATATAAAAACAACTCACTGAGTCACCCACATCCTGAAATAAATGTTTTATCTCAACTTCTTCATTTGGTTGAATTTCATACAAATCACTGTCACGATAAAAATCAGTTGTGAATTTACTAAATTTGCTGGTTTGGCCCATTAAATCATAGCTCGCTTTTTAAGTAAAAGTGATGTTTGCCGTTGCTGTTGCTTCAAAATAAACATGATTTGAATAATATTTGCCTGTTGTGGAGTTTTTGTAATTGGCAAGTCTTAAGTGATTAATCCTTATTAGTTATGTTCTGGTCCTTGCATAACCAAAATGAAAGCTGTGTCCTCCTACTGAGCACAAAGTAAACAAGTTTTCAGTAGGTGTTGGCCTCCGCCACGTATTGTCCATATTTATGGACAGGATCTCAAAGTGCACCTGGGGCGAGAAAAGTGTCCCCAGAATTGTGTCTCTCCTTTTTGCAGACGATGTGGTTCTTTTGGCTCAATCACACCATGACCTTCAGCATGCACTGGTTTGCAGCTGAGTGTGAAGCAGCCGGGAAGAGCATCTGCTCCTCCAAGTCTAAGGCCATGGTGCTCTGCCAGAAAATGGTGGATTCCCCCCTCATGGTTGGGACGTTGCTGTCATAAGCAAGGGAGTTTAAGTACCTCAGGGTCTTGTTCTTGAGTGAAGATAAAATAGAGCATGAGATGGAGGGTCAGTTTGGTGCTGCATCTGCAGCAATGCGGGCACTGCACTTGACTGTCGTGGTGAAGAAAAAACTGCACCGGGAGAGTCCCAACTTACTGGTCCATCTACGTCCCAACTCTCACTTATGGTCACAAGCTTTGGTTAAGGACCAAAAAAATAAGATCGCAGATACAAGTGACCAAAAATAGTTTCCTTTGTAGGGTGGCTGGGCTCAGAGGGAGCTCTGAGTAGAGCCGCTGCTCCTTTGGTGATTCGGGCATCTGATGAGGACACCTGCAGTGAAAATAATCACATGTGGAAAATTTGGAAATGTGTTAACATTTGAGTCTGCACTGGTGTGACAGTGGAGTTTAACCCTTGCCTGGGTCAGTCCTGAGGAGGAAAAGTAGGAGGATAAAAATTGTAAATCTGGACTTCTGTGATAAAAAAAACTCTCTATAATTTCCCTCCTAACTGTCAGATATTATGATAGAGATTTGTGGGTGTAACAATATTCTGAAATATTTTAGAGTATTTACATAAACAAAGAAAGTTGGGATTTGATGTCACCTTTTCTATTGATAAAGACCTCCATCACACATAGTTTAGATAATATATAAAGCCCTGAAAGTTAATAATTGCATTCGTTCTCCAGGGACGTATTAGAGACGGTCTGATGACTCTGGGGTTTTTCAGCAGCTGGTTTCCATGTCAGCATTTTAATAGTGTGTGGTTGAGAAGGGAGCCCTGTATGGACCTGTCAGGGGCAGAATAACATCAACATCCTGCTGACTTGTCGCTGCTCTGCTTGCACGGCATTTTCATGTTCAAAGGGAGAGAGTCTGGGACCATCCATCTTCGATCCCTGGTCGTCCCTCTAAAAGAAGTGAAGGAGTATCGGATAACAGAAGATCCTGTTCTGGGTTGTAGCCGACATTTAAACGCCCTGCAGACATTCGAGTGCTTCATGTCTGAACAGTTTTTCAGATGTAAACAGTGTGTTATGTACAGCACAGGGGAGTAACAACACATATTTACCACTGTAATATAATTAGAGTAACTGCAGCTTTGGGGTACCACAATCTACAGCCTCCAAAATGACCATAAAGTTTAACACCTCATTAAAAACAGAAGTTCTTGACCTTAGACACAAAGGTTGAGAAAGCTGATTTACCACGTGGTCCATTTAGTAACTGTCTAACTACTATTTTGTTCTCCTACAAATTATAGCACAGTATTCTCCAATGGGGTAAGGCCACAACATTAGACTTTCCAGTGTCCGTTCTGTAATCTTAAATAGTTTCCATGTTTACCTCAAAATAAATGCCTCACATATCACGCATTCACTTGTTATTTTTTTACTCCAGGACATCTTTGGCATAAATTACTTTTAGATAGGTCCTTGTGGGCTCATTTGATGTCTATGTGAGCTTCACACAACTGTGTAACGCTCTCCAGTGTGTGTATCGTTTTTGAAGAATTCAATCTATTTGTCACCTTTCGAAGATACATCACTTTAAGCATTTAAAAGCCTGACAGAAATATCAATGTTATTGTTGGGCTTGTTTTTTTTTTCCAGGCTGAAACCACTTGGGTTATTATTTTCAAGACACGCTTCCTCATCCGTCTGGAAACTTCAATGACAATTGATAGGTAATGTTTGTCCTTCCAAATAATGACGATAGATGATTGTAACAATTTTTATGCCCCCAGTAATAACTTACTGCATTTTATTGATCATAAAACAATTGTTTGTAATATTGCCAACAAGGGCATGTTATGAGTTCAGACAAGCAATACGCCTGAGGGAATATGACACAACTTTACAAACAAAATACTGTGATCACGAGTGAAACACTGGGGGTTATCATCAAATAAAAGTATGTTCAGTTTCATCAGTCATTAACTCTGATGCATTTTATAAAGAAAAATTGCATTCAGATTTTGTGATTTTTTTACACTACAATTTCAAAACAAGTTAATTGTAATTTTCATTACTTAAGCCCCCAGAAAGGGTCTCCTCACACCCTGATTGGCCCAAAATGCACACAGCTGCTCTCAGTTCTTAATTGGGAGTCAGTCCCCATACCCTGCACAACAGGTGAGCTCAATAACCCCCCGATCAACTCAGGGAAATACAATAAAATAAATATAATAAATTACAGAAATGACATACAGATGAAATTAATTTAAAAAGGGGGAAAAAAAACAAAAAGAAAGCACCAGAAAAAATAAAAAATAAAAATAAATTTTAAAATAAAAAATAAATAAATAAATAAATATTTTTTTTTTTTCTACCCAGCTGGATCATCTCAAAGTGTCTGCACAGATTTTCAAAAAAAGGGTACGCTCTTTGTTTACAAGACCAACAGTTCAGCCAAGTCATTATTTCTCTGACCTGGTTATTCTTAGACATGGGATGTATGCAGTCAGAGGCCACAGGTTAGCACACAGAGTGATGTAGGAGGCAGAAGGAATGTTTTCATTCATTTGCCCCTCTGTTTCTTCCTTCCTGTGGTTTGACCGCGGCACAAGCTGTCTAACAACATCTTCTTTTAAATGACAGGAGCTCAGCCAGCATCACATAAGACTGTGATGCTGGGTTGCCATGCTTCGTAGCAGTGGTGGAAAAGGTAAGCAGATCATTTAGTGAAGTGCAAATACCAATACCACAGTGAAAAATACACTGGAGCAAGTTTTAATTACTTTATATTCAGTTGGTAGTTTAGTCTAGTGGTTCCAAAGTTAGGGGTCGGATCCCTGTAAAGGGTCGCAAGATAAATCTGAGAGGTTGTGAGATGATTAACGGGAGAGGCAAGGAGAAAAACAAAGTTTGTGATTAATTGACCTTAAAGTTGTATAACTGAAACCATCTGAGAAGTTTAGAATTTAAATCTCTTTCTGTTGGGACTGCTAAAAACTAACATTTGAAATGTGACAAGGGGTGCCACCCACATGCTGCTTTTTATTTTTATTTTTTATTTTCCTGTAAATGGTCACTGCTTAAGTGGCTGTAAACTACTAGCTGAATTTTTAACAATGCATTGTATTTTGCAAGTTTATAATGTGTTTTTCATTTGTTTGTTGGTTGGTTAGTTGGTTGGTTTTTATGTAAAACCACAATCAGAAAAGTAACCAATTGTGCCTGTAAAATAAACAAGAGTATATTTATCCTCTAGATCACTCATTCCCAGCCATAGAGTCTTAACCCTCATTAGGGGTCACTGAATCTTAATGGGGTGTCCCAAAAAAAATCTCAGATGGACTCTGCAGCCTTGTTGCAATTAAAACAACCCCCCCCACACACACACACACACACACACACACAAATCATACAAACAGAGAACAGTATAAAGAGGTTCTTAAAAATGTGAGGGATATTCATCTTTGAGATGCAGAAATAATCTGCATCTAATTCTTCCAAATGGCTCATTTTATACAAACTCCATGTTGTTATTGCATTAACTATTTTAGCTAGTTGTACAGTTTATGGGTTGTGTCGCACTGGTATTGCTATGCATTGCATATAATATGATACAATATACAAATATTTTGGCACATTGTTTAACGTCTATAGAGACAAAATGAGCAGCAGCTCTTCTTCAAGGCATACATGCTCCATCTAGTGGTACTGGTCGGCAGCACAGAGAAGCACCGGATGTGGGCTCTGTGTGGGGCCTGTCAGTACAAGAAGAGGCTGAGTTTTTCTGAACTGAAATTAAATCCCTCTGTGCTGACTAAATATCTCTTGCCCCAGCTGGAGCACAGAAGAGGACATCTGATAACTATTTGCTGAGAGTTTGCAGGGGTGTGTTGGGGGGAGTGGGGGTTTGCATAAAGTGAACACATCAGAGATTGTGTGGAGTAATGAAGAGTTTCACCATGAGCCAAATGAATTTACGTAGGAGTAACATTGAAAGGAAGATAATTAAGCTCAGAAACACAAGTTTACAATTTTTTGTTTGACTGCAGCAGACGTGTGTGTGCTTGTGTGAGACTTCTTTGTTTGTATATGGGTGTGTGTGTGTGTGTGTGTGTGTGTGTGTGTGTGTGTGTGTGTGGGAAAGAGAGGGGGGATGTGAGGTGAATGGTGGCGTTCATTCAAATCTCTGTTGTTTCACAATCCCAGAGAAAAATGTATGTTGGACTCTCTTCCAGAGGCGCCAATAATCCTCACAGAGAGTTCCAATTTGTCATCTGGTTCCCATGCAAACCTTTAGCTGTTAAGTCATCTGACCGTAAGCGGTACAAAGGATCCAAAATTATTCCAAAGAAGGTGTTACAGGTCTTAGTTTTGCTTTCCTATTTGTTGTAGCAGTCCCCCAGGAAAACTTTTCCAATAAATATGTGAATTTTTAACTACATGTTCACCTTTGTCAGAAAGTGCATAACTTGAAGCAGAGTGGATGAATCGTACTCCAGCTGAGTTATACAATAGGGTGAACATGGGAGGCAGCTATGAGAACAAAGCACAGATGTTAATGGGAGACAATGTGGGAAGAAAATGAATATTCAAGAGTGTGCGTTCACTCAATGAGCCGAAGAATCTCAGGCGTGTGGAGCTGAGACGCCTCGATGGTCCATTAATCAGAAAACGAATCAATAACAACTTTGATAATTAAGTGTCTAAATAACTGATGAAGCAAAACTGCCAAAATTTGTGTGACTTCTCAAATGTTACTGCACATACACTGAGAATGGACTCTTTCCTAACGAAGAATAAGGAGCAGATGCAATTTTAAGACTTTTTAACACCAAAAAAATGAAAAACGTGAAGGCTGTCTAGCTGGATTTCTCTGCGTGTGCTGTGTTTTCTCACTCCAGGGCAGCAGACTCTGTTGACTGCAGTCAGTGGCATGGGACACACCTGGGCCCGGTGTGCCCAGGTGTGTCCCATGCCACTGATTGCAGCCCTACAGCACATCCCCTCTCACTACACTACAGACTCTACAGAAAATTGTGTAACTAGTTGTGACATTTTTATAACTTTTTTTTAAAAATATGACTTAAAGAGACAGTTGACCCCAAAATTAAAAGTACATATTCTTCCTCTTACCTGTGGTGCTTTGTATTAAGCACTTTTATTGTGGTGTTTTCAGACACCTTTCAGTAGTAAAGTATTTAAACTTTCGAACCCTGAGCAAATTGGTGTGATTTTTTTCAAAAGTACTGGAAAAAAAAGCAATGAGCAACTTGGTTAGAAATGTTCCACAAATTCAATGAATTAGTGAAAAATGTCCATGAAAAAAGAAAAAATCTAGTGAAAACTGTATTTATAATTATCATAATAACATATTCAAAATATTTTACAGAATTATTTTAATTTTAAGCATTTTTCCAGGTCATTGCCTTGTATGTTTGTCATTTGTTGCTCACTGCCTTCTTTCCAGGATTTTTTTTGATTGAATCAAGCCAATTTGCAGGTCTCAAAGGGTTAATCAAGACTGTAGATGAGTGTTAGAGATATCGAGAGTAAAGACATCTCCCTGCCTTCCAGTATAATGGAATTAGATGGCACTCAGCTTGTGGTGCTCAAAAATAATTTTAAAAAAACAGCTTGTTGTAGACTACAAGGTTTTGTTTCCTAAACCTAAGCTGATAGTTCTGGAGCAGAACTGCAACTGTTTCATGATTTTAAAGACTTGTTTAAGCCAGCAACTTTTAAATTATTAAAAGTTGCTGGTATTAAAAGGTATTAAATTTTGTTTTGGGGACAGTTAAATTGCTTTGGACGCAAGTGGAGCCAGTGTGGGTTAGTAGCTAGCTCAGCGTACTAGGAGAGCGAGCAGTAGGTGCTCAAACAAGGTCTGAGGATTACCTTGAGTAACCAGGTCATGATTGCTGGAAAAAGACATTGTTAGTGAGTTTGTCATATGTGTCTTTTTAGCACTTTGAGCATCAAAAGCCAAGTGCCATATAGTTCCATTATGTTGCAGTGAAGGCGCAGATCTCTACAGCTGATATCTCCAACACTTGTCAACTCACACCAAAACAATATAGGCTGATAGATAGCACTTTAGGGGAGGGGAAGCATATGTACTTTTGATTTGCGGTTAACTGTCCCTTTAAACATGTATTTCATCAGCTCCTTAATAAGTTAATTTTTCAAAATAGAAAAAAAGAAGCTTTTAAAAAACTAAAACACATGCAATGCAATCTACAAGAAGATTTGATTTTTCTGAGAAGTCTGAGAGGAAACTGACACACTCTCTGCTTAGCTGAATTAAAGCAAACAAATGTGCAGGAAGAATGAAGGAGCAGGAGTTGACACAAACAAAACTCCCACACTTGCTGTGGGTCAAGACTGGACAGGAAACTGGAGACTGAGAAGAGACAGCAGCATGACCAGTGGTGTTTTTTCTATTTAGTTGGACAGATTTCCATCTTCACTGTTTAAATCTGAGTAAGCCTGATAAAATGATTATTTATTTTTATGATTTGGCAGTTTTCTTCTTCTTCTTCTTCTTCTTCTTCTTCTTCTTCTTCTTCTTCTTCTTCTTCTTCTTCTTCTTCTTTTTCTTCTTCTTCTTCTATTGAATATGGATATGCAGCTTCAGAGTAAGTATCAAATAGCCAAAAACCACATCCTTGCAGCCAATGTACAATGGCTGGGGAAAACAGATTGATCATTCTGTCATAAAGGGTGTCATTCTTAAAATTTGGTCGAATTGAAGTAAAGGGGTCAAGTTAAAGGGATTTCATGGTGTCAAAATTTTAATTTATCAAAATGAGCAGCAAGGTATCGTTTGAGAAACAGTGTCCCAGTTACTACAGATTATCCGCTGACAGTTTTCATTGCATCTACTTTCTACTGAAGACATAAAAACTGTTGGCAGTGAGCTCCGTGGATTATCCAGAGAAATGGGGACACTTAAAATAAGATGTTGATGTTTTGAAATGTTTTGATGCTGTTAGCACCACAAACATAATTTCATTTGCCTTCACTGTATTTGGGTAGAGAAAGAAATGTCAGACATGGATTCATCAAAAACTGCTCAAATAAAAGCAAAGTATCTGCACTGCTCAACACCATCAGCGTTCTTGTGCTGTGTTCAGATGCCTTTCACAAGCTATTTGACCCTTTGAATCCAGAGTAAATGGTTTGATTTCTTTTGAAAGCATGGAGGAAAAGGTATGAAAATGTAAGACAAATTGCACGAAATTAGTAAATTACACAAAAACGCAAATAACATGGCGGACTCCATGGACCAGGATCCTCGCCTTATGGCCCATTTTGAGGTTACAAAAACATGACAATGGTTATTTTGTCGTGATTTTACACTAAACAAAATATACTTATTCATTTCTGCCAATACATCCCCCTAAATCCTACACACACTGTACCTCGAAATGGAGACAATTTCCAGCCTACAAGTAGTGTTAAAACAAATAAAGACACATTGCCATTTGGGTGAACATCTACGTTGACACGACTAGTATTTTGTCTGCAAGTTTCAAATGTTAGAAAGAGTTTGCACACTTCCACAGGCTAAACACAACTTTGATGTTTTGAACACTGTGGCAGAATATTCAGGCCAAATCTAAAGCTCTAAAGTGTGTCACTTGTGGCCCGGGGGCCTCCACAGATCTTTTAATGTGGTTGTGTGAAATAAAATCAACATAGTAGGGTCACTGTTTAATGTACCGGAAATGGCAGAGAATTTAAAGAGACTTGGGATGCAGCATAATACTGTATTTGCATCATTACTATTCCTCAGATTGACAAGTTAAATGCACTTTTTGGTTTCCTGCTCCTGTGCTGCAACAGCTGCATAAATTGTGTGAGTGATTTCAGCTGAATTATAAAGTAAGAACATAATGAGCAGCATGAGCAGCCTTCCTACCCGCAGCTCAGTTATGTCTAAATGATAGTAATGCTGTGGCGGCGCTATCTGCCGCCCCCTGCGGGCTCACACTGGTACTGGCCGTGTAACAAACCCCCTCTAATCTCCTTACTGCAGGCAGCAGCTTTGTGCGCGCGCACGCACACGCGCACAATCACAGGCATGTACACACAGGCTAAATATGGCCGTAAATTAGATTGCAGACGCTTTTACTTTTGGTACAAAACAAACAGAAATAACACAGCATGAGTTGATGCAGTGGATAATCATAGGTCTTGCATCCTGGGATTGATGTAAATTATGGAATGACATGAGAAGTAGATAAATAAAAATGAGCAGGAAATAAATATACATGACTATGAAATATATTCATGAATGAATAAATAATTATATCTCTCTCTCTCTATATATATATATATATATATATATATATACTCTATATAATCCATCTATTATACATATACAGTATATATATTTATGTAAAATGTGTTTTTGCCATCATAATCTTGTTTATTTCCCTTTCTTAATAATGTATCATTCCATGGTAAAGAGCATAAAAAAATTATATCTCAATTTGATAAATAATAATAATAATAATAAATTATTTTTGCAACTAAATCAATGGTGCAGAATATTTTTGATGAATGCATGTAAAAATAAAAATAAAAATAACGTGATTACACTTAATTCAAGTGTGATGCAGCAGAGCATTTTACTTTATTAT
Organism: Plectropomus leopardus; assembly: GCF_026936395.1. Taxonomy (NCBI): domain Eukaryota; kingdom Metazoa; phylum Chordata; class Actinopteri; order Perciformes; family Serranidae; genus Plectropomus; species Plectropomus leopardus. The sequence goes on along the minus strand of NC_142195.1, from coordinate 15,726,194 downwards.
ATGTTTTAGAAAAAAAAATATTGGCGAAAATAAGAATAAACCGAAGCTCTGAACATCGCATGATGGTCAGGCTCACACATGCGTCTTTACGCACGCACTGAACGCCCACTCCGGCGATGTGTTCAGGCGGATTGGCTGCTAAAGATACCAGCGTCTGCGTGCGCTCTGTGGTTGGCTGCGGCTCTCTTGGCCATTACGTTATGCTTACTCCACACACACAGGCAGCTGGAGAGAGGGAAGACGTAATGGTTTGATTCCCTGTGTACTGGGAATGGTCGTCGTCCTGACATTACTCGGCAGATTCCTCTAACGGGAGGTGCAATGAAGGTACGTGATCAACCTGCGGCTCGTGTGTGCGAGCCGGATTCACGTAAGATGCAGATTTCTGTTGATTTACGCACGATGCTGCGCCAAGAGGCAGAGGATACCTCTATGCTAATATCAATTAAATGCGTTTGCGTGCACTTGTATGTAATTGCATCAACAGGCTTGCATTCAAACGCAGCGTTTAGTGTTTGATTTTAACTTGACAGTAGATTTCTCGTCGCTGCCCTTCCAGATCGGTCAGCCGGAATTTTAATTTCCCGGCGAGCTTGGAAGCCTGGGAATGCTTTTCCCGTCGTCCTGATAAACAGTATGTACAGTGTGCAGCCTTGTAATGAGCCCGCTTTGACCCCAGTGTGATAGTTCAGTGGACTAAAGCCGCTGGAGCGACGTCCATTCATCGTCAGGCTTTTAATCCAGTCTAATGAGATAGAGGCTGCGGTCAGTGAGTGAGGGAGCGCGGGGATGTTTGGGAGACAAGAGAGATTCACCTCTCTTCCAGGTCCGAGCTGTGTCAGGAGTCTCCTTCTTCCTCTGTGTGTGTGCGTGTGTGTGTGTGTGTGTGTGTGTGTCGGAGAAGGCTGCAGCACACACCACAAGGAGGAAAAAGGTGATGATGCTGTCTGGTAGCTCGAGCTCAGGACGGATAATGATGAAGATGATGGCGATGATGTCATTGGTGCTCTGGTGGTGGCGGCAGGTTTGTGGTGACAGTCAGGGTGAGAGGTGAGGTGGAGGCAGGACTGCTGCTACAACCATCATCATCGTCATCATCATCATGAAGAACAGGCTCGTGACTTGTTATTGCAGTTGCTGATTGGATGCTTGTCATTTAAAGCTGACAGCATCATGAGGACTCTGAGAGGAGGATGTCCCCAGTCTGTAAATAAAAAACATTTACATTCAAATACTTAGCTTCAGCTCAGTTTTGGAGACCTTTCACTGCAGGGATGTCCCGATCAAGTAGTCTTTCCAAGTTATTTCATACTGAGGAGCCTATTTGCCGATCTGATACTTCTTTTTACCTGGATAATACAGCTGCACAGTGCACACTTCAGATACTTTAAAATTATTAAAATGAATCCAGTGCTTACTCTTGACCATTTAACAGCTCTGCAGTGCAATACAAGAGGAAATGTCTGCATCCAAACAGTTCCATAAGGGTTTATTTGATTTTATTTTTACAAAATAACAAACTAAAACTATTTTTATATGACTCTCACCACAATTTCACTTAGTGCAGTACTTTTATATAAAATAGGCTGAAAAAGGCAACTATCTAAAATGTCTTTAGAAAATGCTCTTAATTCTACTTAGTGCAGCATTTGTTTTTTTACAAAAAAAAAATAAAGTAAAAAAAGTAAATTGTGTTTTCAAAAATTGCCCTGAGATTAATTTAGTGTAGAATTGTAATAAAAGTGCATAACACTATAAATGAGTAATATAATCAGAATTCATCTTCAAAGTAGTGTTATAACTTCAACAGTCCCAGTCATGGCAAATACAAATCTGTCACAATTCAGTTTTAACAGCACTGATGTCAATTTTTTCACTAAAATGAACAGCAAACTTTTTTTTTTAAGATTAAAAAAAAGCTGATTCCAGCTTCTTGAATGTTAATGTTTACTCTTTTATTTAATCTTTGGGTTGAAGAAGAAACAAGAAATTAGACGTCAACTTAAACTTTGGGAAACACTGATTGACATTTTTAACCATTTTCTGGAATTTTATAGTCCAAACAACTAATCAATTATTCTAGAAAATAATCAAAAGATTAATCAACAGTGAAAATAACTTGGTTGCAGTCCTACCTCATTTAGCATCAGCAGATGCTGAGCTAGTAGTCCATTTGCGACGCACCAAACAGTATCGGAGAAATATTCATTTGTAATGTGAAACTGCTTCATTCAGTGTTTTTTGCTGGTTTTAGTCACCTGGTCCGTTTGCTTTGGAAAGGAGGAGACAGATAATTTGGCTCGCAGTAAAAAAAAACCAAAAAACAGAACAATGAACTCTGAAGGAATCATAATCGGGAGTTCACGTTCGGCACATGGCAAAAGTTTCAGCTGGTTGCCGTCTGCAATGCTCACCGTTTCATGCAAATCCAACACACTGCTCCTCTAAATATATATTATTATATACAGGATATTCAAAATATTTCTACAGTTGCAGCTAACTAACAATACATGTAAAACCTTCAGGGAGCTCATTAAATATGGTGCTGTGCTGAGAATAAACATGCAGTATATAAGGCCTTTTCAGCTATGATCACATGATTTTCTGCTGCTCAAACCCAACAAAACATAGCTCAGATCCCACAATGCAACAATAATGTAACACCGACACATTCTGTACAAAGAATAATTCACTTTTGATGCCAAAGTATAATTTCTGCAAATATTTTGATATTCATGTACAATTTTGGATGCAGTAGGTCGAGCATTTGAAAACTGTTTGTCACATTATTGTGGAGAACCAGAGAGGGGAGGTGCTTATCTCCTGCTGGACAACGCAGCATCGCTCCCTGTGTCCCCAGAAAACAAAATGGACGTGACGTGTTATTGACTAATCTGGTTTAAATTGAAAAGCTTTTCTGCCCCTGTGGAACGGACGGTGTAAGCTGAATTGTGTAAGCATACATCTCAAATGGGGGAAAGACTGCTGCACAGTTTGTGTTATCAATGCCATTTTAATCAGGGATAACCCATGAGTTGGTCTGTGACATACACTTTCTATTCAAAATCCTCTTATCATTTCATTTTCAATCCATCACAGATGCAAATACTCACAAATCTCTCATGACATTATAAGATGTAACGCACACTGGATCATGATTATTCCAAATGAGAAAGAACTCACTCGGGGCAGACTCATAAAGTAGGTGAAGGAGCTATAAAGAGAGTCCGGGGGGCACAGTAGATTTCTGTAAAATAGTCCAGTCATGTTTTGTTATTGCAGGACAATCTCCGCAGCAGTCTGGATCTGTTTGTATTTCTGCACCAGAAGTGTTATTCAGGCTAAATCCTCTGCTGCCATTAGAGTAAACTGTATAAATCTGTTATTTTGCAGACAAAAATCCAAATTTAGCTGAGTTTTCGGCACATATCTCTCCAGACTTCAGCAGACATTGCTGAACAATTATTTGAGTAATGACTCATTTAGATGAAATATTGCTTTTATTCTCTTCATTTTTAGACAAATAACAGAATGAAATAGTTGATATTTCAGTGGCGACATACAGTACTCTCCGGTCTCAACAGTGAGGCAGCTGAATTCACTTTTCACAGTAGGAGTGACATTTGCAGTTGCCAGAGAAAAAAGGGGTCAGAATTAGTAAAGAGAAAAAGGAAATGAAATGCGAAAAGAGGATGATGGAAGGATGGTGATGGATGACCTTCTCTGTAACATGTTTTATAGCGCACAGCCGTTTCCACTGAAAACCAAAGTGATACTGTGTTTTTGCTACATGTCTATATGTCGATGTTTGCAAATATACAGTCTAGAGACAGATAATATGACGATAAATACCATGAGTTGATTAGAGATTGTTTCACATTCAATTCATGCAGTATATTTATTTCTAATCTCCAACAGAACATATGGAGCCTGCTGCAAACCTTTGACCAGGACTGCTTTGTGGCAATATTAGATTTACTGAATTATTGGCATTAATTTGATGAAGTAGCATTATTTTTTAGGTGTTAAACTTGTTGGACTAACCTGTTGAAACTTTGCATGTTCTGCTTTCAGATGCCTTTTAAAGTATTTAAAACTTTGAACCCTGAGGAAATTGGTTTGATTTCTTTCAAACACATGAAGAAAAGGCAATAAGCAACCTGGTAAGGAATGTCCACAGATTGCATAAATTTGATTTTGATTTATTTCGAACATGTAAAAAAGGAAATAGAGAAATTATTGTATAAAAACTTAATTTTAACAAAACTTGAAGCAAAAGAAATGGTCGAACAAGTCGTGACTTGTTGAATCATGACTTCCTTATAAATATAGTAGATTTAGAACATTAATTCTAAAAGAGCTATTTTTTGGTTTGTTTGTTTTACTAATCTTTAGATAATGTTCTTGTACTTTTTACAGATTTCTTGGGTAATTTTTGGGTAATTTCTTCTTTCGTAGCTCATTGCCTTCTTTTTCAAGTTTCACAGGGTTAACCAAAAGCATACCCATCCATAAATTATCTCTCAATACAGTTTCCAGAATAATGTATTGTATCATGATGTGTATTGCTTGCATAAAATAGATATAAAATAGAAATACACCCTGATAGTGATTTTGTCAATATCGTCCTTCAACTAATGCTTAAAGGGGCACTTAATGGAGTGATTATGACAGCAATGACGAAATGGCATTCATTGTGGAGACAAAGTCATACTTCAGTGCTAGTTCGATGTCCAAAATTTTCTCAAAATTTAAAAAACATGTGGGCTTAGAACACAATAAAATAAAACATATTGCAAGATTAAAGTCCAGTTACTTAAACTTAGTAAATAAATTGCATTGCAAACCAAAAAAGTGCATATAATTGCTTCAAGACTAGAAACAAAAACACTGCAAAGGCACAACATGTTAATAAGCCAAATAATACCAAGAAAATAGTTGGTATAGCAAATAGCAAAATAGTTGCTTTACTAAAAAAAAGTCTTCTCTATAAAATAACGCTTTGTGCTGAAAGTTTAGTGTACTTCAAAATAAAGGTGTGTTTTTTACAAACTTGACATGTTTGTGAGTGACATTCATAATAGATCAACGACCTACTTTTGGATCACAACCCACCATTTATTTATTTTTTTTTTCAAAATGTAAACTACGGGTTTAGAACACAATTAAATAAAACATTTTTCAAGAAAAAAGTGTTATTACCTAAAACGTGCTTTTTAAAAACTTGACATATACGTAAGTCACTTGCGGTCCATTCACAATAGTCCTGTAATCCACTTTTGGACCACGACCCAGTTGGGAACCACTCCTTTAATTAACCAGATTATAGAGAAGAACGTTTGTGGAGGGAGACTGAGCAGGCCAAAATTCACTAAGGTTAAATTGTCAGGTTTTAGAAATCTCCTCCAGAGACACAAAAAACATACAACAGTTTTCGTAGGCTGTTTGCGATGAGTAAACTGAACTTCAAGTATAAAATCTGTGCAGTGCCCCTTTAAATTTAAATTCACACAGATGCACTATGTCCTCGTTGTTGTCATTTGATCAAAGACATGCAAAGCTTTTTAGCAGCAGCTCTTCAGATGAATCAGTAGATACACAAAAGTTGCTTGATGTTGTTTTCCCTCTTGGTGTCGGACTGGTTTTCAGTTCTAGTTTAACACATCATGACCCATTTAGGCTCCATCTAGGCTCCCGTCCCATATGGTTACACTCGTCTGTTTTTTGAGATTTTCTCAAAAAGTAATTTTACGAGGTCAGATCACAGCACCCAACGAAGCCTAAACATCACTGATTTTCTATTTAAATCTGTGCCTCAGTTACTGTTTGCTGCTTTTCCTCTCAGTGTGTATGTTTGTTTGTGTGCACACTGGGGCTTGACTGTCATCTGACCCTGTTCGAGGTTAGAAATCCAGCAGCAGTGTGAGAAATATCTCAATTATTTGGTTATAAAGTGTCCAGAGGTGATTAGAATAACAAGAACTCAGTGCTCCCAGAGCTATGTCTTAAGTGACTGAGCTGTAGAGGAATTATCAAAGACAAAAGTAAAAACAAAACAATGCCGCACATGTGATGTTTGCTCTTGTCATTTGTTTGTTCGGGACTCCCTGCCCGCAGAGCTTACAGCGTGCTAATTGAAGTAACGAAGGGAACTCGTGCTGCTGGCTCACAGCCAGATAAGACTGATTTCGTGGCCAAACTGCAATGGCTCGTCATCCCTGAAAATGCAGTAAATAACTCCTTTTAGTGGCTTTCACACCCATGTGAGAGGAGGCTGCATCTAACCCGGGAGACTTTTTAGCAGCTTGAACATCAGGTCAAGTTTACGCCACGGGCAAACAACTCAAATTGTTATGCATCATGGTTTTATTGTGCACAATAAAGCTGCAGAAGTCTGTCAGGATAAAGTGAGCTGCTCGTGGTGGATTTAACTGAGGAATATGAATATAAAACCAAAAATTCACAGAATATTAGTGCTGAAACACTGCAGAAAATGACTGACAACTATTTTTGCTGACTGATTAACCCTTTGAAACCTCGATTGACATCAGTTCCTTGCGTTATGTTTGAAAACCTTTGGAACCTTAGCTAATTGGGTTGATTTCTTTTGAAAACATGGCTAAAAAGGAAATGGGCGACTTGGCAATAGAATTGTAAGAAATGAGGAACAGCTGACAAGAAAATGAACTGATAATTAGTCAAAAAGACAAACAAATAAAAGACTGAAAAAGAAAGACAGGCAGAGAGAGAAAATATTAGAAAATAATTATTAGACAATAATTATTCAATTATGATTAAATATTTAAAGTTAATTACATTTACATTTTAGCACTTTTTTAAAGGAATTACCTTTTGTGTTTTCAATTTTTTAGTGCAAATTTTTAGGTAATTTTCTTGCATTTTTTGGGTAATACCTTGTGAAGTTGTTCATTTTTTTTATTTGTGATAAAGCCAATTTGCTCAGGTTTCAAGGAATTAAACATTAAAGGCATTTATAAAGCAATAATAGCAAAAATTCACCACTTCCTGCTTCTCAAATTTGAGGATTTTCTCTGTTTTGATGTCACTGCACATTAAATGTGGTCAGTTTTTGGACTGCTGGTTGGACAAAACAAGTTATTTAACGCTGTCACCTTGGGCTGTGGTTAATGGTGTTGATCCATCCAACCACTTCAGTTTAATGATACATTTGACCTTTAAAAATCCCGACTGTCTCGCTGCAGCATGGACTTCCTCCTTCTTGCCGTGACTCCACATATAGTGCCTCCTTCCTAAGATTACATAACGAATCCCTAAGCAGATGGGTGAGGTCAGATCACAGGGTGTTTGTGACAAGTCGGAGCGGAGCGCTGCTTTAAGAAGAGACGTGGCAGGACCCTGTGAATTCTATTGTTTTCTGCGTTGAGCCGGGAACCACAGAGGGCTTACATTATGCTCATGTCAGCTATTGATTCTGCAGCCTGGGGAACAACAGAAGACATATTCTCTCCTCGCTGTCCTCCCCCCTCCCTCCTCCTCTCATCAGTATGCTCCCAAGGAGCTGTGGCTCCCATCACGCCATCTTTGCTCGTTGTGTCTGGCCCGTCTTGTGGTCAGCAAACACATCTGATACACTTTAACATAAGTGCACTAACTTAAAAGCTAGTTTGTACGTTTCCTCGAGACACACAGAGGCAACATGACATTGTCCTCTTCCCATTTGATACGTGGCTGTCGCATCCTTTATGTGGATTATTTGTTTATCAGATTGTTCAAAATAATGCAGTGATTGAGAAATTTAACCCGCAGCTCTCTTTGGAGATTCTCATTAATTGGAGCTTTTAGAGGCTTCTGCTGTCTAATTATCTCTAACCTCAAAGACTCTCACAGAGCACTCTCAGTAATGTGCTGCTGCCCAGGATCTCCCCCTCCTCCCTCTCTTTCTCATTCATTTTCCATCTTAACCAATACCAAGGACTGTCTTCTTAAAGGAACACTTGGACAATTTTAAACCTGGACCCTATTTGTCCATGTTTTTGTGTCTAAGTGACTAATGGGAACAACAGTTTTTGTAATTGTCCAGTATTGACCAAGAGTGCAGCAGTCGGCAGCCTCGAAATGGGCTGCCATGTGATCGTGGGGGCATATGCACCCTCAGTATGCATCCGCTAAAAGAGCTTGTTTTTGCTTGTTTTCCGCAGATTGTTTTAGATTTCTTTTTACCTTTTGCTTGTTATCAGACATTTCTGATAGCAGTTTTAACCTGTCAGTGGCAAAAACAAGCAGGGACACATGTAAGGTATTTTAGTGCCTGGAAAACACGAGGTTTGGCGCTGGGTGCTACCCTTGTGCCTACTCTGTGCATGCCAACTTTCAAGGGTGTGAAGGGAGATTACGCCTGATATTGCTTAGCAACCATAACATAGCCTACTTACCAGAAAGACTTTTGTAGTAGTTTATGCTAGGCCTAAATTGTTGCTCGTGGGACAAATGTGATGTCCTGAGGAGCCCTGCATTACAATGATCTTCTTCTCCATATTTATCGAAGACTGATGTTTATGGAAGAAGTTTTTCCTGGTCACATAAAATGCAATGTGTGCTGCATTCCAAAAGTTTGTTCATCTCAGACCGCGGATGTCGTGCCATGAAAACAGGTGCTTGCAATCCCCTGTAAGCCAGGACGGTGTGACTCTCGCTTTTAAGCTACCACGTGTCTACATTAATAACAATGGATTTGAGGGTGAAAAAAAACGCAGCATGTGTACCAGCCCCAGTTTTTTCACAATTCATGGTTACGTTATAATGGTTAAAAGGGCTCCGTCCATGTCTAACACTGAGCATAAATGAGTCCTTAGACAGACACCATCGCCATCATAAAAACACAGAATTAGGGATTTTCGTCTGGAAACATGGCGTTTGTCCCTTCAAAGATTCCAAATATGCCAGACTGAATTTTGAGGAAATGTGTGGTGAATAATGCAGAAGACATAAATTCATAAAGAAGATATTCACGTCTGTCACTGATTACGCCGGAGAGATGCTTTAATAAGACATTAAAACTTCTGTTAGATGTCTATAAGAGTTTAAAATGTGTTTCTGTGTGTGCTCTCTGTAGGCGGGGGCATCGTCCATGTGGGCGTCATGCTGTGGGCTGCTGAACGAGGTGATGGGCACGGGCACGGTGCGGGCGCAGCAGCCGGGGTTCGGAGCAGGGGCGGGGCCCTTCCGCTTCGCCCCCAGCGCTGGGTACTCCACCTACCCCCCCACCAGCTCAGGGAGCGCCGGACAGCTATGCAAGGCCTGCGGACTGGCCTTCTCTGTCTTCAGACGCAAGGTAAACAAGAGTTTCTGGTGTGAAAGTGATTAGTTTGGTACTAGATGATAAAAAGTGTTTGATAAAGTAAGATTTGATTTTGGTTAAAGACCATAAGAGGAATTTTGTGAATTTCGAGGATATGAATGTACTACCTGAAGACCTATCCGCTGTTCATGTTTGAGCATTTTAAATACAAATCTTACACTAACTCTTGATTGCAGGTTTCACTGGATAAAAATCTACTCGTAGACTGGAAACATGCTTTAGTAATCCCTCACAGTCAACGTTTAGTCAGCTTCGTTTTTTTCTGTCACAATTATGTAATCATTGCGTGCAGTTGTGAGCAGGGACTCTTCCTCATGGTGCATTCAAGGAAACTGACATTCATATATACTGAGTCACCTACTGAAGGGAGACCTTTTAATGCAAGACACTTTGAAATAATATCAATGTGGTTCATGCTGAAATGCAAGAATTATTACTTTAATTATCATTTGTCTCACTGACATGGTTTACCTCATGTATTTACTTTTCATTTATACAGGATAGGTTGGCTGTGCTTACGTGCTATTTTATAGCAACATCCTGTTAACAGTCAACAAAAATAAAATAACAGGAACAGACAGGCATTAATACAACAGACCAACAGCCAGTAAACAAGATGCACAGTCTATTAAGAGGCAGGTAAAGGATGATAATGTTTGTATAATGTGTCACAACCCAGCTCTATTAGCAAATAAAGTGATTTATTAACTTAAAGTAATCAAAATGAGTCAAACAAACGCTGATTGCACTCGGTACGTCTGCTGCCCTGGAATAAGAAAACAAACAGCACAAGCAGAAGACCCTCACAAAGAGGCTGCTGTTGCAAATGTGATAAATATAAAGACAGGAGGTTGTTCACTGTGATGGAAAACTTATTGAATGGAATTATTGGAAGCCAATATCTGTTTTGAAGACAGTGGTAAAATTGGCATTAATGTAAGTGCTGTACTTACTTACAGTTTTGAGTCACTTGTACTTAAAATTGAATATTTCCAATTTATTCTACTTTATACTTTCACTCCACTGCATTCACCTGTTAACTGTAACTAATAACCCTCAGATTAAGCTATAACACCTTACTGTGTAGTTAGAATTTGCTGTGCCATCAGCCAGCGACAACAGTCAAAGGCTGCTTACACATTGTTGCATCAGTATCAAAAAAAAAATCTAATAACGGTATGTATGTTAATATATTAGCCAGAGGGGTCATTTTTAAAGGAGCTGCATGCAATATTCAGAGCATATCTAAGCTCCAAAGTCTGAACTGGGATTGTCTGCGCAAGGTTCTCAACATGGAGGTGGCTGAGCCGGCTGAGGCTCTGTTTTTACAAAAGCATTTTTTTTCCAGCTGAAAACACCAGGCGATCATGAAGAAATGTCCAGCTGGGAGTGTTAGAGAGCACTTTGGGGGTGCAGCATTTTTTCAGCTGATACTTTTTGGTTGCGTCTGGTTGACATGATATGAAATATCCGCAGAAGTAAACATGGAAGCACAAGGTGGAGTACTTGCTTTGGATGAGAGGAACACTGAAGCATGCAGCATGATGAGCGCCTTGCCCCTTTGCCAGCAGTGCCCTTTGTAGTGCAGCGTAAACACGCAGTGCTCCCATTGCAAAGCATTGAAAAAACATGCCTCAGAAAAAAAAATGCTTTGGTTGCCACGGCCCTAAGCAGTACTAACAGCACAAACAGTGTCAAAAACAGCTAGCCTGACGGCTAGTCCAACAAACTCTGGACTTTTACCCACGAGCCCACTGTTCATTTCCCATGTGAATATGGAGCCAAACCATGATGTTTTTTTTCTAAACCTAACCATGTGCTTTTGTTGCAAAAGGAAATAAATGTAATTCCAATGTGTTTTAATGACGCAAGTTTATTTTGTAGAAGACTGTATGCATCTAGGAATCTAGGGAGGGAAGGGCACTACTCCTCTGCAACAGCACATTTCTACCACTGTGGGTCGGAACGGTGTTATCAGTGGTATCCACCGTATGAACTGCAAAGCACCAGCAACTGGCTAGCTAATGGGACACACACACACACAGACTCACGTCCACTAATATCAGAACTGTACCACACCAAAGACAAACTCAGATAACAATACACACAAAGGGAGCGCAAATGCATTCTCTGCTCAGGATGCCATTACTCCTCTGTATCTTTACATAGCAAATAGTTGTTGCTGCTGTATTGATGGTTTGAATGTTGCATACAGCTTCTTTGAGTAGGCTTCATCTTGTTGCTGATACATATCATTTTTACAGTCTTGTATGTATAAGTAAAGTATCTTATCCACCACTGTTTGAAGTTGTAAGTTGACTCTAGAAAAACTTTTTTTTTTGGTAAATGATCAGCAGCATTGTAAATCAGACACAGTATTCAAAAAAATGGAAATGCAAAATAACTGTCCTGTACCTTTAAGAGCATCCACCATTCATATTCATTCTGGCATTTGCAGGATCTCTGCTCAGCTGAACATGTCAGAGTTTAATGGCAGAGTGTATCTGTCTGACAGTCAGACACACCGAGACACTGATGAAAATGCAGCAGTGCCCGGTTTCCTCTCTGCTCGCTGCTTCAAATCGCTCTATCGTCATTCAAACACTCTAACGGCAGGTCGACTCCTTGGACACGCACACATTTGTGTGTCAGCGTGATATTTTTATATAAAAAATAAAGTGCCTGGGGGAGTAACAACACACGATTGAAGAAAAGTAACTGTTGTAGTGCAAATGTGCTTCTGGTGGACCAGAGCACATTTGTGTACAAGTGATAAGAAAATGTTTACAGCCGTGGCTGACCTGCTTTTCTGCCCATTTGAAGTGTCAATCTACTCTGCCGCTCTGTATCAGGAGACACCTTTAAGCCTGTAAAATGTCAAACATCACCAGGAGCTACAGATAATTTATGTCCCTTTTCTTTGCTCTGTCCCAGAAAATAACCGAGCACACAGAATATGAGCCACAGTTTCAACATTTAGTGTTTATGGTTTATAACATTTCTCTTTTTTAAGGCAAAAAACATCAAAGATGCCTGACTCTAGGAAAAACATGATTAACCATTTGAAAACTGGGAAAACTGGCTTGATTTCTTTCAAAAACAAGTTAAAAATATGCAACTTAAAAAGAAGTTTCTTAAAAAATCAAAATTAAAAAAAGAGTTTCTTAAAAGGACCGTAAAAGGACTGTTTTGGTGTGAGTTGTAGAGTGTTTGAGAGTTGTTGGCCGTAGAGATGTCTGCCTGCTCTCGAATACAACGAAAACTAGATGGCATTTGGCCCGTGGTGCTCAAAGCGGCAAATATACAGTGGAAAAACTGCAGGAAATATTTTCTTTCAATTGAAGCTCGGCTCGGCTGGGCTGTAACGTTTGCTCACTCAGTGGTGTTAGGTGAGCTAGCAGTAGAGTCACGCTTCCCTCTGTGCAGTGATATGGTTGGGATGTGGTTTGGTTGTAAGAAAATGCATAAAACTGCTCAGAACAAGGTCATCTTGAGTAACCGGGTCATGATTTCTGGAAAGAGACTTTGCTGCTGAGTTTCTCAAATGTATTATTATTTATTTTACTTATTTATTTTTTGGCACTTTGAGCACCATGAGTGCAATCTATTATATTATATTATATATACCATATATATACCATTTTATATTGGAGCAAAGGCAGACATCTCTACTGCCAATATCTCCAACACTCTGCAACTCACACAAAGCAATTTAGATTGATAAATAGCAGTACAGATAAGAGAAAAAATATGTATTTTTGATTTTGAGGCGAACTGCCCCTTTGAATGATGGATGAAAAAGAATAGCTGATCACATCATGTCTGTCTTTCTCTTCTCCCTCCAACAGCACATCTGCTGTGATTGTAAGAAGAGTTTCTGCGCCCTGTGCTCAGTGCTTCAGGAGAACCTGCGCTGCTGCACGACCTGCCACCTGCTGCGCGGTACGGCCTTCCAGAGGCCCCGGCTCATGCAGCTCCGAGTGAAAGACCTGCGCCAGTACCTGCTGCTGCGCAACATCCCCACTGACACATGCAGGGAGAAAGAGGACCTGGTGGACCTGGTGCTCTGTCATCAGGGGACAAGGGAAACAGCGAGGCCAGTGGTGGAAGAGGACGAGGAGGAAGAAGAGGAGGAGGAAGACGACGAGGACACACGTGAGGAGGAGGAGGAGGAGGAGGAGGAGGAAGATGAAGGGGGAGATGACACAGACAGTCTGCACTCGCTCCCCCACTCGCGTGCCGCCTCACCCCCCTCCGCCACACGCTCCACCTCTGAACAGTCGGTCCTCTCCGCCTCTCAGGGAGACGTGCTCAGCCCAAGTGACAGCTCAGGGACCACCAGCCAGGTTAGACACACAGTTCAGTGTGTGTCTGCATGCAGGGCTAACACTGCTCAGACTCACACTAACACATCGCTCACTCTCTTATTTACATACGCCATACTTCCTTCACATCTGTCCTCATTCTATCCAAGATAATTAATTTCAAAGGTGAAATCAGCTTATTTACAAGTGTCAGCGTGACTGTTTCAAGTCAGGAGACTTCTTCCTTTTAACTCCCCAACAAACAAATACCCTCTCATGCATCTCTTCAGTTGTTATTTCATTCATTATATTTCATGCTTTAGTCTTTCCTTTGTGCTTTCCTCTATTTTTATTGTCTCCTGGTGCTCTGCTCTGAATGAGTGAATGTTCATCACTGACAATCTGCAGTATTTCAGTGTTTTTGTGCCTCTGCAGTAACAATAGCCAAGGCTAGAGGCATTATTGGCTTGTTCGTCTGTCTGTATGTCTATCCGGCACATTCTTTGAGCACAATATCTCAAGCACGGCTCAAGGGAATTTCTTCAGATATGTCACAATCCTTAACTTGGACTCAGTGATGAATTGATTAGATTTTGGTGGTCATAGGTCAAAGGTGAAGGTCCATTTACCATTTAACACGATAACTCAAGAACATCTTGAAGGAATTTCTTTAAATTTTTAGACTCAGAGATGAAATGGTTACAATTTTAGTGTTCAAATGTCACTGTGACCTTGAATCCATCACATTTTTATGAATGCAATATCTGATAATGGCCTTAGGGGAATTTTTTCAAATTTGGCACAAATGTCCACTTAGACTCAAGAATGAACTGATTAGAATCTAGTGGTCAAAGGTCAAGGTCACGGTGACCTCATAAAACATGTTTTTTGTCATAACTCAAGAACCTTGGGTGTCCACCTTGAAACTGTGCTGGTTGTATAGCTCTTCTGTGCCGCGGGGGGAAAGATGTGTGTGAAGCGTTCATGTTTTCACAGACTTGACTGGTGCACGGAGGCATACAACCATGGGGCGGTATATCTAGCTTTTCCTTCCATTGATATTCAAAAGCTCAGATTTGCAGCAGTCGTCCAGTGTTCAGCAGACTGTGCATGTGAGAGCTGTGTGTGTGTTTGTGTGTGTTTATGTGTGTGTGTGTGTGTGTGTGTGTGTGTGTGTGTGTGTGTGTGTGTGTGTGTGTGTGTGTGCATGTGTGCAAAGCCATCAGACCAGCCAGCAATGCAGCTTAAGCCCTTTGCCTTTTTTAGGTCTGTTACATAGGCTGAGTCTGTTATGTAACAGCCGCACAGGTTGAGAACTCCCCACAGCGTCACAGCTGCAGCCAAACAACAGAAACTCTACAGTACATCCCGCCGTAGATTATCTCTGTGTACTTCTCTTAGTTTGTGGCTTTTTGATTCTTGTGGGTTATTTGTTTTTATAAACAAGGGTATATGTGTGGATATCCACTGTAAAGAAAAAAAATATCACAAACATAACAGCAAAGATAACATACATAAAATCTGTAAAGAATTATTGGAGCCTTACATTTTAAATTGAATCTATAAGATTATTCTCCTGACTTTGTGTCTGCAGTGAAGACCTGGGGCAACATCACTGTTCTTGTGCTGCTTTCAGATGCCTTTCGCATGTATTTAAACCTTTGAACTCTTAACAAATTGGTGCAATTTCTTTCTACAACTTGAGAAAAAAGCTAATAAGCAACTTGGTGAGAAATGTTCCACAAAATTGTTTTAAAAAGCTTGGATAATATGTCTACAGAAAAAAGAAAAAAGCTAGGTAATAACTATATTTATGGCTTATTATTATAATTACATATGAACATATGAACCGATGTTACTTTGTTTAGATGATTAAAATAAATTTTGCTGCAGCTCCCAAAGCAAATAAAAATAAGCACAGCAGAAACGTCATTGTTGGACTACCATATTATCTATATATCCTACAGTAGCTGCTTAAAATGACTAATTCTCATTCTCATTTGCAACAGATTTCAATAAATATTTTTGGTTTCGGGGTGACCTCTAGCTCACTGGTAGAGTGTGCGCCCCATATGTCTAAGCTTCTGCAGCGGCCCAGGTTTGAGTCCGGCCAGCAATGATGTGATAAGCTGGTCTTTTTCATCTTTTCAATACCATTATTTAAAGGGGCAGTTCACCTCAAAATCAAAAATACATATTTTTTCTCTCTCCCACATTTCATGTCTTTCTGAAGCTGTCCGATTCGGATTTATCATCAACTGTTGTGGAGTCACTTGGGACAGTGCCTTTTTAGCACATTCAAAAGCAACTATGCCTATGTCATTCATCATACTCATCCTCAGTCA
The DNA here is from genome assembly GCF_026936395.1 of Plectropomus leopardus. Lineage (NCBI taxonomy): Eukaryota > Metazoa > Chordata > Actinopteri > Perciformes > Serranidae > Plectropomus > Plectropomus leopardus. The sequence continues at coordinate 15,710,205 of NC_142195.1, read as the reverse complement.
CATCGTCTTCACTTTAAACCTCCAAGCAGAGACCTTCTAAGGTGTCTCAGCTAGTCCTGTACACTGTCCAAACCGTCTCAGGGATGCAGAATTGTAGGGAAAATGCCCTCCTTGTACATTTAATAAAATTTTCACATTTGGGTTGTGCTCTAAAAAACTTGATAAACTGCTAGCAGACAACTGTGTCTGTTCACTGATCAAATTATGCAAAGTACTATTCAAGTAGTCTGTAAGTACTGGAAGGTTATTTCGTGTCGATCCAAAAGTGTCCTAACCGACCCCACTCTCCTCTACATGTCACCCATAATTTTCAATCACTGTGTATTTTGGTGCAGATGAAACATTTCCGAGGTTTTCTTTCTTTCATTCTTAAACTAACAAATTCAGCAGCTTGTGCAGCCCTGACAGAAGTGTTCTCTCTGTGGGAGCTTTCTAGTACTTTCACATGTTTGAAACGGTTGAATGAGATCTAACATCGAGTCAAAGAAACTCTATGCTCCGGAGAGGTTTGCCACTTTGCTTGTGTCGGAGCTGCTGCTCGTGTTTTTGTCCCTGAGGAGTCTACCCTGAGCAAAAGCATGATGGTAAGGGCAGGCATCTCGCACTATGACGCTGATGGATACATTATTTACACATCTTCATCCAAAGAAGATGATTGGTTGTCTGCTGGAATGTGCCGAAGCAGAGAAAGACAGAGGTTTTCTTTTTTTTTAACGGTACAGAAACAGAGACTGCACTCCAGTGTGATATCACTCAGTTACAGCTTATTTCAGCCCTTCACATGCTCTCTTTTGTCAAGCAGATAAAAGAATAAAGAGACAATATATTCTCTTCAAAGAGCATAAATGGCTGCGATAATACAGAGCTATGCACTCACACCAAACAGCGTCCGCACTTTTCTGGAGCTCCATTTGCTCTGCTTTCATCTGGCAGCTTCCCGACCTCCACCTTCAAAGAGAATAATGAACCGCTGAGTTAAAAGAAGCCAAGTCAGTATTTAAACATCTCTGTTAATTCATTAGAGATCTGAACTGTGGAATTTTAAATAATTAGAACACAGAGAGCTGTGAAGTAGTTTTTACCATATGGCATTGATAGTCACGTAATTCACATTCTTTTCAACAACACAATGTCAGTGTCATATTTTCAAACATCAGTCAACTCTGACTGTTGCGCTGCATGCATGTTTGTTCAATAGTGATTCGCTATTTGGTGATTAAACAGTAAAGGCAATTTGTTTTATATGGGCCCATAAGTGAGTGAAATGCTGTAATAAAAATTTAAAAGAGTACGATGTACGATATTCAGATCATGTCTCTGATTCAGGTTGTCTGCACAAGACTCGTAACATGGAGGTGGCCGAGCTTGCAATTGGAACAGTTCTGAGGGAGCTTTATTTCTTTTTTTACTTCTTTTTATTTCTTTTACCTTTTTATTTATGTTTAATCTATTTTATTTCCTTTTATTTGGGGTTTGATTGCTTTTACTGTTTCTGTTGTTGTTGTTGCTTTGGTCTGTTTCTCTGGACTATTTTATATGACATTATATGTCCTGCATCTTACAATATTTGTCCTCTGATTTAATTTGATCCTAACTCTGCCCTAGTGTCTTCTCGCTTGTTTTCAATAGGACTGTTTGGCTGTTGTTGTATCCCATTTATGCTTTGCTCTGTTTGTCAAAGCACTTTGTAAACTCTGTTTTTAAAAGTGCTATATAAATAAAGTTATTACTAGTATTAGTATAAAAACCATAATAATGATAATATCTTAGATTTATATAACGCCTTTCATGATACCCAAGGATGCTTTACAGAGTAGAATAAAAAATGTAACACAAAACAGACAAACAACAAACAAGCAAAGAGAACAGAGACAAGCAAACAGAACAGTATTAGTATTAGTATTAGTATTAGTATTAGTACGTTATAAAGGTGTTAAAGTGAGGTAGAAGTAGAGGTTGGATGCTGTGTTCTCGACATCTTGTTATCATGAGTGCAGTGCTAAGTGGCGGGATTTATGTCTTGTTTGCACATAGTTCAGTGTACATATGCAAGTCAACTGGAAGTCCATTCTGGTTTTTTTTTTTCCTTTTGGAATTTGCCTCAATTAGCCCACGTTAAAAACTTCTGCAGCAGATTTCTGACAAACCACTGTGCCACAGGAAGTTAGCAAAAAACAAATGAGCTTACAGATTTATGAATGTAATACAGCTCTATTTATAAATCTTTTTGTCAGTGAAAAGTTTGTAAAGCTAGTGTGCACTGGTGGCATGCTTACTATGTAACTTACAGAGTTACATAGTTTAGAGTTTAACAAAATATTCACAAAACTGGCCTCACACCTGACAGGCCAACCTCCCCACTTACTGTATTTATCACCATGCATTAGTGGATCTTTCTGCGAAGATGTTTTTATCTATCCATAAAGAGATGCATTTCCTTGCATTGAACACCAGGGGTGTAGTCCATATACTAAAATATGCACACAAAACAAAACAAAATTCGATAGCCAGTGGGATCCACACACAGGGACTCACATGCGCTAACATGCATGCACGGCCAGACCATCAACCACAACAAAGAACAGAGAAGCTCTGATTACAACATACACAGAGAGAGCGTGACTTCATATCCTGCTCAGGACGCCATAATCCACCATATCTTTACATAGCATTGTTTGCTGCGATATTAACACTCTGATCATCGTTTGGGGCTCCTTTAAACTAACTTAAATTAACTTACTTGTGTTGATTTCTCCTCAAACAGGAGCAGGAAGATACTCCAACAGCATCTCTTTTGAACCTGGAGCCCACTGAAAATTTCATGGAGGTACACTTTTTTTTTTGCACATTTACAGTCCTAAATAGAGCTTATAGCAAGAGAGCAAAGATTATCGTAGACCTACAGTGCTTTCAGGGGAATGCAGACTGTGTTATTGACTGCAGCTCTGTTTCCCCATGTGGATTGTAGGTCAGTCCAGCGACACAGAGGAGGATCAGGGCCTCGCTGTCTGATCTGGACAATGAAGAGGCGATAGAAAACCTCTCCGTCCGCCAGCTGAAAGAGATTCTTGCCAGGAACTTTGTCAATTACTCTGGCTGCTGCGAGAAGTGGGAGCTGCTGGAGCGAGTGCATCGACTCTACAGAGAAAATGAGCAGAACAGGAAATCCAGTAAGAATTTTTGTCTTTTTGCGTTTAATTTTAACATTTTGACCTGCAATGATCTGTGTAATTAAAACTCTTTTTTCCCCTTTCCTTTCAGTGGAAAACGTGAGCATAACTGCAGGTAATTGTTGTTTTATATTAATATTTCCAAAATGTAAACTAAGAAACTGCCTTTAACATGAACACTAATATTAACACATTAATTTTACATGCAGTTAGTGCCCTTGCTTTACGTTAAAGGGTAACTTCACTGTTTACTGAATTAATATATTTTCTTTATCACTGCCCACTCTTATCTGTAAAGTGGTTGCATATCCTCCACCTCTCTGCAACAGTGGAGTTGGAGGTAAGATTTTTTTATAATAAGCCACTTCACAGCATCTTTTCCATCTTTTCTGTGACCACAGTGCACATCACATCCATCGTCCAACACTAAAGGCATGCTACAGCAATTTTACCCACTTGATCCTTTATATCATCCTGCATATTATCACATTATGGTCACTGGAGTCATTATCGTCTGCCTGATTCAGTGTCTCCACATTCTGTCACTCGTGTTTCTCTTCCAGCGTGCATCATCTCATTTTATACTGAAGGACAGCCTCTCATCCTGTCATTAATGCACTCTCTAAGAGCTTTTACCTTTTGATGAGCCATCGTATTACTTCAGTAGCAGCATGTCTCCATCAGGTGTAATTACATTGTCAAGCTTCCCAGAGGCTCTCTTGTCGACATAAAGGGCTTGAGGATCATATTAGCCCACTTAATAGTTAGATGTGTAGGGACAGCAGACAGACTGCGGCTCGACTGGTTTTCTCCTGTCGCACAAGAGCCACATTTAGGCCAGTGAGCTATCAGTCAACAATCAGACATTTAACTCCTATAAACCAGTGCACTGGCATTTGTTGTTGGGATTATTTTCTTTATGGTAGCACCTCGTCTGCCTCAGAGGGTTAAGACTGTAGGAAAGCTTTCTGTGTTTTACTTTTTCAAATTTCCGTTGTTATTTGAAGCTAAACTCGTACAGCCAGACCTATCTTTTTGGCATGTAAATAAAGTTTAATCAACAGTGTGATATTTTCTGATATCACAAAGCCTACAATACCATTTTGATTGGATTCAATTCAGGGGAATGACACTTCGTTGAAGCACTGTCTGTGACACAACAACCTCGAAGCTAGCAACCTACATGCTACGTTGCAGCGTTTTTTGATGTTTATGTAGCATTTTCTTTTGTGGCGATTTACCCAAATACATGCTTGCGTTATCTCCCCATGTGCAAATGTTTTGCAAGGGCACCATCGTTGCATCCTGTGATTAACGTCAAGCCAATCTGTTACAGTTGCTCAGTAGCAATCATGGCCACAGCAAAGTTAGGGTGAAATACATATCAATACACTGGAGTATCGTGATTTTATGTTTTGTGATACAGTTTTTTTGGGAATCATTACAAGATGTATTTTTTAATTAATAGTTAGCCTATGTTGTGTTTAAACCCGTGACTGCTAGATAGCTGTGCTGTAATTGGTCTTCAGTCATATGACTTTTCCAACCTAACAACATAGTCAGAGTGTGTGATAAATACAGATCCTACTGTTCTGATTGCATTGAAAAAAGTGGCTCCATCTGTCCACCCCATGAAAAACATCTGGGGGCGCCACTGTTTGAAAGAAACAGACTTTGATACCATATCACAGCTACAAACTGATTGCAGTGCAGGGATATAGAAGAGAAGATTTCCTGTTAATGACCAGACATTGGTGAATGATGTGTTCGTGTTGATAATTCTCCGATTGAGGCAGCTGCACAACATCACTGAGCGTCACACCGTTTAATGAGCCTGCAGAGAACCATTGTAACTGAAAAATAACTTTTTTTTTCCTTCCACAGATGGTGTCAAAGCTCAGCTGGCGGCTGATGAAAACTTGTGTCGCATCTGCATGGACGCCATCATCGACTGTGTGCTGCTGGAATGTGGTCACATGGTAACCTGCACCAAATGTGGAAAGAGAATGAGCGAGTGCCCCATCTGCAGGCAGTACGTAGTGCGGGCCGTGCACGTTTTCAAGTCTTAAAACTCTGTGTGTGCGTGTCAGAGCAGCCCTGAGGCGTGCACGCGGCCCGAGCCCTGAATTTATCACTGAGGATGAACTGCTGTGCATGACGTCTCGCAGGGCCTAACACTGCAGCAGGCGCCAGCAACTTCCCGTTCTTTGAAACCAGACTGTTGCCTCTGGCCTACCACGGTTTGTTTTCTCCCCTTACTAACTCATGCTCCAGTCCCACTTCTCCTCCCCAGTGGACCGTCAGCAGCTGCACCGGGACACTCACTCTTTCTCTCTTTGGTCTGTTAAACACACAGCAGAAACCCCCGCCATCACTTCCTACTCTCTGTTCTCTGTTTAGATTTTACTCACAGGAGAGGGGGAGAGGAGAGGATGCGGTCCCGCGGATACTTGAAGTAGATCGGGTTGTTCTGTGTGGTGAGGAGAAGCAGAAAAATTTAAGATCCCAGGGTTAGAGTCAGTATGGTTTACACAGTCATGCCACATGACGCCGTGTTATATCCCTCAGTGTTCTTTTAGGATGTGCAATATCAGAAAAAAAGAGATGTGTTTTTATTAAATGTCTATTTGTTAATCCAAACACAACATGCACCGGGTCATCTCACACATGGTGCCAAACGTCATGCCTTCTGATCGATATTTGGTTACAATTTCATGGTTTATGCATCTCACAACCAGCAAGCTTGGTGTGATAGTTTACTTTTTTTTCTTAAATGAAGTGTGTAGAGGTAAACATGTGAACACTTTGCTGTGTGAAGGATGTGATTGTTTCCCATCTAAAATTGAAGTGGCAATCTCGAAGATTTCCATCATGGTTGATTTGGCAACACCTGTAGTTACTGGTGCTAACAGCAAATGCAGTTTAATATTGTCATGTCACAGACTTTTGGGGGCAGCAAACTAATTATTGTTTAAATTAAGAAGTCAGGCAATAACTCGCCTTTTTCAAATCATTCTATGAGCAGCTGGTAATCTGATTTTAGTCCTCCAACCCATACGACTACATCGTATGTTCCTTTGTACTGTCTAAAGCTGGGTTTACACTGGACGCAGAGCACCCTGATATGTTAATTGTCAGCCACCTGGCCGTTCACAACAGGAGTGCATTCCTTTTGCGCCGGTCAGCAGTGATTCCCCTTCTCTGCTCCTTTCTAATCAAACGGAGAGCTCTGTCTCTGCTTGCCTCTGTGTCTCTAGGCGGGTTTCCATTAACCTTCAAATTGCACAAATTGAAATTGCGAATATAAAGTATGCCTAATGCTAACATGTTAATTTCCCCTTTATTGCAAAAAGTTTTTCTGCATGAATGCAGTGGTATTTCAGGAGAAAAACAAAACTGCAATAGAAATACTTTTTCACTTTTATAAGTCACATAATGTTCTGGCCATGAATTTGTTAGTGGGAACTGGCTCCCTCATGCATGATGCAGCAGACGCTACAAGAGGTGTTTCTGCAAGTTGAGCAGATCATGTGGAAATTTTAAACCCAGAGTTTCTCTGTGAAATTGTGGACTATCACCTCCCGAAATCCCTCATGTATAACAGGCTTACCTTTCCATTATCGCTGGCATAACACACCTATGTCGCCTTTGATTGGAAATAATGACAGCTAGTGCGGTGGCAGCAATAGCAATAATCCTGCTGATGTTTTGAAAATCCTTCGCCATGCTTCTTAAAATGTTATTGCGAGAGGAGAAATTGCATAACATCACTCAGTGGAAACGCATTCATCTCGCAATTGCGTTTTATCGACATTTTCGAAAATATTGCCTAGTTATTTTGCAAATCTGTAATGGAAACCCACCTTCTGGCTGTTTATCTGTGTCCATTAGTGAGTTTGTGTGTGTGCCTGTCACTGTGAGCGTGTTTTCTTGCCAGATTTGCTCACAGAGAAAATAGACTAGACATAGATCGTGAGTCTACCACGGACCTCGGAGCATTGGCGTGTCATGTGTGAACGGTCTGACTGTTCAACAGGGTTGCCAAAAGCAAGTGGACAGCAGTTCATGAAAATTGCTGTGCCTTGTGGCCGTTGTGTGTCCAATGTGAATTCAGCGCAATACAACCAACATTTCTTAAATTAGCGCCCCTTCTGATGGACAACAGAAAAGCTTGTATGTAAGCAGTAATGTTTGCATTTTTAAACATGTGGGTAACTTTGTGAAATGGTTGCAGTTGGACCAGAAATATGTGTTTATGTTCTGGCAACCAAACTCCTTCATTAGGTTTAGAAAAAGAATCATGGTTTGGCTTAAAATAACTATTTTGTTAATAACATAATGCAATCGGGGAACCCATTAGCTATCAGTCTGACCCCTCTGGGGGTAGCCAACAGATATCTAGGCCAAGACTCCTCTTCCGTGAGCCTATCATTTTGGCTAATCTCTACAAACAGATATCTGCATTTGAATGTTGATTAATTTTTTTTAAAAAAGATATTAAAAAGTGAAATCATTGTTAGACAATAGTCAGTGGGTTCCAAGAGTGCTTTTTGGCCAATACGATCCACCTCCCCACACTGACTGTTTACCTGCTGCTCAGATGTGATCAAATGGGTCAATACTACTAAGACAACGGAAACCAGAAGGCTTTCGGTACCAAAATCTTGTCCTGTTGCCTGCATCTACTGTAGGTAAGAGTTTAAATGTAACGTAATGTGATGTTACATATCTCATGTGAAAAACGTTGTTACATTAAAAACGCAACACTTGGTTTTACATTAGACACAAACACTGATCTCCTGGATGAAAGTCCTGTGTTTGTTCAATCTGTCCATCTCCCTCCCACGCTAAGCGGACTTTGTTGCTCTTTGTACGATGTTGCCTGACTTCCTCTTTTGCTCCTGTCACAATTATTATGGGACTAGAGGTTTCCACCTCCCATTAAATGTTAATATGGGTCGTAATTGCTGCTTGGACAAACGGCTTGAATTTTGAAGGCATGTCGGTTACCTCGCTAAGCTGGAGGTGTGCAGCTTGTCGTCTGCAGCTCTTCATCTAAAAGCTCACTGTGGCTGCTGCTGACTGTTCTATTGCTCCCTGCAATATTTAATCTAATCTGCTGTCAAAAAATGCCAAAAATGCATTTTTGATTAATTATAGCAGTAAGTGCTAAGCTCACTGACAGACACATTGCATTTCCTGTGACCCCTACGTAATAATAACCAAGTCATGGTTTGCCAGTTAAATGCTTTGATTTTTTTTAAAGCCACAGCAGTAGGAAAATGGTTTGCTTTAGCAGTAACTTAATACAGCTTCTTTTTCCCACGAATGTTGCCCTCAACATCCAGTTCATAATACTGCAAATATATAAATATTGCAATACTTTGATCAATGAGTTATAGGCTCAATAACCATTGTGTTACCTAATTCAACTTAACAGACATTTATTTAAATGAAAATCTTCGAGATTATTACTTTAAGTGCACAGATGTGATTTCTGCCGAAGACACAAAACAGTAAATACTGCTGCTTGGTCACACCGTGTACTGCACTACATTCCTGTTACATGGATCGATTGATCGCAATCTGAACTCAAGGCCCACTTTCTTGCTTTTTTCTGGGATTTCCAATTTCACAGGCTTCATCAGCAAAAGAAATGTGCTCAGTTGTCATGGAGATGGGTCAAGTTACGTGACTTTTTGTATATGACAAGGAGATCATGTTAATGGCCTCATCCATCTCCTGAGGAAGACAGCGAGATGAAAAAAAGCTATTAAGTGAAAATTGACTGAAGATTTTTTTGTATTATTTTGATCTACTGAAAGACTCATTCCTCTTTAATTGTAATGGATAAGTTTGGTATTTTTTCAAGCTTATTTTTCAGTGTTTTTGTGTTTAAGTGACTAATGGGATCAACAGTTTTTCAAATTACACCAAATGTGCTCAGCCATGAAACAGGCTGCAATGTGTAACAGTTCCTTGTTATTCAGTACTTGTTATTTCACTTTCTTCAGTTCATTTTGCTTGATGTTACAATTTCACCAAGTTGATTAGAGAGTGATTCAGATCACCTGTTGTTCAGGGTGTGGGGACTGACTCTAATTAGTAATTGAAAGCAGCTTGGTGTGTTTTCCCCTCTGGGCCTATCAGGTTGTGACAAGGCCCTGTCTTAACGTTTAAGAGAGTTGAGGAGACACACACCCAGGACACTCTGAACCTTTCTCAATCCAGTGCAGACCCTCATGTTAGCAGAAATTATCAGCCAGAAACTCTGATCTCTGGGCACTTCTGGGACTTCACAGCTCTCTTTTGCTTTGCTGTTTGAGGCTGAATTTGTGCTTTCTCAAACATAAGCGGAGGGAATTTTAAAGAACCCCTTAAATCTAGATCACCTGAATCTGAGCTGTGTTTAGTGTACATTTGCCAGAATTTATTTTGGCTTATGATCACCTAATGCCCACAGCTTTATTGGTTTATTTCTCTGAAACCCAATGTAAGTCTGTTTCCAACCCCCATATATATTAACACATTTGGTCATTATTCAAAACACATTTATCATTGAAGAAGCATTTATTATATTTAAGCAAAGTCTGGTGGGTTTTGGGGTTGTTTCTGGTTAAGCAAAAAGATGTTTGATACCAAAAAGGCTTTTCTCTACAGAAATCCTTTCTGTAAATTGACAGACACTGAAAGTAATAATGTGAGCCTGTCAGTGGCAAAAACTAGCACTTTTAGTGGATGTGCCCTGACGTTGCACAAATTCCCCGAGTGATTACGTGACAGTCTGTTTTGCTGCTGCCAACTGCAGTGCTCGCGCTCAATACTGGACCAATGTCAAAAACTGTTGTTCCCATCACTCACTTAAACACAAATACATGAGAAAATAGGGACCAGGCTGTAAAAATACCACCCTTTTAAAAACTGCCATCAAGCAATACCATTCAGTTTCCAAGTCTACCAAGTGTCTTTCTTTGGTTGTGTTGTCCTTTAATGTGTCGAATCTTAGGTGACAGGTGCTACTTCCTCTTTTCTGAGTGTAACATCAACATACCTGTTGTCATGTTGTCAAGGTAACCTTCCAAATATCCATCACAGTGAGATGCAGAGGAAGCCTGGTTTACTTTAACCTTTTATGCAAACAAAACACATTTTTTCTTGTCATGAGATCCAGTTAATTCAGATGTCACTAATGTGTGTGTACAGTATGCCTGTGGTTTAAAAAAAAAAAAAAACAGAAGCTGAATTGCTGTTAAGTGAATTGCATAGCTTATATTGTTGTTTACTCATTAAATGTATATTTTTCCATTTACTTGGGAGACGACATGATTTAAATTATAGCTAATAAAATAAAATATACCGTTTTTCAGAATGTATCTCTGCTGGTTTTGGTCAGACGAGTTCCTCCTTCCTCTGATCGTGTCACTCTCTCACCATTAAAGTTGCGTCAGTCATGGTCTCGCTTTCTAGCACTTTTTGTCGTCGTCTGCTTTCGGATACCAATCTGACACCATGCACTGTAACAAACACTGTAACTCTGTAAGTCTGTTTGTTGATGCTGCTGTTTCTCAAAGATGTCATTCATGGGCAGCTACAGTGTTATCAGAGCAGGAGGTTATCATGAGCACTCATAATCCTGGATCTTTATATTTTATCTTTTTTATTTTGGTAAACAAGAGAAAATGATTTATTAGAATCAATAAAATGCAGTACTACAAACCAAAAAAAGTAAAACCCTGTTTTTCATTTTGTAATCAGTCATTAACCCTTTAAACTCTGGATCAACATAAGTTTTATTGCTGCGTTCAGACGCCTTTCACAAGCATTTAAACCTCTGAAATGTGAGAAAATTTGTTTTAATTTCTTTTGAAAACATCGGAAAAAAAGGTTATCAGCAACTTGGCATGAAATGTACCACAAATTGCAAAAAAATAGTAAAAGGTGACAGTGAAAAACACAGTGGGGAAATAATTAGAAAATTATCCAATAACTCTACAAAACTATATGTGTATTCTAATTATATATTAAAAAATTAGGTTACAGTAAATTATATATTAATTATTTATATTTAACATTTTATTTTGGCATTTTTTACGCATTTTTTTTATTATTTGACTTTTCTTTTTGGTATTATTGCTGGTTTGGTTTTTTTTTTTTTTGCTTATTTTTAGATACATTTCTTATACTTTTTTTGTTTGTTTTTTTTGGTTTTTTTTACAAATTTCTTGCTATTTTTGTGCCATTTCTCATTAAACTGATCATTACCTTCTTCCCATGTTTTTGAAAACAAATCAAGCAAATTTGGTCAGGTTTCAAAGGGTTAAAGGAACAGTTAATCCTGTCACAATCCATCTGTTAAACTGGACAAAAACAGGGAAGTACACCCGTATCTAACGAGTCAGTAGTGTACAAAGTGAATGAGTGGAAATGTGCTGTAGGAGTGTTGTGCCACAAAAACAAAAAAGGTGAAAAATATACAAAGCAAATGCGTGGTGAGGAGTCTGCTGTCATGGAATGAGAAAACAAACCTCACAGCCCCCAAATCAGTTGTTGGAGATATGGGCTGTAAACCAGATTGACTATGCTGCTCAAAGCACCAAAGAAACACATTTGAAAAATACAACAGCAATGTCTCTTTCCAGAAATCATAACCTGCTCACTCAAGACAATCCACAGACCTTGTCGGGAGTATCATGTAGGAACTATTTTCTCTCTAAAAATCAAAAAATGTCTCATAAAGTTAAAAGCCAACTAAGGCATGACGTTATAACTGCAACATTCTGATGTTCCCACAGAGTTACATGAGAGCACAAGAAGAACATTTTCAAAACATTTCATGAAAATATAATGTAATGTGATGTTAACAAAAATAAAAAAAATATATATATATTATTATCATTTTTATTTACATTTTGATGTTTATGGAGAATGTTACTCTGAGAAAAATGCTTTGGGAGGAAAAATTGAACGCTGAAACGCTAAAAACGTTACCAAAATATTGTATTCGTTGCATTGTAGCATTCTCAGAACATTTTCAGAGCCAAAAATTGCTCGCTGGGTATCCCTATAACTAGATTGTGTTCCCTTACAACCAACAAAGTGGTGGAATATAGTTAATTTTCACTTCTGAATAATAACACAAATCTGATAGGAGCAATATCTCAGTATAATTTATGTTTCCTATTTATGCAAAATGCACATAAAATAAAATGAACAAAATGCACTCAGTATTTAAAATGAATTTAATATCTCAAAGGTTGACTTAACTTTTCCTAGAAGCTTTACATGTACACTATGTACAGACTAAACATTTATAGTAATGTACTAAAATATTTAATGGAGACATGGTGGTTTGAAAATAAAAAAGCAAATGTAAACCCATCCACTGAACTGTACCAAGTGCTATTAAAAGTTGCACAAAGAAAGTCTTTGTCTTTAAAAAAGTTTAGTTTTCAAGAAAAATGTAAACCTATCAAATAATTAAACTGTCAAGTCTGACATTTTTTAAGCAAGTCCCAATAGCAAAATTAGCCTTTTTTTATATATAACTTTAAATATTATGATAAAAGAACAATAATTGAAAATGCTACTGACTGATACCACAGGTTGTAAAATACTTAATCTTCAGACATTTAACAAAAAATAAAACTTCAAATGACTTTAAAATAAACTACCAGTGTCAATGTTAATGAATGTCTATTTCAGTGGAACCTCTGACTCAGAAAAAAAAGAACAAACAAAACCCATTTTCACTTTACGTTTGCACAAATCTTTCAGTAAATATGCTTTTTTTTTTGCAAGGCCTGAGGTCCTATTTCATCCCCTGTTTAAGTGTATTTGCTCTTATGACAGCAATTCTCAACCTTGTGGTCAGAAGATTGTGTCTGGAGATTGACTTGAATTTACTGTATTTATTTACTAATACTGGCTTTAAATTTAAAAGAAACAAAAAAACTATATTAACCTCTGCCCGTGGAAACAGAATACTATCCTGCTCACTATGCTACAATCTAATCTCTGGTGAGACTTTTGAAATAAATACATTTCCTTTCTTAACCTGAATTATGCTGCTTTCACATGGAATCAGGCAGGCGGTAGATGGAAAAACAAAACAATCATGACACTATGTTGCAGTGGTGATACCATATTGTTAACAAAGAATGGAATAAAAATGCATTAAATATTTTTTTTGTTGTTTTTTTATGTATTTTCTAGTAATTTTTCATTTCAATCTCAAAATGTTGTGCAACATTTTGCTACGGTTACTGGATTAAAAAGCATTTCCTCGAATCAGTGTGAAACGTTATGAAATGCTGTGCAACAGGCTTGCAGATGTCTGTCGACTACCCTGATTCCATGTGAACATATTACACATCTTTTTAAGGGGAATAAACTGCATCAACTGAAAGATTTATGCAAATTTACCATCTCAATCCTGGACTTTGTTGTTTCTTTATTCTCTGCACGATTCAGCACTGAGTCTTTTTTTTTTTTTTTATCATATGGCATTAAGCTAATGACAGGAGTAAACACATGGTTACATTGTTTCACAGTTACTAAATCTATTGACTGTGGTGTAAACATGTTTCTTTGCTGCATGCAGAGCTAAAATGCTTCCTTTCACAAAGCACCAAGAATACTAAAGAGTGATGGAGACTGTGCAGCTATGTCTTAATATAACCCTAGAAGCTGTTAGCAGAGTAACATTTTAGTGTTGAAAAAATATGCTTTGTACACTATATAGTGTTTGTGTGAATACATTCATGTATTCATATTTGCTGTATCAGTGCAAATGGTTTCATTATATGGAAAACAAAATGTTCAGTACCTTTGTCCGAACACAAACAGGGCACTGACGTTCATAATAAAATATAAAAAACACCCACACAAACACAAGCTACCATCCTACAGTTTAGCAACAAATCATTAGACCTTTGCCTCTCAACAATAAAGAGCTTAAAAGTAATGCCGATTGATTATCAATTCCCAATGGTATGATACTGTACAGTGGTGCAATCAATACTGCACATAAATGTATGAAACACTTTCTGATACAAAAATATTACTCTATAATGCGATAAACTCTGCATTGAAACAAAAAATAATCTATAAACACCAAAAGATAGATCGTGATACAGTACATAAACAATCAATATAAAGAAATAAATAACTTATAAACTGGTGCAAACAACAACAAAAAAACATTTTTGCAAAATTGCCTCCACAGGATAAGATTTCCATTTTTACATTCCGGCTTAGCAGCACAGCTTCCCTTTACATCAGCTTCACAGACACAGAGGCGTCCTGGTGTCTGTTCAGTCGTCCGCTGGTGTTAATGAAACACAGCGACGTTCTCCACACGCACACACGCACGCACGCACCCACACACACACACACACACACAGTCGTCTGCTGCCTCCATGTGGACAGTAGTTTTACCACTTGTGAACGTCACTCAGTATGTTCCTAACTGATCTTCTGCAGCAGTTTCTCCTCTATCAGTTCAAACTGCACGCTGACAGACATTTCTGCAATGAACTGGTCGCATCCCTCCTTAGTCACCTGTTTGCAGTATCGCAGGTCGATGTGACATATGCTCCCGCAGCGCTTGAAATAGGTCAGCGACTGGTCTGTGACCCTGTTACAGACTGCAGGGAGAAACGGGGTTAGGAGAAAAAAAGAACAAATGATGCGTAACAGGTGACCTGTTCTGACATAAGCTATGACACACATGGATTAATCAACCCTTTGAAAGATTCTAGGACGTGGAATCAATAGGCCTCCTTATGGTGAGCAGTTTCGGGATAAATGTGGACACATGAAGCCAGAATGCATTTTGCCTTTCAGCTCTTTCCATTACAGCCCTTTTATTTGCTGCTTTTTACATTTAATGGTATTCCAGAGAGACAACAATAATAAGATATAAGTATTTTTTTGCATTTGTGCACTTTGCAAAAATGCCATGAAATTCTATAAAAATTGATTTAACAATTTGTATATAATATCATGCCTCTGAACAAGAAGTAGCACCACTTCTCTGAAACCTCTCTAACATGGTTTCAACAGAAACTGAACATTAAAGGAGCACCTCAGCCCCCAAATGATCATTTATATATTAATTACTCATTCCATGTCAGATTTGGTGAAGTATTACTTTAAAACCCTCATGAAGGTCAGATTTATTGCAAGATTGTTTTATCAGACTACATTAGTTTTACTAAGGTGTGCAAAATGAACTGTAGCGATTTTAGATGTATTTCTTACAGTGCCTTCTAGACAAACTTTGGTTTCAGGAGGTGTTTTTATATCATTTTCTGTAGGTAACTTCTTTAACATTTGACAATGACATAACTCTGACTCAAAGGTGACGAAATATTCACTGTGCTGCACTTCACTTCTGTGACACATTCAGGTCTAAGTGTTGATTTTCAGCTAGTGATGGCTGAAAAAACAGTCACGTCTGGAAGGTAGAAGATGACTGTAAAAGCTAAGCATGTACTCTGCAGTTTATACCACTAAAGAATCTATGGAACTGATATATAAATTCACTCAAAGTATAATCCACTGTGGATTGATGCGACAACTCAATACATCCACTAAGTTCTGGATTTGACCATTAGGGGGAGCAAGTCAAATGCAGGCGGACTTACAGCCAACAACAGCAGGCTCCTACCTGACAGGTTGATGTCAGTGAGCGAGTCTCGTGTGGTCGTCCCTGCAGCGGTCAGGATGTTGACGGACTGGTCAGTGACGTGGTTGCAGTAGCTGAGGTCCAGCTTGGACAGCGAGGGCATGTAACGGATGATAAGGCGCAGAGACGTGTCTGTGATGTCCAAGCCTGCCAGACGCAGATCCTCTACATTACGCAATTTACTCCTGTTGTCCAACTGACCTGTAAAGTTTGGGGTTTTTTTTGGAAAAAGAGGGAAGTGCAAAGGAAAATTATACATATTTCTGACCATATGGATTAACCCTGTGCAAGAAAGCTGATGTGTGAGACAAAATCATGGTTAAGTTGCTATTATGTAGCTGGTTCCATCCAACAAGTGTTACCCGTGTATCTGATGTAGCTTCATCCTCAGTGTCATAGACCTCCACTGATTTTCAAAAACTACAAATAACACATCAAGTACTTTTGCACTGGGTGACACATTCCTTCATTACACAAAAACTGGGCACTGTAGTTTGAGTTAATCCTTACTCCTTATTAATCTGCAGCTGAAAATAGTCCTAAACAAATGCACCATTTACTCCTACATGAGTAACCTTTGCTTAAAACTACAGTACCAAGCTGTTTTGCAATATAATTTTCATATAAGTAACGTAACAAGTACAATATTCACTCCTCTCATCAGTTTCCTATTACTCCACAATGTTGCTCAATGTTCAGCAGCTCGTTCGCTAGAAGGAAATGTTTGCATTGTACGTTTCTGCAAACCACGAAAAAGTTACATTTTTCCATTTCGTAGGAATCATATCATTTCTAAAGTGAGGCAGTATATGAGCTGACTTTGTCATCAGGATAAGCAGGGGACGGTGGATGGTGTGACACCTAGCCGAGATTCCAACAAACAACAAAACCAGCTATTTTTAGAAAATCACAGCTGCATTTTCAGATGCTTTATAGCCACCAAATGTGGGTGTTTTTTTTTAATGACCCGTCACTGTGACTCCAGCGGGGATAGTGTCCCGAAAATGGAAACAGTGCTGTATTTCCAGCTGAGATTGTTAAAATCCATGTTATGATGGCTTTGTAGCTGAGAGCCATCTTCTCTGTCCATTTTGCCCACAAATGAATGAGTAAATTTATCTGTGAGTGCCAGTATTTTGTTTGTTTTTAGATACACACCACAACTGTGCACCATTAGCTTTATAAATGTTTTTGGAGTTGTGCACACTGCTATTTTTCACTAGCCAGAACTGTTCTCCCAAAATGCGGTATCTGAAGCCAAAACCTGATCTTTTCCTGACCATACCCAAGTTTCAAAGTATCCGCTACACACTAACATAAATGTGATTTATCCACGGACTACAGAAACATTTCATGCCAACGTTTGTTCTGGTGACTGGGTTGCAGCCCATTCAGCCACTAAAGCGTCAGACTGTTTAGACAGTATGTGTGAGAATGGCAGGTTGGTACCTGGCCTGTTATCTGTGGGAGGTGACAGCAGGTCCCTCATCTGAGCATCTTTCAGTCCTTCGACCCACTGAACATCCAGAGTACGCAGAAGAGGACAACTGGAGGTGCAAAGAGCAGAGACCGCCACCCAGGAGCATCCTGACAACAGCAGCACCCGCAGACCTACAGGGACACCGATGACATACAAAACACCACGTTAAACGCTTTTTACCTTACACTCACACCGATCTTCTGAAAATTTTATAAAATCTGTTCTATGTGGCCACAAGCAGTATCACAGCAAGCTAAATAAACTGCACACTCACATTGACTCTGTTGAAGAAATATGACCTATTTTTTCAGTTTTTCCATCTCCAGAGTTTTAGTTAATCTGAGATTTAAAAAAACAACCAAAATTCATATCTAATTAGTCGAGTAATCCAGCAAAGAAATTTAGAAGTAACAAAGAAAAGCATCTGAAGTAAACCATCTATATTCAGGAGCCTCTGGGGATACAATTATCCATATGGAGGAGCCATATGGGGTTTGTAATTTATTAAAAGCTGCACATGCTAAGTAAACACTTTTTTAATCAAAAACTGAGACAGTAGTTTTACTGCTCTCAGTAAATTAAGTTTACAGTCTTCATCAAGGCTAATGTAGAAAAAGACATTTACTTAAAGTTTAGATAACTTTAATGTTAGTATTGTATGGTCAAGGTGGGTGATCATGTCCTCAGATCTCTACAATTAACAGGTTTAAACTACTGGAGGTAACAGCCAAACATTTGAAAATAATCCAGCAAGAAGATCACTGAAATTTTAACTTACCCTTTATATACACTTCAAAAGGTCATCAGACCCTACACATCTATAATGCGCCACTTTCTTTTTTTTGTCACCCATCTGCTTTGTGTGATTTTTACAGCGTTCCCACACATAACAAAACTTCTCTATGACTTTTCAAGGACCCAAAATATTTTAAAAAATTATAAAATATTGCCCTTAACATGAGATTCAAACTCTATTCAGTCATAATTTCAGCATCCCACATGATGTCAGGCCATAAAGAATTTATGAATCCAACAATATAAGCCAATAGAGCTTAAAAAATGGACATGTCTAGTGGGCATTCATGAAGGGAGGGACAGGTTGCAGGGACAAAATAAAGAAACGTACAATAAATTAATAAAAACAGAACCAAAACACTGTAACATGTCGTTGCATATTAGAGCATCATCAACGTCATCAGCTACAAGAAATAAATTCATTGTTATGTAACATTAATGTAATTTAATTCATTACACACATTTCCATGATTTTTTCCAAAACTTTCAATGATTTTCACTATCTCCATGACTTTTCCAGGCCTCATCTCTCTCTGCAAATGTTCTTTATCTCATCTATTGCCTTTTAATAAAAACACAGACAGCGTGCAGAGCTTTGCCGGTTGGTTGTGTTTACCTGGCAGTCTGTTGATGAGCCAGCTGAGTTGTTTCTTGGAGATGTTGGTCCAGCTGAGGTCCAGAGCCACCGGCTGTCTCCGGATGATGCCGCTCAGCATGAGAGGTGTGATGGACTTGCAGCGGTTCAGATTGATGTGCTTCCAAAGCCTCTTGTCGCAGCACCTGGTGAGACGCGCAGCAGATATTTTACAGACGGCCGCTGTATGATGAAGTGAGGAAGACATGCTTTCAGCTGCACAGTACATCTCGTACTCACCATCTGTTCCAGGTCCTGCACACACGCATGCACACACAAAGATCTCTGTGTGTCAAGTGACTGAACACTGTCATCCACATCTCTCTTCGCATCACGTGCGCTTCGCCGTCGTTCAGCGGGAGTCTGTCCGGCGGGGGGCTGATTGGAGGGGGCCGGATCACGTGGCGCTCCATTTGGATGCATTTTGGGGGTGACCTGCAGGGGAGCGGGCGAGGGCATATTGGTGTGATCTGGGTGCTTCTGTTCCAGCCGAGTGGCGAGTAACCACGTGGCGTCTCGTTCACCTCGCGCCCCCTGTGTCGCAGCCAGTCGCCAAGGTCGCTGCTGCCATTATTAAGAGGCCATCTTGGCTTTTGGTCATCTACTTCGTTCTCAGACTCGGCTTTTACAGGCCTGTGGTTCTGATTGGCGAGGCTGTCCTCTGTTTTTAGTGGGCGTCTGTTTTGATTAGCCAAACTTTCTTCCACTTTTAGAACTCTGCGGCTCTGATTAGTGGACGAGTCCTCTGTTTTTAGTGGTTTACGGTTGTGATTGGTCACAGAGTCCTCATTTTTTAGCAGTCGTCGATTGTGATTGGCCTGACCGTCCTCCGTCTTCAATGAGCCGTGGTTTGGGTTGGACAAACAGTCTTCAGTCTTAGGCATCTCCTGGTTGAACTCTTTGCTCAGCTCTTTATTGGGGAGACGTCGACGCTGATGGCGGGCCTTGTGATGGACAGTGCTCCTCTCCTGAGCTTCTCCTGATTCACTGCTCGGTCCAGCTCTGGGAGAGTTAGAGGACTGTTCACTTTCTCTAGCGGCGGATGTTCTTAGCAGTGGACTTAACAGGACTTTGGTTTTGTCCTCCGCACTGCTGTCCCTCTCTTTTCTCACTGTCTCCTCTTCCTCTCCTTCCTCGTCTTCCTCTTGGTCTTCGTCATCATACTCATTTTTCCCTTTTAGATGAATCCTATCCAAGGAAAACCCATCTTCTTCATGATCCTCCTGGTCATCCTCTTCATCACCGTGATCATTCTCTGTCTTGATGTGTCGCAGCAGCTTTGCCGTCAAAGGATCATCCAGTTTTGAAAGCTTCTTCTAAGAAATAATAGAAGACAAATAAAGTACTTGTCAGTTTAAAAGTGTGAATTTGAGGATATTCTATTAAGTTTTTACAGATTTGATTTATTATATATTGTATTTTCAGGGGAGTTAAAGGAGTTCCAAAGTGCTTTATGAAACATATCGTAATCCAATTTAACTTTAAATTTAAATTGAAAACACACCCAACAAAAATAAACAAATGGATCTTAGACTATTCTACCGTGTGTTGGTACATTTTCATAACGTTAAATTCTTCTGTTCTCGTATCTTCTACATATATTCACAATAAAATGCACGTTGTAACAATATTGCCCTTCCTTTGCAAATTACACACAGTGTGACACAGTGCAACAGAGCCTGATAAAAAAAGTGATCCACTTGCCATTGAATTGAAGATGCTCAAATGTCAATTTTTCCTTACCGCTTAAAAGCCATATTTGGTAACTTTTATAAAAAATAACTTTTTGTCATGTTTGCTGTAACTGTTGCTACATTGACACAGTATTGTGTAAGACAGATGATCTGTGGCAAAAAAACATATTCCTCTGCCTACTCTGATACTTTGTAGTACTTCTACCGGCCTTACCGCACAAAAACGAAAACTACTAATCAGAGCCGAGGAGTCTCTAACACAGCTGTCAATCATGTCAGTCACAGCTCGTGAACTGAGGTCAAACTGTCAAACTAAGCAACTTTCTCAATGAGAAAGTTTAGCTCTGGCCTGTGGGCGGTGCTTGATTGTCAGTCAGCTGTTTTCAACGTGGCAGCCAGGTCACAAACTTTCTCATTTTACAGCTTAACAGTACACTAAAATATGTTTTCTAAAACAACTGGGGTGAGAAACAAGCAGTGCAGTAACAGAATCTTGATTTATATTTGCTGAGCACTGCCCAGATTAGCAGTTTGACTGCAGTTCATAAGCGGTGATTGACATGATTGACAGCTGCGTTGGAGACTCCTCGGCTCTGACTGATTGTTTTAGGTGCGCTTCCAACAAATGTCATTAGAAGCTGTAGGAGGGAGGGAGGGACGTGACTTTTTTGCACAGACTTCACAGACGTCTGTCTCATGTACTTTCAGAGTACGGTGACAGTTTCAGTTCATATAATAAAAAGTTATTTTCATAAAGTTACCAACTGTAGCTTAAATTAAATTTTAAAGTCACAATATTTAAAAAAATATATAAATAAATAAAATTGAAATTATTTTATCAACTTCTGTTTCCAAGGTAATGATTAAACTTTGGAAGCCCTAAAAAGCTAAAAAAAAAAACATGGAAATTTAAGTTCATATGTTACCATTTCGAAATTACATATAAGAGATATACAACATTATTTATGCCATTGATGAATGCCCTTTTTCAGTATAGCTGATAAGATTATAAACATGTAAGACTCTTACCTTCTTTTTCACAATGACAGGCTCATCATTGGTGTCAAAAAGTTTCCTCTTTTTCCTTAGTGGGTTGTCCTCAAGCCTCATTCGGGGCGTGCCATCCAGAGACAACAAGGGGGGACGTTTCTTTGGAGGCTCTTCCTCTTTCCTCTTCGGGATCTCTTCTCGCTCTGCCTTTCTCTTCACAGCAGTTGTGGTAGTCAAAGCAGTAACGGTTGCTGTAGCCACCAGCGGAGGGTCGGGCTCCTCTTTTGAATCTCGGTTTAACCGTGGCTCTTTCAGCAGCGAGCCAGGAAGGTTTGATGCATACTTGAATCCTGGCCCCCTTTTTTGCTTTGAGGCCAAAAGGTTAGAAAACAGAGCACAACTTTATTTTTCTGAGACTGAGTCAACTGTTTAATCGGTTCATGATTCAGATACATACAGATACTTACTTTCCCTGTTTTCCCAGCATGGTTACACTTTGGGCATTCCCAGCAGTTTGGCAACTCATCATTGACGACTCCGTTTGAATCTTTTACCTGAACAAAAGACAGACAGATTTAGTGGTTTTTGTGCCTGTCTATCAGGCGTAGATGGGACACATTCTGCCCCAAACACACTGCATTCTTATTAAACACAAACAATAAACAATTTGTTATTAATGAACATGACATCTGATTTCTGTAACACAA
The DNA here is from genome assembly GCF_026936395.1 of Plectropomus leopardus. Taxonomy (NCBI): domain Eukaryota; kingdom Metazoa; phylum Chordata; class Actinopteri; order Perciformes; family Serranidae; genus Plectropomus; species Plectropomus leopardus. Next base: position 15,688,047 of record NC_142195.1, on the reverse strand, counting down.
AAAAGCAGCAGATTTGACTCATTTACCTTAAGACAGTTAGGATGGACAATCTCATTGCAGATGGAGCACTCCATGAGCATAAGGTTAAACTTCTCCTCCTCGTCCTCCACTGTGTCCTCTTTCCCTGCCTCTCCACAGACGAGACACACTGCTGTGTGGGGCAGGACAGGCTGAGGAAAAAAAGACAAGACCGTTAAGATAAGGCTGCTGTATCAAATCAATATCCTCTTTTCGTGTGACTCCTCTCAGTCGACAAACTAGATAACCCACTTTCTCACAATTCTGTCATTCACAATGTTTCCATTCATTTAAAATTCAACCACAACACTGTGCTCAAGTAAGTTAGCTATCTGTAATGTTTGTGTAACTGCTACCTGTGGATTAAACAGTGTATTCAGTGAGTTTATACAGTAGGGTAAGGATGCTTTCACACCTGTAGCTAAGTTCATTTGGTCTGGACCAAAAGGACAAAAAAAAGGTTTAGTATAACCTAAAGTTATGACAGACCCAAGAGAGGAAATTTACACTTTAACACCTTGATTGACATTAGTTTTTATGTGCTTAATTCTCGTAATTACTTCAAATTATGTTGCAGAAAAAAAGAAAAAAAAAATCATTTAACACTTCCTTAAGGTACTTTTATTTTTCCTTTTTCTGTTTTTGAAAGAAGTCAAGTCAAGTCACATTTCTCAGGTTTCAAAGGGTTTCAATTTGTTTATTTATGTTCTTTGAAGTCACAAACAGCTCACAAAGAAATGATTCATTATGAGCATTATTAGTATTATTAGACTACAAATGGAGCACATATTATGAATAATGACTATAACAGCTGGAGAAAGGAGGAAAAGGAGGCGTCCTGTACAGTAATGATTCAGGGTTCATTACTGTGGGATCACTGTCAAACACTTTTAATGAACTGACAAAGAAGACTGACTCAGACTTAAGCACAGCAGTTTTAACAGCTTTTGACCTATTGGTTGCATATATAGGTTATATAACATGGCGGACATAAGATTGTGGACAGATTTCATGATCAGCATTTGGATATATTAGTCGCTTAGCCTGTCAAATCAAACTAAAATCATATATCTGCTATAATACTGTTGTTGGTTTGTTGGCTTTCACACCACAAAGGAACCATACCAGAATCTGCTGGGAAGTGAGCTGAGACCCGCCATTTTTTGGTTGTTTCAGCTGTTTGGTCGGCACCAGGGTTTGATTATCACTTTTCACTGAAGCCCAAACAAACCTGACTATCGGACAAAAAGAGATTAATTAAAACAGACCAAAAAGCTCAGGTTTGAAAGCACCGCAAGATATATAATTTGTTTTTACTTTTCTTTTCTTTTTTTTTTTTTTTTTGCTTAAATCATTATTGCTTATTCAAACATCACTGAAAGCCATGTATTTCATAGTCTGGCACCATCATATATATTGGTCATTTTATTTGATTTACATTTGATTACATTTAGTGAATTGAATGTGTCAGGAACTTAACATATTTTTGTTATAGTTATTTATATTAGTAATATTTCTATTACTATCAAATACATATACTTTCATACAGTATATATATGACTATTAGATTTAGTCATATTCTATTTTAATGATTGTTTTTGCTGTGCTTGATGGTCGCCCACCTAGAACATGGTTTTGTTTTGTGATTTAGCAAACAATCTAGATGCGTTAACAACAACAAACGGGATAATGTGGCACATCACACCATATACTCAGCTCTGAGTACTCCTTTGAAGCAGTATTAGCGCAAGTGAACATCAAGAGTGGGTTAAGCATATTGGCATATCTTAAAAGTGGGACACAGTTTCTAAAGAGCTTAAGACCACAAGTGTGGGATATTTGGGACAGAAGCCAAGTCTCTCTCGCTCTCTTGTTTATCGTGGGTAATCATCAAACTGATTCTTTCTAGTTTTATACAGTACAGTGTGTTACAGAAACAATCAAACCCAGTCTCTTTATGACTCTGTCCATGGTGCTGAAACATTTAAACACAGTCTCTGTCCTGCTGAGGTCAGTCGTTTTTACTCATGGTGACGACAAGACTCAATGATATCACTGGGATATTATTGAAGTTTTGTGTCGATTGAAGAAACAAGATATGATAATCAGTGAGCTTAAGAGGTGCTAGTAGACTGATTTTTTTTTTTCTTTTACTTGATTTGTCATACAAGCGTGAAAATGGTTTTGATCGTCTCATCTAACTCTCTGCAAGACAGCAAATAGGAACAGTCCCCCAAAATGTCAAACTGTTTCTTTAACATCATGTGTATATCAAAAGAAAAATCACATGAAGAGCAACAACTTACAGCAATGCACTGCCTCATGATGCAGGACTGTTTCATTCGGCCCGGCCCACCAAACTTCTTCATGTCTTTACAAAAGTGGCACTCTCCGCACTCCGTCCGCAGGCATGCCTCGCACTTCCGACAGCGCGTCCTTCTCCTCCTGGCACCAGATGTTCCCCGACTGGCTGACAGCTTGACTGCTGATGCAGGCGATGCTGCCATCTTAGGTTTCGGCCGGTTGGGGGGCCGGGGCTGAGAGGATAAAGAGGATACAGTGTCAAGTACCTGAAATGACAGATGAATTTGTTTGTTCATAAAAGGATGCATGTATTACTTTTTTTAATATTTAGCAACATTATGCGGCTACATACAAGGTATGCTCCTAAAAAATAGTTAAGTAATCGAAGTGGACAAAAAGTATGTGCATTTACATAATAATAATGTGAAGCAAATGTGTGGTGTGTACTGCTTGAAAGGCAGCAAGCTTGCCTTATTATCTTTCATGACTTGTAAGCCTGTAGATGCTTTACAGTCAACAAACGATAGTTTATTATTAATTTGACAATTCAGCATTTTCAGATTTAAAGAGACAGTTCATCAGACCGTGAGAGAAACTTTAGACATCCACCAATTATTTATATTTTATGCTCCAGGTCAAATTTGGACTGTTTTTTTCTTCGTCTCAAGTCAGACCTTTAGAGATTCAAGTCTCAGGTATTTATGACATTTTTTATGATATTTTTTGATTTTGGGGTGAACTATCCCTTTAAGTAAAGACCGATAGTAAGCTCTGAAGAGCACCTCAATCTACTGTTCTGAATTGCGATGCATTTCATTTAATGATGGTTCTATGGCTCAATAATAAGCACTTACAATCATGTTATGTAATAAGGAAACACTCAAAATATTCTATTAAATTCAACAGGGGTCAGTGTTATGGCGGATGTAGGTGGTGCTACACAATCTGTTGTTTGCTCTTTGTAACACCAGAGTCCAAATATCCAAACACATACACGTGCAAAAAAACAGAAGAAAAAAAAACACCCTATCTAAATGTGCATTCATACACAAGATAAATATCCAGAGACACAAATCTGATCACGCTGTGTATAAACACACGATTTCATGGCTGTTAAAGCACAGGATCCAGGAGAAAACAAACACATCAAGAATGTCCCTGGAGGCATCCTCCAAATTTAGCACTTCACTCGCTTGCATGTTTCTACTTCAAAGAGAAACTGCACTTATGGTTACATTTCACACATGGATCACTAGGAGCCATTATTCTGTGTTAGGGGGCGCGCAGACTGATTTATAACAGTACACATTAAATGTGCTCTATTTAATAGAACTGGGTAATGGAGATGAGGTGCCTTTGATCTCCATAACTATTGTTCTGGCGTTTTTTATGTATTCTGCTCCTTCTCAGGCTCGGAGCCCAACCACAACAATGTATTCTTCACACGAAAACCACATGTCAAAAACACTGCCGACCGTGCCACGTGAGAAAATATGTGGCGATGTGTGAGATGAAATAAACAGGGAGAAGGAGTGCGAGAGACTGCAGCTCTTGGAAATGAAGATCCGATTTCTTTAGTTACATCGGCAGTGCAGATTTTCCTAGCGTCAGCATAGCAACAGCCACGTCCCATTCCCTAACAGAACAGTCTATGACACACAGACTTGTAACCAATAAGAACTGTAATGAGACTCTCTAACAGAAAAAGAAAGCAGGCTCAATCTTAGGCATATTACAATACTTTATTCTAACAATAGCCATGAAATTGACTGACACAGGCAGTCAGATATGTGGTTACCAGACAGGATTAGAGTGAGATATTGGGGGTTGGGGGCGCAGGCTGCACCGGACTGTTCTGGGGGTATTGGTGGGGATTACAGACTGCTTCGGAGGGACACTGGAAAAGGACCAAATATCCCAGAAGAAGACACAGGGCTGTAATTTTGCCAGTTCCTAAAAACATGACACAACAGATCAGAGCTATGGTCCATCTGCTAATGCAAGATCACACTAAATAACAGGTAGCGAGACACTGTAACATCTGTTTATACCTGTAACTTAAACTGCAGGTGTAAGATACTTCAGAAAGCTGTCCATATTGTCCCCTAAATCCCCTCAAACCTCCCTCCCCCCTGCCTTTCAGTCTGTTGAGTGAGTGATCTCTAAAGCAGATATCCCTCTGACGCTCAGAATTAAATGACAGGAGTGGTTGTCAACAACACTGCCAAAGAAATAACCAGTCTCTCTGCCTTAGTAACTACTCTCCGTCACACATTTAAGTGTTTTTAATTTAGAATTAGTAGCTGTAGTTTACACACTGTTCAGAGCAGAGACATGTGTCCTCAGTGCAGGGACAGCCTCAGTAACCAACTTAGTAATTTCTTGGCTCTTCAGAGCTCATTCAGTTGGGAAACATTATGAGAAACAGACTTTAATGTTCATCGACACAGCCTCGGAGCCTCTTGAGCTACTGTGGAGAACAGTGGAAATCAATTACTGTGGATGTGCTTAACATCACCTTAAACACAGATTGAAGACAACACATACTGAGCACAGATTGCCAAAACAACAGGTCATGTTTTTTTAATCAAAAGCAGAACAAACTCAAAGTCAGACACACAGAGAACTGTAGTGTCTAAAGCCAAAAGACACTATTAAACGCTGTCCCATTTTTATGACGTAGCTGCTCGATTTATTGGGATGAAATTTCATGATTTCTTCCCCTCTAGAATACATGTGGAAACAATTATCTTGACAAAAAAATGGGTTCACAAGTTCTTGGAAGGATTAGTTTCCTGTTAAGCTTCAGAGGTGGCATATGCTGTGAAGCTGATGCTGTATTTGAGGGGAAAAAACACACACAAAAACATGTGATTGCTGTTGTACATGGTATAGCCCAGATTTAAGGAAAGCAGAACAAGTGTTACACACCAACTTTTAATAAAACCTCTAGCGTGTATAGTGAATCGGAAGCTGAGTGCTGCTGAGCAACAAAAAACAATATCAATCAGTAAAACAACTCTTTACAGAGTATGCAGAACAGGCTTTGGATATATATATATTGTGCAAGCAGTTAATAAATTAACTGTAAAGTTGTTCAAACTGGTGCTACATGCTGAACTGTTTGGGCTACACTGTGGACAACCTGCATGCACTTAAACATATATTGCATACTTTGTTGACAATCAATAGCTGTGACAGCAAAAACAGGTGCATAACACAACTTGAACAAACAGAACTGAACATTTGTTTTGGTATTTGTCAAAAGAGGAAATCAGACTCTGCAGTCAATGTTTTTCAAATCCAAATGCAGCCACAGAATGACTGTAAGGGGGTGTGGTTCAGAGTTAAGAGATATTCAAATTAACAAAACACATTTCTTGCTGTGCAAGCAAGTCTCATATTAAATCTCACAGCCATGTACCCAGAATAAAATCCAATATTCCTTCTGTAATGACTGCCTTCTTATTAACACATAACCTTTGTTGTGATCACACATATTCGAATGTGCGTATCTGGTGCTTTTACAATCAAACCATGAAAGATTAATCTTCTGCATCTACATGAATTTCCATTCCTCTGCTCCTCTGCTTTGAAACCACCAATAGCAGCCCTGAGGCTCTGAGCTATATAAACACAGCCTTCTCCTACTGCTGCTTTTACCTTACACATGCACACACACACACACACACACACACACACACACAAATACAAACAGATAACCTATATAAAAAAAACAAGGGGCAAAAATCAAAGCCCAGGCACAGAGGTTAGATCAAATCAATGCATTTCTCTCCAGGTAGCTCCATTTCCTCGCTGCCCTGTGATGCTGCACACTGCTCTGTCTGGCACAAGCATTCCTCTGGTGGCCTCACTACGTCTGCCTGCAGGGGTTCGGTGTGCTAACCTGCTCAGAGTCTGAGTCGTAGTCCTCATCATCAGCGCTCAGCGACATGGCCATGGCTGTTTTTTTCACGCAGCGTCCAGCTCACAGAGAACTGACATGGCTGCAGTCTCCTCCTCCTTCTACTCCTGCTACTGCTGTCTGGCCTACAGCCCTCCCTCCTACTCTAAAGCTCCACAATACCACAAGCAGATGTAGGAAACACAGAGAGCCTGCCTCATTAATATGGATCCACTCCCTGGAAAACGGGAGGGGTGTTTGGGAGCGCAGGGCCAATGGGAGGCAGCTGTGCATCAGAATATGTACCGGGGGGTGTCTGCTTCTGACCAATGACGAGAGGAAATGCAGAGAAGATGTGGACATATTCATGATGGGTATCACAGGGAGAGGAGAGCAGGCTCTGCACAGCCAATAGAGCCAGATGGCATCTCATTACAAAAGGCAAACACAAAGAGGCCCCACCACCAGCAGCTGGCCTTTGGAGGGATGGGTGGGGGTGAACCGGAGGGTCCATGAGACCAATAGAGATCACCTCCATACATTCATGTACAGCACATCCCATCCTACCACCTCCTGTTGAGGCTTCTCCGCCTCTTACACACTTCATTCATCAGTTTGAACAATTAACTATTAACAGGAAATCAAACATACAAACATTTACAAATTAAAATGTATATTTTTGTTAACTTAGGTTAAAATGCCTGAGCACATGCTGTATATGGCACCACTATTATATCATAATGCAATGCAGGTCAGAGAGAGCATTGAAATTAAACACTACATCCGTGTATTGTACATGAACAACTGTTTTGACCTTTTTAATACTATGAAGAGGTTGTTTTTCTTTTTAAGTTTAACTAATGAATGTAAAAGCCTTGATTCTGACCCTCGTACAGCCTCCTGCTCACCTCAAGACACCAGGATTAATTATATTAAGGCACCTCTACCCTGTAAGTGTTTACAGCAATTTAAAGTTCACAATATTTCAATTTCACATGGACTTTGTCTAAGGAGGTAATTTGTGCAGCATACTGAAGCCCAAAAGGCACTTGCATAAGTAGTGCTTGAGTAATGAGCATCTGCACTGGCTGAAAAATGTGATTTAAATTTTCCTTTATAAGTTCTAAGTATGTCTGAAGTAAGCTTGAAACAATGAGTTGTGCATCTGGTCTGAAAAATGAAAGAGAATAATGAACAGTTCAATTGAAAGCTTGTTTTCTGATCCAGAGCAAATACTACAGTATGTTAATGACAGCAAAATACAGCATATGGAGGTATGTGTGTGACAGACAGCAAAAATAAATAAAAAAAACAAATTATTTACTTCATTAGACAGTACTGCAGCCTGTTTAGGGAAAATTCTGACAAGTGAGTACATCTACTGCACTACTAAGTGTTGAAGTAAGAGAGAGAAGAGAGAATAAGGGATAATGTCAAGCATGGAAGTGTGAACAAAAGAATTCAGAGCTGATTATTTCTAAGATTTTTTGCATGACAATCAAAAATTGAAACTACAGATTAATGAGAAATGAACAGGGTCAACCTGGCAGTGCTTTAAATAAACTCTGCCCTTTTCCTTAGTAATTCATCACTACACAACTAAAGTAGCACCATTCTACTACTAATAACAGTTCTAAACCAAATTAAATCAAATGATACTAAAAACCAAACCTTCTTTGAAAACACGTCAGATTTATCAAATGCAACATTCTATTTACAGTTTTTATCTTTAACTGTGACATTAACGTACTGTTTCATACCATTACTTGTTTTCCAGAGTCATCAGTGGGATGTGGCTGTACTGTCATCACTCACTCATTGTAACTCATTAAAGGCATATATTGCGCTCCAAAGTGGGTTTGGGCATTATTTCAGTATTACAGTATACCCGGGTATTTAGAAATCTTGATGGTATGATTTTGAACAATAACATATTTACACATCCAACTCTGTGAATTAAGTTTATGTCAACCGACCCAGAGTTGGTGATTGTTGGACCAGTGGGCTGACTACCTAGATGAATTACAAGACTAACAAATAAAGTTTTTGTGAGTTTTATTTTGTTTCTGTTGAGTTTTTTAGTGAGTGTATTTTACAATGAGTTAGTAAGACAATTAAGCCAAAAATAGTTTTAGATTAATGATTGAGAGAAATTTCAATACAGGAGGTGTACGGTCGTATTTCTCTGTTTAATAAAGGAAGAGTTTGTAATGTCTATTTGTTAGACCGAAAAAGCTAAGAGGGCTTGCAGAACGTGGCAAATTCACTGGTTGATATTGTAATAGATACCACCCAAGCATACGCCATATAAATCAATGAAAGTAAAAATGTTGTCGACAATGCAAAGAAAATTTCACAAAATTAACCTTTTAAGTGAAACGTTTCAAAATGTTATTGCAAAACATTGTCAAGTGACAAATGCATCAAAACTCACTTTATAAAATTGTGTTTTTTTTCTGTTGTATTGAGTCATGATCAACCCAAATTTAAGTACATACCAAGCACCATCAACTTAATTTAAAAGCCAAAAAATTAAAAAAAAAAAGCACACCATTTCGGGCAAAAGCATTAGAAAAGTCTCAGAGTGCAGCCGACATATTCTTACCTTTATAGTTTTCTTGGGCCAGTGCACCACAGGAACTCCAGTGATCGCTAATTTGGGGTCATCATCGGCATGTTCTTTTAAGACAACCTAGACAGCCACGGAGAACAAACAAAAGTCAAGAGAACTCTGATGTGAATGTTGGTGTTCTATGATGATCTCTATGATCATCTTTTCGTCCTCACCTTCATGTCGTCCAGCAGTGCTTGTGGGTTCTCGATCCCCTCCGGAACACATTTCTTATTTTCAGGGAGCGACTCCAGCTTCTCAACCAGCGTCCTGAGTCCGCTCAGTTCAAACTCTGTCAAATGAGTCCATTTATTCTGAGACTCCGAGGCTGGAGAGTCAGAGGGAGTTTGGGGGAACTCTACAGAGATGGAGCCGGGATTACAGCTGTCCTCTGAGTCAACAGATAAAACAGCTTTGAGGTGTTGGCCCCTCCGGTTATCAGGAGAGCAGGGGCCATCTGGGGCACTTCTCTCTGGTTTTTCACCCTGGCCTTCCCTGACGTGAGTCTCACAGGAATCCTCGTTCATGTCCTGGCTCCTGGAGTCAGAGGAGGGGCTCCCTGTGTTTGCCTTTGTCTCATAGTCTGAAGGGACAAAAGAGCAAAAGAAATCAAATAACTTACACGTATCCACGGTATATTTTTCTTTGTATCGGAAGGATGCTATGAACCGCAGAGATAATATAACTAGAAGAGCAAAGAGTCACTTGTGTGATCAAGCATGGCATTGAAACAGCATGAAATGTTTGATTGTAAATGCAGCAGGTAATCCATAATGCCCCCTCTTGTGTTTGTCCAATAATGAGCAGCTGCATTTCTCAATTTCACTCACCCGTTAGTACAGCCTCTTTGCGGATCTCCTGAGAGTAATAGGAGCGTTTGGTGAGGCAGTGCAGGTATCTCTCCAGGACATACCAGCATATCTCATAGTAGAAGGGGAAACGAAACTTGGAATTAACCTGAAAATAAGAACACAGACAGGTCATATTCAATACTTTTTCCCACAAAATTTGGCCTAAGAGTTTTGTGTTATGAACTTTTATGTACCACCAAGTAAACTGTAGTAACTTCTTAACAATATATTTTCTTCTTAAGAAAAATCAAGGTGTCTGCAGGTATCAGACACTTCAATAGAATTGTTTTTAAGACCTTTTCAAGATAATTTTAACCAAATTTAAGACTAAGAATTTGGGGCAAATCATTTTTTCTTATTCAGACATTGGTAGTGTATATATTTATGTAGGAATATTGTTATCAGAGTGAGTACGATAATCTACATTTTGCCAACAGGTAAGTGTAAGTTTAAAGTAAAAGACAATATTAGGCTGAGTGAAAGGTTTAAAAATGTGTAACATTAGAAATGTGGACTTTCATGCAGAAGAACTTGACTCATTTTTTTAAGAAGAAATTAAAAGATGGATATATGAAATTGGATATCATGTTTGTGGCAATTAAGACCTCACAAATTTACATGTCAGACTATTGAATGAATTTTAAGGCCTAATATTTATATAAAATTGAATTTATGACTTTTTAAGGAACACCCTGAAAACAAATCTAGAATCAACACATAAAGTGATATTACATTTGTCAAAATTAAGGTATCAGTAAAATATATATTTTATTCCATTTCAGAAATATATTTACAATAAAACACATTTTCACATTAAAAAATGTATCTTTTTTTAGATGCATAACATTAAGTGTCTTTACATAACATTCTGAAGCTTCTAACATCTTACAACACACACACCTTCCTGACTTTTCACATGTATTTTTTGTCATTTTGTCGCTGCCAAAAATTTTGCCCTTTGACTCTTTTCTCTTATTTCTCTCTCAATCTCAGCCCAATAGATTCCTCCTCCACCCCATCTCTCATTCTGCTGTCTCTACAGGTGAACTCCTCACCTTCCCCTGGTTCTCGAGAGATTGATTTATCCAAGGTAGAGTTTGCTGTATTGCGGCGCAGGCCACAGCTCTGACACACAACGGAGAATGCAGCAAGCTTCCTACCTTAGTCCTGTTCTCTATCTCATGGATGGTAAGCTGCATAGGAATATTGAAGCTGTGCAGAATATTGCCTCCGAACACCAGCGTGTCCTCTGGAGTGTAGACAGCATGAATCCATCCTTAATTAAAAAAGACATATATAGAGATATGAGGAACATAGAGAATGTATGCAGTTGACACAGCTGAATATACATTATAATAGTCAGGTAAAGCTTGGCATTACTGTTCATTGAAGTGGGAGCTAATCTTTTCCTGCTGACTACTTTGAAAGAACCATGCCAACACACCAGATGGGATGAAGAAGGTGTATCCTTGCTTAAGCTCCACTCTCTGGCATCCATCAGCTCGGTCTCCCAGGAAGATATCGCTCTGCTTGCCCGACAGGACCCAGTCCTCATAAAGGGCAAGGTTATGAGGGGTTGGAGGCACGAGCCAAAACACCTGAGGAGAAGCAGAGATGTTTTATTTAGAGGTTATACTGTACACCCGTGGCCAGCTCAGGTGAAATATCAACTCTGAAACTATGAGCAAAACTGAATTTTTCTGGAAATATTACAATACATGCTTTTTCCTAATTTCTCCCCTTAAAAGAATATTTTATCCCCCAAATGATCGTTTGTATATCAGTTACTCATCCCATGTTATGTCAAATTTTTTAGCATGCCATAAAATTACTGTTTCTTGTCAATGGAGTCTGGCATTAAAGAGAGCAAAGATAAGTTTCACTTTCCAATGAGTTCCCCATTGAAAACTGCTTTCTGGAAAATTGCTGAGCATGTGAATGGATAAATAAGACTTGGATTATACTGTCGGAGTTGTGTGAGAGTTTATAAATTGGTGGTTGATATAGTTTTGCTTTTGTTATACACAGTCACCTATGACTTCTCGGTTTTTGGATTCTTCATTCACTGGAAGCAAGCAAGAAAAACGCAGTTTTCCTCACAAATCCAGCATAATACAAGGAAACTGACATACAAATGGCCATGTGAGAGATGAAGTATTTCTTTGATGTTAAATAAAAGGAACACTAATTAACAAAGAAGAATGTATGAAATATTAGATAAGCTATCAGAGACTAGCATGAACTTACTTTCTGTCCCTTGAATACATGATACCAAACAGATGTTCCCCCAAAATCGATGTGGAAGTCTGTGTAGCAGCCCTTCACACTCATCAAACAATACCTGCAGCAGAAAAAGAAATGACAGAATAATGCAAAGAATCACCTTGTAGACAAGTAGGTTGTGAGGAAATAAAGGTAATAAAAAGTAACTGACATCCATGAAAAGAAAAAACACAACTCAAACGATTAGAAAGCAGCAGTCACCATAGTTTTGTTTTGCTGGAAACAGCTCTCAGAAAACACCACTAGAAATCCCTCACAAGAGCACTACAGCATAGAAAATTGTTCACAATGGGACGTCTCTCCTCTGGAAATTAATTGAAGAATGATTTGCACTCTGAGATAAATTATTCAGTAATTTATCTTGATGGGAGCAGTTCTGTTTATCTGAAAATAATCTAACGCACAAGGAGAATACAGAGAAAAAAAAAATACCAAACAGATCCATACGCAGAGTTACAGCTTGCATCCCACACAGAGATGATGGCAGATTTTTTTAAACAAATAGAGCTAGTTGGATGGTTGGCTGCAACCAACAGTTCAAAAACCTAACAGCAAATGTTAAGCTCATGCTGAATAGTGTGGTAACATTATGCCAGACTGTAGTTCTGCTCCTTCTCCACCAATGCTAACAAACTTATGTGACTGTCTGCACCAACAACAGGTATCATTGTAGCAGCAGAATAACAGCTGAACTAAACACTAGTGGTGACACTGAAATTAAGCCTGTTGGAGTTTGCAAAAATAATCATGGAAAGTGGATATCTATGTATTTATTCCATTATGTATGACCCAATCCCTACCACGAGCATTCACCTAACTATGGGTGCTATTCAATCAAAATAATTAAAATCAATAAATATAAGTCAACAGAGGGACAAAAGGGTAGAGGGTCGGGTTAGCAGGGTCTCTGTGTGATAGCAGGTTAAGAGGAAAGCCACAATTGGTTTTGACTCTGAGCCATGTACAAATGCTGGGAGCTGATTGGTTGAGAGGCGTCTGTGCAGTAAGACTACAGCTGTTATAAAACCATCCTCCACTGTGGAAAACTCTGCTGCCTAGCAACAATCAAGAGCACTTACAGGAGATGGATAACGCCGACCCTGTGCAGCAATAAATGAGACATTCAGATGGGAGGGGAAATCATATTTACTGCCAATGAAGCAGCAATTTTCCTCTAAGTATTTTCTATATCTGTTACTCAGAGGCTGACATACAGCTCAACAGAGATTTTTGTGAAAGCAGAAATCCAGTCAAATCATACCTTTGGACTTTAGGGTACTTCATGTCTGAGATTACATTAGTGGCTTCTGTTTGGCTGTGTTTCAGATCAGGAGGCCACATGTTGTCCACCCAGTCCACTTGATCCACCTGTGAGACCACAGTGCTGTTAGTCACACTTTCTCTGAATTTGTGAACATCATGCAACCTTTTACAACATCAGACAGAGTGTTGTGTTGTGTTGTGTTACCACTGTGGGGCGCTTGATGAGGTTCTCCAGCTTCGTGTGGCTGAACTCTAAGCTGATGACATTGAAGAGTTTGTCCCGCTCTTCCTCGGGTGTTTCATAATAACGGACAAACTGAGCCATGCTCATTTCAGAGCCTTTCTGAGTGCTTACGTCCATGACATCCACTGACCGACGACTGCCTGCAAAAAACAACCAGCATATTATTTTGAGATATATACAGAGTAAATGTGCTTTTTTGATGGATTTTCTCATGAATACGTTGCTTCTTATGCATGTAATTCCCCATTTTACCCACTAGATGGAGCAACTATGCTCCAATCCTATTCTGACTTCATGTATTTCAGGTTTCACTTAACACAGCTGGATTTAAATGAGAAAGAAAATTGCTCTTGATGACTTTTTAAACATAAAAAATTATAATAATTGATGTTAAAAAAGTGATTGATGAAATTGATGAAAAAATATCTAGTTTTAAGGACATACATAAAATAGACAATATGAGAAACTACATATGACAAGCAGAAAAATTGACAGTTAACTGTACGTGTCTGTGTTCATATTACAGACACGTACACAATTAATACGTATTACACATATTAATTGTGTAATATGAATATACCACAATTATGATTTTTTTATATATATATATACGCATTGTTTAGATTCATCCTCCTTCTGATGGGTGCAACATTTTACCAAAAAAGCATTTTTTTTAATTCATAAAAATTGTTCCATTGTGTAAACAAAAGGTTCTTTAGTTTCCAGCAATATGGGGAAGCCTTTTTTTTTATTATATTAACATTTGATCACTGAGCCCAATATGTTTTTGATCAATTTGTTAGTTTATGTACATGGTTTTTGATCTAATTAATGGACTTGGTAAGGTGAGAAGTAGTTTTTTTTCCCTTTATTTCATTAAGTGCTCTTATCTCGAAGTCTTGAGTCCCCCAGGATATGTGGTAATTAGGATGGTGTCCCAGGTGTCATCAGTTAGTTAGTCAGCTCAGGAAGATGCCAGCACACAGTTTTTTAACTGCTTTTGTTTGCTTCAAGTATTTTGTTGTTACTTTGAATTATTTTGGGTTATCATCACTGGTATCTTTAGACTGGAATGTGAAAATCAACCTGCTACACAACATTTAACCATGGTAAATAGCACAACTCAACACTGATCTGTTTATCCTTTTTATGTGGAAATCAAGTTGGACTCTCTGCTGACCGTCTATATTTGGAAACTAGAAGCCACTATAGGGGCATTTTAGCTGACATTAGCACAAGTTTTTTTTTAAATCTGTACTGCAGAACCCATCATAGTTAGTGCAGTTTGAACATGTTTTCATAAACCGGGCTGTGGAGGCAAACATGACAATGAATGAGACTATATGATACTTCTAAGACAATTAAGATCATCGCAGATGTTCCCAGAACCTGAAATTCACTGACCTCCCTATTTTTTTATTCTTTGACTTAGCAGCTTCTAGATGCACATATGCTTTTGGTTGTTCTTTAACAACTATGCTATATGCATACATTTAGTGTGTATGTGTTTGTGTAGCATCCTACTTACCAACTAAGCCTTTAACTTCACTGACTGTAAATTCAGGATCCGGCATTCTGTGTAAGAGAGGGCTTGATGTCACTCAGTTCATATATATTACATGTGTAGTCAAAAACACAGGCAAATATAAAATGGGTTCATACAACACTGTCACTCACTGTCAAGGATTATTGTTAATAATAGGGACTGTTCGTTATTTCTGAGGGGGGTGCAAAAAGATGGAGGCATGTCAAATAGTTTTTGAAACACTGGGGAGGGACTCATCAAAATCACTATTTTCTATGTCTCATTTAACAGCAAGGCTTATTTCAACTCCAGAATTACTCATTTATATTGGAGGGAGGGTCATGCATTTTAAGCTAGTCACTCAGGGAGGCTTGAGAAAAAATTGACGATAAGTAAAGAACAGTCCCTTACAGCAATGGCCACTCACCTGATCCCCAGTCCATCTTTCTCTTTAAATATGAGCGGGGTCCTGAGAGCCTCCCTTTGCACATATTCATAAGAGAAGTCTGCAAGTATGGACAAAAGTATTTAAAGGAAAACATATGCATCTTACAAAATAAATAATAAACACCAACAAAGACTATTATGAAATATGATATGTTACTTTACCTTTACCCTCCATGCAGAGGACAAATTTGGCGCTGTAACTGTCACTCACAAGCTTCTCCTCCACACTGAATCCTCTGATGTTTGCAATTTCCTCTACATCGGACAAATCCTCATTTTCATCATACATCCTCCTACAGATGGAGCGCTGCCATTGAAAACAAGATAATTTGTATGATATAAATGAAACTCTTTCTGCCATAACGGCCCCTTTATCTCCATAAACAATCAATATGGCTGATGATTTAACATTTATTTCACAATAATTTTAAAACTGAAGTAAAGAGTTATATTTAATTCCTTACTTGTAGCATCATTGTTCCTTAAATGTGACGTCAAGCAGAGTAACAATTGATTAATTATTTTTTAATTAACTAATTAAAAAACAATTTACACTCTTTTTGTCATATGCCACCCTTCTGTCTCCATAAACATCCAGTATGACTGATTATTAAACATTTATTGTATTCCTAACTTTAAAACTGGAGTAAAGGGCCATATCCATATCTTTAACAGTAGCATAATTTTTCTCTAAATGTGATGTCAAGCACAATAAGTGTCAGACAACAACACCTGACCTGGGAAAACAGTTTGTCGGTCAAAAAATAACTAAATTGAAAAATAATAAAATAATACAATAAAATTTTAAAAAAATAAAATAAAATAATTATACTTTTAAAAAAAACTTGTCCTGGGAAAAGGCAGTCGTTGGTGTGTTATCCTATAATATTACATGAACAAATAAAACACCAGTGGAAAGCAAACTCTTTCTGTCATAGACAGCGCTTCTGTCTCATAAACACCCTGAATGAGTCAATAAACAATCATATTTCTAATTTTAAGACTAGAGTAAAGGGTCATATGCAGTTAAAATACATAAAAGTAATAAATTAATTTTTTTAAACATGTCCTGGGAAAAGACAGCCTATGGTATGTTAACGCTACATGAAAAATGAAAAAAAATGAAGCACGCATGGAAAGCAAACTCTTTTGACTTTTTGTCATTGACAGCCCTTCTGTTTGATTTTTTAACATTTATTGTATTCCTAACTTTAAAACTGGAGTAAAGGGTTATATGCAGATTATTCATAGTAGCATCAATTTTTGTGACATCAAGCACAATTGTTTCCACTCGTCCTGGGGAAAACAGTTTGTCAATTTTTAAAAAAAAGAAGAAGTAATGAAAAATTAATAGAAAATTAAAATATAAGAAAAATAAGAATATGAATACTAACACTACTATTATTACTACTACTACTTATAACAACAATGATAATAATAATAATAAATTAAGAGAAAACACAGCCGTTTGGACGCTATCCCACATCCTTACATGTAAAAATAAAACACGCGTGGAAAGCGAACTCTTTCTGTCACAGACCACCCTTCTGTCTCCATAAACAGCTCGTATAACTGATTATTACACATTTATTTCATCCTAACTTTAAAACTGGAGTAGGGGGTCATATGCAGGTCTTTAACAGTAGCATCATTTTTCCTTAAATGTGACGTCAAGCACAATAACCATTAAACGACACTTGTCCTGGGAAAAGACAGCCGTCGGTACGTTACCTACAACGTTACATGTATAATGTTTGCAGTATTTAATCTAGAGGTGCTTTATCTTGTTGTAGCTGCGATACGCTCGCTGAACTATTACAATTACACATTTATAACACCCACAATGTGAGAGCTATCGTTTCTCCTTATGGCCGCTACTTTCACAGCTCAAGTGACTTGACAAACATCCCCAACGTTTACAAACGTTAGCTTAGCTAACTAATTAGCTCGCTGCCAATCTCGCTTCATAAGCTAACGTTAACACGGCAGATGGTACACACCAGCCTGCGTCCAGATTCAGCACACGTTTCCGCGGCCTGAGCCATCGTCCCTTATTAATGTTTTCCAGTCACTCGGTGTCGGGAGAGCATCTTCGTGCGCGGTGAAGTTAAAGAAACACTTAGCACGCTTTTCAGGTTCAAAACAAGGGAACCATGTTTTTGTGTATTACGTCACCGCCAGGAACCAAAACATTGTTGGACAACGTCACGGCATGTTACTTCACCGCTTTTCAACTGGGCTTCACAAAGAAGAGACATTTATCACCTCAAACCGATATCTGATTGTTCGTGGGCGAAAACAAAAACATGAAATCAGTGTTATAACATAGTCCAGCCCACATTGTCTGAGAAAGGGGCGTTAAACTAGCTTTTGCTGATCATATGTTATCTTTTTATCTACTTTCATTCATTCTACTCATAGCTGAATCCTATTGAAGGTACGCTGGATGTGACGTGTATCACGTGACAGGTGTAATCCGTGCAAGTTAACGTATTTTAACCACACATTGAACGTGATAATTACATATGTGTTAACTAATCGTATCCCTTAACAGAGGAAAGGCAACTCTTTTTTAAAATTTGAAATTCTTTATTAACAAACATGCATACATACATACAACAGACTGAAAATGCCAGGGGTAGGCTCCGTGAAGAAATATACCCTTTACAGTAAAAGGGAAATTTGTCAAACATATGTTAGTCATTACTGCCGTTTTGTTTTTAAAGCCTCTTATTGTGGTGCTATATTGTTTAAGCTCGTGTAAGAAAAGTTCAGTCGGTTTGTAATCTGCCCATCTTCTCTTGTGGATGTGATATCTTCCCAAAAGTAAAAGCAATTACACATAAAATAATTACTTTCTTCACCTCATGGCTTCCCAAATACATTTTTGAAAGTCTTTATCTTGCAATTGAATCGTTTGTCCAGTTTTCTCTCTTATATAAAGTTGATCACCCACCCAAAATATTCTAACGCACATAAAGTTATAAAACAGATGACGTATTGTTTCTTCTCCTAATTCCCAGAAAGTGCGAGAAAACTCAATATCGTGCCTAAATCCCTCTTCTCTGGATATTTTTGATGCAATATTCTATGGGAAACCTCATATACATTAGTAATAAGACAAAATTTGTCCCCAACTAACCAAACTTTCTGCCAGAGTTACAGCTTGTGTTTATCCGAAGAGTTATTTTTGGTAACATCCACTTCCGATGAATATAACTCTTTTAGATGTGTTGATGATTGCACAGAGGAAATGCAGCGGGCACTTGATTCAGCGGCGGATGTTCGCCTCCGAGCGCGCAGCCTTATGGGTAATGTAAGGTGCAGACAGTATAACACGCTGAAGAAAAAAACAGCTTCCGCAGTTCCGTCAGCTGGCGAGGGTACATGTTTTGTACCCTGTTGGCATGTTGAGGGCTTGTTTCTGTCGTGTTCCGCAGGAGTAACGAGGTAACTACGTCCCCGGTGCTCGCGCAGTTCTTGGATAACGGGAGCAACATGAGTCTGAACGAGCACTCACTGCAAGCTCTGTCCTGGAGGAAGCTGTACCTGAGCCGGGCGAAACTGAAGGCTTCAAGCCGGACATCAGCTCTGCTCTCTGGATTTGCAATGGTAACATTATCCTCTAACCATCCACGAACTCCGAGTCACGATTACACAGTAGTGATTGTGTATAAAGGCAGGGAGAAAAGAAGTGAGACAGAGGGTAAAGTGTGACAGTTACGCTCAATAGTTTTTATCATTACATGTATAAACTTCCATTAGCCCACTAAAAATCACCACTGATCTCATCATACATTAGTATATGATTAGTAAACTTCTCTGGCTGACACCATATTCAACAGCTTTGCAATAAACAGCGATGGTTATAATAATAATGGATTTATTACTGAAAAAATGTCCATAGCATAACAGACAATAGTCTATTTAAAAATATACACAATAATTTAAAAAAATACACAGAAAAGATACACAACACTACATTATAAAAGTTCATACAAAACAGGTTAAATTCAAGAGACAGCACCAATAAACAAACTGGAGTGCCAGCGGCTCCACAGTCTTAAGTAAAATGCTACATGGTTTTGAGGTTAATAATGTTAAGTTTATAAAACACTAAAAAACAACTAATGGATAGTTTGTAATTTTTAAATATTTTATTATAGCGATTAATTGTGAATCAGAATTTTTAAAAATCATGCTCATATAAATCTTTTTTTTTTATTTATTTATTTTTTTACTGCAAATCAAATGTCGCTTATCTGTCTAATAAAGGTGTCCCAGATTTCCAGTAGCACTTGGATGCTTTTTTCTTTTTTCTTCTGTGTAGTAAAGTAGATCTCTTAAGCTGTTAGAATAGCGTCATATGAAGGGCCAAGACATTTGCATCATAATTAAAAATGACGCTGAAGGTTAATTTTGTGTCCCAGTATTCACCCTATTTCCTGTTCTCTTCCTATTACTTCTTTGCAGGTTGCCATGGTGGAAGTGCAGCTGGATAACAGCTATCCTTACCCACCTGCTCTCCTTATTGCCTTCAGTGCCTGCACCACTGTGCTGGTGGCTGTCCACCTGTTTGCTCTCATGGTCAGCACCTGCATTTTACCCAACATAGAGGCTGTCAGCAACGTCCACAACCTCAACTCTGTGAAGGAGTCTCCACACGAGCGAATGCACCGACACATTGAACTGGCATGGGCTTTTTCTACAGTCATTGGGACTTTACTCTTCTTAGCTGAGGTGGTTCTACTCTGCTGGGTTAAATTTTTGCCAGTTAAGCCCAAATCATCCAGTAATAACACAGTTTCAGCTGGTGTGGCTGCAGCTATAACCTCCACGTCTATTATGGTCCCCTTTGGTTTAGTCTTCATAGTGTTTGCAGTGCATTTCTACCGCTCCTTGGTCAGCCACAAGACTGACAGACAGTTTCAGGAGCTGGAGGAGCTCTCTAATCTCACCAGGCTACAGAATGAGCTGGACAACAGAGGGGAGTCGTCTATCCTGCAGTCTCCAAGCTCACATTTCCCATAGTGAATTATGATGGATACAGCTATGTTTGTACTCTGACTGCTTGGGATATCACCAAGCCAGAAGCCACAGTATTGGCTTCTAGTTGTTTTTTTTACAGGAATGAAGATGTCTCACCTCTTTGTTGTGAAATTTACTTTTGTGAAGAGTATTTTTAGTGAAACACGTTTGATCAACTGTGAACTCAAAAATCTGCCGTAATGCATGTGATTTGGAATTGGAAAGTCGTAGACCGAATTGAAGTCTTAATGATGATAGCTGCTTAATGTATCCCTTCATGGCAGAGACAACTTAACAATAACTTGGAATCCTGTCTGTTGCCTGCTGCATTTATGTGCCTGTCAGTGAACACTGCATTTGTTAATATATATTGTTGTGTTTTGTAAACCACAAGTAATTAACTTGTTCCTCTTTAATCACTGTGTACGTGATTTATTTTAATGTCCGCCCATTTGTTTTTGGAATGCTTGCTGTTTGTGTAAACTGACTCAACAGCTACTAAATCTACAGTATTATTAGTACCATATATTTGCTGACATCTGTAGCTCAGGCTGTGGTGTAAAAATAAACACTTTTTTTTATCAATCAGCATTTAAAGTTTATGAATTTCAAAAAAATATATATATAACTTGAACATTTTTTAAATGCAACATTTTAAGTTCATGAGTAGTTGTTACCTGTCATCACGCTTATGCTGGATGACCAACTGATTTAGTCCTGTCTGATGGTTAATTGTAATTTATTCTCTTGACACTTGAGAATTTTAAGAACTGTCATTCACATTCCAAAGTCCTTGGACTATTTGTTTATATTAGACACTTCCCTCTGTGCTTCATTTTGTGAAGTCTGAGCTCTCCAATTCTCTCACAGATCCTGAAGTAGCATGTTGCTTTCATTGTTCACTCTTGGGAGTACCCATGGAGTGCAATCAAGCTTGTGTTTATTCAGATTTAATTTCACTGTGGTTTTGTTCTCAAAAATTCAGAGAAACAGATCAGTCTTAGTTAGTAGTCTGTACCGGAGGAGTTAGAAGTTCAGATGTGAAAGTGAAAGATATACTATGCAGGATTTTCCTAGAAAACAATGTGTAGACTCATACACAAGTAAATCACTTTTAATCATCACTTATGACCCACTAGAAGTATGTGTCGGTGTATTTTTCTGCCCTCTGTCCATTTATGTTATTTGTTATTTGTCTGTGTTATTTTCTGTGTTCAGAACGTTTATGTTGTGTTCCCCCACAGCACTCAAGCAAGGTCACGGCTTTATAAAAAGGTAGCAACCAGGTGCTAGATTGTAAAAAGCGGGCATCCAAGAGACCCAGCACTGAAAAAACGCAGAAGATCGTGACACGAAATGCTAAAAGGCCATGAGACTGAATCTGGGGTTGGCTTTTACTTTGAGTGCAGAGAGTGCTTACAAACAGTAATGGGAAATCCTGCATAAAATACGTTTAAGGTAGTTGGATGTTGATAGGCGATATCTTGTCACATGTGGTTGTAGGTGCAGATATGCCCTCATATGCCCTCAGATCATCCCAAACTAGTTTTGAATGTATCACATGGCCAGCTTTGATAGTCAGTATCAGGTCAGTCTAATGCAGTGACTTCTGTAACTGGGTATGTCATTAGGCTTTTTCTCCATGTATGCAAGTCTGATTGTGTTTTAGGAACCTGCTATTAAACTGATCCTTTTCCATGACCGTGAGAGTGAGCTGCAGACCTTTTATTATCATGACAGTTGCAGTGTTTGATCATCTATTTTGGACGTAAACTGGATTAACATGTTAAATTATATCACTATTGTATTCAACTTCTATCAAATATCAATAGATGTTTTTGGTTTGCTCCCCAGACAAGAATAAACTATTTGGGTGTAAAAATTTTTGACAAAAAGGAACATGCTAAAGGTCATCATGCCATGCGTTTTCTTTCATTATTCTTTGTCTGTGAGTGTGTCATGGAGTGGAAACTTGCTGTTGATCCTCTCGAGGTGGGCTGACTGGGCTTCCTTTAAAACAGACTGCATATCCACCAGATGGAGCTTGAAAACACAAGACATGTTCGTGTTTTAAGCCTGAGTAATGCACTGGAAAAGTGTTTTTTTGCCCATGATTATTTGATGGTGTCACATAAGTGGTGACAAAACGTTGCAAAAGTATCAGCAATTGAAGTGTAGTACCTGTGGAATTGGATACTTTGTCGGTGTGGGTGCTTCATCCCTCCCAAAATCAGACAGGGTCCCACATTTTGCTACTCCATCCACCCAAAAGCCTTCATAAAGCTTGCCTTTGTCAGAATAGTAGAACTTCCCATTACCGTTCTTCTTGCCATCTCGCCAGGTCCCTTCATACCAATTTCCATTTGCTTGGACACAAGTTGGAAGAAGTCAAACTTTAAAATCAAACAGCTTGCCCTAAACTATATTCTATCTTAGATTTTAAAACATTTATGTAAAGCAAAGTGCTCTTACCAAATCGTATGATGCCCTGTCCGTGATTCTTTCCCTCCATCCACTCTCCCTCATAGATGTCACCACTCTCATAATACATTCTTCCCCAGCCACTCCGATGGTCCTCACTCCACTCCCCCTCATACACTTCAGGGTTGTAGAGGTAAGTGCCATAACCCTAAAGAGACAGAAAATGTTACAAAATATATTGCAGAGTGTACATACATGTATAACAGTGATAATGTATAACAATATAACATATACAGACATGCTTCTTTCCATTTTTCCATTCACCACAGTACTTCCTTGCATACTGCTTTGTGTCTGGGAGCAGCACACTGTAGGTACCATAGCCATCACGTTTTCCAAATTTCCACTCTCCATTATAAATGACACCAGACTTCTTCCAAACCTGAGTTCCCTTCCCTGCAAAAGTAAGATTAGATATAAGTAAGCATTTCAGTTATAGTGTGGTATGCTTCATAAACATCCATTTATTTGTAGTTCAGTGGAAGCTTACATTAAAAAGTATCTCACCATGCTTCTTATTGTCCAGCCACTCTCCTGTATATTCATCTCCATTAGCCGAGACAACTTTACACCTCAGTCCACATTTCTGTGACTTAATGTCCAACAATGTTGATGATGGCTGGCTTTTTTTCAATGCTTTAACATATGGCATGGCTGCTGGTGAGAACCCCACAACATAAATAACATGTTAATCCCAGGAGGTTGTAAAGGTTAGCCTATTTTTCATAATCATAATACAAAAGTAAACATAACTCTGCCCCTCTTATAAGTAAGGAACAGTCCCTGATATGGCTGAAAGGATGGGACTGCATAGGTTATGAGAAAAGTTTTACTAAATAGTTCAGAAAGAAATTTTCACACGGCCTATCATTCATGTGGACATATTAGAGCATGTCTATTTATTTATGACATTGCTAACCAAAAAAGCATGCAAACACAAGAAAATAGCATACAAACTTATGCATGCATATGGATCCACATTTCGGATAAAGTTGATTTTGGTTAAAACAGCACGTTAGCTACAAAGTTATTTAACGCTAGCTAAATAGCTAGCGAGTTAACTTGCGTTTGTTTACGTTAATGTTAGCTAAGTTAGTTACGCAACACAGTGTGACTTAATTAAGCATGTCAAACACTTATTAAAAGTAAAGTATTTGTATCTTACCGATGTGTCCACGTAGATGACTCGATCAATCTGCTTTTAAACTCATGTAGCTACAGTTAAGACTTCATGGTCAAGAAACATGAGAGTCAAACATTCACTGTATCCTAGCAACAGAACTGTGCACTCTATTTGGTGTAGTGTTCAATAAATTAAAAGACAATTTAAAAATAGTGTCAATAGTTCATGGCAGGACCAACTGATACCTATGTTGTTTTTATTAATTAATGTATTTGTTTATTTTGTTTTTATGTATTTTAGTGGCTCAACCGCCGCCGAACCGGTCGCACAGTGTTTCTTGTAGTGCGCATGCTCGGTGCAACTGCGGTATAATACATCCATGCGTGAGCCGCCGAGTGCACAGCAGCCGCGTTAAAAGAGCCTCTGAGTGGACAGTCAGCCTGAGAGGAGAGACCCGGGGTGGAAGACAGTGAAGCCGTCCTCCTCGGTACATCAGCCACTGTACCACAATGTCCAAACCGAAGTTTCAGACGGAGTGGGAGGAAATTGACGAGGAATATCAACAATTACAGGTGACAGACAATACTAAACCGAGTACATCATGTACGGCGGACTGCTGGCTGTAGCGTGTCGTGGATGGTACTGACAGCAGATACTCTAGTGGCTACGTTAGTTTGTATGGCTCTTTCCTATTCGCCATTCATTCTCACCTCAGTCGTAAACGTAGCTTTGAGCCAATAACTGTGCTCTTGGTGGCAACAGTTAAGGGAATATGTTTCACTGGATGTTTATCATCTGACTTTACTGTAACGTCCGCGCTGCTAACGTTAGCAGCCGGTTTCTTGTCTTGCTAGTGTTTAGGCGGCTAATGAGCTACACTAACTTAGCTAACCACAGAGCATAATATTGTAGTTGTTTAATGTTAAATTATTGCAACCAAAGTAACTCAGAAATCGTAAATGCAACTCCACACTGTTGCTTAACCCGAGTAAATCATGTCGTGGTCATTGAATGCATCATCATTCATCACTGTGTTACCACGCTAGCGCTAGCTAGCTAACTTGAAACAACAAAGAAGTCGATAATATGAGTTCACTTTGAGGTATACTGTCATGACACATACTGTGGTGTTGTGGCATGACCTCATGATGGTATCAGATAAGTGAGACTTGTCAGATGCCATCAAAAATTGAAATCTGGAGCTGCTCCGTGGGGAAAGATGATGAAGGTGACTGCCAGCTTTTGGAGGATTTTCTTAAATTAAGCTTCTATGTACTGGTAAATAACTAATGCCAAATATTCCAGCTGCACAAAAACAGTCTCCCATTCATAGTCAGTTGCTTCCTTTCTAATTGTTTGTTTGCACAAAGTCCTAATGCTAGGAGTCTGTTTGTGTAAGGGTCATGTGCACACTTTGATTGACCTGTAGTAAACCATTAGAATAACACACCCCTTTAACTGGCCATGTGCATGATAACATTATTGGTTAGAAAAGTGGGATGAGATATGCATATATGGAAACACAGTTACAAGTGGGTTTATTTTTATGGATTTTATGGAAGCATATTGCATTCAATTGGGACAAAAAATGGCTCTGTTTTTCTGAATAAACAAGACGATTATTTCAGAATGGTGAGAAAATATTTAATGGAAAATAATCTTCAATTAATACAATTATTATCTCAGAATAGTGAGAGAGGTTTTCATGTGAATAATGTCTTTCTTGTTTCTCTGAGTTATCAAGATTATCATCCCATAAATTCAATATACAAGATTATTATCTCATTAATGCAGAAAAATGAGAAGATTTTTTTCCAAGAAAATTAAGCATATTTTCTTTGAAATCTTTTCTCACAATTTTGAGATAATATTCTTGTTAATTTAGAAATTTTATCATATATTTTTCTCCACTGAACATTTCTCAAAAGTCTGAGACAATGATCTTGTTTACTAAAAAATTGAGACTTTTTTTTCCTGTGAAAGCTTTTTTAACAATTCTGAAATAATGATCTTGCTAATTCAGAAAATTGAGACTATTTTTTCCATGAACATTTTTCTCAGAATTTTAAGATAATAACCTTCTCAGAATTCTGACAAAAAATCTTCATCAGAGGGTTTTTTTTTCTCAAGTGAGTGCATTAACACTTCCGTATCTCTTTCTCATACTGCAATTGTGTTCAGTTTTGTAGCCAGAATTTTTTTTTTTATCTAGTATTTTTTTATTGTCACTTTTTTCAGGTTTGCAACCTGATAAAACTCAGTTTGTACTGTTTAAGGTAGAATTCGTTGTGTACATTTAAACACATTTACAAGGAGGCCTACGATGACAAAACACTTGAACTTCGCTTTCAGAAGTCTTTCAACAAAGATTGACCTTTTTTAATTGTGGATTCTTGACAGTTTCGCACTGCATGATCCTATAGATTCTACATATGGATATGAAGATAGTAAGAAGTAAAGTCAAGGTCTGCCGTGGACGTGCACATCATATTTATGGGGGATGGGAACGAGTCTCTAACCTCAGACCACAGGATTATCTCTGCTGACTGTGCATCCTCCTCACCTCCATACACTCAGTCTCATGAACCGCTGCTGATGGGAAAAGTTGGGACAGTGCTGCTGAAAGCTGTACTCTTGCATGTAAACTGAAATATGTGTTTCACCACATAAAACAGTGTCACAGGCTGCTTGTGTTGTGACAGAGGGGTCAATCAAGATTTCACAGAGTGTGAAGCATTTCCATCTCTGCTGAATAGCGACTTTGTTTAAGCTTTTCAGTGGTGACCAGTGATAATTTTTTAAGCTCGGTAAAGATTTGTGCGAGATTAAGATACATTTTCGCTCTTTCAAAGATGTGTTTTCAGTGGAATATGACCAATTAAATGTATGTTAATTTCTGTAGGAAATTTCTGTTAGGAATCATCCATCCACCACGCTCTTTAATTTTGTTTTGATGAATTTGTTACAGCACGATGGCACATTTGTATGTCTTATTGCCTGTCAATGAGATCCAGTAGACTTTTCTGCCCTTACAGATTCTCTATGCTGACATTGTGTTTATTTGATCACCAGGAAACTCACAAAATATACAGACAAAAACTTGAGGAGCTCACCAATCTTCAGGCAACATGCAGCAGCGCCATCAGCAAACAGAGAAAATGTCTTAAAGACTTAAGGCTCAGCTTGACCAAGTAAGTTTTCTCAGATCAGAACAGAGAACTCTGTGTGTCTAATACACGTTGTATGCTTTCACCGCAGTCATTCAGTACTTGGTCATCATTTGTTTATGGCTCGTCTGCTAATTCAACTCACTGTTTAGAAAATACAAGTTTTATTGCCTTAGTAAATATACATGCTTTACAAAATGAAACATGTGAAGGTATATTTAGGGCTAAGGTATCGACCAAAATAGCCCCAGTACTAAGTAGTATCGGACCTTCTCCAGTCAAACGATTCCTGCATTCAGTCCTTTTCGTACCTAGGTCGAGGAAAAAAATGACTGGTTTTGTTCCCAGTCAATCACTGACTCAACACAATAAAAACCCATGCAGTCTGTGTTGTGGTGGAGAGATGTGTATTTGATGAAGTTGAGTGGGCCAAGATGCTGCCAAAACATACAAAAGTATGGCTATACTATACGCCTGTAGCATTTTACGCAATTGGGTGCTTCCATTCACATGACGGGTGTTGAATGAAGTAAAAAAGAAAAGGTATTAAGTATAGTACTCTTTTGGTATCAGTATTACTGTAAGGATACAGGTATTTGTACTGGTATCATAATTTTATAAATAATACCAGTTTAGATGTATTTAAATTTAACTTCAGCTACTAAATTATTCTAATCCCTTTGAGACATATCACACAATATAGTGTCATAGTTCATGTAGAGCTAAGATGTACCTCCTCTTTTTTACTTTTCCACTCATTATCATTTTGTGTTTTTTCAACAGGTGTTCACAAACATGCGACGAGAAAGAATTGAAACTAATAACGGACATCAAATCACAAATCAAAGAAAAAGAAAACGTGTTCTTTGATATGGAAGCATATTTGCCAAAGAAAAACGGGTCAGTGCTTTTTCATGTCATCAAATCACTCAACATTACAGACACTAAGTTTTATTTTTCACATTATTGTTCTGTGTGTTTTCAGGCTGTACCTGAGTTTGGTTCTGGGAAATGTGAACGTAACGCTTCTCAGCAACCAGGCAAAGTATGTGGAATATTCAGCCTGGAGGATGGTGTGAAAAGACTGTTTTTTTTTTTACTCTTCCAGCTCCTCATGATCTTTTTATCTTTGTTTATTGCAATAGATTTGCCTATAAAGATGAGTATGAGAAGTTCAAGCTTTATATGACAATAATCCTGATGTTTGGAGCAATAACCTGCCTCTTCTTTCTCAACTGTCGGTGAGATAACTTTTTTCCCCCTCAATCATTATTGTCGTTGGCGTACCAAAATCTAAAAAATGTGTCACCATTTTATTTTCTCTAATTTGTTTAGAGTCACTGATGAAATCTTCAACTTTTTGCTGGTGTGGTACTACTGCACTTTGACCATAAGGGAAAGCATCCTCATGAGTAATGGCTCCAGGTGAGTTGTCAGTCTGGAGACACTGCAGTTTGTTAAAACTTTGTTTCGTTACGTTATAAAATCAGAAAAACTGTCTTCCAGGCCTAGAATTGGTTTGGAATTAACAGAATATTTGTTAAAGTTTTTAATATACAATATTTTGGCCATTGTTTAAAATACGTTCCCAATCCCAAAATATATCTAACATTACATGAAATACGTTCCTTGTATTACTAATTTAATGTGACCATTAAAACGTCACTAGTGTGACATGTATAGAATATAGCGGTATTTTGTCATTACCAAGGCCGCACCTCATTTTTGAGGGATATACATTTTTAACATCGTAAGAAAAATGGGAAAACTTCAGAAAGCTGTTGTGTGGCAGGTCAACAAAAGCTTTCACTCTGAGATTTGAGGCACATGGAAGCTCATACGAACATACCTCCCCTCAACTTGAAAACAAACATTAACAAAAAAGAGAGAAGGTAAAAAAGCTAACCTAAACTGACATTATACAGAGAAATACTACAAAAACAAACGTGAAATACATAGAACAAAATGCAAAGAAAAAGGTGTGTGTGTTCGTATACAGGAATAGTTTACTTCATGAATTAAATGTCATAATAATTTCCTTTTAGCATTTTCTAAGTATAACAAGCTCTTGAAAATGTGACCTTTAGCATTCCATATCTGTCATCCATACCTGCTATATAGGACCACAAGTTTTAAACTGCTTAAAATAAGGTATTATATTATTAAAACGTTTGTAAATGAACCCTTTTTAAAGTAAAATCGTCAGAACACATGTTCTAGTTATTTCTTTTTTTCATTTCAAAACAGGATCTGTGATTTCTGTATGATGATAAGATGCGTATTTGGACTCATTGGTGTACACAGCTGTAAATCTCTCCCTATTCTCCTCCTGTGCTTTTCAGGATCAAAGGTTGGTGGGTCTCTCACCATTATGTATCGACCTTCCTGTCAGGTGTGATGCTCACCTGGTGAGTTTTTCCTCTTTTATTTCACAGTGTCACATTGTTTTAGCAATTATATATGCGTGTCTGTACAAACATGTACAAGAAAGGCTGCAGGTTCTTTGTTCAGTTTTTGTTTAACCTCATGTCTTTTCACAGGCCGGAGGGGCCCATGTATCAGATGTTCAGAAGTCAGTTTCTTGCTTTCTCCATCTATCAGAGTAAGAATTTAAGGTGTTTACTAGACTTGGATCCAAATGTGTGTGTTTGCTACATTGTGAACAGTATTGTTTGGGCTGTCCTAGGAAAGGATAATGTTGTTTAGGTTGTTAACCAGAGGCATTATTGATTTTGTTTAAAGGGGCAGCAAAACTGAAATGTTGATGTGAATTGCATTATTTCCATGAAAGAAACATGCGGTTTATGGACATCCTAGTGTGATTAAATACAGTGTTTATGTTATGTTATCTCTGACACTAAAAAGGCTCAATTTCAATTGTATTTAGATAGAAGAATGTAGATGAATGAAGGTCTTATTTGGGAGATGAACCATGGGTCAGTTTGAATTTAGCATGGATCGTACCTCTGTTGAAGAGAGATGTTTATACAGCAGTTCTTCTGTGAACATTTCTTCTCACCAGAATACAGAAGTGAAGTCATTTCTCACACACTGGTGGTTACAGCCCTAACCCCGTACATCACACGTCGACTCATGGTGTGATGGGGATCTCCGGTTGGGGTTTAGCATGAAAAGTCAAATGTTTAAACAGACAGATGTTCATTTAAAAAGAAAGAAACCTCACCTAACTGAGACAAAGAGGCTCTTTTAGTTTTGTTTTCAAGACATAATGACCTCATTTTAGTACAAAGCGTCACATTACAGGCTGCTGTTTTTTGTTTGTTTTTTCAGTCCATTGTATGAGTTGATAAGCTGATACTAGTCCTGAAAATCAATCTTGTCATCACCTCATAGTGTTAGCTGTGCTGTGATCTGTCATTTTTGTAACCCATTTGTCCTGCAGGCTTTGTTCAGTTCCTCCAGTATTATTACCAGAGCGGCTGCTTATACAGGCTGCGAGCTCTGGGAGAGAGGAATCAGCTGGACCTCACAGTGGGTAAGTTGTAAGCTATTTTTGGTGCTAGCCATTTCAATCATTTGAACTCTTGAGCCATCTGCAACACCATGTCTGGAAAAATAGGGTAAAGGTGAGAGGCTGAGACAGCTGTTAACATCAGTGCGCTGCCAAGCAGATGTCGGAGTAATTTGAGTTCCTCAGTGAATTTGTCTTTCAGGCCATCTCAAATTGACAACTGGTTACTACGACAGAGATTAGTACAGTAACACAATTCTGTGTCATGTTGTCCCAAGGTCACTGTTACAGTTTTGTGTCTCTGCAGAGGGATTTCAGTCCTGGATGTGGAGAGGCCTCACTTTTCTTTTGCCATTCCTCTTTTTTGGCCACGTAAGTCAAGTCATAACTCTCCTTACTTAACCAACTTTTTAGATAACCTACTTTGGTTTAATATCAAATTGCAGCTTTGTCACCTTATTCCAAATATTCAGAGGAGGCAGCACAGGTGAAAAACATTTTCAGCATGAAAACATTTTTCCATGCAATGGTCAATTTTGAGATTTTGAGCTGTTTTGCCTTTATAACAAGTCTTCCTTCAGACTAGTGGAAAGAAAATGTGCAAATACACATTGAGGTGTTCACTTTAGTTCACATTTATGTTCTGGAAATGTATACAAAAAGCACATATTTACTTAGATAATGCATCATTTGCATATTTAAACATAACATTTCAGAAATTTTGCAATTGTCTTAATGTAAATTACCAATTGGGGAAGTTTTGCGGTGATAATAATCAGTATTTTTTTCCACCCTGTTCAGCTGTAGTGTTGTATTTTTTGTCTAAATGTGTGGAATTTTACAAGAAATATCTTTAAAAGCCAGTTTCTTGTTTACTCTTTGATGCAAAAAATATCCACTTTATACACCAAACTTCATTCCCTCACTACATTCTGAGGGTTTTTTTTGGAGAGGGTTTTGTTTATATATCATTCCAAAGAAAATTAGAAAAAATGTTATTTTTATAAGGATGTTGACAGTATTTTCTGATTTATGGAGTGATGAAAACAGATATTTAAAATTCCCTCTGTAAAATCTTTGACTTGGGGCGTCCAGTAGTTAACCTGATAGAGTGGGCATCCCATGTACAAAGGTTGTGTCCTTGTGGCTGTGGGTTTGATTCCATCCTGCAGCCCTTTGCTGCATGTCATCTTCTCTCTCTCTCCTCGTTTTCACTCGAAAGACAGACTTTAATTTGTCAACAAAATGAAACAAGAATTTTGAACTTGGCTTGATCTAATAATCAGATGTCTATTCTGGAAATATACGTATGCAAACGTGTGCCAATCAATAATGCAACATTTGTCTGATTTGCAGTAAGTGCGTGAACAAATATACAGTATATCATTTTTAAGAGCACACAATTACACAGATGCAGCATTTTTTTGAGAGACTGCATTGACTGAGGACAAATATGTGGATTGAAGTGACATTTGCTTGTGTAACCAGAGCGTACAGCAACATTATGAAAGATAATGTCTCATCTTCTTTCACAGTTTTGGCAGCTGTACAACTCAGTGACCCTGTTTCGCTTGGGAAGGCATGAGGACTGTAAGGAGTGGCAGGTAAGGATTGCATCAGCAGATCCGTTGCTTTAATGTCAAGACGCAAGGAAAAAGTTTGACGGGCCTCTTTTTTAAACTAATTGCTTTTTGCTGCATCTAAATAATGCTCATACGACTCTGTTTAAGGCTATAGTGTATTAGCGAACGTTGGTGAGATAGTAAGTTAGCTACTGAAATTGAGTCAAATATGTGCAGAGAAATTTGTCTGCATTAGACTCATGCAAAACACATGCTTAACTCGATTTCTTTATCGAAATGACCTGTGATAAGGTCTGGTGTAGTGGTGTAAAGGAATACTTTTTTTTAATAATAATTACTCTTCACCTGCTAGCTTTGATTTGAAAACTGCAACATTGTTCATAAATTTCAGTAAAGGGGGTTCACTTTTAAAAACAGCAAAACTATATCAAAACATCTGTTCACAAACTCTCACACAACTTGTGTAGTATAATTCAAGTTTTCATTGCTCTGGGAGCGCCACTCGTAGGCGGGAGTGTTGTAAATCATAATGTTTTAGCGGAAATGCCTGTGTTTGGGAAGTACTGAGGAAAGACCTGGAAAATGTGACTTGCATTATGCTACACGAGCTTGTGTGAGAGTTTGTAAACAGATGTTTTGATATAGTTTTACTGTTGTGAATTGCGGACCCCCTGTACTTCGATTCATGAAGAATGTTTGCCTTTTTTGGATTCTAGTTTAACATGGAGGCATGCAGGAAAAACATTTTTCTACACAATTTCAAAGTAACAGATGATGATTAATTAATTGTTGCACAAATGGTCACTTTGCATGTCCAGGCACTGCAATTTTATTTGTTAAACGCATTTCATTCGCAGGTAAACTCAATGCGTTTTACAGTAAAACATAGAAAACATAAAACAATGAGAGAGAAAGCATAAATAAAACAACCGTTCAGAAAACCATACAATGCACACATACATACACAGAATACAATTGGCCCTCACAAAGGGACTACAACAGGCGCACACAAAGGCAAACACACTCATGCACACACACACACACACACACACACACACACACACACACACACACACACACACACACACACACACACACACACACACACACACACTAACTTCCACAAGCCTGAGAGAAAGGAGGATAGAGTTGGGTGAAGTCTTCTTTTAACATGTCGAAACCCTTCAACATTTCGAAATCCAGATTTAGTTACAGTTTTTCAAAGCATGTTGTGACTTGTAAAGTTAAACTTCTTTTCCTCTCTATCTTCAGGTATTTATGCTGGCACTGACATTTCTCGTCCTGTTCCTTGGAAATTTTCTCACCACCTTAAAAGTCGTCCACCAAAAAGTTCAGAAAAACCAGGAGAAGGTGCAGAAAAATGACTGACACGGTAACACCTCAGATTCTTACGAGCGGCCAGTAATTTTGAAGCAACACGCACAATCGCTTGTTAGACTGACCACAGTGCGGTCAGGCCGGGAGCAGACGGATCTGAAACCACCGTTTCTCTCAGGCTTTGATGGCAGCAGCAGCGTCTAGCCAAAGTATCTGGCCAACAGGCTTCTGCTTTCCAGTGACTCGTCGTCGATGTTGCTGCACAGTCGGTCACAACACAAAGCGGTGTTCACCTGATAGATGAGCAGTTTGTCGCTTTATCCTGTACATAAAAAGTGAGTGGGAAGAATGTGTTTTTATTTGGGTGTTTGTGTCAGCGCATGAATCCGTCAGAGAGCCTTTTGTTCAAATCATATGCAACTAAAAGAGGGCAGGTAGCATCGGTCGACAGAACAGAATATAGTTTGCCTTTGAAGACCAAACGTCTGTCTCGTACTTCATACTTCTGTGAAGTAGCTCCAGTCGAACTCTCTCTGGCTTGAACAAAATTGGACAACTTCAGCGCTTCAGTTCTTGAATTATAAAACCTTTTATGTGTAGTTCCAAACTCCCTGTTTTGCTATTTCACTGCTAACCAGTATTTTTTACTTTTAATGACAAATGTAGGTCAAAAACTTGACACAAAAACCTGATACTTGACTGCCCTTCAGTTTCAGAAAAACCCTCTGGTGTCTTTTTTTCGGAGTCAATGGCGGCTCTGCTTTTTGTTTCTCCAAACCGTAAGGACTACAAGGGAATGCGACCCTGTTTTTCCCTATTGGCAGTGATTACAAAAGCCATAACTGTTTTTTTTTTAACGATCTAACGCCTAAACTTGTTTATCTGGCTAAGTCACATGAACACAGACATAAAAACTTGTACTGTCTCTACAGGAACGGTTGTTCCCGGTGAGGATTTACGGAGGTTTTCATGTGAAGTCCCTCGCAGTCACATGTTTATGTTCTCATTTACATGCAACCACATTTACTTTCATCGGTGTATCCTGTTTTACTAATGGTCTAAATCTTGCTTTAGCAGTATTAAAGAGAGTTCAAATTCAGTTTAACACTTGAAGTCCGCGCACAGAGATTTATTATCACTGTACTGAAACAGATAACATGCTGGTAGTTTCATTTTGTTATGTGATGTTATAAATATATATAATGGTCAAATGCTGCTATTAGTAACAGTACTGTATGACTAAGACACATAATGATGATTAAAAATTAGCTGGATTATTGTTTTTCTAATTCCGATTAACTAAATCAAATTAGTATTCATTTATAGTCAGATCTCGAGCTTTTGCCCTTGTTCACTGTAATCAGGGATGGGAATCACATCTTACTGATAACAATACTGATAACTGATAACAGCACCCAATAATGTAATCATTTCCCGAAAATGTAATAACACCTGGAAATGTAATGAGATTTGTATTTTACGTGGTTGAAAATGTAATAAAACCCAATAATGTAATAACTTGACCAATTATGTAATAAAATGTTCTGACTCATATCGTTATAACATTTTTAACTGACAGTGTCGTATCTTATTACATTATTGGGAATTTATAACATTTCAGCCGAGGCAAAGAAAACATTTCCATGTCCATTTCAATTTTCAATGAATATGTATTGCGGCTTGTGTAACGTTGGCCATCTTCTGCAGCTTTTGTCATTTTCTGATTTAAGATCCACTTTGGTCTAATGGACAAACCTTTCCACAGCGACTAATCAGCACGGGTATGGGTGGGTTCAGATACCACTGAAAGGGATTTTGATTTAATGCATCTTTGACTGATAAAAATGCACTACCTGCAATCTAAATGTAATTTTTTTTCCAGGTTAATATTTTATTGGGTTTTCATGTTCAGGATGGTGTCCTTTAAATTTCAAATTTTACGCAAAGCTAGAGTTTACGTTTTCCAAATAAATCATTGCTAACATAACACTAACTGTATTAGCAATGTTGTATATTTGCATACTTAACAAGATGACAAAAACATACTTTTTTGTGTTATTGCAATATTTGTTACATTAGTGGTACAAATATTATTAAAAAATCAGTGAGGACATTTTATTACATTATTGTTTAAGATAGTACATAATTGGGTTTTATTACATTTGTCATCAGGTTAAGTGCAAATGTTATCACATTTTTGGGCTTTATTACATTTTCAGTAAATCATTACATTGTAGGGTGCCGCACCAATGCCATTGTAGACTGTACTTGTCGGTACGATTCTTTATCGATCAGTTTTCTGTGTGGACAAAAATGTTTCAGCATGTTGCTGGTGATTCCAACCTTATTTGAAATTATAATTTTAGAATTCATCTCGCATTGACACTGCTGACATCTCTCCTTGTGAAAAGAGGCTTGATGCAGGTTTTTGTCAGCATGGAGGCTTGAGTTTGACATCACTTTTTTTGCAGTCGGTGCGTTTACATGGACATGAATTAACCTGTTGGGTTGGGTCTTTGGAGTATTCCTTTTATGTGTTTAAGTATGTAAACAGCATACTCCATTTATGAGAAACCTAAACATGCTTGCCGGAGAACTCTGAAAGAAACTGGGGTGCATACGTGCAATGTGAATAACCTCATTTCTTTGGGGTCATGTAAATGCAACATCCAGAATATGATCATAACTTGTAAACGGGTTATTCATATCCGTGTAATTGCAATAATAAGTGTAGAAGCTTCTGATTCAAATTTCAAACTGGTTTTCGATTCCCATCCCTAACTTTAGTGTCATATACATCCTGTTTCATGCTTTGAAAGTAGGGCCTTTTTATTTTTTCAAGAAAAGTTCACATGGGTTCAGACAAACAGCTGTAGTAGTTGTGTCCGGTCTCTAATGCCTTATTCTCCCTCCAGCCTGTCACAGCAAAAAAAGTCCTTTTATTTTGAAATATCCAAAGATGGTAGCGTTTTTTATGTCATGTCCCAGAAAGCAATCGTGCCGAAAGAGAATCACAATATCTATGTATCACTTTTATTGAGGGAAGACCGAAGCATGTCGGGTTACAGACCAAAATGTTACACTTGAGAGCTGCCAGAATGCACAAAACAACTTGATTTCCTCATTTTTACAATGTAGCTGATGTTAAACAATGTTTTCATTGTTCATTTGGTGACTGTAACTGGTGCCTGAGAATGATCAGTAACGAGACAGTTGACAGTTTCTCAATCTGTGTACATTGTTGTAAAAAAATATATATTAATAATTAAACACCTCATTAAAAATGAATGCTATTTCTGCATTTATTGTGCAATTGGGCAGAAAATAGATTTATTTATTCCAGTGTTCCTTCAGTTTACTGTGTGACTAAAGTGGAAATCCCTAAATTGTGCAGCCACTGCAAACATTCACTTTTTCCAACACTAGTGGGTGCTGTTAGTAAAGACAAGAGCCCCCTGCTTGAAGTTGACAATGCCCCAAAACAAATTCTAGGTCAGTGTTTTGTTTTACTGGAAATGAAGAACCCTGTTACTCAAGACTTTTAAAGCTACAGTACCATGATATATTGAATTTCACCAACTATTATGTTTGGGGAATATGTTTTCTACCAGCAGCTTTCACAGCAGATTCAGACATTTAAACTGGCAGCACTAAAACCTTTTGGAAAGTCTGGGTTTACAAAAAAATAACAGTTTAAATTCCTACAATAGATATACATTCAACAAAACACAGATTTAGATATGACACATAGTCTTCTATCAGTAAAAAATTACTAAAAAATATTGTACAAAAGTTAAAACACATTGACAGAAGGCATTTTAAACTGCACACAACTGTGCTGCTTCTTGCAAAATCGTCCTTCCTGTTA
Organism: Plectropomus leopardus; assembly: GCF_026936395.1. Classification (NCBI taxonomy): domain Eukaryota; kingdom Metazoa; phylum Chordata; class Actinopteri; order Perciformes; family Serranidae; genus Plectropomus; species Plectropomus leopardus. The sequence goes on along the minus strand of NC_142195.1, from coordinate 15,650,537 downwards.
CGTCATTAGACATTTCTTGTGACAGTAAAGGCCTGTTCAGTAACTGGGACTGATAAGTCCTCTCTCAGTGGTCATACAGCTGTCTCCACATTTGTCCAGGACACCAACCATCTTTGCTCTCTGAATGTCCCACAAATCTCAGTGCTAATGAGTGGTTTTATAAGTCTTATTTTGACCTCACAAAATGACACATTTCTTCTTCCTCCTGTGGTTCCTTTGTTTTCTGTGGTAGGCCAAAGTTCGTTTGGTGGCCTCCCTGAAAATGTCGTCCACGTTCTCCTGGTACTTTGCCGAACACTCGAGGTAGAGCTCCGCGTTCATCTGTTCCCGGGTCTCCTCACCCTGCAGCCCAAACCAGCCCAAAATGAACACCCAGAATTAGACCGTGAGACTGAGATAAAAAGGTGATACAAGTACATTTGGAGCATTGGTTACTGCACTGATTTTTTGAAGTGGGATTGTATTAGGTACTTGTCCATAGTCTATGTATCAGATACAGTAGGTTGCTGTCGGCACGCCCTCAGTTTGGAGAGGAAGGCCGGAGTACCTACAAGGTAGCCAAGAAACATACTGCTTTGGACAAGAGGCAACAACAAAACACATTGTATTCACCTAACAAAAAAAGGCCCACTTCAAAAATCTATAACGGGTTCGGTATACATTGAGAATATTTTTAACCACTTTATCTGACTTTCAAACAACAATTTCCAACAAGGAACTGAAGCCATAATGTCACTCTCTTGAAAGCCAGACTCCACTGGGAAAAACAGCAACTTAACATCACCAAACACTGGAGTTGCTGGTCATCTGCTGCCTTTATAAGTTAGTTTGTTACTGTTTTGCGTGACTTTGGTGTTTGAAATCGGGTTGTTTGGATTCACCAAAGTTACACAATAACACAAGCACACTAAAAGATTGAGGCAGCGATTTACCATCACCTCCCGTGTTCAGCAAGGTAAACTTAAGTTTTTGTCAGTGGTGTCTGGTGGCTTATGCACAAGAGCATAGCCATTAAAGGCCTCAGTTATCTGTCACACCGAGTGGTCTGCAACAAGATAAAGAGGTGAAATTATTCTCAATAGTGCACGCTTGGGGTGGCTGTGGCTCAGGAGTTTTAGCTTGTTGTCCACCAATTGGAAAGTTGGTGGTTAGATCCCTAGCTCTTCCAGTCCACATGTCCAGATACTGAAGATGGACAAGATACTAAACCCAAAATTGTACACGTGTTTAAAAACTGAGCAGCAGGTGACACTTTGTATGGTAGCCTCAGCCACAAGAAGTGAAAAGTAGCGTGAATGCTCTTTGAGCAGTGTTTGTTTGCAAATTTTCAAGTTTTTTGTATTTTCTTTCTAATTTCTGGGTCATTTCTTTTCAAGTTGCTCAAGGCCTTTTTTCCCATGTTTTTGAAAGACATCAAGCAGGTTTGCCCAGGTTTCAAAGGGTTAACTTGATTGTGTGATGTTGTTGCAACTTAAAAATGACAATTGAAATTACCTTGTTCTTTTTAGGTGTTAGAAACTTCTGTGAAACAAGTCAGGAAATCTCCAAGTTCTGATTTGTAAACACGTTTAAGAAAATACATATATGACTGAATAGTTTGCAACCACTAATATACAGATATATAGCACAGTAAACTTGGTTTACTGAAGTTGCTAAAACTTAGTAAGATTTATTTAATTTAACCTGTCATTTTTAAACAACTTCACAAAATCAAGTTAAAATAGCTAAATTCTAAGTAAACTTAACAAATACATATAAAGTTAACATAAATTAAAACTAATAGTTAAATTTACATTTTTCAAGGATTTTTGTAAGTAAAACCAACTTGTCAGATTTTACAGTGTGCATGTAATACACTGTGCATGACTACGAACCTCAAACAACCCCACTTCAGAAGACCGAACTATGCTTTTATGTGTGGTTATAGGTTCTGCTTCCTCTTGCATTTTGTAGCTAACATCCTGTAACCTGAAGCAAAAGGCCTGTTTTTCACTAAAAGTCTGCACACCGCCTCACCTGTGTGTAGGTGATGGGAGCCTGATCCATGGCCTTGAGCTTCCTTGCACACTCTTTATCCTTCCTGAGGTCAGTCTTGCAGCCAATCAGGATGACCGGGGTGTCACGGCAGAAGTGCTTCACTTCTGGGTGCCACTGAGTAACGAAAATACGAATTTAAGGATCTGAGGCATTGTATGTCGGTTCTTTTTAACACCAGACTTTGTGCTTCAGGATTACTCTCTTTTGACAGCATTCAGAAAAGAGTAAATCTCAACATCGAGTCCTACCTGCATGCACAGGGGTCAATGTCCACATGCACTTGTATGCATTAATCATAGCTGAGAGAATGCAGCCAACATACCAGCCTCTAACAATCATTTACAAACTGAATCTGAACAGCAAACCTGACACACTCACTTGGCATGTTGTTAATGTGCTGTAGTAATGATTACCTTTATCAAGACATTCTCATAGCTGGTAGGGTTGGTCACATCAAAGCAGACTAAAATCAGATGGGCATCTTGGTATGAAAGCGGTCGTAGTCGGTCATAGTCCTCCTGTCCTTAAGGGAAAAAAAGACACGCGATACATGTTAGCTGGTGGATGGAAAAGTCTGCAAACAACTAGACTAAACAAAGAGCTCTGCTTTGGATGCAACAGCCTGAGCATTAAGATATGATGTATGCTTCCATGTTAGGGTAGACTTATAAAACCACATCCTGGCTTCAGCTTCTTGACGCTGATGTAAGGCACCCTGCCACAATTATAAAAAAAAAAGATAAGCAGCCAGCACAGTCTGTCAGGGGTTTTCCTGATAAATGGAAAAAAAAAAAGTTCCTTTTTCATAGGAACTTCATGTTTTATGCCTCACAGAAAAACAGCAGTCTAGAGTCAAGCCTCAATCAATACCTCTATTTATGAGGGACTTTAGGGGCACAGTTTTTGACACCCTCATCTGCTTCATACAAAAACTTCTCTTCTTATTCACAAACTTTGCAAACTTTTTTCTTTCATTTATCAATGACTAAAATAAAAATACTGTGACTTAGGTGTTAAAGAAAACCTGTTAATATGTAAGCATATGTTGAGAACAACAATAAATTATGAGGAAAAAGGCATTTTTCTTGAATTAGGTTGAAAGACATCTCTTGCATAATTTTGCCTTTAAACTTGATTCCATAACAGCTTATTACTAGCTATTAATGTATGATACCAGTTCCTGAAAGATGATGTTGATGAGTCTCTGACGTACACATCGACCTTTACCACTTCCTCTGTCAGGATAAAAACTAGACATGCTGGGGGTGTTTCTGAACTCTACTATCTCAAATTATATGAAAATATAACATAAGTTCCCCCTGGAAATCTGAGACAATGTATTCCAATCAGTGGACACTGAGCTCAGCAGGTTTCAATACTGACAGTAAAAAGTTCAACGAGCATGTTTAACAGAGAGGCGATTTTTTTTTTTTTTTGACAGTCTTACCGGCTGTGTCGTACAGGTTGAGCTTAATCTCTTTTCCCCCGAGAGAGATCGTGGTGACATATTTTTCAAACACTGATGGCGCATATTTCTGGTTTTGACATACAAGAGAAAGATTTCCATTTTATGAGACATTGTATATTTATGTATTCTTTTATTTTTAACATTTTTGAGTGAATCCTATCATTTTAGACAATGTAGCTGACTTTTATATACCAAATTGGGACTAATAAAAGTATGCAAGTATAAAGAAATGAGGTCCATTATATGACATGAGAGCTCTTCTTACCTCTGGAAAGTCACCTTTAGCATAAACCATCAGAAGTGATGTTTTCCCACAGCCTCCATCTCCCACTATCACAATTTTAAGTTCTTCTCCCTTCTTGGTGGCGGTACCGTTGGCAGTCCCAGCATGGTTTTGTGTCATTTCGCCTCCAAACAGTCAAACAGGTGTCAGACAGGATGAGGCTGAAGCTACTCCCTCCAGATTTAAGTTAAATACATCCCAAAGCCTGATGAAATTAAATGGTAAAGGGTGAGGTGATGCACAGGCAGTGTCGAGAGAGAGGAACAGACAAGACTCATGTTTTACCGGGTATCTTGCTCTGTTTACCACTTCCTGTTCCTGTCACATTGAAGCGGTTTCCAGTTGACCCCCTACTCTCTTCTCCTGTCCTATTGTCAGTCTGCTCACTGAAAGCATCTCTGGGTAAGAGCAGCGAGTTGCACATGTAGAGCAGTTGTGGCTGCTCTGACTTCCTCTATTGCATTTTATTTTCTGGGTGGGTGCTCAATCTGAAGCACTGCCTCCACTGAGTGTTCCTGTGAGATAACACTAAAAGTATTCACCTTGAATGCACAAGTTAAGTCAGCAGGTTTTTGTTAATACTATCAGATCCCTGGTTTTATCTGTGAGGGCATGACTGCGCACTCTGGATATGCTCAGATGACAGTGAATAGGCTGGGTGTGTGCTCTTGTACCTACTTTAAGAGCTTTTACTTGCAGGAACTTGCTTTCTCAAAAGGCTAGTCACTCTTCTCATTAGATGAAAACACATTTTAACATAAGAGGTAATAAACCAGCTGCTTCCCTTCTCTCTGATTCCTTAAATATGCATTTTGGGGGGAAATTTTGAGCATCAAACACTTAATTATCCTATTTTTCTGCATCAGTTTGTGGTGGAAATGTCTTTTAATTGGTAAAAAACTAAGGTGTGGTGTGTATTTACTATGGGCTGCCTAATCTTTTAATCGTCAGGTGTAGCTGTATGAATCAATTTGGAATGTTCCTTTAATGATGATTGATTGAATGATTATGCAAAAAGACTGACCAAAATGCTCTTTTCTTCAAGAAAAACCAAAATATATGAGTTATAGAGGGTTATATTGATTTTTTTTTTCAATCTAGGATTATATATAATTCAAATAGTCTTGGCCTTTAAACCAGATACTTTTTTTGCTTGTTTTGTTTCATCTCTTATCAGCTGCATACCCATTAGCCTTATTTTCGTTTTCTTTCTTGTAATTAGACTTTTTCTCCCCATACATTTTTATTGTTTGTCTTGTTCTTATATAATTTGTTTTTGGCTGACTATCTGTCACTGTAACCTATTTTTTCTTGTTCTGTAAAAAGTAGTTAAGTGATACCCAATTTAAGGCCTGTGGGCTAATCTGGCTAGTGACATGGGTTCTGGGTGGCCTGCCAATCTTTTCCTTATTTGCAAATCAAATAAAAAAAATGTTGTAAATAAATAGATAATAAAAAATAAATAGTCTAATGTACAACAGTGCATAAAAAACATGAAAATAGAGCTTGTTCATCAAAAAGATGCCATGGGAAGATGACCCCAGGCAAATTATTTACAAATCATTTATTGATTTACTTTTAATGCATTTATTTATTATAATTATTTAGTTTGTGTGTGTTGAATGCAATGTATCTGCACTCCTCTAACTTTGCATTGTAACTTCTGCACAGTGATTTCACTTGGGATCAATGAAGTTCGACCTTATCTTACATTGTATTATCTAATTTATGTGTTTATTAACTGGCTCCTGGTCTTGTCATTTTGCAAAAGTGCCCTCCTATCAAAGCAAGCTGAGTGTCCCTACTTTAAATACACCTTCAGCAAACAGTCAATATGCTAGATCTAATCATGCATTGGTTAAACAAAAAAACAAAAACAATGTTTGACCATCTTTATTCTTGTATTTGCCCTTTAAAGTAATCAGTTTGAATCCCCAGGGGTATTTATGAGCCATATGTCAGTCATACTTCTCTGTTCATCCTGTATGGCTGAACACAGCAGTGACATCATCACAGATTGGGCGTCAGGAAAAACTATTCTCTCTTGTCCCAGGGTGCAATATACGGACATCTTTATCCAGCATCAAATTTATTAAATAAGCAAAATAAAGTGAATGGTTTGGAGATAACATTAAGAGGTACAGTATGTGCTGTTTTTTTCAGTAGGAGGCTGAGGATGTATGAGGGAGACGGCTGTTTTAGGACATGAGGAATAGCTTATCAGTATTGAAACGATGGTTGAGCTGGATGTGCGGATCAAAAGCAACTGGATGGGCACTGTAGTCTTATAAAACTATAGTAAATTTTGTCCAGTGGCCTTTGAGTTATTACTGGATATCAAAAAAAATGGATCACTGAGAATGGTCATAGAAATTTCAGTGTATGAATTAAAATTTACCTGAGGTTTGGGGCTGTTTCAGCTAAGTCGATGAGTTATAGTGGGTGGAAGGAGATAGAGGATCATACAGAATGAGCTTACATACACAAAATGTTGTATTCGAGATCTTCCTTGGATCAAACTCTAGAGCATTCCCTCTCCCGTAAAGGCAGTCAAACTCAAACTGACAGAGGCTACAAAGTCAAATTTAAAGGTTAAATTTCAGTGATCACGGGTGGGAAAATATGCAGTTAGTGGGGTAGGAGTGGTGAAAAATTTAGCAAGCTGTCCCTTTAAGAGGATGAGCTGACACTGCCCTTTACTTTGCCTATTTTAAGAAATCATGTAATCATTAGAGTATTTTGCCAAAATACATACATTTACTGCAATAAGTAAAAAGCATTTCCATCAATTTAAAAAAAATGCACATTTCTCCCACTGCTATGTCACCATGCAGCATGCATTATGTTCACTGTGATATTTTAGTTTCATGACAGGGTAAAATGCCATTTTGAATATGGGCCTAAAAATTGTTTTAAAATTGCAATCCAAGTTCAGCAGAAAACAACAACCTATTCAGATTCCAAAACAACAAAACATGAAATGATTGTATAGTCTATTTATTTAACATCTCATAAACACAGACAGATGATAATATTACCAAGTAGAAAAAACTCACAAACCACACTGTAGATTATTACACTAAAAATGAACATGCAAATATCAGAGGGCTAGAAAGAAGAAAAGCAAGGGTTAAGAACATCATTACGGTACCAGAAATATGCATGAATTTTTTTTCAGTAAGTCAGTGTACCCATAAAAACGCAATTCACTGAGGATACCTTTTTTTCAGTGAACAAATCGTCAAAATAAAAGGCTGAACACATAAAGGAAGAAAGGGTTTGCCTGGCTGCCTGGTTATTCTGACTTCACAAAAATAGCCATACGCAATTCTCATGTGCTCCATATGCTTCTACAACACAGTATAGTGTAGTACATGCTATGAAAAATGCCTATAATAATAAAAGAGTGCTTGTTAAACTTACAGGGTGAAACTGGCAGCCTAACATATGAATACCGTTGCCTATAAAGGATATTAAATTGTCCTGAAGGTGTACAAAATATCCATACGTGCACAGCCCCTTTTCATTAAATTAACAAACAAAGAATAGTCAAAAATAGTTTTTTTTTCGCCGTGCAGAGAGACAGCTGTCCTGTTGAAGAGAGGCCAATCCTCTGTGTGGAATATTCCAGTCTGTCAGCGGCGCGCAAAAGCTGAATGGCGCAACCCACCGGGGATTTTTTTTTTTTTTTTTTTGTCTAACAAAGGCCTATAAATAACCTCATTGGCGGATTTAATCGCAAAAAAAAAAAAGAATTAACCTTTTTTACATACATAAAACCTTCTGCACAGTTTTGTCCCCATTGCACTCCTGAGGGTGGGGTTGGGGGGTTAGAAAGCAGGGTTGGACTGAAAGGAATGCAGCCTCGTGACCTGCAAGTGGAAGAACGCGCGAGCTGGATAACAAGAAAAACAGGCCTCTGACACACCGAGTTTGTGTGCTCTCATAACAAAAATGCTCACATAAGGAAAAAAAAGGAGTGTTGCTGGCACTATAGTGACCAACCTGAACGCAAAATAACACCACCGCCAGCTCTATTTTTAACTCACCAACGGAACAAAATATATAACCGAATCTTGGTAGTTTTTATCTTATCTGAAGCACACAAGAGTGCAAGTGATCCGCCGTTCTTTGTCTCGAGCCAGAGAGCACGCGCGGAAGCCCGAAGCACCCCCAGTGTTATTTTCACCCATGAACAGAACAACAGGGCTGCTGCAGAGGATTCCTGATGACCTTATATGGTAGTGTGGGGGTTGCAACAAGAACGCTCGAGCTCTCATGGCAACCGTCCAGAGTTCTCGAATTACTGCTGTTGCCAGGGCGAGTCAGCCCAGCAACCGACAGCTTGAACTCGCCATTTATTATCGTTTCCTTCCTTTCACGCACTTGTTTTCTTCTGTTTTATTCTTGTTAAAAGAGTAAAATCCACCCATGTGTCGGTAGGTGTTAATATTTCCTGTTGTATCACCGAGAAAATGTCCCCGAAAACGAGTCTTTCTCTCTCTCTCACCGAGCCTCTCCCAGTTATGGCGCAGCAACATTTTACAGCACGGTGCTCTCCTTTGTCTGCAAAGAAGCCATTTTGAGACAAGAGAACAGCAGAGAAACCATTGAGCAAGTGTAGTCTATCACTAAAACGTCTCTTTGGACAAAGGAAAGCAGTAAAATTTTACAAGATTTCTCCCTATAAGATCTTTTTTGCTCGTTTAAGACTTGGATTTTGAATCCTAACTGTAAGTTTGCAATATCAATAAAAAAAAAATATATGCAGTTAAATTTAACAAAAGCCAATATAGTTTTGCTGATAACGTTTTAACAATTAATTAATGTTCATGTTGTCTGTCCTCTATTAAACAAGTATACACGTAGACAAATAAACTGGCATATCAAGTGAAATAGCTCAAAATCCATTACCTTTCAAAACAACATTTCCTTGTGGTTTATATGATGTAGCTCAGTTAGAAATGTCGAGGTTATACTTGACTGCAATCCTGTCTTCAAGGAGAGAGAGGAGATGGTTTGCATATTGCCCACACAGATGATGCTTGAAGATGCATATTCGCTGGCAGAGAGGCAATGCCTAGCACTGATCAAAAGAAAAAAAAAACTTTTTCAAAAGAGCTCTATCTTTCGTGCTAATGGATTCCTTTCTTTGCAGGAGACGCTATCCCACCCCTTAATAATGCCATTATTAGAGGATCCGAACATGGAGCTGAAAACATTCCTCCTGCCCCTGCATTTGGGCCTGTTAACTGCATTTCACCAAAGTGCTGAGGTAAATATTTTCACCATAAGAGTTTTCCCTCCATCTGTTTCCTCTTGGCAGTCTTTTTTTTTTTTTAACGTTGTAGAAACTGTGTTTAAAAAAAAAAAAAAGGCTATCAGAGTTGGCTTCTTGCGACATTTAAATATGCCCTTGAAGCAAGGTCAAGCCGGACGATTACACTTTGGACGCATTTCTTAAATGGCAATTGGACAGCACAAACCTAATCGTGCTTGAAGTTGTCTCCACAGTTGTAGGTAAGGTACAACACAAGCCACCAGGGTGTAAAGCGTTGCTGTTGTGAGAGGAAAGTGTTTAAAAGTCATTAATCAAAGCAAGTAGGTTATCAATCAACAGTCAAAAAAAATAATGCAGGCAGCATAATAAAGTATTTTGTAAAGGCCATTAGTTATCCATGGCCTGCTTTCTGTCACTTGAGCAGCAGTGGCATATATAACCTGGACTGTATAGGCTGTATATAATATATAAGCATGCCAGTGAACACAGTAAATAAAGTTGACAGAAATTTCTGTGATCAAATTGATAATAGCTCAATAGACAAATTGACAGAAAACACTTTTTAATAACAGTAACTGCATGCCTCAAATTACTATTTTACATCACTATCAAAATTATTATAAAAGAGTTTAACTTACTCATTGCTACTCATATCCTACAAGGCCATAAGTGCAATGCCAACAATAAGTCATTACACTTTGTCACTTCAACTGTGTCCCCCTCCCCCCTTAATTTAACATCTCCAAAATCATACAGCTGTTTATTCACAACATTTGTTTTCTTTTCACTTAAGAAATATAAATACTATTATATGGGTGTGCCGTGACCTAGTTAAGACAAAGATGGATTCCAAGCAGAGGAAAAAAGGCTCAAGATGTCACAGGGTATTACATCCAGTACATTCTCTTCCTTCTTCTCAATCCTTTAAAAGGAGGAATCATAGTTTTATCATAGTCCGTGAGAGATGAGGAAATCAAGTGTAAGATCCCTTTTGGAACAAAGGAAACCCATATAGGCCATTGAGTCCTGTTTTAGGAAAATGGCTGCCGAGAGCGCTCGGCCCCCTCTCTCTGCTCTCTGTTGAAGGACTTCTGAGCCGTGCCTCTAATAGCAGACAGCTCCTCTGCTGCTGCGCTCTGATTGGCCCGCCGAGCTGCCGCTGTTAACCAGCCAATTGCCCGAGCACTGCAAAACACCAGGCAATGTCAAGCAAAATCCACTTTAATCGACAATGTACGCACATATAATTAACATCAACGAAATAAAAACGGCTACGAGATTTTGTAGTTAAAAGCTCCGCGGTTGTCTAACACTTAAAATGCGGACTAACTATCCGGTTTGGCACTTTAGTTTGTTGACTAACTGACCGACAGAGATGCAACAAACGGCCGCATTCCAACGGTTATAAACGTTCGCCTGGTTGTTGCATTAAGCGTATTATCAGCCAAGTTTCGCCGTATAATCCGCTGTTAAGACACTTCGCGTTCAGTCACAACAACTAGCTTCACGACAGCGGAGTTTGTTTTTCAAACACGAGCCGACTAGTGTGGATTTGTGCACAAAAACCTGCGGGCAACACAGATTTATTATCCTTTGGTGACAGTTAACAAAATATTGCCCCCTGTGTCTATCTTGTGTTTGCCATTTGGGTAAATGCAGCCGGCAGATTCCACACAAAAAAACGATTTAAGGGTTTAAAAAAAGAGCTGTTACGATGTCGATAGTGATCAAATACAGACGCACAAACGTGCCTGTGTGAATATTTTAAAAAATAGAATACAATTATAAAAGGAAATGGCGTTACCAATTCAGCAGTGAATAAATAAGTTTGTAACGAAAGTGCGGCTAGCAGCGGAGGTGGGCAAGCCTAGCGGTGTATTGTGGGAGAGACAGAAGCTACAGACCAGAGGCACACAATATGTGTTGGCTCTCGCCGAAAAGGAGGCAGTATTCTTCAAGCTAAATCATGTAATGTAAGCGGCGAAAGGAGAGCGATTTCGTCTATTCATCAATTCAAGAAAAATCTCTCGATCGGACGAACCATGTCCAAGCCGGGGGAGAAAAACAGATTGAACGAAGACCATGGCAGAAAGCAGAGTTCAAGTAAGCTTTTTTTCCCCTCTTTCTCCAGCCCTCCTAATGCCTGTTTTCCGTAACTGGGATATACGCTATAGATCCCGTTTTCGCTCTCACTTTGGGTTACCCACCACCACTAAAGTCATGCATTTGTAACGTCTGGCTGTTTTAAAGTGTCGGGGGGTTGGTAACGGGACCGTGTTTAGCGTTGCCTCACGATAGCTCCTCTCTCCTTGTCGCTGCCTGTCGTTTCAGGTTTGGCGAACGGCATGGACAGTCATCCCGTATGCGGCTCGGCGGAGAAGCGGAGTCACCACTGGAGAAGTTACAAGTTGATCATCGACCCAGCGTTGAAGAAGGGATCGCACAAACTGTATCGCTACGATGGGCAGACTTTCAGCATGCCCGTGAGTGGACCGCCTTTGACGCGGCGACCAAACGGCTACAATAGTAACCGAGTAGCCGACCTCCATGATAGGTTACAATGTGGCTGTGTTGTCGTGGCCGGGCATGTTCCAGCATCTTGTGTCGGATGTGCTCATTTTAATTTTGTTAAACTACTTTGCAACAAGTTCCATGTGGAGCTGTGACTGGGATGGATAACAGTGTTGTGTCCCCCCTCCTCCTCCTCCGCCCCCTCCCCACCCCCTCTCTCCTCTCCTACAGAATCCCGGGATACCACCGGTGGAAATCGTCCGAGATCCGAGGATCGGTCGTCTTTGGACTAAGTACAAAGAAACCGACCTACCGGTGCCGAAATTTAAGGTAAATATCCAAACAGTGAAGATGGCAGCTTCTCTCTTGTGGAATAGGGGGGCTGTCAGAAGTTGCAGACACACCCCCTTCATTCATCTTTGGGATGTCGGGTGTTATATCCAAAATATCATGCATTGCTCTGACACTTGCAGACTGGATTTGCATGTTCATTGTAACCGCTCTGGCACTGTAATTCTTATCTCAGCTGTAAGAAATGACCCCACACGGTGCATCATTAACCCGAAAGCACCTCAACCATGAACTCCTCTCATTCTCATCCTCCATGGCGTTGTTTCTGGATACTCTCATCCACTAGTTGCTTTAAAGGTGCAGGTGCATGTCATGACTGCATTAATATACAGTACTTTCAAAGTTGCATCCTGCAGACTTATTTAATTTTGTAGTTCAGAATGTTGTGAATGTTTGCCTATGATACATGAATTCATCTTGATCCTATCTGACCTGCCGAAATTTAGGGAGTCTCCTCTGATAAAAAGGATTCGGCTCTTTCCTTGTGGAAATAAAAGTTGCAGATACATCTCCTTCACTCATCTTTGGGGTGTCGAGTGTTAAAATGAAAACACCATGCATTACTCTAATACTTGCAGATGGCTGACTGGATTTGCACGCGTATTGTACTTATCTCAGCTGTCAGAAACTTCCCGAAAGCACCTCTAACATTACCTCTTCTTCTCCCAGATCGACGAGTGTTATATCGGCCCCGTGCCTCCAAAGGAGGTGACATTCGCCAGGCTGAACGACAACATCAGAGAAGGATTTCTTACCGACATGTGCAAAAAATTCGGAGAAATCGAGCAAGTGGAGATCTTGTACAATCCGAAGAACAAAAAGCACCTGGGAATAGCCAAAGTTGTTTTTGAGACGGTGAAAGCCGCCAAAGTGGCCGTGCAGTCGCTGCACAAGACGTCTGTTATGGGAAACTTCATCCACGTGGAGCTGGACCCGAAAGGTAAACAGTGATTCAGTCATTCGAGGAGAAGACGCGTAACCTACATTTATGCACGATCGAGCCCGCTGCACGAGCAAAACATGCACGAGTTTTTACACTAGTAAAATGTTGCCTTGTTTTGAATTATTGGGAGGACGGCAGTCACGTGTGTAAATTTACGTGTGTTGCCTGGTAACGTAGGGTAATTGAATTTCATTGAATGTAAGTGTACTCCCACAAGCCCCGAGCTGAGGGTGCTGTGTACTCCCTCTGTGCATAATTTCAGACCTGTAAACAAACACAGACCAATCTGTCAGAGTCCTCTCCCCCTTTGCCTTGTCTCTGTTGAGTCATATTTAAGTGAAATCACTGAAGTTTTTGTTAATTTGTTAAGACTGAACGTCTCCACTGTTGCTTCTGACTAATGCCTCACAGCAACTATGATTCAATGTCAAGTATGTATTATTTGACTTGTAATTTGTATTTATTTAACAAGCAAAATAGTGATTGCTGTTGATGTTTTGATTGCAATGTGTACAGTTTTTACTGGCTACACCGGTGCTATTCTCTTGAATTATTCCGACAAATCTCAACATTTCTAATAAATAAATTGATCGTTCTTAATAAGCCTTAAAGTTAACAACTATTGCATTTTGTGTAGGATATGTTAAATCTCTTAAAGAAATGTTTGAGCCATTATAACATCGACTGTATGTATTACACATTAGGGCAGGACAATAGTATTTCGATATTGTGATATCAGACTAGATATTGTCTTAGATTTTGGATGTAATGTGATGTAATTTTCTGAACTTACCAGTTCACTTACCATTTAGTCATCATTTCCATGATACTGAGGATTATTTATTCAGACTTTCATTGTTTAAACATGTTGCGAAAGCACTAATAGTCAACACTACAATCTTGATTTTGAGATATTTGCTTAACGATATTGTGATATTGGATTTTCTCTCCATCCCCCAGCTGTACTGCAAAATAATTTTTAAGATTACCATATGTACATTAACAGTATATATTGCTTTGAGTTTTGCAGTTTGCTTTTCACAAATGGGCAGGCATAAACACTATATGATATTAGTTTGTAATGCTCCCACTGTAAATTATTGGGAAGTATGCGCTCAAAAGGCACACTGCATAGTTTTATTTACAAATGTTTGGATTTAGTTAGAATGCCAGAGTAGTTTTGATAAAGCCTGCTAGCATTAAGCCTGCTTTAAAGACTTGGCATCAGACCCACACATGTTTACTGTTCTGCAGGTGAGAATCGCCTTCGGTACTTCCAGCTCCTGATGAATGGCAGCTACACTCCGCAGACCCTGCCTGTCGGTGGAGAGGAGGCCAGAGAAGTCTCCCCTCGTAGCCTGGCAGAAGCCTTGCTGGTAAGAGCTCCTCCAAAAATATGCAGAGATTTTATTTGTTAATGAGTAGAAATGTAGAAATTGCTCCCTTAACTGATAATAATATAGTTAAGTACAGTGTCTGCTGTTTTTTCCAAGGTCAGTCTGGAGTTTTCCGAATTGCGGTGTTACTTTGTAGAAATTATTTACCAATCTAAGCTGACGTCCTTATCTCTAATCCGTGTTATCAGTGCAGCAGGTGGTGGAGTAGAGCAGAGGAAATGTTATACAGACCCTTGCCTGTGCACTGAAATCACAAAGCCACTGAAATGTGCACTTTGGCCTCGTAGCACGAGATCCCCCGTGGCATTGTGCCTAGAAACACTCATCCACTAGTTGCTTTTTTAGGTGTAGGTGCAGGTGTTTTCTGTGTGTAAGTTGGCGAAAATCAAACATTTTTCATAATTGCATTGATATATAGTAGATTCTAAGTTACAACCTGAAGACATATTTGATTTTTTATCTAGGTTTTAGTGGTGTGAGTGTTTTCCTGCGATACCTTGATTCATCACCATCCTGTTTGTCTCCTCTAAGGCCTGCGAGCCCATCCGCAGGTTGTCGGAGAGCAGCATGTCAGCTGTTGGAGGAACATTGCCACCCAGCAGCTCCACAACTCCTCTGTCCCTGGAGACGGGCTACTCCAGCCTAAGGCAAGACACACCCCAGTCCCAGGGCACCCCTCATACCCCACGGCAGACGGGTACGCCCTTCTCGCAAGACTCCAATTTCTCCAGTCGGCAGTCCACGCCGGCGTACCAGTCTAGCCGCGCCGAGAGCTCTGGAGGTTACAAATCTCGCAGACACGAAAGTAAGTTCCAGGATGCGTACAACCGCAGACCGGAGAGGCCACAGTACCGCAGCAACATGTACCGAAGTACGACGTCTGAACAGGCTCCCTTCAAACAGCACCAACTCACCCCACCCGAACCTCCTCCCTCCACCCCCTCCTTCAGCTACACAGCGCCGCCCCCGGCTACGCCCAACTTCAAGTCCGCCTTTTCACCCTACCAGGCACCTTTGCCCCCTGCATTCCCCCCATCAGATCCTGCTTTCCATCACCCAGCCCAAAGGGAGGGTGAGTACCTCCGACCACCGCAGCCGCCTCTCGCAGCTGCCACTGACTTTTTGCCAGTCAAGGAGAGACCGGAAACTCCACCGATCCCCGAGCCCCCACCGGAGCCCGTCCCCCATCCGACCACCCCTCCTCCTCAAACCCCAGAGCACTGCCCCTCACCTGGCTCCCCCACGCTCGATCCAGAGCGCAATAGCCTGGATTCCCGCATCGAGATGCTCCTCAAGGAGAAAAGGACAAAACCGCTGCCGTTCCTGGAGGAGCGAGACTCGGACACTGAGGTGCGAATGGAGGGAAGTCCAATTTCCTCCTCGTCCTCCCAGTTATCCCCAATCCCCCCTTACACGAGTGGCTCCCAAGGCGGCCAACAAAACTCCCGTCCCTCTAGCACAGGCTTGGAGGACATCAGTCCGACCCCACTGCCAGACTCGGAAGATGAAGAGCCAATTCCCGGAACTGCCTCACTGATCAAGAGACCCACTTCTCCTGTGCAGGAAAAGATGAGCAACAGTGACCTCAAAGATGGACATTTTCGAGGCCACACTCCCACGGATAAAATGGACACGGTAAGACAGTTTTTTTTTTTTTGTTTGCATGAAACTTATGTTAATTTGGAAAATAATAACCTGCAGTTTTCCATGGGTTAAGCATTAGCACCCCATGGCTCCAAGTATAGCTAAAATGAGCTTGTGTTGATAGTCTTGATTAGATGATAGCAGCACGCTGCTGATGTTTACTTGGAGCTTTGATAGCTAAGCTGAGGACACAGGAAGTGAGTCTAGTTTCAGAGCATGTTGATAGTAGTAAACTTTCCCTTTTGTATAATTCTGCCTTGTAAAGGAAGTACCAATCTTGCAGCAATCTATGCCTGAAGGCATCACAAAAATGGTGTATAGGCTGTCAGTTGATCGCTGCTCTGCTGTTTATTCTTGTGCAAAGAACAAATTCAAACGACTAAGCGAGTAGCATTGCTGCACCCGTACAAAAAGTGTAATTGTTAGCTCAGTGAATATGTGAAGAAAAGATGTCAAATTTCTTGTAAACACAAATAAAACAGTTGACATAAGCTATCAACAAAAACCTTTAGACAGAATTCACAGCCTTACAAATACCTTCACATTCACATGAAGTTGATCGCCTCGTTTGAAGTCATAGTAACACCATCTGGCCTGTGATGTTGTATTTCTATGCTTTGCACTTTGCTTTGAAAGGAGAAATAAGAGCCGCTCTGCTGTTGGGGAATTGAACACTCTTGTTTCCTCTTTCTAACACTCACCACACGCTCACGCGGAGGAAAACACAGTTTGGCAGTTAGCCCCATTCAACAGCATACTTCCTGGTTTTGCTGAGCCTGACAGTCAGGATTGGCTGCAGTGTCTCCTGTCTCACATTTCCAGTTATCACAAAGCAAGCACTGCAAACAGGTCATTTGGATAAAGACACCACTCCCATGCTGCGTTTACTCTCCTTAGTTTCACTCCTTCAGCAGTTGTAAGAAATCCTTTAGGATGATAAACAGCAGGGAAGCGTATTCAGTCTTTATGCATTTGATGGTGCAATCTTTGCACACACATTATCCATTATGGGTTTAGGAGAGAACAGTCTGATGCCTAAAACAAACATCTCTGTTTGGATACCTGCTGACCAATTACATGGGTCAGCTGTGTTTGATTTTGCTAGCGTGAATACTAAACTTTGAACTCAGATCAGCATTTAAATAATAAAACCTCAGTGCTTTTTGGTACTGACCAACATGTGTCCGTAGTCCGCCTTCAACACTGGTACTGAATAAAAGTGTTGTTTACTTATTCTTTGATCAGAGATTCATTATTAAAAAAAACGAAACCTCAGATATTGTGTCAGAATCAGTATTGAAAAATGTCAAACAATACCCGTAATTAATATTAAAGCCAGTGTTGGTCTTGAGACCACTCTTTGAATGTCTCGTCTCAGACTTGACCGCATTTAAGTTTTTTTTGCACAAAACAGAAGAAATAGAACAACAACATAACAAGTTTTGCAGGTGAGATTTAGTAAAAGCACTAGGGGGCGTATAATCTCACCGTAATAAGCCAGAAGTCATGCAATCAAGAAAAGTAAACAAGCAAGTGACCAGAAAATAAGCAACATAAAGTAACACTGTAACAACATTTTAGCAACATCTTTACCCAGTCCCATTGTGTGTGCAAAAAAGGTGCATTGAAGATAGGGTACCCGCAGAACTATAAAAAAATGCATTAATCTAATAATTAGGCCTTAATTGGCATTACAGTCTCTTAAACCAGTCTTTGAAAAGTCTTAAAGTAGGATTATAATTTGTTTCCTGATGTTGACATTTTAAAATCTCAAAATAATAGATCACTTTTTTTTTTTTTTAAATAATTGACCAAATCCCTCTCACATTAACGGCACACAGGTCAGAATAGAAATAGAACAGAAAAAAAAGCAAAAACACTCATTTTGTTTCCCTGGATGCTCAGAGCGTAGGATCCACTGCAAAGTCCAAATTCAACGATTATCTTTTTAACCAAGATTTTACAGCATGGCGATGCATGCGAGGGTCAGTGTATTTTTTTCAAACTTAACACAATAGGGATTCAAAGCATTGGAGGAATACAAAATAACCACAAAAATCGGCCAATAGATGTCAAGTATTTCTAAGTTCTGGTCTACCCTCGTCTCAATTAGCAGTTGGGCGAAATTATCCCTAACCCAAAGTAACTCTTCAGATTTTGTCTTTGAAGAATTTGTCTAAATTTCACTCTGGGAGGCATTTAAAACTGTCTTGATTTTTTAAAAATCTAACTTGCCTCAAGCTGTAGGAAGCCTGGAATAAAGATGGTTACGCTGATTTAAGCTCCTCGTTGTTAGTTTGTATTTGTTTACTCACAGAAAACAAAGGAAAATCCCTACAAATAGATTTCACCTGCCTTATCCCTTTTGAGTATTTTATTGAGACATTTCTCACAGCACACTTACTCATACACACAAATAGACAATAAAGCAATAAAATAGGTGAATGAAGAGGAAACCTCATTGTTTTCTGTGGGTGTTTTTATGGGAATGAAAGTCTTTCAGCTCAATTTCAGGAGTGTTTATGGCATGTTCTGCTTTTTATTGTAAGTATGTCATGCAGAACGGGGCTTGCTCTGGTCTGGTCTTTTCCTTGACTCAGTTTCACGCTGTCTTGGTCTTGGTCTTGACATGGAGTCAACCCCTCCAAGTCTTGATCTTGTCTCTGCTTGAAACACTTTGGTCTTGGTCATGAGTTTGTTTCAGTCAAGGTGGCCATGACCACAACACTGATTAAAGCTAAAGCGGTAGGTTGGCAAAACAATCCTAACTCAAGGTCCACTAGCTACCCTTTTTCTGAGCTTTCAGATCTTATCCCAAGGTCTTCATAAAACAATGGTGTTTGCTCAGTTGTCATGAAGAAGAAAAAAACAGTTGATTTTACTTGTGTAACTTGTGAAAAACAGTTGTTGACCTTGCAGAGTCCTGACAGGCTGTCCCTTTCCACACAGGGTCAACAGTCGTCCGGAGAAGACATGGAAATCTCTGACGATGAGATGCCTGGAACTCCGATCACCAGTGGAGACTGTAGCAAAGGCATTGTCATAAACTCTGCGGTGTCCCCGATGCAGACCATTGCCATCCCTCCTCCTGGCTTCCCTCCTCTCCCGCACCAGGCCGGCTTCCCAATCTCACATCATCACCTGCCCCCTCACTCTGCCATCCCGGGACACCCTCACCTGGCCACTCATCCCGGAGTGCCTCACCACATGCTGCCACCCATGGGTCCCTACCCCCATAGCATGATGCCACTGGTGCAAATGGAGCTAATGAACTGCTTGCGGTGGGAACAGTGGAGCACTGTTCCCATGTCCTTCCAGATGCAGCAGCAGATGCTGAGTCGCATGGCTCAGACTCGAGGACCGTATCCTTATCCACATTTTATGGATGGTGGTGCATCTGGGCCTTTTGGGGGACCCTACCCACCACTGTCTATGGGTGCTACGCCTGCTAGCGGCGCAGCAGCACCTGGACAACAATGGCAGCATCCCAGTATACCAAAGTTCAACCCTACTGTTCCTCCTCCTGGATATGAGACTAAAAAGGAGGATCCCCATAAGGCCACTGTTGAGGGTGTGCTGCTGGTCATTGTCAAGGAGCTAAAGGCCATCATGAAGAGGGACCTCAACCGCAAAATGGTGGAGGTGGTGGCTTTTAGAGCCTTTGATGACTGGTGGGAAAAGAAGGAACGCTCAGCAAAGGTAAGTCATTCATTTTACCTTCCAAAATACAAATACAGGGTTACCTACAGAAGCAAAGAGAGCTTTTATCTACTAGTGTTGGCCAATATATCATTAGAGATATACCATATCATATTGTTCGTGATAATACTGGTTTCATTTTTAATATCATGAAAGAAAAAAATGCTATTGTCAATTGCTTGACTTGTTGACATAATGACGTCAGACTGTTTATAGCACAGCTGAAAGCAAAACTGCCACCGACTCCACAGTGGCTAAAGTTACAATAAGCGTCTTCAGTGGAGTGGATTCAGTGGCATCGTTGATTTTGTGTACTATTATATTTTATACAGAATCTGAACCTCACTCTGAGTTACTGACATTGTTTGCAAGCTAAAAATGAAAAATCATTTTTGTTTAGTTTTTACTGAATGTTTGAAGGCAAACTGTCACGGTTATGCTGACATACATATACTATATTGCTCATAATTGTTCTGTTTTTGAAAATAAATGAATAAATATTAAACATTAATTAATTAATTAATATATTGATAAATATTTTCTTCAGTATTTTTGAATATCATCAGGAATATTGTTATTGCAAAAATACCCTGAAACATCATAACAATATTTTAGGGCCATATCACCCACCCCTAACATCAACATTAAATCAATATCATGATATGAGACTATATATCAGGGTTGGCAGAAGAAATCAATACTGTATAGTATATTTTGAGTTTCAATTTTGTATTTATTTATTCATTTATGTTGCAATTACAAACAAATGTTTGGTAATAATAATAAAGTCAACTGCTTTTTCAGTCCACCAGATACATGTTGCTACAATTAAAATGAAGGGACTGAAAACTGTATATAATTAGATAAAACCAGATGTTGACAAAAGAATTTACAGTTGAGAAAAGGTAATAAATTGCAGTACACTGCTATATATGTAATCACAGAACTTGGCAAATTGCAGAACTTTTTAATAAAAAAAACAATTCAATAATACTATATAGTGACATAAGTATCATGAGCTATCAGACCTCTGGTGATTCGCCACATTTAGAAATCATTTTAGATTTTGGATATCATAATGTCTTAAGAGCTGTCTTTTCCTGTGTTTTATTTATCATTTTTTTCAGGTTTAAAGGCTGCATTACAGTAAAGTGATGTATTTCTGAACTTATCAGACTGTTCTAGATGTACTGTCAAAATCAGATTTTTAAAAAATATTTTATGAAAGCACCAAAAGTCAACACAACTATATGACAATATTGAGGTATTTAGTCAAAAATATTGTAATGTCTCATTTTCCAGATATGCACAGTATGACTGGGAAAAAAGCTTACTTGTTTTAACTTCCTTTTAATATATTGGCAAAACAGTCTAATAGAGTTGATATTATAGTACTTAATAAAGAAGCCACAAACCATAGCAGCATCAAGAACAACTCATTCAGTTTGCATTGCAGCACAAATGTTCATTATAAGCATCAATCGAAGAATCATGCCTTTTGCAGGTTATTAAAAAATAATTATGAAAACAGCGTCCCTAGGTAGTTTTAGCTAATGCATCTCTTTGTCCTATCTACATCCATAAGAATCTTCCATTTTTATTAAATATTATTTTGACAAATGCCATAAAAAGTAAGCTGATAGTTTAAAAAAAATGAAATAAAAAAGGTGATACTGTAAACAGATGGTAGTTGTGTTGCTGTGATGAGACATTATTAAACATCATTCAGTAAATGAAACAGCAGCTTGGATTATCAATTAATTGTTAAACTCATTGATCAAGGTAAGATGCCAAATATTCACTGCTTCCAGATTCTCAAATAGCAGTCTTTGTTTCCTCTCGTTGTTTGATGTATTGGTTATAAAACTGAACACTTTTGGATTGTTGATCAGACCAAAACAAGAAAGTTAACAACTTATCTTTTACGATTAATTGGGAAAAGAATCAATCGATAACAGATTATGAAAATAACACATATCTGCGTTTCTGTCTGCAGCAGTAGATAACAAAGATAACAAAGTTTAACCCGGGATTAAAAATCATGTTCTGTTTTCCTCAGGCCTCTTTGACTCCAGTGAAGGGTGCGGAGGGGAAGGAAGAAGAAAGACCCAAACCCAAAGAGACAATGGGTTCAAGTCTGCTGGAGAACTGGAACAAGGGCGAGGGACTGGGCTACGAGGGTATGGGCCTGGGTATCGGTTTACGAGGAGCTATCCGCCTGCCCTCCTTCAAGGTACGTCCCGAGATGTGTCTTTTATGACACATGGGCAAGGAGGCAGTTTGTTCGTTTTTTCGTGACCAGGTGCGCTGCTTGTTTAATGGTCGCATGTTGTTTACAGGTGAAAAGGAAGCCCGAAGCTGCAGCAGCAGGGGACAACAAACGAGCGCGACCCTCCACTCCAGTGGATGATGAGCTGGAGGATGAAGGTAAATCTCTTTGGTGTGCACATCTACACTTTCTCTTCTTCCTGGTGTTATGAAATTGATCTGGTGGTCTATTTCTGTCAGACCGGGACCGAGACCCAGCCGAGCTCCCGTCCGACGATTCCAAAATGGATGCCGACAGTGCGACTGCAAAGCGACGGCACTCAAGGCCTCTTGAATTGGACAGCGAGGGAGAGGAGGAAGTTGACACCTCCGGAAAGGAGGAGGAGTCGTTGTCCGACAGGGAGGAGGAGCCTGATGAAACGGAGGCTACAGACAGGCTGTCGTCAGGCAAAGTAAGCTCTCGCAAAAATGACCATCGATCGCGTAGCTTGTGGATTGTTTGTATAGCGTTCTTTGAATATTTTTGCGCATTTTCTAAACATTTTTATGATCCGTAATCATTTCCTAGGGGAGTGATGATGACGAGGGTGATGATGAAGACTCATCCAGCGAGAGCGCTTCCTCAGATTCCTCTGATGACGGTACGTTAAATATCAAACAGCATAAGTTTTTTTTTTTTGTTTTCTTTCCTGTAATTAATAATTTCCTTTCCTTTGTTGCAGAAGCTGAGAGTTCAGTGTCCTCCAAGAGCAGCTCAGACTCCTCAGCAGAAAGCGCAGACTCCTCTGAGTACGAGATGAGTTCGGAAGAGGAAGGGGATGAGGAGGATGACGACGAAGAGGGGGTGTCACACGATGTAGACGCTGAGGGCAAAGCCGCCGAGACCTCCTCGTCCTCTTCATCCTCATCAAGTTCATCTTCTGATGAAGAAGAGGGGCAGATAGAGACCAAGCCACCCAGCCCTCCTGCCGGACCAGTCCCAGAGGATAAGGAGGAGCTGAGCAGCAAGCTCAAACGCAGACCTCCTAGTCCTGCAGAGGAGGTGACGGAGGACCGGAAGCCGCCATCACCCAAAAGCATCCCGCGTGAGTTTCTGCTGTACCATTCTGCTCAGATCTGTGCAATTTCTGCTGATAACGAGCCCCGATCAGATACTTTACAAAGTGAAGAAACTAAAAATGATTTCATACGGCTCTTATCACAATTCCACTTCGTGCAGCATTGTTTTGTTTTATAACATAAAGTAAACAAACTAAAATGTGTAGAAATCACTCTCAGATCCACTTAGTGTAGCATTGTAATAAAAGTACAGAACACTATAAATGAGTCACATAATCACAATTCCACTTCAGAGGAAGTATAAAGCTTAACTTTAACATTCCCGGTCACAACAAATAAGAATCGCTCACAGTTCTACTTATTACAGCATTATAGTTAAACTAGTTTACTAGAAATGGACAACAAAAAATCAATTCCACTTAAAGTGGTGTAGCAGCTTAAGTTGAACATGAAAAAACAGTTTCTACTCATTACAATTAAACCCGAATATCTGCCGCAAATTGTGCTCTCTGTTTACAAAACCTGTATGACTGTGGACGAAAACAAAGAATCAGGCAGGGCGCACGCTCAACATAACCATTAATTAAAAAAATGTGTTGATCTGGTCCAATACTGATCCTTCAGACAGGGACATCCCTAGTATTTATTATTTTGCAGTATGTGAGATGTTAAATAAAATAAATATCTTTTCTTGTCTTGTAGTCAAAGATCGAGACATCGGTGTAGACGGAAACATTCCTGCAGTGAAGTCTGAACCTCAGGAGCACGTAGCGCACCTTCGGCCGCCCACTCCCACAGGCGCCCTGCCTGACAGCGACCAGGACACAAAAGCCAAAGGTAAAGCAGAGCCTGAGGAAGTATCCTGCACCCCCGGTCGATTAGCCCCATCCCACGTAGATGCAAACACACCTGTCCCCAAACCTGTCTCTGCATCTTTAATGCACCTCCCTCTCCCTCCTCACCCGGCAGTAGAAGGTCGCTCGCTTCTTCATCCACCTCCTGGTCCCCTGCCTGAGCTCCCTCAGCGGACTAGGCTCCCCACAGACGATGATATCCCCCGCACACCGGGCAGGGACCTGATGGAGCGTGCCCGAAGTCTGGGCAAGTCCCAGAGCACGGACACTGTTCCCATCACACCTGGCAGTGATGCCCCGCTGACAGGCAGCAGCCTGTTGCTTAGCTCCCCTCACATCCCCGGTAGTCCCTTCTCCTACCCTTCACAGTCCCCTGTCCTTAGTGCTGGAGTCCCCCGCACACCAGGAAGAGACTTATCCTTCACCCCTGTCTTCCCTGACCCCACAGCATTGACTCTTAATAGAAAAATATCCTCTGAGAGCCTGGACGATAGACCTGTTTTTAAAGAGCCGCCCATTAGTGCCCTGCCTAACCAAGCTGTGTCGGCTGCAGCAGAGCATTCAGCCAGTGTCCCAGGAGATCTGCCTGCTTGTCTCACTGTTGACGTCCCCGTGCCATCAGATACTGCCCCATCCAAGAGGAAACCTGGACGACCCAAAGGCAAAAAGACGCCAGCTGTCTCTGCAACTGACGACCCTTTGGAGCTCTCATCAGAGTCCATGCCTCTGCCTCACCACGCACATCTCGGCGATCTATCCACGCAAACGATATCTGCCAAGTCCCCCGACCATCCGAGCCTGGACTTCAGGGAAGGAGAGGTGAAGCCTCAGACGGTCCTGCCTGCCGAAGACGGCTTCCTGTCCTACGAAGAAGAGGCACCTGTGGTTGTGAAGCCCACGCGGAGGGCTCGGCGAGGCTGGGAGGAGCTGCTGCTGGGCAGCCTGTCCCCCGTCACCTCGCCCCCCCGACCGTACTTCACCCCGCGCTCCGAGTTTGAGGAGATGACCATCCTGTATGACATCTGGAACGAAGGCATAGATGACGAAGACATACGGCTACTGCAGATCACTTATGATAAGATGCTCCAGCAGGATAACGGCAACGACTGGCTCAACGACACGCTCTGGGTCAACCATCCGCATATCCTTTACTGCTTTACATCAGCCGATTCATACCAAATATTGTCCATAATAATATTGATCTTTATATATATGTCATGTTACAAAGTTCCAAAGTTGTCCACAAATCATTTTAAGAAATTAGTCCAGTTAAATAACACTAAAAAAGATGTAATTTCCTTTTTTAATACATTGTTTTATAGAGTGTGTGTCACATAGCAGCCCCCTCTGGTGGTGGAAATGAGGAACTGTTTAGTCTGCTGCTGAATATCTGTTAAGCTTCAGAGGTGTTTTGGCATCCCAGTTTTTTGTACCAACGCTTTTTTGTATTCAGTTTATCCTTGACTTCCCTGCACCTACCAACATACCCGGCGTGAAGAAAAAGAGAAGAGACGACGGCATGAGAGATCACGTAACTGGCTGTGCGCGAAGCGAGGGATACTACAAGATTGACAAGAAGGACAAAATCAAGTACCTTCAGAGCACAAAGCTGCAGTCAGAGGAGCCGCCGGTCGACACACAGGTGAGGACGAACTGGGACGCTTGACGTCTGTGAAAGTGTAAAGACATTAGAGGCATGATTTATGTTTACACCTAACTCCATCCTCTCCCTGCAGGGTATGAGTATCCCTGCGCAGGTCCCCGCCTCTTCCAGAGCTGGCTCGGAGCGGAGGTCGGAGCAGAGACGTTTGCTGTCCTCGTTTGCATGTGACAGTGACCTGCTGAAGTTCAACCAGCTGAAGGTAAACAAACTCAGCTTCTCCCCAGTGGGCAGTTTTATTCTCCCTGAATTTTTGAAAGATTTTTAAACAGACAGGGGTCATTGTGATCTTTGGTCTTTGACTGAAAGTAGACGGTTGTACATTTGAAAGGAGTTTTTGTCACCTGCATGTACTTACAAAGTGTCTAAATTTTCTCCAAACATAGTATTTTTAAGGAATACTTTACCGCCAAAGGACCATTTGGATGTCACTTACTGTCCCAGTGGTACCTTGATCTTGTGCCTTAGGTAAATGAATCCATAAACAGAGAAGATTCTTAATGAACGGAAATCACAGGCAACAACCATGTTTAAACAACAGCCAAACTATGTACGAAAATCTGTTTAAAAACTCTCACTCCTGCAGTGTAATCCGAGTCCTTTCAGACGGGAAACTTAACTGCGAGTGAAACGTATCTATGTCCTCTTCAAAGTCAAACTGACCAACGGTGACTTTACCTCGCTGAATACAGGAGCTGCTGGTCTACCAGCAGTTTGTGTTATTGTGTGTCTTTGTGTTTGAAAGGTGATGATTTGATTTAGATTCACCAAAGTGACACAATAACACACTAACTGATTGAGGCAGCAGTGGACCAACAGCTCTCACACTCAGCAGGAGTCTGCCTTCGAAGAGAGCAGAGACAAGTTTCACTTTCAGTTCAGTTCCCTGTGAGAAAAGGCTGTCTGTTTGCGAAGACCTAAGCAAAGAGCTAATCTGCTCCAGTTGTGTGAGAGTCTGTAAAGAGATTTCTTGAAATAGTTTAGATATTGTTAAACATGGTCGCTTTATGAGTCCTCAAGAATTTTCTCCACTTTTGGATTCATTGTTCACTTTTGAGACGTGAGAAAAACAAAGTTCTCTTTTTAAAATTAACATTACACAGGGTGAGTAATTGATGTACAAATAGTTATTTGTAGGTTGAAGTATTCCTTTAATATCAGCCTTTCTGATACTAATAAGTGACGCTTTGCTTCGCTCTTCCAGTTCCGTAAGAAGAAGATCAGATTCTGCAAGTCTCACATCCACGACTGGGGTCTCTTTGCTATGGAGCCCATCGCTGCAGATGAAATGGTGATCGAGTACGTGGGACAAAACATCAGACAGGTGAGAGAGAGTTCGGAGTGATTTTCTGTGGGTACGTAAACAATTATTACATACTTACACAAAGATCAATCACCTTGCAGTAATCTGGCTTCCAGAGTTTATTAGCCAGAAATATAAATGTATAATTTGCATTTTTTTGCATTACATTTATATTTACACTTTTTTGCAGTTGCATTCAAGATGGATTATACTGTGTTTGTATATGCAGACGTTAGGAAGTGCATTGAAACTTTATGTTTAAAGATGTAGTTTATTAAAATCCTGTAGAAACACGACCCAAAACAGTGCACAAATTTTGGTTGGACTGCTATGATAGCATGTAAAAAATTGCTACAACCAATTAACTGACTAGTAAACTATTAAATTAATCACCAAGTAATTTGATAATGGAGAGTTAGAGTCTTTCTTAACAAAAATCCAAGAAAAGTCAAAAGTCTCTGATTCTAGCTTTTCAAATGTGAATAATCTCTGGTTTATTTACTCCTGTGACAGTAAACTGAATTTCTTTGAGTTGTGGACAAAACTAGACACTTGATGACATCATCGTGGGCTTTGGGAAACACGAATCGACATTTGTCACATTTTATAGACCAAACAAGTAATCAATGAATTGAGAAAATAATAGATCAATCGAGTGTGAAAATAGTGTTAGTTGCAGCCCTGCAGACAAGCATGATAGCTCCTTTGCTTTAAAAGACTACAACTGTTGATATGTTGAGTGATGGCGAGATACTCTGTTCAGTTAATGAGTGAGGGGGTTTAAGTATTAGAAGTTAGTTCCAATTTACGTTTTTTTTGTTTGTTTTTAGAGTATCTCTACCATATTTTTATAGTATCTTTTTCTACTCTATATCAAAGCTCTTGAGTGTCACAGTACTTCGGCCTGCCCATTATTATCATTATTATTATTATTTATTGTTTTTAATTCTTCGTCCGTTTGTAGGTGATTGCGGACATGCGGGAGAAGCGCTACGAGGAGGAGGGCATCGGCAGCAGCTACATGTTCCGCGTTGACCACGACACCATCATAGATGCTACGAAGTGTGGCAACTTTGCCCGTTTCATCAACCACAGTTGCAATGTAAGACAACTTTTCTTTTCTAAACGCTTCAGCGTCGCATAACACACACAGGCACGAGCTTTAAAGCAAACATATTCTAATTCTGTTTTCTGTCTTTAGCCCAACTGTTATGCGAAGGTCATCACAGTGGAGTCTCAAAAGAAGATTGTGATCTACTCCAGACAGCCCATCAACGTCAATGAGGAGATCACGTACGATTACAAGTTCCCCATCGAGGACGAGAAGATCCCCTGTTTGTGTGGCGCAGAGAACTGTCGGGGAACGCTGAATTAACATCCACATGAGGTCAGTCCTCTCCAGAGAGTAAAAGTGCTGTCCTTAAATGTCCTGTTCCCCAGACACGCACGTTGAGACTCCGGATGAGGAGGAACTGAAGAGGGAAGGTTATTTTTTTGGAGGAGGGAAAGAAACCTGCACGTCGTCCCTAACGGCCCCCTTCACATATTTAACGCTAGATTGTTTACGATTTATGGTGCTCTTGAAATGAAAAAAGGCATAATTTTTTTTTATGTCTGCCAGTGACCCTGAACTTAAACACTTGACTCGGTGCAGCATTTCCTCCTCTTCAATGTCGGACAGTATTTCAGCATGGCTCCTTCCACATCGAGTCTCGGTTTGTACAGTCTTTCACTTTTTTTCCTCACGTTTGTCTCATAAGCTTTACGTACACCACACGTGGTACAAAAACAACAACATAGACTCACATGTTCAGCTGCTTACTAACACTGATGAGACGCACAAACCCGCCAGGAAAAAAATTAACTGCCTCTCTGGCACCTGAGCAGATGGGATGACTGCAGAGTGTCGCGGCCCTCCAACCGGACTGCAACCCTGCTTTCTCGCTCCTACCTCCTCTGCACTAGTTTTCTTGGAAGTAAATCAAACTGAGAAAAAATGAAATATTAAGCAACAAAAAATTGTTAAATCCTGCCACAAAATCTGGGCTATTTGAAAATCACGACCGCTTTCACCAGCCATTAATGAAAGGATCATGCTGCTTCCTATTGGTTTATGCAAAAAAGATGACAGAATTTGTATAATGATATTCCAGCGTTTTCCGGTTTTGTTTACGTCTTTCTCCTCTGTGTTTTTTCAAAGACACTATATTTGTGTGTGAATGTGGTAGAGAGTTTATCAACATATCTGAGTGTGTGCGTTTGTGTGAGAGTGTGAGTGCACTGCCCCCTTTAGGCCACAGCGTGGAAGGCCGCTCAATCATGCAGAGTAAGAAAAATTGTATCAATTCCTGTCTACATCCACCGGGCAGCATTTAAAAACACTTGTCAAACTAAGTTTTCTGCTGAAGAAAAAAAAAATGCTCCTCATTTAAAGTGCCATATGAATGTGTACCCGTGTTTGTTTCACCTGAGCAGGCAGGTGACGTTCGTTTTTCCGCCTGTTAACACGCATGTGCAAAGAAATGCTGCCTATTTTCTCCCCACCGTGGGTGTTTAGATGATTATTTTTCGGCTTCTGTCATCTCTACCGTCTCATGTTTGTGTCGTCTTCAACTACAACACTTTATAACTCTACCAGTGTTCAATGTTTCCTGCGAAACTGAAGTGTTTCTACGCCCCGGGTGACCTCTTGCTAGGTTTGATCTGTCTTCATAGACTCATTAAGTTAAAATAGATTTTTGTGAATGCACTCGAGGCTTGCACTTCTGCTTTACGCCCCCTCCCAGCCAACCCCCCCCCCTCCTTTAAGACCAAGTCAGTCATTGCTTTTCATTCAGTTAGATTATGGAGATGTTCTTTTTTCACCAGTGATGTTTATATTGTATACTTGTACAGAAAAGCTTTTTTATCTTCACAGGGGTAACACTTTTAAGATGCATCTTTCTCTCTTTTTCTATAAACAAAAGACTGAGTATTTAAAAATCATTTTCAGGGATCTGTTAAAGGAATCTAAGGGTTTAAAGGTTGTTTATTTAAAGAAAAAGGTCCACTGTGTACAGGAAAAGTTGCCACCTCCTTTTGGAAAGATTGTTTCTTGTAGAAACGTCTTCATTTTCTGCCCATTTGCTTTGTAATCCTAATATGTGTAAATACTGTAACTGTGAATACTATATAAATATATATATATAAATATATATATATTTTTGTTCCCTGGGATTTGCTACGTGAATACAGCTCAGAGATGTAACATATGAGGTGAGTGTTGAGCTGGTAGCAGGAAATTCAGCTTGTGTCAAGCTTTTTTTTTTTTTCTGTTGTAAATTCTATGAAAAGTTTGCGGTGTGGAGAAAAAAAACGGTGCAGAATCGGCATGGAAAGAGGATTGAAGCATCAGCCTGTTTCTCATGTCTATTTATTACACAACAAATGTATGAAAAAGGAAAACATGGAAATAAAGCAATTTTGCATACATCCATAAACAGTGGTTGTTTTGCATCGGGCCAGTGGCAACAAATACGGGACATAAAACAAAGAAACTTTCTGTAAGAGGATTTATTTATTGATGGATGATCATCTAAAATAAATCCACAGTGATGCTGACTTTTCATGAATGGAAACAGTAGGCAGCAGCTGACCAAACAATGAGCCTGTGTCATGCTGGTTTGAGCAAGGACCTCGTCATGTGATTCACTGTCCGCCAACAAACACACAAACAGCCAGTATGTGTCACACCACCAGACCAAACGCTTGAGTCTGCAAACTGTTTACTAAAATAATGTCGGTGCTGTTCAGAAAACCACCAATTTAACCTGCATCTGTAATAGAGTACATTTACTCGTAGTTTGAATTTTAAATTCTGTAAGTCCACAACTCTGTCTTCATGTTTATTTAGATCAGAGATGAGAAACCATGCACTGATGATGACTGAGTTGAGCTCCCAAACCAGACTACTGAATTTTAGAGCTGTTTTTAAGTGTTTTGGGGCAAGTTTCAAGTCTGTCAGAACAACTCTCAGGTTAATTCAGATCTGTGAGGCAAGTCCAAGTCGAGTCAAAAAGTAGTCTCCACGGATACTCTATGGTATTCATAGTCAAAGTTCAAGAGGGTGGGATTGGTGGCCTTCAAGGGACACCCTTAAAGCAAAAAATTTGTATTTTTATACTCTTTAAAATGTTATGAAAGCACTCCTAGTATATGATCTATAGAAAAGGGGGGAAACTGGCACTGTATAATAAATGATGAAGAAATTCTAAAAACAATTTTGGCAAAGTATAAGATACAAATGAAAGAAAGTCACTATACAGTATATGGGGAAAATGAAAAAGATTAACAGTATAGTATGACTACATACTATACTATGTCTTTTACAACGTTTTGGTGCTATTTTTTTTAATATACCACAGAGTGACATTTTGATGCCATTTTTGACGACATACTATACTTTGAAATTTTGGGGACATTTTTGACAATGTACTGTACTATGGCGATTTGGTGCCAACTTGGATGACGTACAATGACGTTTTGGTGCCATTTTTGATGACACACTATACTTATACGACACTATGACGTTTTGATTTCATTTTTGACAATGTACAATACTATGACATTTTGGCAGCGTTTTTGACAGCATACTATACTATGATGTTTTGGTGACGATATATTACACTGACTTTTTGGCACCATTTTTGAGGACATACTGGACTATGACGTTTTGGTGATTTTTAATGCCATTTTCAACTGCATACTATACTATGATGTTTTGTCACATTTTTCTATTTTTGACGATATACTATACTATGTAATTTTGGCACCATTGATGACATACAATAGTATGACATTTTGATGACATTGAGCCATTTTTGAAAACATACTGTACTACGATGTTTTGGTGCCATTTTTGAGGACATACAATAGTATGATGTTTTGGTGCCATTTTACGACATTTTTGACAAAAAAGAGCCACAACGTTATAATACAGCATGTCAAAAAAATGGCAGAAAACCACATAGTACAGTATGGTAAAAAATCTCAAATTTTGACATAAAAAAAAATGGCTGAAAATTGCTTATCATAGCTTGTTGAGACGCAGCATAGTATAGATTGTCGAAAAAAGTGCCAAAAAAGGAAAAAAAGGAAAACTGCTCCTTATAGCTTGTAGTGACGAATTACAGTACAGCATGTCCTTTTGTCAAAATGCTATGCATTGACACGTCTCTGAAAGCGATAATAAGTTGTTTTCAGCCATTTTTTGACGTCAAAATCTGACATTTTGCGACATACTATACTGTGGCGTTTTCGACATTTTTTTGACATGCTAAATAATGGTGTTTTGGGCCTTTTTTTGGACATTCTATACTATGATGTGTCTCTGCAAGCTAAAATATTCAGCCATTTCTTTGACATGTCAAAATTTGAGATTTTTCGCCATACTGTACTTTTTGGCCATTTTTTCCACATGCTATATTATGATGTTTTTGGCCTTTTTGGGGCCCTTTTGTCAACATACTATACTATAACAGGTCTCTAAGAGCTATAATAAATCGTTTTCAGCCATTTTTTGGCATGTCAAAATCTGACGTTTTGCGACAGCCTTTTTTTTTTTCTACATTCTATGCTATGAAGTGTCTCTGCAAGCTATAATATGTACTCTTGAGCCATTTTTCTGACATGTTAAAATCTGAGTTTTTTCGACAAAACATACAATGAGGTTTTGGTCCATTTGTTCGACATGCTAAATTATAACGTTTTGGGCCTTTTTTTCAACAATTTTTACTATGACATCTATCTACGAGTTACATGATGTTGTTTTCAGCCCTTTCATTAGACATGTCAAAAATTTGACATTTTTGGCCATACTGTACTATATGGTTTTTGGCCATTTCTTGACTCTGGGCCCTTTTTTCAACATGCTGTATAATGACACATCTCTACAAGCTATAATAAGCTGTTTTCAGCCATTTAGTTGGACTTGTCAAAATTTGAGATTTTTCTCCATACTATACTACTAGGTTTCCAGGCATTTTTTTCAGCATGCAATATTATGACTTTTTGGTCTTTTTTGGCCCTTTTGTCAAAATGCTAAACAATGACGCATCTCTAAAAGCTGTAATAAGCTGTTTTCAGCCATTTTTTAGACATTTCAAAATTTCAGATTTTTCACTGTTTTTGGCCATTTTTTCAACATGCCAGTTTATGACTTTAAAAAAATTTTGGGCACTTTTTTCAACATGCTATGCCATGACGCGTCTGACAAGCTATAATAAGACGTTTTCAGACATTTTTGGGACATGTCAAAATTTTTTTTGCCATACTATGGCTGAAACGGCCTTATTATAGTTCATGAAGACCTGCCATAGCATATCAGTTTGAATACAGGGCCTAAAACAACTTGAAAGTCATAAACTAGCATGGCGAAAATCTCAAATTTTGACATGTCCCAAAAATGGCTGAAAACCACTTATTATAGCTTGTAGAAACGCGCCATAGCATAGCATGTTGAAAAAAGGGCCCAAAAACGACTTAAAAGTCATAAAAAACCATGTTAACAAAATGGCCAAAAAACGCATAGTATAGTATGGCGAAAATCTCAAATTTTGACCTGACCCATAAAAGGCTGAAAACCACTTATTATAGCTTGTAGAAACACATCATAGCATAGCATGTTGAAAAAAGGGCCCAAAAACGACTTAAAAGTCATAAAACTAGCATGTTGACAAAATGGCCAAAAACCGCATAGTATAGTATGGCGAAAATCTCAAATTTTGACATGTCCCAAAAATAGCTGAAAACCACTTATTATAGCTTGTAGAAACGTGTCAAAGCATAGCACGTTGAAAAAAGAGCCCAAAAACGACTTGAAAGTCATAAACTAGCATGTTGACAAAATGGACAAAAAAAAACCGCATAGTATAGTATGGCGAAAATCTCAAATTTTGACATGTCCCAAAAATAGCTGAAAACCACTTATAACAACTCGTAGAGACGCGCCATAGCATAGCATGTTGAAAAAAGGGCCCAAAAACAAGTTAAAAGTCATAAACTAGCATGTTGACAAAATGGCCAAAAACCGCATAGTATAGTATGGCGAAAATCTCAAATTTTGACATGTCCCAAAAATAGATGAAAACCACTTATTATAGCTTGTAGAAACACATCATAGCATAGCATGTTGAAAAAAGGGCCCAAAAACAACTTAAAAGTCATAAAACTAGCATGTTGACAAAATGGCCAAAAAAAACCGCATAGTATAGTATGGGGAAAATCTCAAATTTTGACATGTCCCAAAAATAGCTGAAAACCACTTATTATAGCTTTTAGAAATGCACCATAGCATAGCATGTTGAAAAAAGATCCCAAAAACGACTTAAAAGTCATAAATTAGCATGTTGACAAAATGGCCAAAAAAACCGCATAGTATAGTATGGCGAAAATCCCAAAAATCCCAAAAATGGCTGAAAACCACTTATTATAGCTTGTAGAAACGTGCCATAGCATAGCATGTTGAAAAAAAGGGCCCAAAAACGACTTAAAAGTCATAAAACTAGCATGTTGACAAAATGGCCAAAAAAAAAACGCATAGTATAGTATGGCGAAAATCTCAAATTTTGACATGTCCCAAAAATAGCTGAAAACCACTTATTATAGCTTGTAGAAACACATCATAGCACAGCATGTTGAAAAAAGGGCCCAAAAACGAGTTAAAAGTCATTAACTAGCATGTTGACAAAATGGACAAAAAACCGCATAGTATAGTATGGTGAAAATCTCAAATTTTGACATGTCCCAAAAATAGCTAAAAACCACTTATTATAGCTTGTAGAAACGTGTCAAAGCATAGCACGTTGAAAAAAGAGCCCAAAAACGACTTTAAAGTCATAAACTAGCATGTTGACAAAATGGACAAAAAAAAACCGCATAGTATAGTATGGCGAAAATCTCAAATTTTGACATGTCCCAAAAATGGATGAAAACCACTTATTATAGCTTGTAGAAACGTGTCATAACATAGCATGTTGAAAAAAGGGCCCAAAAAAAACTTAAAAGTCATAAACTAGCATGTTGACAAAATGACCAAAAAAACCTGCATAGTATAGTATGGCGAAAATCTCAAATTTTGACATGTCCCAAAAATAGATGAAAACCACTTATTATAGCTTGTAGAAACACATCATAGCATAGCATGTTGAAAAAAGGGCCCAAAAACGACTTAAAAGTCATAAAACTAGCATGTTGACAAAATGGCCAAAAAAAACCGCATAGTATAGTATGGCAAAAATCTCAAATTTTGACATGTCCCAAAAATAGCTGAAAACCACTTATTATAGCTTTTAGAAATGCACCATAGCATAGCATGTTGAAAAAAGGGCCCAAAAACGACTTAAAAGTCATAAACTAGCATGTTGACAAAATGGCCAAAAAAACCCGCATAGTATAGTATGGCGAAAATCTCAAATTTTGACATGTCCCAAAAATGGATGAAAACCACTTATTATAGCTTGTAGAAACGTGTCATAGCATAGCATGTTGAAAAAAGGGCCCAAAAACGACTTAAAAGTCATAAACTAGCATGTTGACAAAATGGACAAAAAACCGCATAGTATAGTATGGCGAAAATCTCAAATTTTGACATGTCCCAAAAATAGCTGAAAACCACTTATTATAGCTTGTAGAAACACATCATAGCATAGCATGTTGAAAAAAGGGCCCAAAAACGACTTAAAAGTCATAAACTAGCATGTTGACAAAATGGCCAAAAAAAACCGCATAGTATAGTATGGCGAAAATCTCAAATTTTGACATGTCCCAAAAATAGCTGAAAACCACTTATTATAGCTTGTAGAAACGCGCCATAGCATAGCATGTTGAAAAAAGGGCCCAATAACGACTTCAAAGTCATAAACTAGCATGTTGACAAAATGGACAAAAACCGCATAGTATAGTATGGCGAAAATCTCAAATTTTGACATGTCCCAAAAATGGATGAAAACCACTTATTATAGCTTGTAGAAACGTGCCATAGCATAGCATGTTGAAAAAAGGGCCCAAAAACGACTTAAAAGTCATAAAACTAGCATGTTGACAAAATGGCCAAAAAAAACCGCATAGTATAGTATGGCGAAAATCTCAAATTTTGACATGTCCCAAAAATAGCTGAAAACCACTTATTATAGCTTGTAGAAACGCGCCATAGCATAGCATGTTGAAAAAAGGGCCCAAAAACGACTTAAAAGTCATAAACTAGCATGTTGACAAAATGGACAAAAAACGCATAGTATAGTATGGCGAAAATCTCAAATTTTGACATGTCCCAAAAATAGCTGAAAACCACTTATTATAGCTTGTAGAAACGCGCCATAGCATAGCATGTTGAAAAAAGGGCCCAAAAACGACTTAAAAGTCATAAACTAGCATGTTAACAAAATGGACAAAAAACCGCATAGTATAGTATGGCGAAAATCTCAAATTTTGACATGTCCCAAAAATAGCTGAAAACCACTTATTATAGCTTGTAGAAACACATCATAGCATAGCATGTTGAAAAGGGCCCAAAAAGCGACTTAAAAGTCATAAATCTAGCATGTTGACAAAATGGCCAAAAAACCGCATAGTATAGTATGGCGAAAATCTCAAATTTTGACATGTCCCAAAAATAGCTGAAAACCACTTATTATAGCTTGTAGAAAGCAGCGCCATAGCATAGCATGTTGAAAAAAGGGCCCAAAAACGACTTAAAAGTCATAAACTAGCATGTTGACAAAATGGACAAAAAAAAAACGCATAGTATAGTATGGCGAAAATCTCAAATTTTGACATGTCCCAAAAATAGCTGAAAACCACTTATTATAGCTTGTAAAAACACATCATAGCATAGCATGTTGAAAAAAGGGCCCAAAAACGACTTAAAAGTCATAAACTAGCATGTTAACAAAATGGACAAACAACCGCATAGTATAGTATGGCGAAAATCTCAAATTTTGACATGTCCCAAAAATAGCTGAAAACCACTTATTATAGCTTGTAGAAACGCGCCATAGCATAGCATGTTGAAAAAAGGGCCCAAAAACGACTTAAAAGTCATAAAACTAGCATGTTGACAAAATGGCCAAAAAAACCGCATAGTATAGTAAGGCGAAAAACTCAAATTTTGACATGTCCCAAAAATAGCTGAAAACCACTTATTATAGCTTGTAGGAACGCAGCCATAGCATAGCATGTTGAAAAAGGGCCCAAAAAGCGACTTAAAAGTCATAAACTAGCATGTTGACAAAATGGACAAAAACCGCATAGTATAGTATGGCGAAAATCTCAAATTTTGACATGTCCCAAAAATAGCTGAAAACCACTTATTATAGCTTGTAGAAACGCGCCATAGCATAGCATGTTGAAAAAAGGGCCCAAAAACGACTTAAAAGTCATAAACTAGCATGTTGACAAAATGGACAAAAAACCGCATAGTATAGTATGGCGAAAATCTCAAATTTTGACATGTCCCAAAAATAGCTGAAAACCACTTATTATAGCTTGTAGAAGCAGCGCCATAGCATAGCATGTTGAAAAAAGGGCCCAAAAACGACTTAAAAGTCATAAACTAGCATGTTGACAAAATGGACAAAAAACCGCATAGTATAGTATGGCGAAAATCTCAAATTTTGACATGTCCCAAAAATAGCTGAAAACCACTTATTATAGCTTGTAGAAACGTGCCATAGCATAGCATGTTGAAAAAAGGGCCCAAAAACGACTTAAAAGTCATAAACTAGCATGTTGACAAAATGGACAAAAACCGCATAGTATAGTATGGCGAAAATCTCAAATTTTGACATGTCCCAAAAATAGCTGAAAACCACTTATTATAGCTTGTAGAAACGCGCCATAGCATAGCATGTTGAAAAAAGGACCAAAAAACGACTTAAAAGTCATAAAACTAGCATGTTGACAAAATGGCCAAAAAAAACCGCATAGTATAGTATGGCGAAAATCTCAAATTTTGACATGTCCCAAAAATAGCTGAAAACCACTTATTATAGCTTGTAGAAACGCGCCATAGCATAGCATGTTGAAAAAAGGGCCCAAAACGACTTAAAAGTCATAAACTAGCATGTTGACAAAATGGACAAAAAACCGCATAGTATAGTATGGCGAAAATCTCAAATTTTGACATGTCCCAAAAATAGCTGAAAACCACTTATTATAGCTTGTAGAAACGCGCCATAGCATAGCATGTTGAAAAAAGGGCCCAAAAACGACTTAAAAGTCATAAACTAGCATGTTGACAAAATGGACAAAAAACCGCATAGTATAGTATGGCGAAAATCTCAAATTTTGACATGTCCCAAAAATAGCTGAAAACCAATTATTATAGCTTGTAGAAACGAGCCATAGCATAGCATGTTGAAAAAGGGCCCAAAAGCGACTTAAAAGTCATAAAACGAGCACATTGACAAAATGGCCAAAAAAACCGCATAGTATAGTATGGCGAAAATCTCAAATTTTGACATGTCCCAAAAATAGCTGAAAACCACTTATTATAGCTTGTAGACACGCGTCATAGCATAGCATGTTGAAAAAAGGGCCCAATAACGACTTAAAAGTCATAAACTAGCATGTTGACAAAATGGACAAAAAACGCATACTATAGTATGGCGAAATTCTCAAATTTTGACATGTCCCAAAAATGGCTGAAAACCACGTATTATAGCTTGTAGACACGCGTCATAGCATAGCATGTTGAAAAAGGGCACAAAATCTACTTAAAAGTCATAAACTAGCATGTTGACAAAATGGCCAAAAAAAACCGCATAGTATAGTATGGCGAAAATCTCAAATTTTGACATGTCCCAAAAATAGCTGAAAACCACTTATTATAGCTTGTAGAAACGCGCCATAGCATAGCATGTTGAAAAAAGGGCCCAAAAACGACTTAAAAGTCATAAACTAGCATGTTGACAAAATGGACAAAAAACCGCATAGTATAGTATGGCGAAAATCTCAAATTTTGACATGTCCCAAAAATAGCTGAAAACCACTTATTATAGCTTGTAGAAACGCGCCATAGCATAGCATGTTGAAAAAGGGCCCAAAACGTCTTAAAAGTCATAAACTAGCATGTAGAAAAAATGGACAAAAAACCGCATAGTATAGTATGGCGAAAATCTCAAATTTTGACATGTCCCAAAAATAGCTGAAAACCACTTATTATAGCTTGTAGAAACGCTACCATAGCATAGCATGTTGAAAAAGGGCCCAAAACGACTTAAAAGTCATAAAACTAGCATGTTGACAAAATGGCCAAAAAAAACCGCATAGTATAGTATGGCGAAAATCTCAAATTTTGACATGTCCCAAAAATAGCTGAAAACCACTTATTATAGCTTGAAACGCAGCGCCATAGCATAGCATGTTGAAAAAGGGCCAAAAAGCGACTTAAAAGTCATAAACTAGCATGTTGACAAAATGGACAAAAACCGCATAGTATAGTATGGCGAAAATCTCAAATTTTGACATGTCCCAAAAATAGCTGAAAACCACTTATTATAGCTTGTAGAAACGCGCCATAGCATAGCATGTTGAAAAAAGGGCCCAAAAACGACTTAAAAGTCATAAACTAGCATGTTGACAAAATGGCCAAAAAAAACCGCATAGTATAGTATGGCGAAAATCTCAAATTTTGACATGTCCCAAAAATAGCTGAAAACCACTTATTATAGCTTGTAGAAACGCGCCATAGCATAGCATGTTGAACAAAGGGCCCAAAAGCGACTTAAAAGTCATAAACTAGCATGTTGACAAAATGGACAAAAACCGCATAGTATAGTATGGCGAAAATCTCAAATTTTGACATGTCCCAAAAATAGCTGAAAACCACTTATTATAGCTTGTAGAAACGCACCATAGCATAGCATGTTGAAAAAAGGGCCCAAAAACGACTTAAAAGTCATAAACTAGCATGTTGACAAAATGGACAAAAAACCGCATAGTATAGTATGGCGAAAATCTCAAATTTTGACATGTCCCAAAAATAGCTGAAAACCACTTATTATAGCTTGTAGAAACGCGCCATAGCATAGCATGTTGAAAAAAGGCCCAAAAAGCGACTTAAAAGTCATAAACTAGCATGTTGACAAAATGGACAAAAACCGCATAGTATAGTATGGCGAAAATCTCAAATTTTGACATGTCCCAAAAATAGCTGAAAACCACTTATTATAGCTTGTAGAAACGCGCCATAGCATAGCATGTTGAAAAAAGGGCCCAAAAACGACTTAAAAGTCATAAACTAGCATGTTGACAAAATGGACAAAAAACCGCATAGTATAGTATGGCGAAAATCTCAAATTTTGACATGTCCCAAAAATAGCTGAAAACCACTTATTATAGCTTGTAGAAAGCGCCATAGCATAGCATGTTGAAAAAAGGGCCCAAAAGCGACTTAAAAGTCATAAACTAGCATGTTAACAAAATGGACAAAAAACCGCATAGTATAGTATGGCGAAAATCTCAAATTTTGACATGTCCCAAAAATAGCTGAAAACCACTTATTATAGCTTGTAGAAACGCCATAGCATAGCATGTTGAAAAAAGGGCCCAAAAACGACTTAAAAGTCATAAACTAGCATGTTGACAAAATGGACAAAAAACCGCATAGTATAGTATGGCGAAAATCTCAAATTTTGACATGTCCCAAAAATAGCTGAAAACCACTTATTATAGCTTGTAGAAACGCAGCCATAGCATAGCATGTTGAAAAAGGGCCCAAAACGACTTAAAAATCATAAAACTAGCATGTTGACAAAATGGACAAAAAACCGCATAGTATAGTATGGCGAAAATCTCAAATTTTGACATGTCCCAAAAATAGCTGAAAACCACTTATTATAGCTTGCAGAAACGCGCCATAGCATAGCATGTTGAAAAAAGGGCCCAAAAACGACTTAAAAGTCATAAACTAGCATGTTGACAAAATGGACAAAAAACCGCATAGTATAGTATGGCGAAAATCTCAAATTTTGACATGTCCCAAAAATAGCTGAAAACCACTTATTATAGCTTGTAGAAACGCAGCCATAGCATAGCATGTTGAAAAAGGGCCAAA
This sequence comes from Plectropomus leopardus, assembly GCF_026936395.1. NCBI lineage: Eukaryota > Metazoa > Chordata > Actinopteri > Perciformes > Serranidae > Plectropomus > Plectropomus leopardus. The sequence goes on along the minus strand of NC_142195.1, from coordinate 15,609,687 downwards.
AAGCGACTAAAAAGTCATAAACTAGCATGTTGACAAAATGGACAAAAAACCGCATAGTATAGTATGGCGAAAATCTCAAATTTTGACATGTCCCAAAAATAGCTGAAAACCACTTATTATAGCTTGTAGAAACGCAGCCATAGCATAGCATGTTGAAAAAGGGCCCAAAACGACTTAAAAGACATAAACTAGCATGATGACAAAATGGACAAAAAAACGCATAGTATAGTATGGCGAAAATCTCAAATTTTGACATGTCCCAAAAATAGCTGAAAACCACTTATTATAGCTTGTAGAAACGCGCCATAGCATAGCATGTTGAAAAAAGGGCCCAAAAACGACTTAAAAGTCATAAAACTAGCATGCTGATAAAATAGCCAAAGAAACCGCATAGTATAGTATGGCGAAAATCTCAAATTTTGACATGTCCCAAAAATAGCTGAAAACCACTTATTATAGCTTGTAGAAACACGCCATAGCATAGCATGTTGAAAAAAGGGCCCAAAACGACTTAAAAGTCATAAACTAGCATGTTGACAAAATGGACAAAAACCGCATAGTATAGTATGTGAAAATCTCAAATTTTGACATGTCCCAAAAATAGCTGAAAACCACTTATTATAGCTTGTAGAAAGCGCCATAGCATAGCATGTTGAAAAAAGGCCCAAAAGCGACTTAAAAGTCATAAACTAGCATGTTGACAAAATGGACAAAAAACCGCATAGTATAGTATGGCGAAAATCTCAAATTTTGACATGTCCCAAAAATAGCTGAAAACCACTTATTATAGCTTGTAGAAACGCAGCCATAGCATAGCATGTTGAAAAAAGGGCCCAAAACGACTTAAAAGTCATAAAACTAGCATGTTGACAAAATGGCCAAAAAAACCGCATCGTATAGTATGGTGAAAATCTCAAATTTTGACATGTCCCAAAAATAGCTGAAAACCACTTATTATAGCTTGTAGGAACGCGCCATAGCATAGCATGTTGAAAAAGGGCCCAAAAGCGACTTAAAAGTCATAAACTAGCATGTTGACAAAATGGACAAAAACCGCATAGTATAGTATGGCGAAAATCTCAAATTTTGACATGTCCCAAAAATAGCTGAAAACCACTTATTATAGCTTGTAGAAACGCGCCATAGCATAGCATGTTGAAAAAAGGGCCCAAAACGACTTAAAAGTCATAAAATACCATGTTAACAAAATGGACAAAAAACCGCATAGTATAGTATGGCGAAAATCTCAAATTTTGACATGTCCCAAAAATAGCTGAAAACCACTTATTATAGCTTGTAGAAACGCAGCCATAGCATAGCATGTTGAAAAAAGGGCCCAAAAACGACTTAAAAGTCATAAACTAGCATGTTGACAAAATGGCCAAAAACCGCATAGTATAGTATGGCGAAAATCTCAAATTTTGACATGTCCCAAAAATAGCTAAAAACCACTTATTATAGCTTGTAGAAACGCGCCATAGCATAGCATGTTGAAAAAAGGGCCCAAAAACGACTTTAAAGTCATAAACTAGCATGTTAACAAAATGGACATAAAAACCGCATAGTATAGTATGGCGAAAATCTCAAATTTTGACATGTCCCAAAAATAGCTGAAAACCACTTATTATAGCTTGTAGAAACGCGCCATAGCATAGAATGTTGAAAAAGGGCCCAAAAACGACTTGAAAGTCATAAACTAGCATGTTGACAAAATGGACAAAAAAAAACCGCATAGTATAGTATGGCGAAAATCTCAAATTTTGACATGTCCCAAAAATGGATGAAAACCACTTATTATAGCTTGTAGAAACGCCGCCATAGCATAGCATGTTGAAAAAGGCCCAAAAGCTACTCAAAAGTCATAAACTAGCATGTTGACAAAATGGACAAAAAACCGCATAGTATAGTATGGCGAAAATCTCAAATTTTGACATGTCCCAAAAATAGCTGAAAACCACTTATTATAGCTTATAGAAACGCCGCCATAGCATAGCATGTTGAAAAAGGGCCCAAAAACTACTTAAAAGTCATAAACTAACATGTTGACAAAATGGACAAAAAACCGCATAGTATAGTATGGCGAAAATCTCAAATTTTGACATGTCCCAAAAATAGCTGAAAACCACTTATTATAGCTTGTAGAAACGCCATAGCATAGCATGTTGAAAAAGGGCCCAAAAACGACTTAAAAGTCATAAACTAGCATGTTGACAAAATGGACAAAAACCGCATAGTATAGTATGGCGAAAATCTCAAATTTTGACATGTCCCAAAAATAGCTGAAAACCACTTATTATAGCTTGTAGAAACGCGCCATAGCATAGCATATTGAAAAAAGGGCCCAAAAACGACTTAAAAGTCATAAAACTAGCATGTTGACAAAATGGCCAAAAAAACCGCATAGTATAGTATGGTGAAAATCTCAAATTTTGACATGTCCCAAAAATAGCTGAAAACCACTTATTATAGCTTGTAGAAACGCAGCCATAGCATAGCATGTTGAAAAAGGGCCCAAAACGACTTAAAAGTCATAAACTAGCATGTTGACAAAATGGACAAAAAACCGCATAGTATAGTATGGCGAAAATCTCAAATTTTGACATGTCCCAAAAATAGCTGAAAACCACTTATTATAGCTTGTAGAAAGCAGCGCCATAGCATAGCATGTTGAAAAAGGGCCCAAAACGACTTAAAAGTCATAAAACTAGCATGTTGACAAAATGGCCAAAAACCGCATAGTATAGTATGGCGAAAATCTCAAATTTTGACATGTCCCAAAAATAGCTGAAAACCACTTATTATAGCTTGTAGAAACGCGCCATAGCATAGCATGTTGAAAAAAGGGCCCAAAAACGACTTAAAAGTCATAAACTAGCATGTTGACAAAATGGCCAAAAAAAAACGCATAGTATAGTATGGCGAAAATCTCAAATTTTGACATGTCCCAAAAATAGCTGAAAACCACTTATTATAGCTTGTAGAAACGCGCCATAGCATAGCATGTTGAAAAAAGGGCCAAAAAATGACTTAAAAGTCATAAACTAGCATGTTGACAAAATGGACAAAAAACCGCATAGTATAGTATGGCGAAAATCTCAAATTTTGACATGTCCCAAAAATAGCTGAAAACCACTTATTATAGCTTGTAGAAACGTGCCATAGCATAGCATGTTGAAAAAGGCCCAAAAAACGACTTAAAAGTCATAAAACTAGCATGTTGACAAAATGGCCAAAAAACCGCATAGTATAGTATATGAAAATCTCAAATTTTGACATGTCCCAAAAATAGCTGAAAACCACTTATTATAGCTTGTAGAAACGCAGCCATAGCATAGCATGTTGAAAAAAGGCCAAAAACGACTTAAAAGTCATAAACTAGCATGTTGACAAAATGGACAAAAAACCGCATAGTATAGTATGGCGAAAATCTCAAATTTTGACATGTCCCAAAAATAGCTGAAAACCACTTATTATAGCTTGTAGAAACGCGCCATAGCATAGCATGTTGAAAAAAGGGCCCAAAAACGACTTAAAAGTCATAAACTAGCATGTTGACAAAATGGCCAAAAAAACCCGCATAGTATAGTATGGCGAAAATCTCAAATTTTGACATGTCCCAAAAATAGCTGAAAACCACTTATTATAGCTTGTAGAAACGCCATAGCATAGCATGTTGAAAAAGGGCCCAAAAACGACTTAAAAGTCATAAACTAGCATGTTGACAAAATGGACAAAAACCGCATAGTATAGTATGGCGAAAATCTCAAATTTTGACATGTCCCAAAAATAGCTGAAAACCACTTATTATAGCTTGTAGAAACGCAGCCATAGCATAGCATGTTGAAAAAGGGCCCAAAAACGACTTAAAAGTCATAAACTAGCATGTTGACAAAATGGCCAAAAACCCGCATAGTATAGTATGTGAAAATCTCAAATTTTGACATGTCCCAAAAATAGCTGAAAACCACTTATTATAGCTTGTAGAAACGCAGCGCCATAGCATAGCATGTTGAAAAAGGGCCCAAAAACGACTTAAAAGTCATAAACTAGCATGTTGACAAAATGGACAAAAAACATAGTATAGTATAGTATGGCGAAAATCTCAAATTTTGACATGTCCCAAAAATAGCTGAAAACCACTTATTATAGCTTGTAGAAGCAGCATAGCATAGCATGTTGAAAAAGGGCCCAAAAGCGACTTAAAAGTCATAAACTAGCATGTTGACAAAATGGACTAAAAACCGCATAGTATAGTATGGCGAAAATCTCAAATTTTGACATGTCCCAAAAATAGCTGAAAACCACTTATTATAGCTTGTAGAAACGCGCCATAGCATAGCATGTTGAAAAAAGGCCCAAAAAGCGACTTAAAAGTCATAAACTAGCATGTTGACAAAATGGACAAAAAACCGCATAGTATAGTATGGCGAAAATCTCAAATTTTGACATGTCCCAAAAATAGCTGAAAACCACTTATTATAGCTTGTAGAAACACGCCATAGCATAGCATGTTGAAAAAAGGGCCCAAAAACAACTTAAAAGTCATTAACTAGCATGTTGACAAAATGGACAAAAAAAACGCATAGTATAGTATGGCGAAAATCTCAAATTTTGACATGTCCCAAAAATAGCTGAAAACCACTTATTATAGCTTGTAGAAACACATCATAGCATAGCATGTTGAAAAAAGAGACCAAAAACGACTTAAAAGTCATAAACTAGCATGTTGACAAAATGGACAAAAACCGCATAGTATAGTATATGAAAATCTCAAATTTTGACATGTCCCAAAAATAGCTGAAAACCACTTATTATAGCTTGTAGAAACGCGCCATAGCATAGCATGTTGAAAAAGGGCCCAAAAGCGACTTAAAAGTCATAAACTAGCATGTTGACAAAATGGACAAAAACCGCATAGTATAGTATGGCGAAAATCTCAAATTTTGACATGTCCCAAAAATAGCTGAAAACCACTTATTATAGCTTGTAGAAACGCCGCCATAGCATAGCATGTTGAAAAAGGGCCCAAAACGACTAAAAAGTCATAAACTAGCATGTTGACAAAATGGACAAAAAACCGCATAGTATAGTATGGCGAAAATCTCAAATTTTGACATGTCCCAAAAATAGCTGAAAAGCACTTATTATAGATTGTAGAAACGCGTCATAGCATAGCATGTTGAACAAAAGGCCCAAAAACGACTTAAAAGTCATAAACTAGCATGTTGACAAAATGGCCAAAAAAACGCATAGTATAGTATGGCGAAAATCTCAAATTTTGACATGTCCCAAAAATAGCTGAAAACCACTTATTATAGCTTGTAGAAACGCAGCCATAGCATAGCATGTTGAAAAAGGGCCCAAAACGACTTAAAAGTCATAAACTAGCATGTTGACAAAATGGACAAAAAACCGCATAGTATAGTATGGCGAAAATCTCAAATTTTGACATGTCCCAAAAATAGCTGAAAACCACTTATTATAGCTTGTAGAAACGCAGCCATAGCATAGCATGTTGAAAAAGGGCCCAAAAACGACTTAAAAGTCATAAACTAGCATGTTGACAAAATGGACAAAAACCGCATAGTATAGTATGGCTAAAATCTCAAATTTTGACATGTCCCAAAAATAGCTGAAAACCACTTATTATAGCTTGTAGAAACGCAGCCATAGCATAGCATGTTGAAAAAAGGGCCCAAAAGCGACTTAAAAGTCATAAACTAGCATGTTGACAAAATGGACAAAAACCGCATAGTATAGTATGGCGAAAATCTCAAATTTTGACATGTCCCAAAAATAGCTGAAAACCACTTATTATAGCTTGTAGAAACGCCATAGCATAGCATGTTGAAAAAGGGCCCAAAACGACTTAAAAGTCATAAACTAGCATGTTGACAAAATGGACAAAAACCGCATAGTATAGTATGGCGAAAATCTCAAATTTTGACATGTCCCAAAAATAGCTGAAAACCACTTATTATAGCTTGTAGAAACGCGCCATAGCATAGCATGTTGAAAAAGGGCCCAAAAAGCGACTTAAAAGTCATAAACTAGCATGTTGACAAAATGGACAAAAACCGCATAGTATAGTATGTGAAAATCTCAAATTTTGACATGTCCCAAAAATAGCTGAAAACCACTTATTATAGCTTGTAGAAACGCAGCCATAGCATAGCATGTTGAAAAAGGGCCCAAAAACGACTTAAAAGTCATAAACTAGCATGTTGACAAAATGGACAAAAAACCGCATAGTATAGTATGGCGAAAATCTCAAATTTTGACATGTCCCAAAAATAGCTGAAAACCACTTATTATAGCTTGTAGAAACGCAGCCATAGCATAGCATGTTGAAAAAGGGCCCAAAAACGACTTAAAAAGTCATAAACTAGCATGTTGACAAAATGGACAAAAACCGCATAGTATAGTATATGAAAATCTCAAATTTTGACATGTCCCAAAATAGCTGAAAACCACTTATTATAGCTTGTAGAAACGCGCCATAGCATAGCATGTTGAAAAAGGGCCCAAAAGCGACTTAAAAGTCATAAACTAGCATGTTGACAAAATGGACAAAAACCGCATAGTATAGTATGGCGAAAATCTCAAATTTTGACATGTCCCAAAAATAGCTGAAAACCACTTATTATAGCTTGTAGAAATGCCGCCATAGCATAGCATGTTGAAAAAGGGCCAAAAACGACTTAAAAGTCATAAACTAGCATGTTGACAAAATGGACAAAAAACCGCATAGTATAGTATGGCGAAAATCTCAAATTTTGACATGTCTCAAAAATAGATGAAAACCACTTATTATAGCTTGTAGAAACGCAGCCATAGCATAGCATGTTGAAAAAGGGCCCAAAAAGCGACTTAAAAGTCATAAACTAGCATGTTGACAAATGGACAAAAAAGCATAGTATAGTATGGCGAAAATCTCAAATTTTGACATGTCCCAAAAATAGCTGAAAACCACTTATTATAGCTTGTAGAAACGCAGCCATAGCATAGCATGTTGAAAAAAGGGCCCAAAAACGACTTAAAAGTCATAAACTAGCATGTTGACAAAATGGACAAAAAACCGCATAGTATAGTATGGCGAAAATCTCAAATTTTGACATGTCCCAAAAATAGCTGAAAACCACTTATTATAGCTTGTAGAAACGTGCCATAGCATAGCATGTTGAAAAAGGGCCCAAAACGACTTAAAAGTCATAAACTAGCATGTTGACAAATGGCCAAAAAAACCGCATAGTATAGTATGGCGAAAATCTCAAATTTTGACATGTCCCAAAAATAGCTGAAAACCACTTATTATAGCTTGTAGAAAGCAGCGCCATAGCATAGCATGTTGAAAAAGGGCCCAAAAACGACTTAAAAGTCATAAACTAGCATGTTGACAAAATGGACAAAAACCGCATAGTATAGTATGGCGAAAATCTCAAATTTTGACATGTCCCAAAAATAGCTGAAAACCACTTATTATAGCTTGTAGAAACGCAGCCATAGCATAGCATGTTGAAAAAGGGCCCAAAACGACTTAAAAGTCATAAACTAGCATGTTGACAAAATGGACAAAAAACCGCATAGTATAGTATGGCGAAAATCTCAAATTTTGACATGTCCCAAAAATAGCTGAAAACCACTTATTATAGCTTGCAGAAACGCGCCATAGCATAGCATGTTGAAAAAAGGGCCCAAAAACGACTTAAAAGTCATAAACTAGCATGTTGGACAAAATGGACAAAAACCGCATAGTATAGTATGGCGAAAATCTCAAATTTTGACATGTCCCAAAAATAGCTGAAAACCACTTATTATAGCTTGTAGAAACGCCGCCATAGCATAGCATGTTGAAAAAGGGCCCAAAACGACTTAAAAGTCATAAACTAGCATGTTGACAAAATGGACAAAAACCGCATAGTATAGTATGGCGAAAATCTCAAATTTTGACATGTCCCAAAAATAGCTGAAAACCACTTATTATAGCTTGAAGAAACGCAGCCATAGCATAGCATGTTGAAAAAGGGCCCAAAAACGACTTAAAAGTCATAAACTAGCATGTTGACAAAATGGACAAAAAAGCATAGTATAGTATGGCGGAAATCTCAAATTTTGACATGTCCCAAAAATAGCTGAAAACCACTTATTATAGCTTGTAGAAACGCGCCATAGCATCGCATGTTGAAAAAGGGCCCAAAACGACTTAAAAGTCATAAACTAGCATGTTGACAAAATGGACAAAAAACCGCATAGTATAGTATGGCGAAAATCTCAAATTTTGACATGTCCCAAAAATAGCTGAAAACCACTTATTATAGCTTGTAGAAACGTGCCATAGCATAGCATGTTGAAAAAAGGGCCAAAAAGCGACTTAAAAGTCATAAACTAGCATGTTGACAAAATGGACAAAAACCGCATAGTATAGTATGGTGAAAATCTCAAATTTTGACATGTCCCAAAAATAGCTGAAAACCACTTATTATAGCTTGTAGAAACGCGCCATAGCATAGCATGTTGAAAAAAGGGCCCAAAAACGACTTAAAAGTCATAAAACTAGCATGTTGACAAAATGGCCAAAAAAAACCGCATAGTATAGTATGGCGAAAATCTCAAATTTTGACATGTCCCAAAAATAGCTGAAAACCACTTATTATAGCTTGTAGAAACGCGCCATAGCATAGCATGTTGAAAAAAGGGCCCAAAAACGACTTAAAAGTCATAAACTAGCATGTTGACAAAATGGACAAAAAACCGCATAGTATAGTATGGCGAAAATCTCAAATTTTGACATGTCCCAAAAATAGCTGAAAACCACTTATTATAGCTTGTAGAAACGCGCCATAGCATAGCATGTTGAAAAAAGGGCCCAAAAACGACTTAAAAGTCATAAAACTAGCATGTTGACAAAATGGCCAAAAAAAACCGCATAGTATAGTATGGCGAAAATCTCAAATTTTGACATGTCCCAAAAATAGCTGAAAACCACTTATTATAGCTTGCAGAAACGCAGCATAGCATAGCATGTTGAAAAAGGGCCCAAAACGACTTAAAAGTCATAAACTAGCATGTTGACAAAATGGACAAAAACCGCATAGTATAGTATGGCGAAAATCTCAAATTTTGACATGTCCCAAAAATAGCTGAAAACCACTTATTATAGCTTGTAGAAACGCGCCATAGCATAGCATGTTGAAAAAAGGGCCCAAAAACGACTTAAAAGTCATAAACTAGCATGTTGACAAAATGGCCAAAAAAACCCGCATAGTATAGTATGGCGAAAATCTCAAATTTTGACATGTCCAAAAATGGCTGAAAACCACTTATTATAGCTTGTAGAAACGCGCCATAGCATAGCATGTTGAAAAAAGGGCAAAAGCGACTTAAAAGTCATAAACTAGCATGTTGACAAAATGGACAAAAAACGCATAGTATAGTATGGCGAAAATCTCAAATTTTGACATGTCCCAAAAATAGCTGAAAACCACTTATTATAGCTTGTAGAAACGCAGCCATAGCATAGCATGTTGAAAAAGGGCCAAAAACGACTTAAAAGTCATAAACTAGCATGTTGACAAAATGGACAAAAAACCGCATAGTATAGTATGGCGAAAATCTCAAATTTTGACATGTCCCAAAAATAGCTGAAAACCACTTATTATAGCTTGTAGAAACGCGCCATAGCATAGCATGTTGAAAAAAGGGCCCAAAACGACTTAAAAGTCATAAACTAGCATGTTGACAAAATAGACAAAACCCGCATAGTATAGTATGGCGAAAATCTCAAATTTTGACATGTCCCAAAAATAGCTGAAAACCACTTATTATAGCTTGTAGAAACGCGCCATAGCATAGCATATTGAAAAAAGGGCCCAAAAACGACTTAAAAGTCATAAAACTAGCATGTTGACAAAATGGCCAAAAAAAACCGCATAGTATAGTATGGCGAAAATCTCAAATTTTGACATGTCCCAAAAATAGCTGAAAACCACTTATTATAGCTTGTAGAAACGCGCCATAGCATAGCATGTTGAAAAAAGGGCCCAAAAACGACTTAAAAGTCATAAAATAGCATGTTGACAAAATGGACAAAAACCGCATAGTATAGTATGTGAAAATCTCAAATTTTGACATGTCCCAAAAATAGCTGAAAACCACTTATTATAGCTTGTAGAAACGCCATAGCATAGCATGTTGAAAAAAGGGCCCAAAAACGACTTAAAAGTCATAAAACTAGCATGTTGACAAAATGGCCAAAAAAAACCGCATAGTATAGTATGGCGAAAATCTCAAATTTTGACATGTCCCAAAAATAGCTGAAAACCACTTATTATAGCTTGTAGAAACGCGCCATAGCATAGCATGTTGAAAAAAGGGCCCAAAAGCGACTTAAAAGTCATAAACTAGCATGTTGACAAAATGGACAAAAACCGCATAGTATAGTATGGCGAAAATCTCAAATTTTGACATGTCCCAAAAATAGCTGAAAACCACTTATTATAGCTTGTAGAAACGCGCCATAGCATAGCATGTTGAAAAAAGGGCCCAAAAACGACTTAAAAGTCATAAACTAGCATGTTGACAAAATGGCCAAAAAACCGCATAGTATAGTATGGCGAAAATCTCAAATTTTGACATGTCCCAAAAATAGCTGAAAACCACTTATTATAGCTTGTAGAAACGCGCCATAGCATAGCATGTTGAACAAAGGGCACAAAAACGACTTAAAAGTCATTAACTAGCATGTTAACAAAATGGACAAAAAACCGCATAGTATAGTATGGCGAAAATCTCAAATTTTGACATGTCCCAAAAATAGCTGAAAACCACTTATTATAGCTTGTAGAAACGCGCCATAGCATAGCATGTTGAAAAAAGGGCCCAAAAACGACTTAAAAGTCATAAAACTAGCATGTTGACAAAATGGCCAAAAAAAACCGCATAGTATAGTATGGCGAAAATCTCAAATTTTGACATGTCCCAAAAATAGCTGAAAACCACTTATTATAGCTTGTAGAAACGCAGCATAGCATAGCATGTTGAAAAAGGGCCCAAAAGCGACTTAAAAGTCATAAACTAGCATGTTGACAAAATGGACAAAAAACCGCATAGTATAGTATGGCGAAAATCTCAAATTTTGACATGTCCCAAAAATAGCTGAAAACCACTTATTATAGCTTGTAGAAACGCGCCATAGCATAGCATGTTGAAAAAAGGGCCCAAAAACGACTTAAAAGTCATAAAACTAGCATGTTGACAAAATGGACAAAAAACCGCATAGTATAGTATGGCGAAAATCTCAAATTTTGACATGTCCCAAAAATAGCTGAAAACCACTTATTATAGCTTGTAGAAACGCGCCATAGCATAGCATGTTGAAAAAAGGGCCCAAAAACGACTTAAAAGTCATAAACTAGCATGTTGACAAAATGGCCAAAAAAACCCGCATAGTATAGTATGGCGAAAATCTCAAATTTTGACATGTCCCAAAAATAGCTGAAAACCACTTATTATAGCTTGTAGAAACGCACCATAGCATAGCATGTTGAAAAAAGGGCCCAAAAACGACTTGAAAGTCATAAACTAGCATGTTGACAAAATGGACAAAAAAAAACCGCATAGTATAGTATGGCGAAAATCTCAAATTTTGACATGTCCCAAAAATGGATGAAAACCACTTATTATAGCTTGTAGAAACGCAGCCATAGCATAGCATGTTGAAAAAGGGCCCAAAACGACTTAAAAGTCATAAACTAGCATGTTGACAAAATGGACAAAAAACCGCATAGTATAGTATGGCGAAAATCTCAAATTTTGACATGTCCCAAAAATAGCTGAAAACCACTTATTATAGCTTGTAGAAACGCGCCATAGCATAGCATGTTGAAAAAAGGGCCCAAAAACGACTTAAAAGTCATAAACTAGCATGTTAACAAAATGGACAAAAAACCGCATAGTATAGTATATGAAAATCTCAAATTTTGACATGTCCCAAAAATAGCTGAAAACCACTTATTATAGCTTGTAGAAACGCCATAGCATAGCATGTTGAAAAAAGGGCCCAAAAACGACTTAAAAGTCATAAACTAGCATGTTGACAAAATGGACAAAAAAACCCGCATAGTATAGTATGGCGAAAATCTCAAATTTTGACATGTCCCAAAAATAGCTGAAAACCACTTATTATAGCTTGTAGAAACGCGCCATAGCATAGCATGTTGAAAAAGGGCCCAAAAGCGACTTAAAAGTCATAAACTAGCATGTTGACAAAATGGACAAAAAACCGCATAGTATAGTATGGCGAAAATCTCAAATTTTGACATGTCCCAAAAATAGCTGAAAACCACTTATTATAGCTTGTAGAAACGCAGCCATAGCATAGCATGTTGAAAAAGGGCCTAAAAAACGACTTAAAAGTCATAAACTAGCATGTTGACAAAATGGACAAAAAACCGCATAGTATAGTATGGCGAAAATCTCAAATTTTGACATGTCCCAAAAATAGCTGAAAACCACTTATTATAGCTTGTAGAAACGAGCCATAGCATAGCATGTTGAAAAAGGGCCCAAAAACGACTTAAAAGTCATAAAACTAGCATGTTGACAAAATGGACAAAAAACCGCATAGTATAGTATATGAAAATCTCAAATTTTGACATGTCCCAAAAATAGCTGAAAACCACTTATTATAGCTTGTAGAAACGCGCCATAGCATAGCATGTTGAAAAAGGGCCCAAAAAGCGACTTAAAAGTCATAAACTAGCATGTTGACAAAATGGACAAAAACCGCATAGTATAGTATGGCAAAATCTCAAATTTTGACATGTCCCAAAAATAGCTGAAAACCACTTATTATAGCTTGTAGAAACAGCCATAGCATAGCATGTTGAAAAAGGGCCCAAAAACGACTTAAAAGTCATAAACTAGCATGTTGACAAAATGGACAAAAAACGCATATAGTATAGTATGGCGAAAATCTCAAATTTTGACATGTCCCAAAAATAGCTGAAAACCACTTATTATAGCTTGTAGAAAGCAGCGCCATAGCATAGCATGTTGAAAAAGGGCCCAAAACGACTTAAAAGTCATAAAACTAGCATGTTGACAAAATGGCCAAAAAACGCATAGTATAGTATGGCGAAAATCTCAAATTTTGACATGTCCCAAAAATAGCTGAAAACCACTTATTATAGCTTGTAGAAACGCGCCATAGCATAGCATGTTGAAAAAAGGGCCCAAAACGACTTAAAAGTCATAAACTAGCATGTTGACAAAATGGACAAAAAACCGCATAGTATAGTACCGCTAAAATCTCAAATTTTGACATGTCCCAAAAATAGCTGAAAACCACTTATTATAGCTTGTAGAAACGCGCCATAGCATAGCATGTTGAAAAAAGGGCCCAAAAACGACTTAAAAGTCATAAACTAGCATGTTGACAAAATGGACAAAAAACCGCATAGTATAGTATGGCGAAAATCTCAAATTTTGACATGTCCCAAAAATAGCTGAAAACCACTTATTATAGCTTGTAGAAACGCGCCATAGCATAGCATGTTGAAAAAAGGGCCCAAAAACGACTTAAAAGTCATAAACTAGCATGTTAACAAAATGGACAAAAAACCGCATAGTATAGTATGGCGAAAATCTCAAATTTTGACATGTCCCAAAAATAGCTGAAAACCACTTATTATAGCTTGTAGAAACGCGCCATAGCATAGCATGTTGAAAAAAGGGCCCAAAAACGACTTAAAAGTCATAAAACTAGCATGTTGACAAAATGGCCAAAAAAAAACGCATAGTATAGTATGGCGAAAATCTCAAATTTTGACATGTCCCAAAAATAGCTGAAAACCACTTATTATAGCTTGCAGAAACGCGCCATAGCATAGCATGATGAAAAAGGGCCCAAAACGACTTAAAAGTCATAAACTAGCATGTTGACAAAATGGACAAAAACCGCATAGTATAGTATGGCGAAAATCTCAAATTTTGACATGTCCCAAAAATAGCTGAAAACCACTTATTATAGCTTGTAGAAACGCGCCATAGCATAGCATGTTGAAAAAAGGGCCCAAAAACGACTTAAAAGTCATAAAACTAGCATGTTGACAAAATGGCCAAAAAAAACCGCATAGTATAGTATGGCGAAAATCTCAAATTTTGACATGTCCCAAAAATAGCTGAAAACCACTTATTATAGCTTGCAGAAACGCGCCATAGCATAGCATGTTGAAAAAAGGGCCCAAAAACGACTTAAAAGTCATAAACTAGCATGTTGACAAAATGGACAAAAAAACCGCATAGTATAGTATGCGTGAAAATCTCAAATTTTGACATGTCCCAAAAATAGCTGAAAACCACTTATTATAGCTTGTAGAAACACATCATAGCATAGCATGTTGAAAAAAGGGCCCAAAAACGACTTAAAAGTCATAAACTAGCATGTTAACAAAATGGCCAAAAAAAACCGCATAGTATAGTATGGCGAAAATCTCAAATTTTGACATGTCCCAAAAATAGCTGAAAACCACTTATTATAGCTTGTAGAAACGCCGCCATAGCATAGCATGTTGAAAAAGGGCCCAAAAACGACTTAAAAGTCATAAACTAGCATGTTAACAAAATGGACAAAAAACCGCATAGTATAGTATGGCGAAAATCTCAAATTTTGACATGTCCCAAAAATAGCTGAAAACCACTTATTATAGCTTGTAGAAACGCGCCATAGCATAGCATGTTGAAAAAAGGGCCCAAAAACGACTTAAAAGTCATAAAACTAGCATGTTGACAAAATGGCCAAAAAAAAACACATAGTATAGTATGGCGAAAATCTCAAATTTTGACATGTCCCAAAAATAGCTGAAAACCACTTATTATAGCTTGTAGAAACGCGCCATAGCATAGCATGTTGAAAAAAGGGCCCAAAAACGACTTAAAAGTCATAAACTAGCATGTTGACAAAATGGACAAAAAACCGCATAGTATAGTATGGCGAAAATCTCAAATTTTGACATGTCCCAAAAATAGCTGAAAACCACTTATTATAGCTTGTAGAAACGCGCCATAGCATAGCATGTTGAAAAAGGGCCCAAAACGACTTAAAAGTCATAAACTAGCATGTTGACAAATGGCCAAAAAAACCGCATAGTATAGTATGGCGAAAATCTCAAATTTTGACATGTCCCAAAAATAGCTGAAAACCACTTATTATAGCTTGTAGAAACGCAGCCATAGCATAGCATGTTGAAAAAGGGCCCAAAAACGACTTAAAAGTCATAAACTAGCATGTTGACAAAAGGGACAGAAAACCGCATAGTATAGTATGGCGAAAATCTCAAATTTTGACATGTCCCAAAAATAGCTGAAAACCACTTATTATAGCTTGTAGAAACATATCATAGCATAGCATGTTGAAAAAAGGGCCCAAAAACGACTTAAAAGTCATAAACTAGCATGTTGACGAAATGGCCAAAAAAAACCGCATAGTATAGTATGGCGAAAATCTCAAATTTTGACATGTCCCAAAAATAGCTGAAAACCACTTATTATAGCTTGTAGAAACGCGCCATAGCATAGCATGTTGAAAAAAGGGCCCAAAAACGACTTAAAAGTCATAAACTAGCATGTTGACAAAATGGCCAAAAAAAAACACATAGTATAGTATGGCGAAAATCTCAAATTTTGACATGTCCCAAAAATAGCTGAAAACCACTTATTATAGCTTGTAGAAACGCGCCATAGCATAGCATGTTGAAAAAAGGGCCCAAAAACGACTTAAAAGTCATAAACTAGCATGTTGACAAAATGGACAAAAAAACCGCATAGTATAGTATGGTGAAAATCTCAAATTTTGACATGTCCCAAAAATAGCTGAAAACCACTTATTATAGCTTGTAGGAACGCGCCATAGCATAGCATGTTGAAAAAGGGCCCAAAAACGACTTAAAAGTCATAAAACTAGCATGTTGACAAAATGGACAAAAAAAAACGCATAGTATAGTATGGCGAAAATCTCAAATTTTGACATGTCCCAAAAATAGCTGAAAACCACTTATTATAGCTTGTAGAAACGCGCCATAGCATAGCATGTTGAAAAAAGGGCCCAAAAACGACTTAAAAGTCATAAACTAGCATGTTGACAAAATGGACAAAAACCATAGTATAGTATGGCGAAAATCTCAAATTTTGACATGTCCCAAAAATAGCTGAAAACCACTTATTATAGCTTGCAGAAACGCGCCATAGCATAGCATGTTGAAAAAAGGGCCCAAAAACGACTTAAAAGTCATAAACTAGCATGTTGACAAAATGGACAAAAAACCGCATAGTATAGTATGGCAAAATTCTCAAATTTTGACATGTCCCAAAAATAGCTGAAAACCACTTATTATAGCTTGTAGAAACACATCATAGAATAGCATGTTGAAAAAAGGGCCCAAAAACGACTTAAAAGTCATAAACTAGCATGTTGAAAAAAAGGACAAAAAACCGCATAGTATAGTATGGCGAAAATCTCAAATTTTGACATGTCCCAAAAATAGCTGAAAACCACTTATTATAGCTTGTAGAAACGCCGCCATAGCATAGCATGTTGAAAAAGGGCCCAAAAACGACTTCAAAGTCATAAAACTAGCATGTTGACAAAATGGACAAAAAAAAACGCATAGTATAGTATGGCGAAAATCTCAAATTTTGACATGTCCCAAAAATAGCTGAAAACCACTTATTATAGCTTGTAGAAACGCGCCATAGCATAGCATGTTGAAAAAAGGGCCCAAAAACGACTTAAAAGTCATAAAACTAGCATGTTGACAAAATGGCCAAAAAAACCGCATAGTATAGTATGGCGAAAATCTCAAATTTTGACATGTCCCAAAAATAGCTGAAAACCACTTATTATAGCTTGTAGAAACGCGCCATAGCATAGCATGTTGAAAAAAGGGCCCAAAAACGACTTAAAAGTCATAAACTAGCATGTTAACAAAATGGACAAAAAACCGCATAGTATAGTATGGCGAAAATCTCAAATTTTGACATGTCCCAAAAATAGCTGAAAACCACTTATTATAGCTTGTAGAAACGCAGCCATAGCATAGCATGTTGAAAAAGGGCCCAAAAGCGACTTAAAAGTCATAAAACTAGCATGTTGACAAAATGGACAAAAAACCGCATAGTATAGTATGGCGAAAATCTCAAATTTTGACATGTCCCAAAAATAGCTGAAAACCACTTATTATAGCTTGCAGAAACGCTACCATAGCATAGCATGTTGAAAAAAGGGCCCAAAAACGACTTAAAAGTCATAAACTAGCATGTTGACAAAATGGACAAAAAACCGCATAGTATAGTATGGCGAAAATCTCAAATTTTGACATGTCCCAAAAATAGCTGAAAACCACTTATTATAGCTTGTAGAAACGCGCCATAGCATAGCATGTTGAAAAAAGGGCCCAAAAACGACTTAAAAGTCATAAAACTAGCATGTTGACAAAATGGCCAAAAAAAACCGCATAGTATAGTATGGCGAAAATCTCAAATTTTGACATGTCCCAAAAATAGCTGAAAACCACTTATTATAGCTTGCAGAAACGCGCCATAGCATAGCATGTTGAAAAAAGGGCCCAAAAACGACTTAAAAGTCATAAACTAGCATGTTGACAAAATGGACAAAAAACCGCATAGTATAGTATGGCGAAAATCTCAAATTTTGACATGTCCCAAAAATAGCTGAAAACCACTTATTATAGCTTGTAGAAACATATCATAGCATAGCATGTTGAAAAAAGGGCCCAAAAACGACTTAAAAGTCATAAACTAGCATGTTAACAAAATGGACAAAAAACCGCATAGTATAGTATGGCGAAAATCTCAAATTTTGACATGTCCCAAAAATAGCTGAAAACCACTTATTATAGCTTGTAGAAACGCGCCATAGCATAGCATGTTGAAAAAAGGGCCCAAAAACGACTTAAAAGTCATAAACTAGCATGTTAACAAAATGGACAAAAAACCGCATAGTATAGTATGGCGAAAATCTCAAATTTTGACATGTCCCAAAAATAGCTGAAAACCACTTATTATAGCTTGTAGAAACGCCATAGCATAGCATGTTGAAAAAGGGCCCAAAAGCGACTTAAAAGTCATAAAACTAGCATGTTGACAAAATGGCCAAAAAAACACATAGTATAGTATGGCGAAAATCTCAAATTTTGACATGTCCCAAAAATAGCTGAAAACCACTTATTATAGCTTGTAGAAACGCGCCATAGCATAGCATGTTGAAAAAAGGGCCCAAAAACGACTTAAAAGTCATAAAACTAGCATGTTGACAAAATGGACAAAAAACCGCATAGTATAGTATGGCGAAAATCTCAAATTTTGACATGTCCCAAAAATAGCTGAAAACCACTTATTATAGCTTGTAGAAACGCGCCATAGCATAGCATGTTGAAAAAAGGGCCCAAAAACGACTTAAAAGTCATAAACTAGCATGTTAACAAAATGGACAAAAAACCGCATAGTATAGTATGGCGAAAATCTCAAATTTTGACATGTCCCAAAAATAGCTGAAAACCACTTATTATAGCTTGTAGAAACGCGCCATAGCATAGCATGTTGAAAAAGGGCCCAAAACGACTTAAAAGTCATAAACTAGCATGTTGACAAAATGGACAAAAAACCGCATAGTATAGTATGCAAAATCTCAAATTTTGACATGTCCCAAAAATAGCTGAAAACCACTTATTATAGCTTGCAGAAACGCAGCCATAGCATAGCATGTTGAAAAAGGGCCCAAAAGCGACTTAAAAGTCATAAACTAGCATGTTGACAAAATGGACAAAAAACCGCATAGTATAGTATGGCAAAATTCTCAAATTTTGACATGTCCCAAAAATAGCTGAAAACCACTTATTATAGCTTGTAGAAACACATCATAGAATAGCATGTTGAAAAAAGGGCCCAAAAACGACTTAAAAGTCATAAACTAGCATGTTGACAAAATGGACAAAAAACCGCATAGTATAGTATGGCGAAAATCTCAAATTTTGACATGTCCCAAAAATAGCTGAAAACCACTTATTATAGCTTGTAGAAACGCCGCCATAGCATAGCATGTTGAAAAAGGGCCCAAAAGCGACTTAAAAGTCATAAACTAGCATGTTAACAAAATGGACAAAAACCGCATAGTATAGTATGGCGAAAATTTCAAATTTTGACATGTCCCAAAAATAGCTGAAAACCACTTATTATAGCTTGTAGAAACGCGCCATAGCATAGCATATTGAAGAACGGCCCAAAACGACTTAAAAGTCATAAACTAGCATGTTGACAAAATGGACAAAAACCGCATAGTATAGTATGGCGAAAATCTCAAATTTTGACATGTCCCAAAAATAGCTGAAAACCACTTATTATAGCTTGCAGAAACGCGCCATAGCATAGCATGTTGAAAAAAGGGCCCAAAAACGACTTAAAAGTCATAAACTAGCATGTTGACAAAATGGACAAAAAACCGCATAGTATAGTATGGCAAAATTCTCAAATTTTGACATGTCCCAAAAATAGCTGAAAACCACTTATTATAGCTTGTAGAAACACATCATAGAATAGCATGTTGAAAAAAGGGCCCAAAAACGACTTAAAAGTCATAAACTAGCATGTTGACAAAATGGACAAAAAACCGCATAGTATAGTATGGCGAAAATCTCAAATTTTGACATGTCCCAAAAATAGCTGAAAACCACTTATTATAGCTTGTAGAAACGCGCCATAGCATAGCATGTTGAAAAAAGGGCCCAAAAACGACTTAAAAGTCATAAAACTAGCATGTTGACAAAATGGCCAAAAAAAAACGCATAGTATAGTATGGCGAAAATCTCAAATTTTGACATGTCCCAAAAATAGCTGAAAACCACTTATTATAGCTTGTAGAAACGCGCCATAGCATAGCATGTTGAAAAAGGGCCCAAAAGCGACTTAAAAGTCATAAACTAGCATGTTAACAAAATGGACAAAAACCGCATAGTATAGTATGGCGAAAATCTCAAATTTTGACATGTCCCAAAAATAGCTGAAAACCACTTATTATAGCTTGTAGAAACGCGCCATAGCATAGCATGTTGAAAAAAGGGCCCAAAAACGACTTAAAAGTCATAAAACTAGCATGTTGACAAAATGGCCAAAAAAAACCGCATAGTATAGTATGGCGAAAATCTCAAATTTTGACATGTCCCAAAAATAGCTGAAAACCACTTATTATAGCTTGTAGAAACGCGCCATAGCATAGCATGTTGAAAAAAGGGCCCAAAAACGACTTAAAAGTCATAAACTAGCATGTTGACAAAATGGACAAAAAACCGCATAGTATAGTATGGCGAAAATCTCAAATTTTGACATGTCCCAAAAATAGCTGAAAACCACTTATTATAGCTTGTAGAAACATATCATAGCATAGCATGTTGAAAAAAGGGCCCAAAAACGACTTAAAAGTCATAAACTAGCATGTTGACAAAATGGACAAAAAACCGCATAGTATAGTATGGCGAAAATCTCAAATTTTGACATGTCCCAAAAATAGCTGAAAACCACTTATTATAGCTTGTAGAAACGCCATAGCATAGCATGTTGAAAAAGGGCCCAAAAAGCGACTTAAAAGTCATAAACTAGCATGTTAACAAAATGGACAAAAAAACGCATAGTATAGTATGGCGAAAATCTCAAATTTTGACATGTCCCAAAAATAGCTGAAAACCACTTATTATAGCTTGTAGAAACGCGCCATAGCATAGCATGTTGAAAAAAGGGCCCAAAAACGACTTAAAAGTCATAAAACTAGCATGTTGACAAAATGGCCAAAAAAAAACGCATAGTATAGTATGGCGAAAATCTCAAATTTTGACATGTCCCAAAAATAGCTGAAAACCACTTATTATAGCTTGTAGAAACGCGCCATAGCATAGCATGTTGAAAAAAGGGCCCAAAAACGACTTAAAAGTCATAAACTAGCATGTTGACAAAATGGACAAAAAACCGCATAGTATAGTATGGCGAAAATCTCAAATTTTGACATGTCCCAAAAATAGCTGAAAACCACTTATTATAGCTTGCAGAAACGCGCCATAGCATAGCATGTTGAAAAAAGGGCCCAAAAACGACTTAAAAGTCATAAACTAGCATGTTGACAAAATGGACAAAAACCGCATATAGTATAGTATGGCGAAAATCTCAAATTTTGACATGTCCCAAAAATAGCTGAAAACCACTTATTATAGCTTGTAGAAACGCGCCATAGCATAGCATGTTGAAAAAGGGCCCAAAACGACTTAAAAGTCATAAACTAGCATGTTGACAAAATGGACAAAACCGCATAGTATAGTATGGCGAAAATCTCAAATTTTGACATGTCCCAAAAATAGCTGAAAACCACTTAGTATAGCTTGTAGAAAGGAGCCATAGTATAGTATGTTGAAAAAAGGGCCCAAAAACGACTTTAAAGTCATAAACTAGCATGTTGACAAAATGGACAAAAAACCGCATAGTATAGTATGGCGGAAATCTCAAATTTTGACATGTCCCAAAAATGGATGAAAACCACTTATTATAGCTTGTAGAAACGTGTCATAGCATAGCATGTTGAAAAAAGGGCCCAAAAACGACTTAAAAGTCATAAAACTAGCATGTTGACAAAATGGCCAAAAAAAACCGCATAGTATAGTATGGCGAAAATCTCAAATTTTGACATGTCCCAAAAATAGCTGAAAACCACTTATTATAGCTTGTAGAAACGCGCCATAGCATAGCATGTTGAAAAAGGGCCCAAAAACGACTAAAAAGTCATAAACTAGCATGTTAACAAAATGGACATAAAAACCGCATAGTATAGTATGGCGAAAATCTCAAATTTTGACATGTCCCAAAAATAGCTGAAAACCACTTATTATAGCTTGTAGAAACGCAGCCATAGCATAGCATGTTGAAAAAAGGGCCCAAAACGACTTAAAAGTCATAAACTAGCATGTTGACAAAATGGACAAAAAACCGCATAGTATAGTATGGCGAAAATCTCAAATTTTGACATGTCCCAAAAATAGCTGAAAACCACTTATTATAGCTTGCAGAAACGCGCCATAGCATAGCATGTTGAAAAAAGGGCCCAAAAACGACTTAAAAGTCATAAACTAGCATGTTGACAAAATGGACAAAAAACCGCATAGTATAGTATGGCGAAAATCTCAAATTTTGACATGTCCCAAAAATAGCTGAAAACCACTTATTATAGCTTGTAGAAACGCGCCATAGCATAGCATGTTGAAAAAAGGGCCCAAAAACGACTTAAAAGTCATAAACTAGCATGTTGACAAAATGGACAAAAAACCGCATAGTATAGTATGGCGAAAATCTCAAATTTTGACATGTCCCAAAAATAGCTGAAAACCACTTATTATAGCTTGTAGAAACGCAGCCATAGCATAGCATGTTGAAAAAGGGCCCAAAAGCGACTTAAAAGTCATAAAACTAGCATGTTGACAAAATGGCCAAAAAACCGCATAGTATAGTATGGCGAAAATCTCAAATTTTGACATGTCCCAAAAATAGCTGAAAACCACTTATTATAGCTTTTAGAAATGCACCAAAGCATAGCATGTTGAAAAAAGGGCCCAAAAACCACTTAAAAGTCATAAACTAGCATGTTGAGAAAATGGCCAAAAAAAAACGCATAGTATAGTATGGCGAAAATCTCAAATTTTGACATGTCCCAAAAATAGCTGAAAACCACTTATTATAGCTTGTAGAAACGCGCCATAGCATAGCATGTTGAAAAAAGGGCCCAAAAACGACTTAAAAGTCATAAACTAGCATGTTAACAAAATGGACAAAAAACCGCATAGTATAGTATGGCGAAAATCTCAAATTTTGACATGTCCCAAAAATAGCTGAAAACCACTTATTATAGCTTGTAGAAACGCGCCATAGCATAGCATGTTGAAAAAAGGGCCCAAAAACGACTTAAAAGTCATAAAACTAGCATGTTGACAAAATGGCCAAAAAAAAACGCATAGTATAGTATGGCGAAAATCTCAAATTTTGACATGTCCCAAAAATAGCTGAAAACCACTTATTATAGCTTGTAGAAACGCAGCCATAGCATAGCATGTTGAAAAAGGGCCCAAAACGACTTAAAAGTCATAAACTAGCATGTTGACAAAATGGACAAAAACCGCATAGTATAGTATGGCGAAAATCTCAAATTTTGACATGTCCCAAAAATAGCTGAAAACCACTTATTATAGCTTGCAGAAACGCAGCCATAGCATAGCATGTTGAAAAAGGGCCCAAAAGCGACTTAAAAGTCATAAACTAGCATGTTGACAAAATGGACAAAAACCGCATAGTATAGTATGGCGAAAATCTCAAATTTTGACATGTCCCAAAAATAGCTGAAAACCACTTATTATAGCTTGTAGAAACGCAGCCATAGCATAGCATGTTGAAAAAAGGGCCCAAAAACGACTTAAAAGTCATAAAACTAGCATGTTGACAAAATGGCCAAAAAAAAACGCATAGTATAGTATGGCGAAAATCTCAAATTTTGACATGTCCCAAAAATAGCTGAAAACCACTTATTATAGCTTGCAGAAACAGCATAGCATAGCATGTTGAAAAAAGGGCCCAAAACGACTTAAAAGTCATAAACTAGCATGTTGACAAAATGGACAAAAACCGCATAGTATAGTATGGCGAAAATCTCAAATTTTGACATGTCCCAAAAATAGCTGAAAACCACTTATTATAGCTTGTAGAAACATATCATAGCATAGCATGTTGAAAAAGGGCCCAAAAGCGACTTAAAAGTCATAAACTGGCATGTTGACAAAATGGCCAAAAAACCGCATAGTATAGTAAGGCAAAAATCTCAAATTTTGACATGTCTCAAAAATAGCTGAAAAACACTTATTATAGCTTGTAGAAACGCGCCATAGCATAGCATGTTGAAAAAGGGCCCAAAAACGACTTAAAAGTCATAAACTAGCATGTTAACAAAATGGACAAAAACCGCATAGTATAGTATGGCGAAAATCTCAAATTTTGACATGTCCCAAAAATAGCTGAAAACCACTTATTATAGCTTGTAGAAACGCAGCCATAGCATAGCATGTTGAAAAAGGCCCAAAAACGACTTAAAAGTCATAAAACTAGCATGTTGACAAAATGGCCAAAAAAAAACACATAGTATAGTATGGCGAAAATCTCAAATTTTGACATGTCCCAAAAATAGCTGAAAACCACTTATTATAGCTTGTAGAAACGCGCAATAGCATAGCATGTTGAAAAAGGGCCCAAAAACGACTTAAAAGTCATAAACTAGCATGTTGACAAAATGGACAAAAACCGCATAGTACAGTATGGCGAAAATCCAAAATTTTGACATGTCCCAAAAATAGCTGAAAACCACTTATTATAGCTTGCAGAAACGCGCCATAGCATAGCATGTTGAAAAAAGGGCCCAAAAACGACTTAAAAGTCATAAAATAGCATGTTGACAAAATGGACATAAAAACCGCATAGTATAGTATGGCGAAAATCTCAAATTTTGACATGTCCCAAAAATAGCTGAAAACCACTTATTATAGCTTGTAGAAAAGCACCATAGCATAGCATGTTGAAAAAGGGCCCAAAAAGCGACTTAAAAGTCATAAACTAGCATGTTGAAAAAATGGACAAAAAACCGCATAGTATAGTATGGCGAAAATCTCAAATTTTGACATGTCCCAAAAATAGCTGAAAACCACTTATTATAGCTTGTAGAAACGCGCCATAGCATAGCATGTAGAAAAAGGGCCCAAAACGACTTCAAAGTCATAATACTAGCATGTTGACAAAATGGACAAAAAAAAACGCATAGTATAGTATGGCGAAAATCTCAAATTTTGACATGTCCCAAAAATAGCTGAAAACCACTTATTATAGCTTGTAGAAACGCCGCCATAGCATAGCATGTTGAAAAAGGGCCCAAAAAGCGACTTAAAAGTCATAAACTAGCATGTTGACAAAATGGACAAAAAACCGCATAGTATAGTATGGCGAAAATCTCAAATTTTGACATGTCCCAAAAATGGATGAAAACCACTTATTATAGCTTGTAGAAACGTGTCATAGCATAGCATGTTGAAAAAAGGGCCCAAAAACGACTTAAAAGTCATAAAACTAGCATGTTGACAAAATGGCCAAAAAAAACCGCATAGTATAGTATGGCGAAAATCTCAAATTTTGACATGTCCCAAAAATAGCTGAAAACCACTTATTATAGCTTGTAGAAACGCGCCATAGCATAGCATGTTGAAAAAGGGCCCAAAAGCGACTTAAAAGTCATAAACTAGCATGTTAACAAAATGGGAATAAAAACCGCATAGTATAGTATGGCGAAAATCTCAAATTTTGACATGTCCCAAAAATAGCTGAAAACCACTTATTATAGCTTGTAGAAACGCGCCATAGCATAGCATGTTGAAAAAGGGCCCAAAACGACTTAAAAGTCATAAACTAGCATGTTGACAAAATGGACAAAAAACCGCATAGTATAGTATGGCGAAAATCTCAAATTTTGACATGTCCCAAAAATAGCTGAAAACCACTTATTATAGCTTGCAGAAACGCAGCCATAGCATAGCATGTTGAAAAAGGGCCCAAAAACGACTTAAAAGTCATAAACTAGCATGTTGACAAAATGGACAAAAAACCGCATAGTATAGTATGGCAAAATTCTCAAATTTTGACATGTCCCAAAAATAGCTGAAAACCACTTATTATAGCTTGTAGAAACACATCATAGAATAGCATGTTGAAAAAAGGGCCCAAAAACGACTTAAAAGTCATAAACTAGCATGTTGACAAAATGGACAAAAAACCGCATAGTATAGTATGGCGAAAATCTCAAATTTTGACATGTCCCAAAAATAGCTGAAAACCACTTATTATAGCTTGTAGAAACGCAGCCATAGCATAGCATGTTGAAAAAGGGCCCAAAAACGACTTAAAAGTCATAAACTAGCATGTTGACAAAATGGCCAAAAAAACCGCATAGTATAGTATGGCGAAAATCTCAAATTTTGACATGTCCCAAAAATAGCTGAAAACCACTTATTATAGCTTGTAGAAACGCGCCATAGCATAGCATGTTGAAAAAGGGCCCAAAAAGCGACTTAAAAGTCATAAACTAGCATGTTAACAAAATGGACAAAAAACCGCATAGTATAGTATGGCGAAAATCTCAAATTTTGACATGTCCCAAAAATAGCTGAAAACCACTTATTATAGCTTGTAGAAACGCGCCATAGCATAGCATGTTGAAAAAAGGGCCCAAAAACGACTTAAAAGTCATAAACTAGCATGTTGACAAAATGGACAAAAAACCGCATAGTATAGTATGGCGAAAATCTCAAATTTTGACATGTCCCAAAAATAGCTGAAAACCACTTATTATAGCTTGCAGAAACGCGCCATAGCATAGCATGTTG
Organism: Plectropomus leopardus; assembly: GCF_026936395.1. Taxonomy (NCBI): domain Eukaryota; kingdom Metazoa; phylum Chordata; class Actinopteri; order Perciformes; family Serranidae; genus Plectropomus; species Plectropomus leopardus. The sequence continues at coordinate 15,583,171 of NC_142195.1, read as the reverse complement.
AAAAAAGGGCCCAAAAACGACTTAAAAGTCATAAACTAGCATGTTGACAAAATGGACAAAAAACCGCATAGTATAGTATGGCAAAATTCTCAAATTTTGACATGTCCCAAAAATAGCTGAAAACCACTTATTATAGCTTGTAGAAACACATCATAGAATAGCATGTTGAAAAAAGGGCCCAAAAACGACTTAAAAGTCATAAACTAGCATGTTGACAAAATGGACAAAAAACCGCATAGTATAGTATGGCGAAAATCTCAAATTTTGACATGTCCCAAAAATAGCTGAAAACCACTTATTATAGCTTGTAGAAACGCGCCATAGCATAGCATGTTGAAAAAAGGGCCCAAAAACGACTTAAAAGTCATAAAACTAGCATGTTGACAAAATGGCCAAAAAAAACCGCATAGTATAGTATGGCGAAAATCTCAAATTTTGACATGTCCCAAAAATAGCTGAAAACCACTTATTATAGCTTGTAGAAACGCCGCCATAGCATAGCATGTTGAAAAAGGGCCCAAAAACCACTTAAAAGTCATAAAACTAGCATGTTGACAAAATGGACAAAAAACCGCATAGTATAGTATGGCGAAAATCTCAAATTTTGACATGTCCCAAAAATAGCTGAAAACCACTTATTATAGCTTGCAGAAACGTGCCATAGCATAGCATGTTGAAAAAAGGGCCCAAAAACGACTTAAAAGTCATAAACTAGCATGTTGACAAAATGGACAAAAAACCGCATAGTATAGTATGGCGAAAATCTCAAATTTTGACATGTCCCAAAAATAGCTGAAAACCACTTATTATAGCTTGTAGAAACGCGCCATAGCATAGCATGTTGAAAAAAGGGCCCAAAAACGACTTAAAAGTCATAAACTAGCATGTTGACAAAATGGACAAAAAACCGCATAGTATAGTATGGCGAAAATCTCAAATTTTGACATGTCCCAAAAATAGCTGAAAACCACTTATTATAGCTTGTAGAAACGCGCCATAGCATAGCATGTTGAAAAAAGGGCCCAAAAACGACTTAAAAGTCATAAACTAGCATGTTGACAAAATGGACAAAAAACCGCATAGTATAGTATGGCGAAAATCTCAAATTTTGACATGTCCCAAAAATAGCTGAAAACCACTTATTATAGCTTGTAGAAACGCGCCATAGCATAGCATGTTGAAAAAAGGGCCCAAAAACGACTTAAAAGTCATAAACTAGCATGTTGACAAAATGGACAAAAAACCGCATAGTATAGTATGGCGAAAATCTCAAATCTTGACATGTCCCAAAAATGGCTGAAAAGCCCTTATTATAGGTCGTAGAGACGCTCAATAGCATAGCCTGTTGAAAAACGGTCCACAAAAAGGCCAAAAAGTCATAATATAGCATGTTGAAAAAATGGCAAAAAAACGCTTCGTATAGTATGGCGGAAAATGGCAAATTTTTCATTGTCCCAAAAATGGCTAAAAACCAGTCATCAAAGCTCATAGAGACACGCCATAGTCAATTTTGTCAATTCAATTTTATTCATAGAGTCCATTATCAGAAAACATGGTTTGCCTCAGAGGGCTTTACAGTGTCAGACATCCTTGTGCCCTTAGACCCTCACATCACCCAATGAAAAACTCCCGAAAAAGAACCCCTGTAACAGGGGATCAAAAAAGGACGAAACCTCAGGAAGAGCAGCAGAGGATGATGAGGGATCCCTCTTCCAGGACGGACAGACGTGCAATAGATGTCATAAATAACAAATGAAATACAATCGTAGCGAAAAGGAAAGCAAAAGAGAGAGGGGGAGGAGAGGGGGGGAGAGGCACAGCAATCACAAAAACAGATGCATGTCATATTACAATAACAATAGGTGTGAAATTATTAAATGCACTCTATGATGATATTGTGGGTGTTGATAGGAGTCTCCTGCGTATATTGATAGGGAGGGGTCCAAAGGCATGATCACGGCATTGGCGCAACCAGGACCAAGATCACGAGCAGGAGGTACAGTATCAGTGCAGCCACAGCTCGAGCACAACCAAAGGCAGGGTGACAGTGCCAGCACAGCTATCACCACGGTCAGGCACAGCCAGGGTTGCAGTCAGGATCTGGGAAAACTAGAAAACAAGGAAGCAGGAATGCTCCGGAGAGGCAACGGGATTGGCGTAGTGCAGTTCAACAAACCCAGGCTCCGTAATTGCAAGCCCCAGGTAGTGACAGTCCCACATGGCACAGATGCAACGCTAAGCTAAACTACTGAGGCTAAGATAACAAACAGCTGTCACATATACAAGACTAAACAATGCAAGCGTAATGCAGTAAACAGACATGCACAATTTTAGAGGTCGGGAATAAGAGAAGGACAAGGAGCTCAGCGTATCATAGGAAGTCCCCTGGCAGATTAAACCTATGTTTAGCCTAAATATGGGCTGGTCCAAGACTCCTGAGCCAGCACTAATTATAACATGGCATGTTGAAAAAAGCGCCAAAAAAGGGCATGAAGTCATGATATAGTGTTTTGAAAAAAATGCCCCAAACTCGCATAGTACAGTATCGCAAAACATCTGAAATTCTGACATCCCAAAAATGGCTGAAAACGTCTACATATATCTTGTAGAGACACGCCATAGCATAGCATGTTGAATACAGGGCCCAAAAAGGGTTTTAAAGTCATAAACTAGCATATTGAAAAAAATGGCCGAAACAGCATAGTATAGTATGGCGAGAAATCTAAATTTTTGGCATGTCCCAAAAATGGCTAAAAAGGTCCTAATATAGTTCGTAGACACCTTCCATAGCATAGCACACTGAATACAGGGCCCAAAAGAGGTTTAAGTCATAAACTAGCATGTTGAAAAAATGGCCAAAAACCGCGTAGTATAGTAAGGCAAAAAATATCAAATTTTGACATGTCCCAAAAATGGCTAAAAACAACCAATTATAGCTTGTAGAGACCTGCCATAGCATAGCATGTTGAATACAGGGCCCAAAAAAGGTTTTAAAACCATAAACTAGCATGTTGAAAAAATGGCCAAAAACCGCATAGTATAGTATGGCGAAAAATCTCAAATTTTGACATGTCCCTCAAATGGCTGAAAACCACTTATTATAGCTCGTAAAATGCACCATAACATAGCATGTTGAAAAATGGGCCCAAAAAAGGTTTTGAAGTCATGAAATAGCATGTTGAAAAAATGGTCAAAAACTGCATAGTATGGTATGACGAAAAATCTCAAATTTTGACCCGTCCCAAGAATAGATTAGAAGTCCTTATTATAGGTCGTGGAGACACGCCATCACATAGCCTGTTGAAGCCCAAAAAAGGTTTAAAAGTCATAAACGAGCATAGTGAAAATATTGCCAGAAATCGCATAGTATACTATGGCGAAAATCTAAAATTCTTCATTGTCCCAAAAATGGCTGAAAACCACTCACTATAACACATAGACACTCGCCATAGCATAGCATGTTGAAAAAGGGCCAAAAAACGACTTAAAAGTCATAAACTGGTATGTTGACAAAATGGCCAAAAAACCGCATAGTATAGTATGGCGAAAATCTCAAATTTTGACATGTCCCAAAAATGGCTGAAAACCACTTATAGCTTGTAGGAACACATCATAGCATAGCATGTTCAAAAAAGGGCCCAAAAACAACTTATATCTCAAAAACTAGCATGTCGATAAAGTGGCCAAAAACCACATAGTATAGTAAGGCGAAAAAATGTCAAATTTTGACATGTCCCTCAAACAGCTGAAAACCACTTATTATAGCTTGTTGAAACACGTCATAGCATAGCATGTTGAAAAAATGGCCCAAAAACGACTTAAAAGTCATAAACTAGCATGTTGATAAAGTGGCCAAAAACCGCATAGTATAGTAAGGCAAAAATCTCAAATTTTGACATGTCTCAAAAATAGCTGAAAAGCACTTGTTATAGCTTGTAGAAACACGTCATAGCATAGCATGTTGAAAAAAAGGCACAAAATAGGCCAAAAAGTCATAATACAGAAAGTTGAAAAAATTGCCAAAAACCGCATAGTATAGCATGGCGAAAATCTCAAATTTTGACCTGCCCAAAAAATGGCTAAAAACCACTTATTATAGCTTGTAGAAACACGTCATAGCATAGTAAATTCAAAAAAGGGCCCAAAAACAACTTAGAAGTCATAAACTAGCATGTTGATAAAGTGGCCAAAAACCACATAGTATAGTATGGCGAAAATCTCAAATTATGACATGTCCCAAAAATGGCTGAAAAGCACTTATTATAGCTTGTAGACATGCGTCATAGCATAGCATGTTGAAAAAAAGGCACAAAATAGGCCAAAAAGTCATAATACAGAAAGTTGAAAAAATTGCCAAAAACCGCATAGTATAGCATGGCGAAAATCTCAAATTTTGACCTGCCCAAAAAATGGCTAAAAACCACTTATTATAGCTTGTAGAAACACGTCATAGCATAGTACATTCAAAAAAGGGCCCAAAAACAACTTAGAAGTCATAAACTAGCATGTTGACAAAATGGCCAAAAAAACCGCATAGTATAGTAAGGTGAAAATCTCAAATTTTGACATGTCCCAAAAATGGCTGAAAACCACTTATTATAGCTTGTAGAAACGCGCCATAGCATAGCATGTTGAAAAAAGGGCCCAAAAACGACTTAAAAGTCATAAACTAGCATGTTGATAAAGTGGCCAAAAACCGCATAGTATAGTATGGCGAAAATCTCAAATTTTGACATGTCCCAAAAATAGATGAAAACCACTTATTATAGCTTGTAGAAACACGTCATAGCATAGCATGTTGAAAAAAAGGCACAAAATAGGCCAAAAAGTCATAATACAGAAAGTTGAAAAATGGACAAAAACCGCATAGTATAGCATGGCGAAAATCTCAAATTTTGACCTGCCCAAAAATAGCTGAAAACCACTTATTATAGCTTGTAGAAATACACCATAGCATAGCATGTTGAAAAAAGGGCCCAAAAACGATCTAAAAGTCATAAACTAGCATGTTGACAAAATGGCCAAAAACCGCATAGTATAGTATGGCGAAATTCTCAAATTTTGACGTCCCAAAAATGGCTGAAAAGCACTAATTATAGCTTGTAGACACGCATCATAGCATAGCATGTTGGAAAAAAAGGCACAAAATAGGCCGAAAAGTCATAATACAGAAAGTTGAAAAAATTGCCAAAAACCGCATAGTATAGTAAGGCGAAAATATGTCACATTTTGACATGTCCCTCAAACGGCTGAAAAGCACTTATTACTGCTTGTAGACACGCGCCATAGCATAGCATGTTGAAAAAAGGGCCCAATAACGACTTCAAAGTCATAAACTAGCATGTTGACAAAGTGGCCAAAAACCACATAGTATAGTAAGGCAAAAATCTCAAATCATGACATGTCCCAAAAATGGCTGAAAAGCACTTATTATAGCTTGTAGACACGCGTCATAGCATAGCATGTTGAAAAAAAGGCCCAAAAACGACTTAAAAGTCATAAACTAGCATGTTGACAAAATGGCCAAAAAAACGCATAGTATAGTATGGCGAAAATCTCAAATCATGACATGTCCCAAAAATGGCTGAAAACCACTTATTATAGCTTGTAGAAACACGTCATAGCATAGCATGTTGAAAAAAAGGCACAAAATAGGCCAAAAAGTCATAATACAGAAAGTTGAAAAAATTGCCAAAAACCGCATAGTATAGCATGGCGAAAATCTCAAATTTTGACCTGCCCAAAAATAGCTGAAAACCACTTATTATAGCTTGTAGAAATACACCATAGCATAGCATGTTGAAAAAAGGGCCCAAAAACGATCTAAAAGTCATAAACTAGCATGTTGACAAAATGGCCAAAAACCGCATAGTATAGTATGGCGAAATTCTCAAATTTTGACATGTCCCAAAAATGGCTGAAAAGCACTTATTATAGCTTGTAGACACGCATCATAGCATAGCATGTTGGAAAAAAAGGCACAAAATAGGCCGAAAAGTCATAATACAGAAAGTTGAAAAAATTGCCAAAAACCGCATAGTATAGTAAGGCGAAAAAATGTCACATTTTGACATGTCCCTCAAACGGCTGAAAAGCACTTATTACTGCTTGTAGACACGCGTCATAGCATAGCATGTTGAAAAAAGGGCCCAATAACAACTTAAAAGTCATAAACTAGCATGTTGAAAAAATGGACAAAAAACGCATACTATAGTATGGCGAAAATCTCAAATTTTTCATTGTCCCAAAAATGGCTGAAAACCACTTATTATAGCTTGTAGAAACACGTCATAGCATAGCATGTTGAAAAAAGGGCCCAAAAATGACTTAAAAGTGGCAACGTAGCATGTTGAAAAAATGGCCAAAAACCATATAGTATAGTATATGGAAAAAAGTCAAATTTTGACATTTCAAATATGTGGCTGAAAACAACATTTTGTAATTGCAGAGACACGCTATAGCAAACAATGTCGAAAAAAAGGCCTAAAACGCCATAATTTAGCATGTCGAAAATTTGGCCCATCATCATTCTCACTTCAGGAATGGTTGATATCAAAATATGGCAGTTCGGGTGGGGCACCAGGTACCCAAAAAACTATATCCGCCCCTGATAAAAACGGAAGCAATGGAGATCAGCTGGATAAGAAACAAGCAATGTGTTGTTAGTTATTAATAATTCCATCCAAAGTCTGACTTTTGGACCTAATCCTATCAACATGTTTTAAAAGTCACGTAAATTGGGGAATCTAAGCTTTCCACCGATATCACATATGCCCCATGGATCTATTATAAATCGATATGCCCTCTTTAGACACCTCGAGGCTCCGCAGTGAGCGTGGTTACATCATCAATTTCTGCGCATTGATTCGTCAGAGAGACTCACGTTGTTCAGTCCTCTGAGCCAATCAGCGAGGGCTGCGAATGCTTTGTCCCACCTCCCGGAAATTCGAAGTTACGGAGGGGAAACGAGACTAAACGTGTGTTTGTTTACATGGAAACATACCCAAAAATAACAGAGTAGCAAGGCTATGCCTTCCGCTAAAGCCTGGATATAGGCAATTTGTAGACCAGAGTGTCTTGGATGTTGTTTTTTTCTGTTTTAGGGAAACTGTGGCGTCTCTAAAACTGAGGGAAACGACAGGCGCCATGAGCCGATGCAAGGGTAAGATTTAAAGCTAAAAGCTGAATGCTCTGTGCTGAAATGGATCAAAGATGTGTATCGGCCGTGTGTTGTGTTAACACCATAGAGCAGTACTGATAGTATTACTTGTGTTATAGGCTGCTGGGAGCGAGGAGAGCTGTCTCGGCCAAAGAAGAAATCGATGTTTGGAGAGGGATCACCATAGACAGGACATCAGATGAGGACGACAGCACAGCTGACAGGAAAGCTGCGGATTGTGACGCCGCCATCCTTTAGAAGCCAGGAGCTCTCTGAACTACGTGCTGTTCTTCAGGAAAGACTGGAAGAGAACCCAAAATATTTAGCGACACACCACAAAAGGCTGCGTACTGGGCCACCCTCAGACAGACCGGCACCGACTGTATGCGACCCCAAAGCAGCAAAGAGACATTTCAAGCATCTCATGTAATAAAAACAACTCTGCTATGTTGCTGTTTTTTAAATAAAACTTTACCATTTTCAATATGTTCCAGGAAAATGTCTTTTTTTCTCAATGAACTGATATTGTGAGAGGTATTGTCAGCGACTGAATAATAATAATAATAATAACAATAATAATAATAATAATAATAATAATAATAATAATAATAATAATAATATCATTATCGTCATTGTTATTGTTATTAATCATAATAATAGTAATAATAATAATAATAATAAATTATTATTATTATATTAATATTAATGGGAGGGGCAAACCATTTGTTCTGCAATATCACATGTCTAAATTGCATGAATATATATTGATATTTTATGGCATAAATAACATAAAATATCTGCTAATATATCTCTCTGCTCTACTGATATAAGGGGCACATGGAAAATTCAGTATCCCGCAAAAAGTCGACTGATATATGAATTAGGCCGATATTCCTTGATTTCGACAGACGTCACTGCCGATACTGGTTTTACCTGTTTTGGGACCTCGTCACCCTATTTTTGGCCCAAAATGCTATATCACTTAACTTTACTGCCTTAATTTTTTCTGCAGTATCACAATAAGTGTCTAAACTGTATGAATCTACAGCAAAATTATATATTTATGTATTTTTAAAAAATAAAATCAGCGGATGTATCTGTCTGCCCTACTAATAAATATGATATTCTCTGTGATGATTCAGGGTGGATGTTTAGCTCACCTGGTAGAGTGTGTGCTTTAAAACCATGTTACTTTTGCAGCGGCCCGGGTTCGAGACCAGCCTGCGGCCCCTTATTAGATGCTGTTCTCCCTTCTCTCTCCCATGTTTCCTGTTTCTCTTTAACTGTCCTATGTATAAAGAGAAATTTCCCTGAAAAAAATAATCTCAAAAAAGAACATGTCAGTATTCTCTAACTAAAGGGGAAAGGGGAAATGCAGTATTCAGTGTATGAAAATTCAGGAGACAATTAGGTGTTGTTTCAAATGTTCGCTGCAAAGTACGTCATCTGTGACTTATATCAGCAGAGCATCACATATCAGTCGATATTTTATTTAATTTATGCCATAAAAGTCAAATGTCACCTAACCTCAGATACACCGCCAGTAACGTGTCCTCTCTCTCTCTGTCCAATCTGTCAGATGATGAGTTCAGGTGACTACGAAAATGTAGGAATTTGACAGCAGCACCGCTTCACGCACAGATAGCTGCAGTGATAGACACATAACTTAAATAGTGGAGACAGATCTTTGTTAATAGAATCTAATGAGTGAAAAAAAACGCACAACATTGACATATAACCTCTATTTTTTTTATTACTACAGGGACCTTTTTGTGCATAACATATATAATCTGTAACACAAAAACGAACATATTTTTAGGGCTCCCCCTGAACGTCTCAAGGGAGCCGAGCTCCCCTTAGCTCCCCATAATTCAAACTATGCATACACACAGACTCGCGCTCGCTGGATTCGCTCGTCGGGCAGCAAGGTGAGTAACGGTTCCACCTCCTCGAGCGACCACGGCGTGATCCTTCAGGTTGCCATTTAGGAAAGAAAAAAAATATACAAAACTGCGGCCGCTACAATGCTAAAATGATGTGCATGCTAAGCGTATTCCGTACGTGCCGCGCATTGATGACGCACTGACGCAGTGACGTTAATCTCTGACCAATCAGTGGTCTGCAGTGTGTCTACGTCACTTTTTAGTGCCTCAAGTACTACGTATCAGGTACTTTTCCCAAATGAAAAAACAAAAATAAATAAATAAATAAATTGAAAAAAAACGGCGTGCAGAGTAGAGTACGTATATTATGTTATGAAAATATTCCAAAAAAGTCATACTATAGTACATGATAAAAAATTTAGAATCAGTGTAGCAGAATCGTATGCCATAAAAATTTCACAAAAAAACAAGTCATCCTATTGTATGTCCTGAAAATGTAATGAAAAAGTCATGTACAGTATTTAAATGTCATTAAAGTCATGACTCCTGATGGCGTCGGTTGTGTTATTATAACATCTCATGTTGATGCTGACTCACCTCAGCCACCGATTTACGACTCACTGCAGGCTTTTTGCATGAAAGCCACTGCCTAAACAAACAGTCTCTCAGTGTGCAAAAACAACATCATGTGACACAGAATATGTTTATTGTTTGAATACAGGAAATATTATAAGAAAGGTCAAATTGTGAAGTGACATTTGAGCGGTAACCCCATTTTCATGATAATGCTTTTGCAGATGCTTACCCTAGCCTTAAGTTACTCTCTACATGCTGCTGGTGGATCCTGTCAAAAACTGCAAAATGATGCACACAGAATATTTTGGATGCTGGATGCAGGGGAGCTGACTCATTATCAGATTATTACTACAACTTTACTGGCTGAGCTCTGAGTTCTTTAATATGCCTTTTTTGTACAGCAGACATTCTTATGTATAATAATAATAATAACAATAATAATAATTATTATTATTATAAAAATAATAATAGATTTTATATGTAATAGTAGGAGAAGCACAGTCTGCTCCATTGAAGTGTATCAGTGACCCTGCATGTCAAATAGTAAAACCGTGAAATAGATAAAGATGAATGGATTTCAGCTTTATTGATTACACTTGGGGTTTTCCTGTTATGATATGTCAAAATGTCTGTGGAAAAAAGCAGATCATGGGGAAACTTGATGCAGTAAGTACAGTAACACCACATTCTTGCAGACGTGACAAGATGAGTTAACTCTTTGTAACCTGGATCCACTTTTCTTGTGCTGTGTTTAGTTGCCTTTCACAAGGTACATGATACTTTGAAACCTGAGCAAATTGGTTTTTGTTTTGTTTTTATACATGAGGAAAAGAGGCATTCACCAACTTCTAGAGAAATGTCACACAAATTATAAAAGAGGGGTTATATATATATATATGATTTTTAGAAATTTATTTTTTTTAAAATAGAAAAAAGTCCCCAAAACTATATTTACAATTACAATATTTTAAAATTAAAAATTATGTTTTGTATATATATATATATGACAACATAAGGCCATACTGTGCTGAATATGGCTTTACAGCCCCGTTACAGCGGAGGCGTTAGCCTAACATTAGCTTTTTACTTCTGGCAATTGCATTTAGGCTTTAATACTCCTAAAAGTGGTTTTCGTTTGTGATAATTATCTTGTTTGTTTTTTTTAAATGACAGTATCAAAAACATTTGTTTGCCAAAGTTCTTATTTTCTGCATTGACCCAAAATACAATGGAACAATCCCATATGCTTTTTGATAAGAGAACCAGGACAAATCTAACTTCTGCATCAACCTACAGAAAAATGTTGTGTAGTCTCAATAAGCCACCTGTTAGCAACCACCTTTTTTTAAGATGCATAAATGCTTCACGGTTCATGAGTCTGGTATTTACTGAAGTAGAATAAAATGTGAAAGTCTCTGTCAGGGATTTGAAGGATCCTCCACTGGCACTTTTTTAAATAAACAAATAAACAAGCTTTATCTTTATGTTTTTTTAAATGCACTCTTTTAAATGGTACCTTGTTACATAAACCGTTTTTTAATTTCCAGTGTGAATCTATTTTCTTTGTGATTTAGTAAATGATTGGTGGACCACCTGGCATCCAATGGCGAGCCAGATTTGAGTAGAGTATTGCTGCTGTAGAGTCTTATATTTTCACAAAGAAAAAACAAGTTTTTTTTTTCTTTGACTACTAAAGAAGTGGTATTTTTGGAGTTACAATCTCTGACCCAAAGCCAAATGAAAAAAACTAGTATGCTATATGCTATAAATGCAAAGGCCTACAGCCATAAATGAGCACATAAAACACATTACAATGCTCAATTCACAATATTTTACACTGTTAGTAACAAGACGTATTCAAAAATAGTTTTCAATGCACTAATGGGGTTAGTCCTGCAGACAGCAGCACAATCATGAAACATTTAGTAACAATCATTTTACAGTACTTTTCTTCACAGTTTGTTTTTGTTGGACATCATCTAAACATCATATTAATGTCATTTTAGGGAAAAGTGAGTGCCAAAAACTCCATCTTTGTTTGGCGTAGCAGTGTTTCATGGTTTTGATTTTAACGTGGCGCTAAAGTCCGTAGATGAAGATTCCCAGCAAAAAGATTTGAAGCAGATGAAGTGACACGACTGACCTGAGGGGACGACTGGCTGTCCCTGCGAGGAGTCTGGCATCTTTGGACGCAGAGACCATGCGACTGAATGTGGGATGGATGTGTCTGAAGTTGTTTTGCAGAGGTGTCACCTGCTCGGCATCTTCCTCAGTGGAGAAGATCTGTGAGGTAAACTGAGCCAGCTGAGGAGAAAAAATAAAAATCGAGATGATTTACAGCACTCAGGAAACCATTATTTACACATATACTTTTTTTTTTACAAGGGTAAGACTAAAAATATTTACTTGGGACCATGAGATGTAGATGGGGACCTCATACAGAGTCCAAATAACCACTTGAGAACATGGAGGGGTGGTGAGGCTGCCATAATACCGGTAATACTGACTCATGTTGTGCTTTGGCAAAAGGTTCATCAGCGGGAATGGCTTGACTTTAGTGGTCTGGCCTTGAGGAGAGAAGCACAGCTGTGATGAAAACAGAGTTACAAACAACGCAAACAAAAGACTGTAGCGATCATTCTATGAGTATCCTCTGACCTTTGTAAGCAACGGAAGACAGCTTTTGTGATATGAGTCCAAAGTGCACATTGTCTGCGTAAACAACCTGCAAGAAAGAATAAAATCAGAATGTATTTGTGGGCTACAAATGCTTTAGTGCAGTGATACTCAACTTACAGCCCCTGGATCCAACCATTTTCTAATTCACAATAAAAATAAAATGATTCACACTGGGAATTGTTTTTGTACTTTTAGTATGCATAAGGTGCCAGAGTGCATATAACTGCATCAAAATAGAGCTTGTTTATCAAAAAAGTGCCAGTGGAGGAGCTCCTACACCCCCTGACAGAGGTTCTAGCGATGTCCTAAAATGTTAGAAATGTCCTGAAATCCTACAAATGCTCTTAAATCTGAGAAATGTATATAATCCAAGAAATGTCCTTAAATCCTAGATACGCCCTATAATGTTGGAGATGTGCTAAAATCCTAGAAACATCCTAAAATCCTAGCAATGTCCTACAGTCCTAGAAATTTCGTAAAATCCTGGAAACGTCCTAAAATCACAGAAATGTCCTATTGTCCCAGCAAAAAAATCCTAGAAATTTCTCCTATCAAAGCCCTAGAATCCTATATATGCTCTGAAATCCTTAAAACATCCTAAAATACTAAAAACATCCTAGAAACATGTGGTGGGGCTGCTGCGACTGGCCTCCTGCAAAGGTGGCCTCAAAGAGAAACAGGTTGTGTATCTCTGCTTTGGTGTATAAATTTAAACTAACATCAATGAAGAATCCAAGAACGGCAAGTCCTGTTGGATCATCCAGTGCCGCCGTCAGATTCGGATGGACAGATTTCATGTTGACGATGTGCATCTGGAAGTAAATGAAAGGACATTAAGGGACGGCCGCACTGCACCAGCCTGCTGCAACAGTTGGTTGGTGACAGTGTAGAGCTGTCTACTGACCATACTGTACCTCCATCGGGTATCTGCGTCTGTCCACCGTGTGCTCCGAGCCGTTAGTGGCTGGGCCTCCCCAGTGGAAGTGCAGCTGGATGGTGTGGTACACGTCCAGGAGACCTCCGCCGCTCACTGACATGCCAGCGCCAACCTGCAGGATGACTGAGAGCAGAGAAAATATGTAATCACCAAAAAAATTATTTATTTCATGACAGAATGTGTCATGTATTCACCAGAGTGTCCGTCGTTTTTCAGCATCCAGTGGCCTGTTTGTGTGACATCGAAGCCCTCCAGGTGTAAAGCTCCCAGAGACTCGTTTCGGGTAATCTCGTGGTCCAGGTTGATGGGTGAGTGATGCTCTTCAAGCAGAGGGTGACAAGACGGGAACATGTCTCCCCAAGCGTACGGATCTGAGGATGAAGAAAGCACACGCCAGTGAAAGACAAAACGAAGGACGTGTTTCCAAGATGGACCTTTGAGATGATTATTGTGACAGAAAAGAAAGAAAGTATTGAATTTAAAAGTTCATTCTTGACATCAGAAACAGGACAAGATTTTCACCAAACGTTTTCACCACAAGCTCTATTTTGCTGCTGTTCTGGAGCTTTTAATCAAACATGATCTTCCTCAGCAGATGGAGTTTTTATCAAATTGCTTTATGACTTTAAGGACTTCTCATCCAAGTTGTTTTAAATTTTTTAAGACCAAAATTAAACTTTTGAACTTGGAAATTGACAAAACAAACTAACTAATAACAACTACACAGTTTTAAAATGATAGAAAAAAACTTTGACAGAAAAATATTCAACTGAAACAGAGCATGATTTTGTGCAATTTCTGTCTCAACATAGGTGTGGTCACAATAGGAAAATCATGTTAAGTTGTGTTGTTAGAAAATGAAAGAAGTCGTTGCTCACCACAGTGTGGCTCATCGTAACAGTAGTCATCTGGAAAATTAAAATAGACAAACTTTGTTTAATTAGCTTTCATTTCAAAATTAAATGTTATAAATTCATTATTTGACATCGGAGCACCCTCACCTGAATCAACGTATGAAACAACAATCATGAGGAGAGCAGCAGTCCAAATCATCGTTTACACTCACAGCTCGATGACTCCAGACAGGTGTCGGTATCTGAGGTAGACTGAGGATCAGTGCGGGCGTCCTGCTTAAATAAGAACTGGACGTGAAAGCTGAGTTTTATTTTCCCCGTGTGTGATCGGTGAAGTGTGTCATTACCAGTCTAGTGGTCTTTTCTGATCAACAGGCTCATTGATGCAGGACAGCTTCAACCTCTCCTCCCCCTCCCCCCGCTGCTGCCAGCAGAGATGCCCAGTGACCATCAACAGGAGCCATTCATCTCATGGGAAAGTCAGAGGATGTGCAGCACGCTGAATTAGAAGGGGATAGAATATATATGGCATCATATAAGGAGGGAGAAATTTACCACCTGTAACTCAATATTTGAAAAACAATGTGGAGACATTCAAATGTAAAATGTATATATATATATATATATATGTGTGTGTCTATATATATATATACACATTTATGTATTACTAACTATAAATTACTTTTTCCATTACTATTTTTGACATATAAACATATTAAGACTTTTTAAAAATGAATTATTTACTACTACAATAATTTACATATTTTTTGATTATTCTTTATTTTGATTTATTTAAATATAAATATATACTTTTTACAATTCTTTTAATATAGTTAGTAAATTATTAACTATTGTAATTTATTTTTTATCTGTTTTAATTTATTTATATATAAACACATTTTTTAAATTCTTTATATATAATTATTATTACAAATCACTAAATTGTTTTTGTCTCAAAACAAACAATAAACATATAAAACAATGATGTTACAATTCGGTCGTCATCGTCTTAACCGTGCAGAGTTAAGGGTTGCGTCTCTCCCGTCCAGGAATAGATTATGTGATTCTGTCACTACATGGCTCGTGTGAACAAAGCCTCTTTTCTTTAGCCACAATGCTCTCCAGCGGGGTATCGCTATCTCTGCCCGGCCTGCAGCCTTATGAGTCACTGTGAGGTGCGCTATATCCGCTTTCTTTAAATTATTTGAATCTTTTGATTGCCGTGGATTGGATTTATCCAACAACCTCAATCTCGCTGCTTGGGGGGATTTCCCGGCGACCCAGCCTTAATCCTTTCTGACATTTGGTCACTGCAGACGTAGGAGTTTCCTGCAGGACTCAGAGCCGCTAAATGTCGTGACTGATGAGCTTCAACATAAACTTCAATACGATGCTGTGTTCATACCCACTGACGCATGAGTCGTCCTTCATGGTGCAGTTTATTTGGCATTTGATTAGATGTACATCTACCTCAGAAAAACACAAGCCCCCCCTGTAAATGAAGCATTGTTTTAAATTTAAAGGCTAGAAATAAAAGACAATGAAATGTAGCATTTGTTGTTATTATACATAAAACATTTCAAATCCAATAAAATTAGTTCTCACACCACCATAGTCTAGCACAGAAACTACAGTGTAAATGTGGTTGTTGGGGTCATGGGCAGGTTTTTGACGCACACGGAGATGTTAAATTATACGCAGGAGTCTTCGTATCTACTGTACAGGACAGACTAAAAACGTTTCCATCAAAAGAAAAATCTCTCAGCATGCCAAAAGATAAAAACATGCACCGCAGCTCCAAAAAGCAGGTTGAAAAATAAAAATTTGATGAAGAAAAAAAAAAATCCAAACCAGAACACCATCTTCTTTATACACACACACATGCAGACACTAATTCTTTTTCACAACTTATGAGATTTTGTTTGTTGGGTAATCCGCTGTGGATTGTCAATGCCAAAAGAAAAATGAAAGAAAAATGGGGAAAATATCAGCACAAAAAAAAAAAAAAAAAAGTTTTATACAGACAGTACATTCAAACATGAGACGTGCATTCAGACACACATTTACAGCTGGTTTTCTTGAGGCAGCTTGAAAGCGGTTTGAATGCTGGTTGTGGGTCAACTCGGGTTTTGGAAAAATTCATCCTTGAGTGAATCGAGCGATTGTCACCACAAAAGGGTTCTAACAAGTTCCAGATATACGAATTTACAATTTTCTTTATTACATTTTTTTTTTTTAAACTTCGATCCCATTGAGAAACAAGGACGGTAACAGACCCATCAACACCAAACAGAAAGAGACTCACAGCTACAACCAGCAGCTGAAAACGACCTCCAAATGTGACAACCCCCCCAAAAAAACAAAAAAACCCTGATTTAATCTAGGGATGAGCGTGCAAAACATTGATCTTTGAATCACTAAACATGGTTTAGTTAGCAAATACAGAACTATGCAGCGAAGAAAATAAAGTAACAACAATGGATACTGTCTGCATGATTATATCACTTCATGATTGGAACAGTTTATCTGAAATAAATTGACTCTCAAATTTAATAATGGGATATCTTCCCTAATCTTCACACTTGAAAAGCTTCGCTGCTTCCTCTTGCTGATCCCACAATAAAACAATCAAGATTACAGCCTGCAGTCATAAATTATCATCAAAATAACACAATAACAAACTCAGATAATTTTCAGTACCACAACATTCCTTGATACATAATGCCTTGTGTCAGCATTACCTATTAAAAACACCCTATAGCAGGAAACTACTACTTTCTTGCAAGGTTAAACCTCTTAGTTAGAAAACTTTTGCTGCAAATATGCGCTATAAACCTGGAAGACAGCTTCATGTATCAGACTAATAAGAAAGTGAGATTCTGATGAGCGAGTAGAAATCGAGATCTGGGACATGCCGCGACAGACGGGGCCAATGAGGACATTATTGTAGCCTGAAAGATCAACACAGACACGTCCGTTTGAACAACAATAAGATGCAAACAAAAACGCACAGGGAACAATAGCTGGCTTTACTGTCCGTCTGTCTTTCTTAACCTGGACTGAGACACACAGGTGTGACAAATCTGACCGGCACGGACCTGAAGGGGTATTTACATCAGGGCTCCTCGAGGCCAACTCTGGGATATTTCAAAAACTTTGCTCAGTCGATGCTAAACGTAAAAGCAGCCCTCTCAGCCTCAATGTAGTGTTTTTTTTTTCTCTCTGTACAGAAACAGTCTGCTCTGCTCCCTCAGATGCCAGTGTTTAAAAAAAAAAAACAACACTCAGAAAGCCGACTGCAGAGGAGTCTTCAGAAAGAGGGCACCCTCGCACTTTAAAGAAGCCTCTGGTGTGTCTGTACAAACTTGAACTCCCTGCAGTCAGCGCTTTGATAAACGACGATGCCACAGTCTGCTGCGTCCTCTCCCGGTGCAGAACGCGCTCATGACCTTCCTCAACCAGCAGGTAATGTCCGGATGCAGCTCCCTGCTGTCTGTGCGTCCACAGTCCTATTATACTACGGTGCTGAGGGTGGAGGCGCAGTCTGTGGGCATGGGAGCGGGGGCGTGGCCATCTGTCGGGGTGTCGGGCCCCACCAGGAGGGTGCTGCTATCTATGGAGTCCTCCCTCTCCTGAGTGGACGGTGCCGAATCTGGCACAGGAGCAGGGGCGTTGGGGATATCAGATTGGAGAACGTCTCCCATGGCGTTCATCTGGCTCGGCACCATGGAAACCCCGTTGTGTCCTGCGGGTAATGACACAGAAAGGAAATGAAGGCGAGAGGTGAACACACTGTACATGATAAGATGCATGAATAATCGCCGCCTACCGAGGTCCACGTAGAGGAGGCTGTCTGGGTTGATGGAGGCTTCATACGGAGGCGGGGGGTCGTCAGGGTGCTGGATGTCGGGGTATTTGTAGGCTGCGTACGGCGGAGGAGGCTCTTGGAAATGGAACGCGCCTCCCTCTCCGTCATCAGATAGATGCAGGGGAGTGAGGCCGGTGCCAAATGCATCTGGGCCGTAGTCAAAGCCTGGGACTCGTCTTCCAAGGTTAAAGTGGTGCACTGAGCAAATGAAAACAGACAGAAATGCAAAAAAAAAACCTCCATGATTTTTCCAAACCTTTGAATGATTTGTCATAGTTTCATGACTCTTCCAGGGCTGGAAAATGTGATTTGGAAATTCCATGACTTTTCCATGACAGTGGGAACCCTGTTTACAAGGAGTCTGGTTTAATTTAGACCCTGGCATTAAGAAATTAACAACAGCCAGTCTTTTTTTAAAAACGTTTTTGAGAAACACCAATTTTGAACTGAAGCTCTCCATATCATTGCACTGAAAATTAATCTAAAATAAAAACTGATGCTGCATCTAATTTAATTGAGAGTAATTATGATGACAAAGCCTTTAATTACACAACTAAATGATAGTTAAGAAAGAGGTGAGTGTTTGTGTGTGTCCAGCAGACTTAATGCTCACAGTTTCCTCCAATCAGAGTTTCGATGCGTTCACGTCTCCGCTGACGAAGTCTGTGCACCATGAATAGCAGCAGGGAGAGGATGAGGAAGGACGAGATGCAGCTGACGATCAGTCTCATCCCGCTGGCCATCGAGTCAAATAGGCTGTTTCCATCTGAGGAAAAAAAAAAGAATAACGACAAAATAAAAGTTTTACACACTGTGAGCTCATTTGTGCACCAAAGTATGAGAGCGCAAAGCACAAATTTCTCTTTCCAAGCTCTGAAAGTAATTCTGCGTTTTTCATGTAGGAAGATAAAACTATGTGAACCCCACCCATGACAACATGACACCTCTTTTTTATTTTTTTTTAAATATGTCTTGCACACAGTGTAAAAATATCCTGTGGCTGAAAGAGTCAGCAAATGGATTGCCACAAGTTGCAATAAATCAAATACTTGTGTGCTCAACCTTGTGGTAACCTCAGAGACTGAGCACTTAAAGTTTCTATGCAGTAGCTAACACAAATACTCTGCTAGTGTTAGTACCTGGGTCCAGGCAGGTGAACTTGCAGCACTCTTTAGGATCCTTGCGGAAGTGCTGGCAGCCCTGTGGGCGCTCACACAACGCAGCCACGCACATCTCAGGCTCGCCGTCATGACACGTGCAGCTCAGACATGGGTCGTCTCCTTTAGGCGTGAAGTAGTAGCCCTCGTTTACAACGTTGTCTTTTATGTCTACACACGTTTGCCCTGGTGGAAAAATATAACCTCAAGACATAGTCCAACATGAACATTATGAGACTGGAAAAAAACAAGTAACATAATGTTTCTGATGCAAAAGGAAAAAGATGAGCGCTTACTCCTCTTGCAGAGAAATGGAAACTTCTTGTAGCAGTTCTCAGCATGCCAGCTGTGCAGACCTCGCTCGTTCATACTTTTGATCTGAAAGCGCTGCAGCTGGGCACAGAAGACATTGTCCTGGGTGGGAGACGCCTCCCCAAAGTTAGTCAGACCCTCAGGTGGCAGAAACACCTGCATTGATCCTGTTGAGGAAAACAAAAAAAAAACATAACAATTTAAGCACTGAGACAAGTTATAGAAAAATCGTTGACTCTATAACATATGAGGTCACATACCTTTGTATGCGACCTCCCAGCGGCCCTCCAGGGAGTGGTTCTGATTGGTGATCACATACTGGTAACCCACCCAAAACCTGAAAAACAAAAAAAAAAAGTAAATGTCTACGGTGTTTAAAATGACTGTGTCAAATGGTGCATTTCAGCACTTCATCAAGCAATTTAAACTTCCACTTTTGGCCACTAGATGGCCTGCAACTAATGACAAAGCACCATCACTTGTCCTCCTCTGCTCTCTCTCACACACACACACACACAGACAGATACAATTGACCGTATTTATACTTATTTCATAAAGTCAAAAGGAAAAGATTCACAAAGCCAAAGCAAACATTATAACAAGTAGAAATGCAAATCAAAGGTTTTAATCTTGAGAGACAGAAGAGTTTGTAGAGCTCCCTTTTATACAAATGAATGACAGCACGCCTGTTCAGCTGGCTATTTTCTGTACAAATGAAGGCCTAAAAAATGCAAACAAAGACAAGGGTGCAGAGAATGGACAGAGTTATGCACGGGGGGGGAAGATATCTGAAAAGTGTTTGACTTCAAACAGAAACTACACAGGAACTTAAGTTACTAAGCTCAGACACACTTAAAACTGAACGTGGGATCTTCATCATCACCTTCTTTGCACAACAGAAGTCTTCTCTTACAAATGTGTTAATGCTTTTTTCACGCATTTTTCACACTCTTTTCCAAAGCAGTTTGCACAGATTTCATAGAGTACCTAAAACATATTGGATGAACTGTGTTAAACAAAAGGAAATCATCTAATTACAGCTGATAGAAATTACTTGCATGGTACTTGATTATGAATCGCGAGATGCATCTGTGTGAAACTCCTTTGCTCTATAATCGGCAAACAGTCCTTAACCATCTCTAAAAAATGCAACCTCTGCTATTAGCAAGCAGGGATCAAAGAGGCCAATGGCAAAAGAAAATCAATTATGAAAGCAATAAAAGAAATGGAGATAATGTCTCTCTCTTTCTCTGAATTAGGAACCAGTCCACACTGACAGTGATATTTTGTATTTTGTTGTGTACCGTGTTATGATTGATTGAAGAATTTATAATGTTATATTTGTCCTGTTGCTTGTTTTTAATGTCAATACTAGTTTAACTGTAACTTGTAAATTACTAGAAAGATTCATGAAATGTTGATTAAACAGTAACAATTTACATTTAAAGAAGTTCTTCCATGAAGCTGCAAGTAAAGACAGACGTGACTTTTTAAAAAAAAAAAAAAAAAAGCAAAGTAAAGTAAAAACTCACTTGCACTGGTCTCTGCGCTCACAGACTTTGTCATCAAAATCCACCTCGATCTTCAGGATGAACTGCAGCTCCTCGTTGGTGACAAAAGTGGCCAATGAGCCGTTGACTTTCTGACAAGTGTCCACGGCCTGCCAGTAGTTCTCGTTCCTCAGGTACACTTTGTAACAGCTTGCCGTCTTCTCATAGTGGTGCCACCCGCTGGGACATTTCTCTGTGGATGAAAAATGTTTGATAAAAGCTGCATACAAATAATGCAAATTCAACAATTATATCATCAACTTCAATTAAGTGGAGGGAGTGAAGTGAGATGCTTACTGTTGAAGCGCACGGGTTGAGCCACACCGATGACATCTTCGACCTGGTCATATCCATTCCCAAAACGAAATCTTTCCTCCTTGATAGCTACAAAAAAAATGACTTAAGTTTAACATCCGTGGACACTTTTTTTTCCTTACATGAACTCTGTATATTTTTTTCAGTGCACATATTGGTTTATGTTGTGCAGCCTGTTGAAAACCTGTGATGTAACAAACCAGGCCTTTCATTAATCTGATAGCCTTATAGATTAATAGATCAGCGCTGCTTGCTTCTGCACCAGCTCTGCCTGTCCACTCCACGTTCTAAATCATGTTTGTGTTACTTGTAAAATAATAATAAATAATACCATAATAATAATCATTAAGCTAAAAAGTTTATATATTCATAAATATCCACAGACTGACCCACAGCTTCCTAAACTAACAATCAGCCTCTACTTCTGAAGAGCAGTCATGTCACTACACGTGCACCCTGCAGCTGCAGCCTGTGAAAAACTACAAAACAAAAATCATCCGTTCTTTGGACATGAGGGAACAAATCATATGCACAAAAGTGCATCAGACTTGTGTCTGCACGCAAACTAACACAACTTGTTAAACCCATGTTTAAAAAAAATGCAATCTGCAGTAAGATGAATGCGTGAAGGCCTTGCAGAATGACATCACTATTATATCGTATTGTCACCATTAATCCCCATCCTTGTCATTCTTGAGTCCAAGTGGATGTTTGTGTTGAATTTGAGGAAACTCCCTCAAGGCCATCTTCAGCGTTCACAAAAATGAGACCGATTCAAGGTCACAGTACATATACAGAGGTGGATGCGTATTTATAGAAGATGCACCAAATTCAGGTGAAGACGAAGACGAGTTTAAGTCTTATTTTGATGCTAGTACATCAGCAGGAATGTAGCACAACATGTAAGCGAAAGCAGTGCTCTGTTGTAACAGTAAAATAAAAACCTTTTGTCCCTAAAAAAATAAATAATCATGATAAATAGTTGTAATCTCAACACTGATCAAAATTACCATGAGTATCATTTTGGCCTTAATCACGCAGCCTTTACTGTGTGGACTAATACTGGCTTTCCTCCAGGTCCAGTGCTCTTTGTCTCACTAATTATTCACTTTATGTGCTGCAGATCAACATGACCTCCTGTGTTGAGGTTATGACTTATGACAGGAATTTAGAAACATGTCTCAACAACCATTTATGCCTAAAAAATATCAAGGATGTTGATACAGATTTGCGGAAGATAAAAGCAGAACCGAAGTGTTCCATTGTTATTATTAAAGCAGTGCAGATTTTAACCTCTTGTTAAGTATCACTAGAGGCGTTTACAGTGATTCAAATCTAAAATCTGACCATTGTCTACAAACAGCAAAAACAACGTCTTTTTTCAAAGGGGAGTGAGACTTGATTGACATGAAATACAGGATCTAGTTCTCTGTTCTATCCAAGAAAATGTTTTACTAGAATAGACAAACAATAGTGACTTCCCTATTTTCTCTTAGTTTACAACATCAAATACTCAGAGAGCAACAGGAAGAACAGTTGCCCATAAAAGAGGAAACATAAACTGACATTGGGACATTTTTTCAGTGAAATAAAAAAAGGGAACAGAAACACACTGATCTTATTACTTGTGCTGAAATCTGACTTTCTAGTCATCGTTTACATGTCATTTTTCATATAACACTGCAGGCTAATTAGCTAAAATAAACTCAGTATTCCCTTGATTCTGTGAAATTATAACGGTTGACAGAACAGTGCAAAAAGCAGAAATTACAGGGTATAAAAACAACAGTATCGTATGTCGCAGCAGGAGGATCTTCTGTTTTGAATTACTGTGAAAAAAAGAGCAACTCGGTTCCCTAAAATTAACACATAAACTGAAGTGAAAAACTGTTGAAATGTTGAGAATCTATGTTGAGAATCTAGGATTTTCCTAAAAACCAACAGACTCATACAGAAGTAACCCCTTTCGATCATCATTCATAACCTAAAAAAGGGCAGTATGATTTTTTCCCTGTATTTTCTTATTTTCCTCATACTTTCTGTGCTCAGGAGGTTTAAAAGCGTATACCCCCACCATGCTCAGGTGAGGTTAGGGCTTTATAAAAAGGTAATGAACCGCTGCCAGACCGTAAGCAGAAAGCATCCAAGACAAGTTGCAACAGAATGAGATTTTCACAGTACAATAACCATCTCAGAAAATATTGCAGTTTCACAGTATCATGGTGTTACAGAATTATTATTATCATCGGTTACCTGACCATTAAAGGAATGAAAACACAATGTTTTTCATTTGGGTTAAATGCCATCTTATAACTTTTGAAACTTGAAACCGTTTTTTTGTAAAAAATGTATGTTTAAATTTATTGTAGCTATTCCTATTTTTATTTCTCCATCTTTTGACAATACTTTTAATGCAACTTGTCTTCTGTTTGCAGACTGGCTAACTCCTGTACAGTCTACAACTGCTGCCAACACCTATTCCTGCATTGAAGTTATAAGGTTGCACAGTTTCCGCTGGTATTTTGTCTAGCTGGATTTAGCTTGAGAGATTGCTCCACCTCACGGTATTATTCAACAAAGAGCTAATCCCAAACAAGAACATTGATTTCCATGCGTGTTGTTGATTTAGCAGACAATAAGCCCCCACTGAGGCATGTGTGAGCATTGTTTGGGTTTTTCTTGCCTTCTTCTGTTAAACCACAGCGACTCAGCACATAGGGGAAGGGTAAATGCATGATGTTCAGCTTTTTTGATTAATCATAACCAGCAGATCTGCTTCTGACGTTCTGTGTATTCATTCATGGTAAGTCCCTGTGATGGGCAAATAACCACAAAATAGCACAAATGGTAATTTTCTGACAAATAATTCATGCTGTTATTGGCTGTTCTACAAATGCCGTTTGACTGAGTCCAGTGCTAAAAACTTAATGACTATACAGTGTTGTTGGCCAGCCTACAGCGTTCACTCTAAAGCATGCACAACTGCTGCTGTATGGAGGTCACATGCTGAACTCAATCCTTTCAATAATTCCTATTATGCGGTCAGAAATCTGGGGATAGGGTCTCTCTGGATTTAAGAAGGGAAAACAATAGGATTTCTGTCAAAGGATTAGCAACATCTAAGCAGTGTTGAAGAGATCAGCGAGCAGTAAATAAAAACAGAGACACATGTGCAGCCACTCAGTGTTTAACTCTGCCTCCCGCTGCCATCTGACATTGTCAGTCCAGAGATGCAGGTCCTGAATTTTGATTCCTTTGGTGACTTTTTTTTGCACCTGCAGACTTAAACTATGTCTGAGCTGTTTGGTAAATCAGCTGAATCAGACTGTGTTTTAGGGCTGGACCCAAATATTCAGCCAATTAGATATTAGTATATTGGGGAGGCATTCATTTTTCAATTTAAGGATTTGGGCATTCCTTTTTTTGTTTTTCATTTATTTATTACAGAGGGTGAATGTCATTTCAATGTTTGCGAGAAAATAAACAAATACACCTTAAATTAGATTAGTATGCTCTGTTTCTGTTTCACAGGACTTTGTCAGGTTATTGTGAGCAGTTTGTAGATCTAGAATAATTTGCCCATGATAATAAAAAAATCTCACAAGCTGTGTAATGTCTTAAAAAACTGTATAGAAAGGTCAACAAACCCAACAACTCTGGAGTTTGGAATGCCTTGTGCAGTCACTCCAGGAATTTGTGATGTTGCAATCACAATAATTCGGGTAAAATCAGGTAATCCCCATGACTTCTGCATGGCCTTGGTATTTTGATAAATCACCACAACTTTGACTGATTTCATTGTACAGCTGTGCACAGCATATTGATCACCTCAGCCCCTCTCTCCCTCTCTCTGTTTATCACAATACTGCTGCTGCATCTGTCACACACACAGTGACTGGAATGATAATTTTTCTGTTACTAATGGTTTCATTGACTGAGTCAAACCATTTTGGTGTCAGTGAGAGCACCACCAGGAGACAGACAGAATATTTGCTGTTGATCAATGCCAAAGCGCCAGACACAAGAAAAGGGTATTTGGGACAGCCCCACTGTGTTTGAGATTTGAAACACTAAAAATGTGACTGAGTCCTTCAGTTCAGTCAGGGATGCTTTTGCACTCACACTACAGGCTCTTCCTGCTCATATGTGGTCTACATGCTTCACTGAACACCTCTGGCTGTCGCTTGATTAGCTCCCAGTGTGTCCTTAAAGAATTCTGGGTGCATTCACACCTGTATTTAGAGCCGACCAGCTGTGATCCGAACCGTCCAAGTGTGAAAAGGTACAGGGTGTTGCTATTCTTTCCAAAAATCAATCATGTTATGGGTGTTAGATAACAGAGTGGGTGTAAAAGGGCTTAAGTGAGCTATACTCACGGGGACAGTCCATCTCGTCACTCTTGTCCTCACATGCTGTCCAGCCGTCACACTGCCAGGACATTGGGATACACTGCATCTTCCCACTGCGGCAGGCAAACTGCCCAGGGCTGCAGCGCTGCTCTGAAATACAACAAGAGAGTTCGTGTGGTCAAACCTGCACGTGACTGAGCCTTTTTTTTCAAACAAGAGAAAAAAAACATTTCAAGTCCAGCAGAGGACTGAATGATGCCACGTGAGCTTTTAATGGCTGTTGATAAAATAAGAGATCATAGATGGTGAAGGGGTGAAAATTTGGGGGTATGGAATACATAAACTGATTTTCAATGTTCCTCTTGATAGCTACTGAAACACATTCAAATAAGACTAGCACTGCACCAGTGGGACAAACTTAATCAGCAGAATGTAAACACACTTCCTGTCAGCATGTTAGCCCACGTCTCACTGATTCAATATACTGAGACAGCAGAGGAGGAGGGCATAAAAGATCATTGGTAGAAGTTAAAAAAGGATGCTCGCATAGAAAATCCACAGCCGCCACGGGAAGTTGTTGCTTTCACAGTCTTGATTTAAAATGATCTATAATAAAAGCTACAATAAGTAGAACTTTATTTTTTTAGAGCAGAAAGCCTTTTGCACTAAAATGTTGTCCACCTTCGATGACGTCATTACATTATGTTACAAGCAGTCCAAAAGATGGTGAAAACATGCAATGGTGCCATAAGAGCAGAAAAGCCAGTTGATAGAGATGTTTTTTTTTTAATTTATGACGCAATTTTAATATTTTATTATGTTTACTAACTTACATAACCTTTACGATTTTAGATTGCGCAGATTTTAGTAATATGAAATACAAAAAAACACTTCAGCGCATATATATATATATATATATAAAAAAAATGCAATTACGCAATGCAATTTTCCCTCAGATGTGGTATCAAATACTTACTTTACAGTTTAACAGTAAACTTAATTGTCAAAAATGACATCAGCACACTAAAATGGGTATTTTTAGTGAATTTCATAATTCTAAATTAGTCTAAGCCCCTTTTTCTGCATTATGCTCTGTTAAAAATTGAACTTGTCATTTTGTGCATATCGGACAGCATACATGTTGTATGTTGATAAATATCTAAGGCTTAGTAATGGTTCAAACTGAAGGATCTGCTGACACAGTCTAACAAAAATGTCAGACAGCCACTACACTAAAAGATACACTGCGTGCTTACCTGACAATAATCTTGCCAGAGCTAGCCGCGGACCTGAAACAAATAGAAACAATAGAGTGACTATCCTGTATGTCAGTGTATTGGCTTTTAGGGGACAATATTCATCATGTTTGTGCTGCTCATTATGAATTCTTTAAGGATATCTATTATTTATACTGTCAACAATGCTCTGGCATGTGTCAGTGCTCAGTGATTCCCCCAGCTGCTTGCCCAGTGGAGGGTACATTACACCATCTGTGCTTGGATACAGGTGGTTATGTGAACCTCCAACAGAGCTGGACCACCCACTCACCTGACAAATATGGCAACACTATTTTTACTTTGAAAAAAAGCTCAGAGCTATTTCAAGTGACTATTGTTTCATCTGTGCATCAACCAACTGACCCAGGTGACATAAACACACACAAACCAGACTTTCAGCTTTGATCATCCCTCAGAGCAGCAACCTACACTGGGCTTTAATACAGGGATAAAAAATGACCTTTATTTGCATTAGAGTTCTGACTGCTGCACATATTAATGATTCGCCGGAGTAAAAAAAACAAACGTGTGCCACTGGCTTTGACATATACTGCAAAATTCAAATGGCAAAGGATTGATTGACTTTTACAAACCAGATGTAATTAAAAGTTTTTCAAATATTAACAATCAGAGAAGCAGCCTCACCACAAGCTTTCTTAGAAAATACCTTGCAGCTTAATGATAAAAACATGATAAATCATGTTTTCAAAAACAGGAATCTCACATTACACCAGATATAACCTTGTTATGTTCTACTGTAACAAAGGTCACAAACTTTACCTTACAAGGTCGTATTGACTCCATTCTGCACAACATCCTGCTTACTACATGGCCCAGATTTAGCCATGAAGAACCAGGTTAACAGAAAAAAAGTACTGCTGTAACCCCGTTTGCTCTTGCATAACATACCAGTATAGTTATGTTGTGAGCTTCCAGTTTATCAAAGACATTCATATATGTTGGTAGTTTAAGGCCTAAGTCATTTTTCCCACTGGACTATGTTTTAACCATTGGAGGGGCTTCAGGACTAAACAATAAGGACTGCCTGACTGCCTGGGGTAAAATACCACGTTGGGCTAATAAATCTAGCAATTAATTTGCCTTATTGGGTAAGTGGTAAAAAAAAAAAAAAAAAAGAAAGAAAGAAAAAAGATCCCTGATGAATGAGCCATCTCGCCTGCTTCTCGTCAGAGATCAGAGTTGCACATGCATTACTGAAGCACTAGCCGGAAAATGGAGGTGGCTCAAAAAAAAAGGACAAGTGAGCATTTCAATTATCCTGGAAACAGGTGTTTAGCTGGGTGGCGTTAGAGGATGCTGGTGACACTATGATAACTATTTTTTGTGCAGTGTGCCACAAGTTTGATAGCAAAGACTTTAGTCTTTGCTATCAAACTTTAGTTTTTTTAGTTGTTATGATAACTGCTAATAAATACAACAATTTGTGCAGTGGCAAGTAAATATTGACTTTTTAGACACCTCAGTCGACTGAGATTACTTCAAATTGAGCATTTTTTTGGGGGGTTTGTTTGGTTGTTTGTGTTCTTTTCTTGTTTGTGTTCTTTTTCTTTTGCAAGTCAATGTGCTGTGCAGTGCACTTCTAGGGATGTTTTTGTCCCCAGATTTTACCGCAGAGTGAGCACTCGACTTTCACGCTACTCTTTGATACACGGAGCTGCAAACACACAGGCAGTGACAGAGAGTTACAGAGAGGAGAGACCTTCAGCTCACAGCAACTTAATATGACCCAGTCTCTGGCTTTTGCTTGAAATCAAGTGTTGGCAAAATATGTTGTTACCGCCTTTATCTTGTTTACTATATTACGTAAATGCCACCCGGGGGCCAGTTCAAACTTTAAAACTTGATATGGAAAAAAAACTGAATAACCTGAATAAAATATTCGTATAAGGCAGCCAAATCTGATCCAATCCAAGTCTGGTACAGGTCTACACTAAACAATGGCAATAGTGCTAAAAAAGCCAACACTGTTACCGAGGGAGAACCAAAGAACAGGTGCTACACCTTTTGGAAAATGACATCCCAATATCCACAATAAACATTGTATAAGCACCGTGCAAAGTGCAGGCGATGAGCTAGCCACTGGGACACACACATGCATTAACAAGCTTACAACACACACACACACACACACACACACACACACACACACACACACAAACACACACACACACACACACACACACACACACACACACACACACAGAATGACTTTATTCTCTGGTCAGGACACCATTGCTCCACTAGTTTTTACATAGCAAATAGTGTTTTGCTGCTATATTAATGCTCTGACTGTCACATTCAGGACCTTTAAAAAGCTTACACTGCATGCAGCTGTGCTGATCTCAACGATAAATGATTAGGAAAAACAATCAAATAAGATCTGGGTTGAAAAAAAGTCAACCTATCCTTTAAGGCTGACCTTAGTACAGACGGCCTTCTCTCTGCCTGAAAGGTGTGCAACAAAGCAGACGTCATCTTGTCTAATTAATGCTAAGTGGATTGAGACGCATTATAGACTTGTCTCAGTCTCCCGGGCCTGGATGCACTTTCATCGATCCCATCGAACTTGAATATGTGTCAAATTGATGGATAACATCAGAGACCATGTTTCCCAAATGTAATGTTAATAATTAATGCATATACAGAATAACACGCTGAGTAAAAATGCTTTCAAAGATGATAAGTCAATCATCTTTCAAGTGTCTTGCAGGATTTTATAATTGTGTGAAAATATAGTATATCTATCATAATAAGCTTTCTACATATACAAACTATTTTATGACGATTTTTGAAAACCTTGACCATAGGGAGATGTGAGCATTTCCCTTGCCGGTACATGGCTGAATGTTGATGTAACAAATCCTCTGACGGCCAAGGACCTTTTGAAATTAACATATTTTTTCCCCAACAATACATATTGTAATAAGACTTGTTGCTTTGCTATGTTAGCCTGCTGGGAGGCAAGCAAGCAAACAAAACCAAAATCCAGCAGGGGATTGTTTATCTAAAAAGTAGCCCAATCTTAAGCTGTATCGGTATGCGCTTTCGACTAGAAAATAAAAGCCTGGTTTGTGCTTTCTGGTGCCTGCAGTTTGAATAAAGACTTGCTGCCTGCATAGATCAGTAGTCTTTCTTTTCGTGCTTTTCCGAAAACTGCGGCTGGAAAATTCAAGGGGGTAGAATTTATTCAGCTACCCATAGTCTTTTTAAGGTTATCAGATATATGCTGAAGGCACAGCTTGAGCATCTCCAGGTTAAAAAAAAAAGGTCTCTATCTTTGACAGCTTCAAGCTGAAGTGCACTTCTCTTGTCATTATCTGAACTTCCTGGTGATTAGGATTAAGTATCTGAATTTGTGGTTCTGTGGTTCAAAGCTGCCTGAAAGCTTATCTTTGCCTCCCTGTTCAGTAGATTAGAGAAGTTTTAGTGCACATATTTAATGAGGAGGCAAATGGTTTGTTTTTTGTTTGGAGACAAGTTAGATGAAGTTGATGGCTCATGGTAAACCACAACATGACCAAAAGCAAGGCAGTGCATGTCTGACATTCATGCACACATATGAATAAATGTTCTCTTAATTTTGCTCGTATCCACAATTTGTTCTCATTTTGCCAGTACCCATTTACTTTTGGGATTCATAAATTTTGGGCAAGAGAAAATTGAATGACTGGTCAAGAGCACTCTTACCAAAATAAGAGAAAACCCTACCTATACTAATAGGTGACTTATGATCAAGTGGGATTCATATTTAGCACACCTGGTAAGAGCAAATTTGGATGGTTAAGAATATCTGGTGCATCTAGAGTTGGTTTCTCTTACATTTTCTCAGAAAATTAAGAGAAAATATAACAGAAATTTAAGAGAATGGTGCTGCATGAGGACTGTTTTATCTTAAAGATGTATATAAAGTAATGCATCTGCCAGGGAGCCCATGCATTAATGACTGATACATGACAGTTTTGAAGGCCATGAGCAGGCTGGATAAAAACCTCTTATCCAGGCCATTTTGCTCACAAGCTTCGGATTTTGGGATGTCACGTCTACAAATGAGTGAACACTGGCTACCCTGAGCCTCTGCATCTCTTACATAACTAACAGGAAAATACAATAAAGACTATGAGACTGCCCAAACTCATTCCCACCGAAGTATAATGGCACAGTGAACTGGCCTTGTACACGGTGCACTGCATCATCTCCAGCCGCTGATGATTCACATCAACACTGAGGCTCACTGACAGAGGAAGTGAGTGGGTATATGGGCACTTATTTCTTTCTTTATAACACCTCACACTTAAAATCAATGTATTTTCTTTACACTGTGTAGATAAAAGCACTCCAAGTCAAATTCCTTTGAAATCATAGTCATTTGTTTTGGGTAGTCTACGTAACAAAAAGCAGTTTGGGTAAATTATTACTTGTGTTGTCTGAAAAACTTGACACTTATACTTCTTTTTAGTACTAATGCGACACTGTCTATCTTAAACAGAGTTCCTATTAACTACAGAGCTGTAGCACTGATGTTTACCATATTACGAGAAAATGTTAATACTGGTCATGTCTATTGTTCCCCGGATAAAAAAGGATGAACTTTACTGACCTAGATCATACAACAGCCATTATCTATGTGGTGGGATATCAGGTACAAGACTCTTGGCTTTTATTGTCAGCCTTCCTCAGATCTCTGCCCTGTGACACGGCCAGTTTCCTCCCTTGAGATTTTCCACAACATTTTCATTTCCTCCACATTCACTTTTGACTGCTCGACAACACAGGACAGCAGCATGAGCAAGATGTTGCAAAATGTTGCAGGTGTGAGGGTGAAAAAGTCTCAAGACAGAAATACGTGAAAGGTCAGACTTCTGCATAAAGTAAATATTTCATCTTTAATCTTGTAACTAACTGATGGATGTGGACAAAGCCGGTAAAACAGTACTCCCAAAATAATAGAATAATATTTATTTACCAGTTTTATTCATTATTATTATGAAAAAGTAAATATTTTAAAGCCGTAACCGCCAGTCGAATTGGATCTGGCTGTGCAATACAAATATTCAACAATTCATTTTATTTTCGTAACAAAGTTTTAAAGTTGGACAGGCTCCAGTGTGACAGCAACACTCAAATTATTTAGTAAACAAGCTAATGGCACAAACAGCGGGTCATAAATGTGCAACACTACATTTGTCCGACACTAGATATAAAACAAAAGCCAGACTGTATTGTATTAAGTTGCTGTGAGCAGTAAACTCATCACTTCTAAGCAAAAGATCTCTCCTTTTGCCGCTGCTTGCATATCCGCAGCTCTCTGATCCACCAAAGAGTAGCGTGAAAGAACAATCACTTCGCAGCAAAACCTAGAGACCAAAACTGTGAGTGCGCAACGCTGTACGCCAGTCTGTCTTTGTGTGTCCCCACATTTCTCCTTCTCTGTTTAGACACAAATGTATACTTAATCAGATGTATAATTTATCATTTATCATAATCAACTCATTCATATCATATCTAATATAGCGTTTATATTGTTCTTAAGAGTATTTAGTGTGTTTTGCTGGCACATTTGCTTGCGGCCTGTCAGTCATGTTGTATATATAAACACATCACTGACCCAATGAACACTTACTGGCTGTTGAGCTTAAGGTTTTGCTTAAGGTTGTCCTTAGAAAACTATTGGAAGATGTAAACAAATTTCCAGAATTCAATGGACCTTTTGCCCTCAGAAAGACAATCATAATGAATGTATTAAAAACACATATTGCGTGCTCTGTATCAAAGATGATTTTCAGAAAACCCACAAATGTGTCAACCACAGTAGAATCTTTTAACATAGCTTGATTTTTGGCCAAAAGCAAAAACTTCCCTTACCATCATATAAATAACAAGAGTGTTTTCCAAAAGTCCTTTTTCAAACCTTTTCTTCACTAGTCTTTGAAAAAAAGCACATCACTCTGGCTTCCCTGTGGCTTGCTGTAAGCTAACTGTCAACTGCAACTGTAGTCTTGTCAGTGAAGTATCAGGTGAACAAATGCATCTGGCTGACTGCTGATGGGTGATGTTTGTCAAAAGTTAAACTTCAGCCAACTTTTTTTGCTGAACAAATCATATTACACTGGCAACTAAGCTCCATAGACAACAAAGTTCAGTTAACTAGTTGCTTAAGCTGATGGCCGAGTTGCCTGCAGCTACAAGTAGCACATGGACATCTTGCAAATGTCACTAAGCAAAACTCACACAGTAAAGCCTCTAATTTCTGAACTTCTGCAACTGCATTGGGTAGACAGTTGTGAAATACACAGGACAAATGACCACATTGATCAGGTGAACAATATATTTGTGATCACGCGGCATACATGTCTCTGTAGCAGGGGAGTAAAAAGACATGTGCATGAGCTAACCACAGAGCCACTGCACTGCCCCGAATATATGATCATATCTATTTCCTTTTTCTTTTTTTAATGTGTCACATATCTGTATCTGTATACATCGCATAAAACATACATGCATGAGCAACCCATGGACTTTTTATTTTTTTACATGTGAAACTTATTGCAGCATTAAAAGGGATTCAAATCATATTTTAAATTAACCCTTTAACACCTGGATCAACATCAGTTTTCTCGTGCTGCATTCAGATGTCTTAATACACATGCAATTAAACTTCTGAAGCCTGAGGAAAATTTGTATGATTTCTTTCAAAAACAGGAAAACATAATGAGCAACTTGACAAAATGTCCCACAAACTGCCAAAAAAACAAGGTGGAAGGTGACAAGTAAATGGTCTGAAAATTGACTAGGGGGTCATTACACATTCTAAAAAAAAGAGGAAAACAGAACACTATATTTATAATTCGCTCAATAATATATTTAAAATTATGTTACAGAGAAAAAAAGATTTTTTTGCACTCCCTTTTACTTCTTTCTTTTTTTTCTTATCATTATTTTCAGGTAATTTTCTTTTTTTACTAATTTCTTGCTAATTTGGGGTGCATTTCTTGTTAAGTCACTTGAACCCCTGAAACCTGTATGAGGTTTCAAGGGATTAAAGGCACATCCAACATCTTTAATTCTCCCTTGGATGCAGAGAGTGTTAAGACCGTCGTTCAAAATGTTGACGTAATGTTCTGGCTCACTGACATTTATGCAGAACTGGCTGTGCGAAACTGAAGACTATGACCAGAGAGCCATTTAATGGCCATCTCACTTCATGATGCTTTGCTGCTAATCAGCAGCAGTAACTGTCAGATTCTGAGAGACTTGTAAAATGGTTCAACCCTACCTGTATGACATGAAAAGTGTTTCATATTCACACCTGCTCAAACGTTTTCTAAATTTGAACTATCTTCCAGCAAACTGGATTATTCTTAAGATGAATGTCCACGCCGTGTGGGCACCAAGCTCTGAGATGCCTGCACTTGATGTGAACCAGCATGCTCTACAAAAACAAACCCTCTGTGGCACAGCTTGTGCAAAATATGATAAAACAAATAGTCCCCTTTGTAGGAGGCTTGGCATGAAGGCCATACTATCCCCCAAACAATGAGGAGTTAGTGCAAGCCGAAGCTATTCAAAAGCATTAAAGCACAAGGCTGAAATATGTATGACTTTTCACTCAATAAAATGGTGTTGTGTCCACTCTTTAACATTAGAGTGAATAATGAATACACCTTAATGAATACACCTTTGCAGAATGAATAATTACAATTCATAACACTCCTTAATCGAGTGCAAATGAACCACAAAGAGCCTCCTTAGTTAATATTCGGCCAAGAACCAAACACAATTGCAGTTAAAGAGGCATGCAGTCTTGTGTGTGCTGCATTATCTGGGCCCTTATTTAAACCAAAACAATATTGCCTTTATTCATCACTTGAACTAACAACAGCTTCTAAAATCCCCGCGACTGTCAGGATCACAAGATCGGGTCTTAAGGAAACCACAAGATGCATCTATGCTCTCGATGCTTGAAGGAATCCAGGAAACACTATACAAGTGATTGCATTTAAGTAGGGAGTACTGAGACATGACGTGAAATCATTGCCCTATTTGGATCATTTAACACACATTTTGTGCCAGACATGATTACTTGAAATGGACTTGAGAGTGCCAATGCTGTTTTGAAAGTGGCTAGATTACTTTAAACATACATACTCGCTATGCATTTGCTTATTAGAGGTTTTGCATTTATATATTTTTTTAATTTTTTAAGACACATTTTTTTGCAATACATGTATGAGCAACTCATAGACTCCACATGTTTTTCATGTAACCAACTTGAACATTACTAGTGATTTTAATCATATTTTAATTACAATCAAGTCCAAAATGTTTCAGTCTCCTTGGATGGAGACTGTAAAGCCTGAATCAAAATGTTAGCATAATGTTTTGGCTTGTGTCTGCAGTATATACTGCACACAAACCACAAAAGCATTTTTAGGGAAGTGACAACAACAGTACTGTGTGGTTCATAACTCGGATGTGTTAAACTGAAAAAGATGAGTCAATGAGAGCCAGATTTTGTAACGCAGGAACATGAATCTCTGACATGCATTTTAAATTACAGCCTCACGTCAAAGCGGACAAACACCAAGTGATGTTGTGGAGGATAAACACACCTAGGTTCAATTGTTTATACGGCTTTTTTATGCAAGTAAAACATCTATTTTAAAATATGGGTGAAGATATTTTTTACGCTACAATTTCCCAAAACAGCTGCATCAATAAGTGTCAAGCGGCTTATGAAAGAGAAAACAAACTGCGTTTTTATTTCACGAAATGTAACTAAGTAGAGCGTAAACATCTTAAACGATACGCGACGGAGGATTTGGTTTGCTTACTTTTATTTTTATTTCATGTTGTTAGTGCTAATGTACCGAGAGCAAGGCGGCGTCCACCCCGTCCAGCAGAGGCACAGCAGCGGTTAAAAAACCAACAGAGTCCCCGGTTTATCCACGGGCCTTTCCGGCTGACCTGCCGCTTAGCTTCCAGCTGTAATCTGTTTACCCCACTTCCCAGCCGAGCCTACGGGAATGTAAATGTAGGAAAACAACTTGAATTTATTTACCTGTCCGTGGTGGGTCCGTTAACGTGAGGACGAAGAGAAGAGAGAGGAGGACGAAACTGCTGCTGTCAGCCTTTGGCAACATTTATCCTCCATTCATAGTAACTCCTCTATCCAGAAATTTAAAAAATATACCGAGGATCTGCACCGCCGCCGCCGCCGCCCTCTCCGGAGTTATATCGTTAAACGCCTGACACACTTTATACCCATTTTTTTGCACTCAAAGCGGCAGTTAACGAAGAAAAATGTATACAAAGCATCGTCGCACCGCACAAGCGACGCAGATTGTGGTTAATCTGGCCCGAGCTGCTGCCGCTAGCTAACTGTCGTTAACGTCCGTCCTCTGCTGCTGCTCGGTGTGGAGCGGCGCTGATCCAAGATGGCTGCGGCCTCCCATCACAACAATCCCAAACATTCAACACACAAGCTATCAGCTGGAGGAGCTGCCGGGGCGGAGTTTAGCCGCTAATACCCGCTGTGGCACACGATAACCAAGGGTTTGTTTGGTTTTTTTTTACATTTATGAAAACAGTACATTTATTGGTCAACAGAATTTCTAGATAAAATAATCAGCCAAACAGGTATAAAACCAGAAAGACTAAAATAAAAAAAACCCAAACAAAACAGAACAGAATAAAATTAAAAATAAATAAATAAAATAAAATAAAATAAAATAAAATAAAATAAAATACACAAGTACAACCGTTATCATAAATTCTGACAATAATACGTTAATGTAAATAAAGGAGACAAACGTAGGACTTCTGGGTCAACATTATCTAGCTATATTTACATTGTGAAAGATATGTCATACGTAATAATCTTTAAATGGTATGTGTAAGTAGCACAAAGTAAGTTTAATATCTAAAATTTTGGTTGGTGTAGTCCATATTGTCTCTGAGTTAATGAGAGAAATGCAAAAAGTGTTGCAACCATCCCTAGTCTCCCCTACACCTTGAAAAAATAAGTGTTTTCATGTTTCTACCATATTGTTACAGAAGGTTCATTTGTCAAACATATCCAGAATGTATCTATGAAAAACAGAATTTACTGGACAGTATCTGTGTATAATTTTAAAAAGCAAGTCTTGGGTTTTGTTGGGAAGCACATGTTTGTGAGGAGGAGTAAATACAGTATTCCATGCTTCGCAATAACCAAACTGTGTGTGTTTGTGTTTGTGTGTGTCCGTTGAGATTATTATGAGATAAGATTCAGCCAAAAATATCAGAAAGGATGGCATCAACACACAGGCGGCGCTGATGACTGGCACAGTTTATCAATTAGGAGCTGCTGGCATACAGGGCAGTGTGTTTTCCGCTGGTTCTGCCCCACAAGACTTTGATGAAGGGTGATTGTGCTAATTAAAGGAGATAATTAGATGTAATGACATAGTTAACCTCAAGGTCACGAATATATGTGAACTCCTATCATCCATCGCTCCAATTAAGATGAGATATATTCTAAAAAAAAAAAAAGCCATCTACAGTAATTTCAATCAAAGCAGTCATGGAATAGGATTCGCCCTTTACATTTGGAAACCTTTGTACTAAAAATGCATGAATATGTATTCTACCCCAAATGTCATTTTATAATA
The DNA here is from genome assembly GCF_026936395.1 of Plectropomus leopardus. Taxonomy (NCBI): domain Eukaryota; kingdom Metazoa; phylum Chordata; class Actinopteri; order Perciformes; family Serranidae; genus Plectropomus; species Plectropomus leopardus. Next base: position 15,545,585 of record NC_142195.1, on the reverse strand, counting down.
TGCTATATTTCATGGCCTTCCATTTCTTCCCAGGATAATTTGACCTTTTTGGCCTTGTGTGAAGGCCCATGGGTCAGATTCAAAGACTGCAATTATCGTAATAATTTTTTTGAGCAAATTTTGTGGCTTACTTTTGACATCATATCGGAAATATATATTTAATGTCTTACAGCAGTGGAGCCAGACCTTTTTCCTTACGGGACCCCTTTTCCTGATATTTTTAGAATTTTCTTTGCACAGTTCTTTGTCAAACAACCATACAGGCTTCTTTTTTTGTGGATGAATTTTGTGTTTTTTCTCGTCCCTGATGCTTTGCCATTGTTCTATTAACACTTTGTTTGTTTAACTGCATACTTTTCCAATGCAGGACGGAGCTGTTTAGCAGAGACTGAAGGCATTTTGATTATAGCTTGTGCACAGGCCATCTTGGTGCCCGTATCCTGAGTTTTTTTTTTTTTTACCACAGAAATGAATGGAATGCTAATATATGGGTTTACCGTATGCATTTTAACTTATATACCTTAAAATGAAGAGGGCCTTGTATGTTTGCTGACTCTGCTGCTATTAATCACTACTGATGTCACTTAACCTTGCAGTTTTTGTCTCCATATGTTCTTGTATAGTTCTCCTATGTTTATTGTATTCTTATTTAGTTTAGCTTTTTACATACCTTATATTTTTTTGTTCACTTTCTAAAATTATCTGCACTATTGCTGTTGTTGTGCTACTGCAACAACCAAGCTTTCCCTTTGGGGATTCATAACGGTTTATCTTATCTTATTAGGAAGCATGAGTATACCATCCAACCAAGTCCATGTACATGTGAGCATGTGAAAAGGGGCTGCACACAATATAAAACAAATTAAAAAATCATATTGCGATTGTTTTGACAGATATTGCATATGTGATATAAGACATGATTATAGTAGGAATGGAATTTTTTGCAATTAATTTTAAAAAATAAATGAATAAAAGTGACAATGTGATTTTTGCTTGTGTCTGTACCAAACTAGCATGCTCCCTTATGATTTGCAGGCCAGAGCATTTCTGTAGCACAACAGTTCTTTATTTATAATGGTACGTTGTGACACATTTTAGCTTTATCAAAAGATTGCAACTCCTGTAATTTGGATATTGCACTTGGCCATATTGCAATTTTGATAATAATTTGATTAATTGTGCAGCCCTAATGTAAATATTTTTCAAGGCACATTTATCAAAATGCAAATCTGTCTAAAAACAACATTCCCCTGCCAATAACTGCTTTTGTGACAGCACCAGAATCAAGTGGACATAAGCAATATGCATATTAAACATTCACTGTTTTGTAGACATAGGTTTGAATGAGTAAGTTTAATGTCCACAGCTGAGACAAAATGATGTATAAGCCACTCCTGGATAACATCCCTGGTTATGAAAACAGTGACCTTTGAACCGTGACCCCCTGAAAATGTGAAGTCATAAATCGAGCTGCAGGGTGTGGGTGGGTGGGTGTGGGTGTGTGTGTGTCTGTGTGTGTGTGTTGACTTCTTCACACAACAAAACATCATATGATAATAAATCTGGCCGTAGGAAACCCTGTAACCTCTAATGCTTCAAAAACACAGACTGAGGGCATGTTGGGTATTTTCAAATCACAATAGTACGAATAGACGTGCATTTGAAGCTTGCTTGAAAAAAGGTTTATTTATTATTCACGGTTCTGTTCTACTACCAGCAGGAGGTAGAGCAGAACTATTGATGAGTGTGTCATCTGTTGATACATGGTATTATACTTTTGTAGACCTCTTACCGTCAAAAAAGCTCAGTTTTATTATCGATTTTCAGAAAAAGGTTGCACAGATTTATGATGCTGAGTCCAGCTCTGCCTGTACTGTTTTTCCAATATATGGCAAAAAGAGACATTCATCATTTACTGCCTCCAGTGAGCTCTCTAACTGAAGCTCTGTTGTCCTTTTTCCATTTTAACACAAACACAAAAGTTTGGGTAATTTCTATGGTGCAGAGACAAACACTGAAATGCCATGGCAGCATGTATGGAGAGCTGGGAGGTACATATCTACTGAATGCTGTGAGGTGAATCCTCATTTGTGTGTTTGATTTCCAGAAACAGTTACTGAATTATATTGACAAAATATAACCATGTGCTGCTGTGTTTGTGACAGGGATAACAAATGTTTTTTAGAACTAAAACAGCTGTACAAAAAATTCTAAAACCTTACATTTGGGATTAAAAAAAAGAAAAGAAGATAAACAATTAAATAGAATTTGGACATTTGACAGGCACCTACATAAACCCATCTGTGCTGAAAATGTAACAAATAAATCCTTAAAAACTCCTCCGTTGTCTGTGCATGTCTTTATCCAGTCGCCCAGCTGAAAGCTGTACTCTTTCATTTGAGAAAACTGGGTCTGGACAGTTTATAATTGAGTTTCCTGTATTATAATATGTCTGTTTTGTACAATCCCAGCCAGCAGAGAACAGCTTCTCTTACTTAAAAAAAGTCTGAGGCTTTCCGTCTCTTGGGAAGTTGCAGCAGATTGTCTGTGAGTGATGTAAGGTCCTGAGAGCTCGGCGTTTTGGCTTTGTTTGGTGTTGGCGTTCCTGAGGGAGTCGATGGGCCACCAAAGGGACTCTTGGATCCAATGACTCTATGCGAGGGCGATGGGGTGTAACTCGCTCGCAGTGCTTTGTCTGTGTATTTGCTAGATGTCCTGTTCACAAGCCTTTGCAGGGCGGGGGTGAGGGCTGGACTCAGACCTTTAGGTGTAAGACTGTAACACAAAGGTTGATGCAGTCAGTTAGTTCATGATGCTGTTGTATCAATTCCTTCACACCTACACTTATAAAGAAAAACAGTAGCCTAAAATTAGTTAAAGAGCACCGATAACATTATTTTTCAGTTTCATACTTGTATTTTGGGTTTCCACTAGAACATGTTTACATGTTTTAAGGTAAAAAAAAACAAAAAACAACACTTTATTTTACACATATTGTCTGTGCTGGATCACCTGTATTCACTCTCTGGCTGAAACACCATGTTTTAGTGCCCGTCTCTTTAATCCCCCCTGCTGAAAAAGCCCAATCTGCTCTGATTTGTCAGTTTCCAGGTCTTACACATCTGTGCTCTCAGGGCCTCTGAGTCTGCACCATCACTGCAGCTGGGGGAACGACTGTAATGGAGTATATTGGTACTTTCTACCATGAAAAGTCACCAATAAAAGCTTCTTAACCCAGCAACACAACTGTACATGTTCCAAAAGGATTCAGACCCAAAGAGTGTAATTAAAGATGATCAATGTTGAAATTCACACATTATGGAAATGTCCTTTGGTTTGTCCCCTGCAAAAAAATGTTTTGGATTATATTGATAAATGGCTAGACTGTGAACTGCCCAATCACCACAACTATGTTGCATCACAAAACTGCCAAAACTGTAGTGCTGAATTTAAATACATTTATATTTATAATACTTAAAACTGGCCTGATAACATGTGCCCGTATGATTCTAAGGTGTTGGAAGGAGCCTCAAACTCCTACACTGAATATATGGAGAGTTCAAATGATGGAAACTATTGCCTACAAAAAGATGTTGGGAGGACTTAACTGGAAAAATGACGGTTAAGGAGCGATTGGACAGTTTCAACATACATATGTCTGGACAGAACCATGTAAAGACACAGATGATATTTAATGCCTGGCACATTACTGTGACTATAAAAGCTGTCTTCTTTGTATAAATGTCTCTAAATGCCTCTTAGTTTACCTGCCTGTTTGTTTGTTTTTGTTTTTATTTGTCGTTGTCTCTTTCTGTTTCTGATATTCTTGTTAATCTTTTTTTTTAAATTAATTATGAAAGAATAAGAGTGCAAAAGTTAAAATGTCTTACCTTGCCAGGTTTTCTGTGACTTTTCTCAATGCCTCCTGTTTTTTTGCACGATTTTTAGCGGCAGCTTCATTGGCCATTTTTAATCCTAGCCTTTCTCGTCTTCCTGGTTCTGGAATCTTGTAGAAACAAAATATATTCAATATCAACATTTTATAACTCAACAAAGAACCAATTATTTACCGGTCGTTATAGCTACCACTAAAGGTTCAATACCTTAAATGATGGACCATGATTCCTCTCAACATATGGGGTGTCAGATCCATCCAGACGAAATGGGGTGCTCTCGATCTCACCCCAGGTCATGAGAGGTGACTCAGCTACACCTGAAGGACAGAAACTGCTTCAGAAGTCTTCTCCAAATGTAGGTAGAGTTGTTTAATAAGCTATTTAAGGAAACATTTAGTTTCACTTGTCTCAGAACTGTTTCCGTGTTAAGGATTTGAAGACCCACTTACCAGGTGCAGGGGAAGGCATCGTTTCAAATCCATATCCATTCACTGTTGGGGATTCATGTGGGATGAGCTCTTTCCCATCAGGACCTACTTTACCCTGTTTGAACTGGACAAAAAAACACAACACATCAGCTACATCACTCTTGAATTAACACTTTTATTCAACTGGAGAGCAAACTGTCACACAGAGACTATTACATCAAAATTATGGGGCACATGAAGGGCAAAACAAAACTACATCAATGTTTTTATTGACCATATATTTCTAAAATGTACCTGTGCATTGAGTGCTGCAGCCTGCTGAATCTGGCTTTTGTTAAGAGCTTTGCTGAAAGGGTCACCAACAAAGCGTGTGTTCTTGTGAACTACCTCCCGTGGCTTCTTAAATAAAGCATCATCGTCTTTAACACCTGGAATAAAACAAAACCAAAAAAACAACACAGTGATCCATTTATTCTCTCACAACTGAATTTGATCATTTGCATATTGTCAGTAAGGAATTATGACAAAAGAAAGAAATTCAGTCCAAGTTTAGGCCTCTTACCTTCTGGATAATACATCAAGGCATTCTTTGCTTTGTACTCCCATGTCTCAAGTCCAGCTTTGGTATTTTCGAGAGCTGCTTTCTCCGCTGATGGTAAGGCGAGGTTCTCTTCATGGCGCTGAAAAATATCAGACGTGTTAATGTTTGTTTGTTTTTTCATGTAGTCCAGGAGTGTACTCAATAACTGATCAAATGCTACTGCAAACAAAATCTTGCACCCCTCATAACCATCAAACATATTGTTTGTCTTACATGAGTAAACAACAAACTGCAATATGACAAAAATTTACATGTACCAATTAAGTCAAAAGCAATTTACTAAAAAAATCTAATTTTGATCCACTTATATTAATTCTATGATCAAGACACTTGTAACTGTCTAGACATTTCATTAACTGATTTGGATTCAATTTAATCTTTTAATTCTGCTCATACACACCTGTTTGTATTCAGCCTCAGCCTCATATAACCAGGCATGCCTCAGCTTCTCCTTGTCTTCTGCCAGATCCATTATCTGCTCAAATGATGCATTATCCTCACTGGTATTTTTAGCAAGGAAGCGATCCAGAGAGGGCAGCTCTTTCTCTTCCTTGTCATCCTCCTTGCTGTCTATTATTACAACATCAATAGAAAATTGGGTTAAATCACCATTAAGCATTTGTGAGTGAGGTCATTTATTACTGCTAAACATGTTTAAGGTAAGTTGCAGGAAAAGGGTTTTGAAATGGGACAAAGATCTTTACGTCTGCATAAACACACTAATAAAACTCAGAACATTATGTCATGTTTTCTGTTCCTCATCTTCATCTTAGAAAATATAATACATACCCCCATCTAAACCTTTACTGCCATGAGTGGCAGAGGGAGACCCTGAGCGGCCCACTGGCGTCTCAAAGCTTGCTGGTGTCACGTCTTACATACAAAGAGAAACAACAGCAAAACATGGGTGTAAAGCACATTCAGATTAAATATTTAATTCTGTCAGTGAGGTATAATAACATAGTGTTTAATTCCACTCCTCGTGCTACTCACAGGGTGCAGAGGACCGTGGCGTAGATTTTGTCAAAGATGATCCATATCTAATGGATATCTCTCTCATTCGCTCGAGGTCACCGTTTTCCTCTGCTTCAAGATAGTCCTTCTGCGCTTGCAGTTTAGTCACATCTGGGAAGAAGTCTCGCTGGATGATCTTTTCTAAACTCTGTTAGAAGTAGAGGAAAAAAAGCTCAATTGTGAAGTGGATAAGCATTTCTTAGGTTAGTCTCACTTTTACTTAATTAAATTCAATGAGCTTGTGCCCAAAAGAAAACAGTACAGTAGAACATCAACAAACTTTTTTAAAATGAGTTTCTTTGCAATTTCCCTTGTAAACAACATTTACAATTCTATAAAACAGAAGAAAGCTGCAAATTGTAACACCTGAGAAGCTGTAATTAGCCAAATTCTGATTTTGGGGGGCTTAACCGATTATTTTTTGTGAAACAACAATGTAGCCCTTTACTTTTCTGTCAATCTATTTATTGGTTAATCAAATAATAGTCTCGACTATACAGAATAGTATCATGTAATAAAGATGGGCAAAGGACATTTTAATGACACAAAATCAAATCATAATCTTACAATTGCCAAAATAATGGATTTGTTTTTCCTTAAATAAACAGAAGTGGGGCGCCGTTACCTCTGATTTGAAACGCCACTTGTATACTACTCTCGTTCAACTAAGCTATTTCACAGTAATTTCGTATAAACACGAAAAGTTATGTTTGTTAGCTACATTAAATAAATACCATGTTGACATGTTTCTTCGCTAGCATTAACCAAACACAGGGCTGCTTATGTTGTCTGATGACTACCGATAGCTGTCTTCAGATGTCTCTATAAAGAGTTGTCAGTCATTTAGTTACCTCAATGTACTCCTCTTCATCGAGGACCTTTCTCTTCAGCTTCTCCTTCCCCTTCTCCTCGGGTTGCTGGAGAAGTGCCACTGTTGTGGCCGTTACAGGGACGAGGGTCCCGGAGAGCGCTTTCCTCACGCTGGCGCTGCCCTCCATTGTGGACCCTGTTAGCCTGCTAGGCTAACGGCGACTCTTCCGATATAAATACCGACCGAATAAAAACGAAATGCTGAATTTGTACTTGAAAAAGTCAGCTAGCGTGTTTAAAGTATGGACTATATGACGTTAAGTCGACATTCAAGACTGTGTACACCTAACTGACTCAGACCAGTTGGCTAACTTACTAGCCACCGTTGGCTAACCAGCGTAAAAACAACGTACTACGTAACAGCGACGGCCCGGAGCGTTACGTCATCGGAAGTTCACTCCCGGTCAGGCAGATTTCCAGTATAAAAACAAACGAGACATCTCCAGTATAATTGTTATCATTAATTGTAACAATAATTTGTTAATGGAAGTACAGGAGGCAAATTAAAGACTTTTGACTATATGGAAATATATTCATTTATTATTTTATTTTTACTGTGGTAATTTGTAAATTGATTAATCAGAATATTTTTGTAGCAAGTGTTTCTGTGTTTTAAGGATAGACTGTATCTTAAATATCAAATACATAAATATTAATATATGAATTAAATAATATATCTTAATATATTTATTTACAGTCTATAAGACAGACCTAGTCACTTGAGAGAACATTATTGATTTTACCCTTTTGTAACAGAATCTGTGACTATAGTTTATCTGGCATACATTGAATAACATTTTAACAACAATAATTATACTGTTAAAAAATCATAACAGATTCTGTGTTTTCCAAGTAATACCCAGAGGTTTAACTCTGACTCCTTTTACCTGCCCACCGAAAGAATAAAACTATGTTTATTCTTACCAAGAAATTATCTTGTGACCTCATTATTGTGATCCAGTAATCTCCAGAGCCCCCCGACTGTCAGTCACTGGTTTGATTTTTTTTATTTAAAGACGATGATAAGTTGATAAAACGTCTGGGCACTGTTTTATTTTAATCAAAACTGTATGAAGGAACTTTGAGCTATAGTAGATGTTTAACTATGGTAAAAATAATTAAATTCTACTCAGAAGTCATCATTACATGTGAGCATTTAGGTATGATGCTTTAACATGGATGTGTTATGGTTTGTTTTTTGGTTTTGTAATTAGTTTCTTTAATTTTTCTAAAAAACAAAACAAAACAAAACAAAAACTTTATTTGTTCTCAAGGACACTTTTTTTCCACAACCAGTGCAAACTATAACAATCCATTTACAGAGTCAAGTTTTAACTTTCAGGATTAGTTAAAGCATATACTACAAGCATGCACTCAACCAGTCAGACATAGGCTACAAAACTGTCTTTAATAGCATGATTTGACTGACACAAAGTTTTTCTACTTTGAGGGGGAGAAAAAAAGATTATAATATTTGATAACAATGACAATTTCAAAAAAATCCTTTACACACATTTACATCTCTTCTTTTTAATGCAGTGGTCCATATACACAGTTTATACAGTATAAAATTCACTTTTCTGTGTTTCCCATACCAAATGATAGTCTTTTCTGGCGCCTCCACTTTGCTCTTCGGTTTTTAAACCAAACCTATTAGCAGAAAAAAAGGTCATGTTATTTAGGCTAGTTTTTGATGTTCTTGTTGAACATACTGTACATGTGCTGTATTTATATTATTTGGCACATTTTGCATTTACATTTAAATTACAAACAGCATTGGGCATCATTATCAAAAGACATGAAGTTCAAATATGACAAAGAGCTCAGGTGAGATCCAATGCTGTCATCAGTGCTTAAATTAAATATTTAAACGTGCTCTCATCTTTACTAATGGTCCATCTGCCACAGTTGGCACAATATTGAGAACAGCATCTGTTGAAAGGCTGAATATGACAGTCTTACCTCAACTCTTTCTTCCCTCAAGTGAGTATGCTGTGCTAGTTTCTCCCTTGTGGTCACATCTGGATACTGGTTCTGCAGGAACAGCTCCTCCAGTGCATCCAGCTGCTCCTCTGTGAAAATAGTGCGGTGACGTCTGGTTCGCCTCTGCACCTGACCGGGTGTCTGCTCCTCCCTGTGAGCGTCTCCCAGCCTACATGGGTCTGTGAGCATCGCCGGCGGCCATCCGTACTGACAGGCTGCAGAGAGGAGATAATAGGGAGCAAAGTAGAAACCAGATTAACCCTTTGAAACTTGAGCAAATTGGTTTGATTTCTTTCAAAGACATGGGGAGAAGCTAACAAGTAAGTTATCGAAATATGGCCCAGAATTAGCAAGAAATTGTTATTATTAATAATAATAAAAATAAAAGAAAATTACCTGAAAATAAGCAAAAAGGAAAAATTAAGATAAAATAAACCAACATGAAAATGACCTAAAAGTTCTGAAAAATATGTTTATGTTCTCTTATATGTTTTTCTGTAACATAATTTGAAATATCAAATTATTACAAACATAGTTTATGGGACATTTTTCCCTATTTTTGGATATTTTTTTAAATAATCCTTCCCTCTTTTTGAAAAGGAATTTCTAGGATTTTTTCTTGTTACATTTTACTAATTTCTTGCAATTTGTTGGATTTAGCCTTTTCCTCCATGTTTTCAAACTAAATCCAACCAGACCAGGTTTCAAATTGTCAAAAAAGCTTGTAAAAGGCATTTGAAGGCAGCACAAGAAATCTGATACTGATCCAGGTTTCAGGGGGTTAAAACATGTCAACTGAGCCTTACCTTCATGAATGAAATCAGTCTGGTACATGTCTCCACAGTGGGAGCAGTAGCAGCAGCACATGCAGGCGTGATGAACAGCCTCTGTCTGGCCTCCAACAGGACTCTTCTCTTTTAGTCCAGGGCCACTTGTTCCACACGACCGTCTGTCTCCGTTACTGTTTGGGTATTTGCTCAGTATGTTCTCAATAGTGAAAGGAAACTTTTGTCTCTCCACTCTGATCAGTCCATCCATCTCCAAATAAACTCCAATAAAACACAAGCAGCACTGACATTGACACACAACACTTTTGGAGCTGCTCTTCTGCTTCTCCTCTCTCTACAACAGCGTGTCAGGCCCTTATAGTGAAATTGGGAGGCAAAAAAAAAAAAGTAAAACTATAATCCCCCCTGTAGACCAGACACATAAAACGGTTGAAACTTAATTCCTAGCTAATCTGGGCAGTTTTGTGAAGAGGTTAGGGAGGACGGCAGATTCAGTTAATCTTGCCTCATTCCTTTCTCCAAAAGAAATCAGATTTCACTGCATAAAATGAGAAGTGGAGAGCTCCTAAGATCCTTATTGTTGAGGTTTTAGAGAAAAGGGGATTGCTTGGTATTAGAAACCTGGATTTAAAGATGAACGCTTTTTTTTTGGTGTGGCCGGAGACTTGTGCTATGCTGAATTTGAGGATTAGCTCATGTATTTATTTCCTAATGTTACTGTCCTGTTTATCTATATCAGTAAATTATCTTGTGCAAATGCGTAGATGTGTTCAGCAAATGACACATGTTCAGGCAACAATGATGCATACTAATCACACTCAGTAATTAGACAGTTGATCAAATGACTCATCTCACAAGTGTCATATGTGGTGACTAATAGATTTGTACTCAATACAGATAAACACAAATGTATTTCAGAAAAAGGGTCCGTGCATGTGGTTTTGTATTCACAATCATGCATCGTGTGTCTTATCTGTGTGGCACAGTCTTACTCCTCTGACAATGTGCACAGCTGAGGTAAAGCTATTACAGGTTAAATTCATCCCTCCCCAACAAATCCTGTGATTTCATACAAGGCAATACACCTTTTTTTTCTCCAGAGAATTAATGGATTTCCACAATCTGTCTTAAGCTCCTCTTATAAGGGCTTTTGAAAACAGATAACAATAAACACCATCCCATCCTTTTCACTTGGGTTTAATAGCGTTCAGATTGTTGATGTATAGTTTGCGGAGCATGTTAGATCGCTATCTCTCACTTATTGTGGCTCTCAATAGAAGGAATTGTGCTACATCCCCACTGGTTCAAGGAGTTCAAAATTCATTACTGGGGATTAGAATGATAAAGGTTCATTTTGTTGTTGTAAGAGCAATATTTGGTACAAATGGTGCATCAAAAATGGTTCTGTTCAACACTTTACAAGGCCCACTGCCCTTCAAATACACAACCTGAGGTGCATGTAATGGATAATACTGCGAAGGTCTTTTTTTTACTGCCCCAAAACAAAAGTCACCCAAACACCATGTCAGACAAAGTGACAAAATCCCAGACCAAAGCCATGATGTGATGCTGTTTTTTAAAGACACCTTTTGTCACCTTATAAGGTCCTGACATTTTTCAAAAATTAGTTATTCATATTCTGTGACAACATATTGATATTGTATGAGGTGTTTTTTTTTAAGTTCTAAACATTTGGGGACTTTTTATTTAAAAAACAAAAAGGTTCATAGCACTTATGCTGTTTGGAATGCAAAACGTTGATGCTCGATATCTCAAAACCGCTCAGAACGCAGATAAAACCTTATAATTATAATTAAAGTCGCAATTTCTGGAAAACATTCATTATTTATGGGGGTGGGTGCAAAATGAGGGAGACATATCAAATGATAAAACACTGGACAGGGACTTGTGTTTTTTTTTATTTTGGCTTTGGGGGCATATTGGCATATTTATTTTAAATACAATCTGAACTCCAATCCCAGCTGGTAGGTTTGAAAGGCATTATTTCTTTAAAAGGCAATAAAATCACACTATTAATTATAGCCAGAAATGGTGAAAAATTTTGGTTGGAATTTCAAATTGGCTATGGTCTTTGACATATTACGTGCAACAAAGTTTAAATTAGTTATATTTCCTCAAAATCACTTTATTCTATGTCTCTCTTTAAAAAGAAAAAGCCAGAAATACAGTTTGCGCAAACCACATCCTGTAAAAGGAAAAACAAACAAATCAAACAAATAAACACTGAACTCTGCACTCTTGCTTGCATAACAAAATTAAGGAAAAATATTTGTAGCTTCAGGGAAGGCCAAGATTAAAACTAAAAAGGTCACACCCCAGACAACCCCCTCCTCTGATAAATTGAGAACAGTGCCGTATAATGCAGAATTAAAGTACGCAAATCAAAATGATACGATTCGGACAGGAGATGCAGGATTACAAAAACACCCACTCACTGACTGACAGTGAATGAGCAGAGAACCACATGACATCAGACTGTTCACGTGTGAAAAAGCTCAGAGTCTGTTCTCGGCTGGACCGGGGCCCAAAACCTCCTGGGAAATCGCAGATTGCAGCTGTGTGACCAGGAAATGCAGAGGATCAACCTCCCTTTCTGTGTTTTCTCCAGAAACAGAGTAACTGTTGAAGGCTCAGAAAGCACTTGCCAGATAGTGATACTCTGGGGACTTAGGAGGAATCAAGAAAACATCCATGAGGTTGTAGAAACTAATAGCTGTGCATATCATAAATGTTATGTTTCTCTCTTTTTTTCTCATATCTTTCCCTCCTTTGCATCTGAACAAAAGCTCTGTGATATGATGTTTACTTGCCTGGCTTTAACATCACCCTGCAGGCTCTCTGTGAGCGAAAATGTGGTGTTTGACTCTTAGACCTTTTTTATTTTTTTAAAGTAGCCTATGTTTACATTACTGAAGTGGAAAGTCCAGTGGTATAGTGCATGTAGCCTATACCCCAAAGGATTCACATTTTATGTTGAAGTAGGCTATTTGTCGTTTCTTTATTTTTATTTTTTAAACTTAGTTTTGGAGGTGTTTTGTCTGTTTTTTTTTTTCTTTTTTTTGTGCTTTTTACTATGTTTCACTTACTTCATACTTTTTCCTGATTATTCTTACTTACTTTTACTTGAGTATAATTAAATAATTTATTTATTTACTTATTTTTAAATAATAATAAGTATAAATAATTTTCAATTCAGGACTTTTACTTGTACCAGAGTATTTTTTACAGTGTGGTACTAGTAGTTAAGCAAAGGATCTGGACACTTCTTCCACCACTGACCCCAGGGTGCTGCCTCCTACAGCCCCATCACTGGGACATAAAAACAAAGGGCAGTAACTGGTTTCCAGTGCAGAGTGGTGCGCCCCCCTGTGACTAGAGACGGCATGGCCACCGTAGACGGCGGAGCGACACAGCGCGGCAGACAGCCCGCAGCTCGCGATAACTCGCGTTGGGGCAGCAGCTGGGCGGAAAAGGCGGGAGAAGACTGCCGCTTCCGCGTCCGCGCAAAGGCAGACACAACACTACGGAGGGCAAAATGGACGAGAAGTTAATATTGGCTGTATTTAATTACCCAGAGCTGTACAATGTCACTTTGCCGAATTACCGCTGCACAGAAAGTCGAGCAAATGCGTGGAGAAACATCAGTATCGTACTGGGTCTCCCGTGTGAGTATTTGATTGTTTTTGTTGTTTAAAACAACTTTACTGCCAGTTATTATTTCCTCAGCCGATGTCGTCTTGGACAACAAACATATAGAAATTAGAAAACATTAAGTGATAGATGTTTTTGGCATATCTCCTATGGGCAAATAGCTTTTTATTTATTTTTTTATTCGCGCGAGTACAGAGTGGTGGTGTAGATGCAGCCGCGCGCACCGTGCTAGCGGTAGCAGCTCGCACGCTGTAGGCCGCGCTGCACCGGACGGCACGGTCCGGCTCTGCTCTGCCGCCAGCCGCGTATCCAGCACGGCACGGCGGAGGAGGAGACATGCTCAGCGGCACGGAGTCGCTTCATTTACTGAGCCGCGTGCTTTTCGTCTGGCTCGTGAACACCGCGAGCTCCATGCGAACTGAAATTTTCTCGAAGTCTCGTGGAAGCGGCGGCGGCACCGTGTGTTGAATAAAATCGGTCGGAGGCCCCCTGAAACATAATCAGGTGAACGGAGTCATGGTCAGTGATGGGGCCGCGTGTAACACGGATGAACTGACAGTGACCTCCGGAGAGACTTAACAACATCAGGACAAGATAAAGACAATTATCGACAGCCTGTCTTTATTAAACTCGATAAAAACAATATAATTAAAGCCTAAATTACTTCAAAATTTACTTGGATAAAGTAGTGTTTTGCTATATTTTATTATATTTTATGATCGACCCATACTGATTATTAGTAGTTAATGACACCGGTAACCAATATTTGGAATCAATGTGAATTTGCAATAAAAATGAAAATCTTTCGGTTAAAATTTAGAATTAGGATATATATATATAGGATATAATATAACAAACTATTTTTAATAAACTCTATTCAAAATATAAATAAAACATGAATGAATAAAAATAGCTCCCTATGGGTTTAAAAAGAAAACGTTTACTCCTATTCTGGCACTTTCTAATTATTTAATTTTATCTGCAATCATTAAAATAAAATGCAGACATAGATAATCAGCATAATGCCAAATATCAGCCCCAATAATTGGCCAGGCCAATAATCTGTTGACCCCTGTCTTATGGCCACATTATATACAGTATGCATATATTCCCTGGTCACTATATTAGGTACACCTGTACAATTTAATGTAATCACAGCACAAGAGATCTGACATCAATTTCCCATTTGGGTCAGATTAAAATGTTGAGTTTTCAAGAGGTATTACTTTCCAAGAGGTATTAATTCAAGTAGCCTATATGATTTTAGTTTAACCCTTTAATACCTGGATGTTCATCTGTTTTAAAATTGGCTTGCTTTCTTTCAAAAACACAGGGAAAAAAACATAATAAGCAGCAATAAATCGATTATTAGGTATGATTTAGAAAAAACAACGGAAAAAATGTCCAGAAAAAATCTATTTATAATTCTGTTAATTATATATGTAAAATTATGTTACAAAAAACAAGAAAAAAAATTGTTCACATTTTTTTAGCACTTTCATGAGGTCATTTTTTTGTCTAAAAACCAAGTAGATGTCCAGGTTGCTGACTGCTTCGTTGTGTGGTCTACAGTATATGTGCGTTGAAATCTCTTACCCCTTACTCTCTTTCACTTTTTCAGCTGAGGAGTGTAAAAGAAAATGGAAGAACATGAGAGACCGATACTTGAAGGAAGTCCGGATGGAGATCAAAAGCAAGAAGCAAGGAGAGATCGTGCAGAGTAGATGGAAATATAGACAACTTATGAACTTTATTGCCCCCTTCACTGGATCGAGAAGTGGTGTGGCGGACATATGCGGCAACAATGAAGACGACCACGACAATCCTGACAACGAATCTGGCAGTGCCGAAGGAGAAACGACATCATCTGAGGCCGTCAAGACACTGCAGTCCGCCATGAAGGCCCCTGCAAGTCAACCCGACCTCAAACCCCAGGTAGCCTTCGTGTCGCAGCTCCCGTCAGTGACTCAAGAATCACAGATGGCCCAGCTGGCTGTTCTGGCTAAGATGCCATCGAGCCCACAGATCGCCCCAACCACCAAAACTGGAAAGAAACGACGCCAGATGCAAGACTCACTTTCACTGTCTTCTTCCCAAAGTACAACGTCCCCGACAAAGTGGCTGGTCAAAGACAATGGCACCTCGTTTCCCAACAGGCCTCGGGACGAGGACGAACTGTTTCTCCTGAGCTTTGTCCCCGCTCTGAAACGACTTGCGCCACAGAAAAGGTGCGAGACAAAAATAAAGATCCAGCAGATTATGTATGAGGCAGAGTTCAATGTTGCACAGCCAGGATCTCAAGAGAAACAGGCGGAGCCAGCATCTCAGGACTGATGAGACAAACGGACTATTTTTATACTTTATTCTGCTTTCTAAAAACCTCTTCCACAAAACAACCAAAATATCTATTTTTCTTTTTTTTAATGGCACAAATTGGTTGAGTCTGAAGTACATCCTTGTTAATGTGAGATTATTAACAATGAAGGTAAACTAAACATCCTACTACAGAAGGAGTTGTTGAATTTTTGTACACCACTGTGGTTTGGTGTTTCTTGATTTGCATATTTATTATTTGAGAAGGCTTCTCGGAGAATGAAGCCCTGACAGATTTAATGCGACAACAGATAAAGTATGATTAACATCTTTATTTACATCAGCATTACTGTAAATAGAGTGAATTTACAGTTAGAAAAGTGGTTTCATGTTCAACCAGCCAATCTTCATATCAGTAATAATTCTGTAATAATTACAGTATTTTACATTTAATTACAGTGTCAGAGAAAACTGAGAACAAAAAAAAATAGTTCAGAGAGGAACACTGTTTCATAAATCAATATTTTCAACTGTTTACATGCATCAACATATTTTTAATCTCATCTAAATAAACAGACTGTTCAACATTGTTTTGATTCCAAAAAAACGTGTATGATTTTGGTGATGATGATCATGTACAGAGATAAAAACAGAAACATTCTTGGTACATTACTGAAAAGAGAGACAACATGAAGGAGGCACATGCTGAGTCAATGGGATTCTTTGCAACCTGTTGATTAGGGGTTTTTTCGTGAGACATTTTGACATGTAACATGTAAGAAAAGCACAGGTGGTAATAATAGATTTTATGATCATACTGTCATGACGTGCTGGTAGATGTAAATAGAACTGAGCCATCGTTGTTATAAATTACACCGGCACATTTTCTGCCATGACCAGTCAATAAAAGCAGGGCCAACTGACTACATTTAATTTTCAATTAAATCTACCCTAAAGGTTTATAGTGATCAAAAAGGGTAACGGGCTAAAATATAGGCTGAGAAGAAAAGACCATATACAACATATGGCATTGGATGCGTTGATGAAAATAACAAGCGCAGAGCACCGGTGCTCTCATTTTGTATAGCAAAGTCTAAATGTAAATGAGGTATTAGTACCAAAACAATACTCAAAAAAGAGCACCAAGAATAATCTCTTTCACCTGAACGATCTTGTATATGTGTCTGTTTAAAATCTGGCTTATATCTGGTATTAACATGCAGTGGACAACTGAGACACATCGCAGTTCACACCCGCGTATATCATGCATCTCTACCTGACCACTTGGTCACTTTTTGTTATTGCCAATGTTACTAGAAGGTCAAAGGGCCCCGCACACCATGATTAAGTCTACACTCTCGCTATTTGCTCGCTATTCAGGTTGGCAGTTGTGTTGATAAAGCTGGAGATGTTGCTGTCAGTTGAATTCAACACGTCTCCTTCTATAGCGCCAAATGAGAGATGGTCACTCAACACTTAATGCAACTCATTGGAAAATGGTCAAGCCATACTGCAGGGTTTCCCACATTCATTCATTTGTGGCGACATGCCACAATAATATCTGCCACCACAACGTATATTTGAGCTCGACCGCTCATTAGGAACACTCTTGTAATATACAGACCATTTGTTTTCATTGCACCATAGTCAAGAGTGCAGAGTGTAAACTGGGCTCAAATGGAGAAGCAGAGTGCCAGGCACAGTGAATGTGAAACTTAAGTGTTCATTCTGCTGGGTCTAGAAGTTTGCTTTCACTAGCCTCTACACTGGCTGCTCCTCTTACCTAGAGATGCACCATTTTTACACACATATATATATATATATATAGTTGGAATAATTAATTTTTTTTTTCTTTTTTTGCACGACTAATGAACATTACATACAATAAAAGGCACTGTATTTCATGTCTCCATCTGCTGGTGGGCCATCATGATAAGAGTAAGTTTAAGATAAGTAACAAGTATAACATTATGTTAATTACATTACAGAACAGACTTGATGATCACTAAAATTATGTTGGGGAAAAAAGTGGATTTATCTGTATCGGCAAATGAGTTGTTTTTATATCAACATATCGAATATTTGCAAAAAATCTAATATTGTGCATCACTCTCAACCATTGATTTGATTTGCTCTGATTGGATCAGCTGATCAGTTATCCAGCCCGCCAATTATACTTAGCAAACCTTGTCGGGGACCCACAACAACCTGCATGTGCTGCATTAATGACGCAGTCCTTGTCAGGGATGAATCAGGATGCATTAACGTTTTTGCTACAAAAGATATGTGGTCAAATGTGTAACAGACCACGTTGGCAAGTGGTTTGATCACAATTTCTGTTGGTGGTTGTTAACACTTATATTTGGTACTGTCCATCTGTGATCCGATCGCCCAAAACCCATGTTAATACCAGGTATAAAGATGCTCACAGACATGCATTTAGGGCTAACAGTTGTTTCAAACATCAAAAGGTTTTAAGCAGTTAGTTGATGCAGTTTGGGTGACTGTGAATATAACGAAAAAAGAAAAGAAATTTGGTGTGCTGCTTTGCAATGCAACCGCGTTAGATGAGTTAAAACAATAGGCAACCAATGTGGTTCACCTTGAAAGTTGTTTTCCTAACGCATATATTTTTTTTGGAAAAACCTGCTTCATTTAAATCTCAGATGGCTTTGTGTCAAGGACAGAATAAAAATCAAGCAACCAGAAAGAAGGGAGATTCACAATGAATGCAAACCGTGATGATGTGCCATAACCCATAATGTTGCATTTCTGTCAGATCTTTTGAGTTACCCTAAGATGTTGTCTCTCCGCTCATTTATGCAATCAGCAGCCAAAACATAATCACCAGAGCAACAAACAGGAAGAGTCGAGACAGAAACTGTTCGTCCATATGCTGTGGTGTCCCAGGGGCCGCTGTGTGAGAAATATTTTTGACAGAGCTTATTTAGTATGTTGTTAAAAGTCACAGAGTGGTCATGACGAAATATATAAAAGATAAATACCTGGAGGAGGTCTGCCATCATTGATGTTAAAAGCTGTCGCAAAAATACCAAATGGAAAGGCACCGATTCCAAATGACATTTGGAATCCCCCATCACCGAAGCCAAACCCTTGAAAGCCCTGTGAGACATTATTTCATCAGTAACATGAAGACGTGCAGATTCTCTTAATGTGTAGCCATGTATACATCTGAGGTACAGTTTAACAAGGACTAAGCGAGATGTGACGCAACTGCAAGATAAATTTGTGATCATTCTCAGGAGACATCAACACCTCAGTGCTTAGCATCTAATAGATCCCGGTGGGATATGATTTTTTTTTTTAATGGATAAAACACAGGTTTGCACTACAGCACCTACATCATCCTGTGTAATGGTTTCATCATGAATGCATAATGTTACTCAGCAGCTGACAATGGAAAACTACATACAGCTGCCTAACACATTAGGAATCAAAGTGCTGATCTGGCACTTAATAATGAAATCATTTACTTTCACACAGATATACTTAAATAAAGTACTCACACCACGGTTTTCTGGCTCAGGTCTTTGCCCTTGTGGTCGTGGGGGTGTTCTTTCTCTATAAAACCAAACAACAGTGTGTAAAAGACATCATTTTTAAATCATACATTGTGCGTATTGTGATTACATAATATGTGAAGTTTAGAGTTAGCCTGACCTTTATAACTACACACAAGAAGTACCAACCTGGGGTCCTGTTGACCTGTGCTCCCCCGCCCATATAAAGGGATAACTTTGTCTCGGCTGATGCCCGCTTTGCACACAGGACACACTTGCCTGTTGGGTCTGGTCTCCAACCACTGCATTTAGAGAAACGGATTCGAAGGACCTGAATGTCTGCACCAGTTCTTTACCACCGATTGCAATAAATTGTCATTTGAAAATAGCAAAGAAGGAGAAAACAAATATCAGTTCAGCTTACCTGATGCAAGCAAGGCCAACTGTTGAGAGAAAGTGCAAAGGCAGATGTGAGTTGAGGTGATGGACAAGGAAAAAGTTTGATTAGTAAAACATTATATGCAAATGCACCTTCTGTAACAATATGGTAGAAATACTAGAACAATTATTTTTTCAGTGTACATGCGGCAATCTTCTACAATGATTTTCAGCTGCATCTTCAAAGACATGTCAGCAAGAACATTTCACTAAAAAAGACAGATTTTTTATTACTAATATTCAAAAAATTTAATTTCTTTGAGAATGAACAGTATATGATTTGCTCATTATTCTTGCTTAATTTTAGATTAATTAAATTATATATTTAAAGAAACTGCCCTCATATACTAAAACAATCTTCTCTAAGTACATATCTTAAAACAATATCAAACTTAAAACATATGCCATACAAAATTAACCAAAACTATTCATTTTAACAAATCTTACAGCTTTATTGTATAAGTCATTAGGCAAACCCCTGTGTACTCAAGAAATTTCCAGCAAAAAGCAAAATAAATAGTAAAAGCTGACAAAGGAATTATCTAAAGAGTAACTTAATTATCAAAAAATAAAAAAATAAAAACCCAAACAAAAAACAAATGAGAGGATAATGCCCAGACAGCATTTTAAGGAGGCCATTTTTGTTTGTTTGTTTTTACTTTTTTTTTCCTTTTTGTGCTTATTTTCATGTAATTTTAAGCAATTTAAATTTAAAGCAATTTTGTTTTTGAAAATAATTAAATAAATACAATCAAGCCAGCTTGTTCTAGTTCAAAAGATTAAATATGGACCAACACTTTTCTACCTTGTTGTTGTCAGTCAACATGTAAATCCCACAAATTCTCAAATATCAGCAGCAACAAAGCTGATGATGGTTGTTCAAAACTGATATTAGCCAGTAGTATATAGTATATGTCAACAGCTCAGTGTCTACCCAGTTTATCTTTTGTTCAATAATATAAGAAACACGACTGACTACACTGATCTGGATCTGGCCCTCATTGAGCTAGTTTATAACACAAAATTGTAAACAGACAATAGTCCTTACCAGAAGAGGTGTCCACACAGGCTGATCACTGCATCCTTGGCTGTGTCCAGACATATATTACACTCAAAAGTACTGTCCTGGTTGCCGCTGTCGCCCGCAGAGGAGCTGCTGGCTCCGGGACCTGGGTTGTCAGTGGCCGCGGTGGAGCCAGAAGCTGGAGGGGGGGCGGCGGTGGCCATTTAAAGATAGATCCACTCAGCAAGAGGGCTCAGGTGGGAGGACTCCGCTGGCACCCAGCGCGTCAAAATAAGTACATAGGGAGGCCCAGTGGGGGGAGATTTTAGCTAACAAAGAGGAGAACCGATAAAAACCGAGCTTGACAGAAATAACTTTTAAAAATAAGGGGGTGAAATCGAGAAACACAAACGAGGTGCTAGCTATCTCCCATCCAGAGAAGGTGTCGTTGCGGAGTTGCTAATGTTAGCAACCGAAGAAAACTGACAGTTTAACGGTCTGACGGTTTAACCGGATACAAAGTAAGACTACAGATATTACAGCGATTATCCAAAGTGTCGTTCAGAACGAGGTTATTTAACTAAAAATCAAAAGTTGTTGTGGGAAGTTTAGAAATACCCTCACGTCTGGTTGCATCACACATCCGCAGCACTGGTGTAAACGTTAACCGGTAGTAGATCCTGAGGAGAAGGCAGGGGGCGTGGCCACTCTGTGACTGGGCTTTTGTTGCCCTCAGATGGGCCTATCAGGTGCCTTAAAAAAGAGGCCGCATGAATCATTAAGAAGTTTAATCTGAATGATCAAGTAATGATGTGAAAAAAAGCATTGAGAGCATTTTAAACATTTAACATAACAGCATGGTACGGCAATTCGAGTTCTCCAAGACTGTCAACATTGCAGGGAAGTTGATTGGCAAGTCACAGAAACAACTCAGCAATATATCTGACAGCACTGTTCACAGGAAGGCCAGATATATAATTGCAAAAGATGTACATGCAGATGTCTCAAATCCATTACATTCAGTGTTTGAGCTGAGTTTGAGTTGATTTAGGGTGCAAACAACAATAATAAATTGTTATAGGAAATCCTTTATTCCATATACCATTCAGGCAAGGAACAGGGAATACTTGTAATAGGGAGAAATACTATTTTGTAAGATAGATAGATAGATATACTTTATTGATCTCAAAACTGAGAAATTGGGATGTAGCAGCGCCATGCAGTAAGAACAGAGAATAAAGAGCACACATTATTAATAGAATATAAAGGAATGCACTTAAAAAAAAACCTAAAAAAAAACAAACTAAGAGACTGTACATATATACATATATACATGTGTAAAGTACGGAACAGTATCTGAATAAATTAAAAGTAAAGTCAGCAGTGTAGAGTGACATGGAGCTAAGACTGGAGTTTAAAGCGCAGACAGAGGTGAGTTATTGTACAGTCCTGTCTTTTAATATTTATTTATGTTTATATAATAATAATATGTTTATATATGTTTATTGGTCCTACCTGCCTATTTGCACAATTATATCTTATAATTGCCATCTGTGAGTTTTTATTGTTGTATTGTTTTATGTGTTTGTATGTATCGTTGCTGTGTCTGAGGCTTTGGCTCAGTAAAGTTGTGAAGTGAAGAGTCATCCATCCTGTCCTTAATTTGTCTTTCTTTCGCCATCGCCTCTAATGTATAGTACAGTAGAGCTCTTAAGTTATAGAACAGTATCTTTTCAAGGGCTAAGACATTTGGATCATAATTAAAATTGACAGAAGAAGTGGAGGTGTAAAATGTTTTATTTAATATAAAATTGCTCAAATACAAAAATAAACAGCACTGCTTACTGGTAAAGGGTACATTTAACCAAAGAGAAGTTTGAAATTTACAGAACTGAATAGAGTTACAACAATGTAAGTAGCTGTATCATTTATTTATTTTATTTATTTATCTATGGGTGATTTTTTTTTTTAGAAAATTTAAATTTAATTTTTGTTTAAATTTAAACATGCATCACTTACTGAAACAAACAATTTTGTCATACAAATGTTATATCTTGTAAAAATCAATGAGGTTTTATCATTATTATAAATACATCATTGATACATACATGTATGTACAGTACACACCTCTGAGGTAAAATATGGCCTGGCATATGATTTTATCAGTTTTATATTTTATTTTTATCTCTCTGCTCTATCATTTAGTGGCACCACCAAGAAGGGACTAGGGGAGCCCACAGCCACCCTGGAAAGATCACTGCCCCTAGGACCTGTACGGAAATCCTCCGCCATCGCCTCCTCTATCTTTGATGTCAAAGATCGCTTTAGGGTTTGTTTAAAGTCATTGCCAATGAACACATAGAGAACTGGAGTTATGAAGCTGTTTGCTGCAGCCAGGGTGGCCCCCACCTTCAGGCCAGTGTGAAGTACCTCCAGGCTGTGGTTCTTCACGTCCAACTCTAAGAGAACAAAGGTATGATAGGGGACCCAGCAGGAAAAAAATGACAAGATGAGCGCTGCCATAATTTTGTAAGGCTTTGTTGATTTGATGGTCAACGTCCTCAGCTTCACACAGAGCACCAGGCTGCAGAAGACAATCATGTAGAAAGGAATCAGGAACCCAAAGATGAATCGAGACAGCACCACTGCCTTGTGTACAGAGTGGCCCATGTACCCAGTGTAGCACTGGGTGACTGAGCCGTGGACTGTGGTTTGTCTGAAGATCAGCGAGGGCAACGTTAGAAGTGCAGCGACGAGCCACATGAGGACAACAGTTCCTATTGCTTTCTGCACTGTCCGGTGGTTATGCGACCAAATGGGAAACAAGATCATTATACAGCGATCAGCGCTAATGAGAACCAACAGAAACACAGAGCTGTACATGTTGAGAAACAGAGCGGAGGAGGTGAGCTTGCACAAAAACAGTCCGAAAGGCCAGTGTGAGGTGATCATGTAGAAAACTTCAAGAGGCAAAAAGGCACAGAACAAAAAGTCTGAAATGGCCAGACTTATGTACCAGATGGTGATGACGGTTCTTTTCATTTTACATCCACAGATCCAGATCACTAATGAATTTCCTCCGAGGCCAATCACTGATATAATGATATTGACAGCCACCAGAACATGAGTCAAAGATGACTTAGAAGTACTGAAAGTCAGTAGTCCAGTGTTGGTCATGTTGTTCTCAGTTTCACTGAGATTGTCTGGAGTGTAATCATCATATTCAATATAATCCACATCCATGCTGGTTACGTTCCTGAAATATAAAGACCAGAGTCCTTATTTGTAAAATCTTACACAAAGATGACAATAACACTTCACATTTTTTTAACAAGACAATATATTTTAGTTTAATAAAAATGGACTGAAATACTTACGTTATGTCTCGAAGGAGAAGCAATCACTTAAAAGTGGCTTCTTCCCTTGCTGCAGGAGACTACTTCTCACTTCTGTTTCCTGGGCAGTGTTAGTGACAAAAGAAGAATCAAAACTGATATGTCATGGAACAGATAAAAATCTGCCATCCTCTCATTCACAGAAAACATATATTTTGTGTTTGGGGGCAGGACTTTTTTTAATGTGGGTACATTGGATTACAGAGGGCAAAATAACTAAAAAAAAAGGATATTTTATTTTCTGATGCTTACATACGGGTATTTCAAGTCTTACAACAGCCTAACCTGTTGCAATATCACAAAGGAGATCCCCTCCACACAACCACACAAAGCGACGAAACCACCAGCACCAAGTCCTTGACCAAGGGTGTGCCTGTACACCATTTCAACAGAAGTTCGCTGGTAGGCCACTGGTGATTTGTGTTGTAGATGCTACTGTTAGTTATTGTAACTCAAAAGTAACCATTGCTTTTCTTTACTACAGATTTGTAGTAATAAAGATAAAATGTCAAAGAAAAAAAAAGCCATTATACTTCATAATGAAATCTCACATCAAGAATAAACAAGAAAACGCAATTAAAAGTAAAAAATTAAAAGTAAAAAGTCTTAAAAGTGTAACATTACAACTTTGAACCACCCAATGTTTCTATTATACTTAGGTCTTTCAGAAAAATAAACCACAAATATCTGTGGTAATGACCATGCATTTGAAAACTGCACACATCCATACCCAGCTTTCTTTTGAAACCATCATTTGTGAAGATAAGCAATTCTCTCTTTGTCCATCAGAATTTACTTACAAAAGAAAATGTAGCTTTCATAACAGCATATTAACAGCAGACTGGTACAACATATGGCAGGAAGAGGAAGCTTTGGCTTGCATGTGTCAGGACTTGAATTCAACTTTTCATCTCACATTTTACATGTTGTGCAGTTCCCTAAAAAAAAATCACATGATGCAGTTTTGTAACAGGATAAAGCTGAGCAAAATATTTTCAGATTGACCACAAGGCAACTGATCAACAAATCTGTAGCATTTTTCTTTTAAAAAAACAGTAAGTTGCAACTACATTTTTGTCCCCATTACTCCCTCATATTTTCTTTAAAATGTGTTAAATATTTGTAACAAATGGCTTAAATTATACAATAAGGTCTTTCCTTTTATCACATTAACACATTAATAATGCTCACAAAAAATTTTTTTTTTGTACATGTGCTTGATTACCATGTCTCTGTTACCTAATCACTATCTGGTGTTTATGTGACTAAACGGGAAATTAAATTATGCCACAGCGATCAGCACTGATCAGACCCAACAGAAACACTGAGCTGTCAATGCTGAGAAACAGAGCGGAGGAGATGAGCTTGCACAAGTCTGAAAGTTCAGTGTGAGGTGACTGGTGTTAAGTGTTCGTCACAGTGATGGTTGGAACAGATTGTGTCCAGGGTGTTAAGGGTCTGCACTCTGCATATGTATAAGTCCTGAATGGAGGGTGGTCTGGCAACAATTAATTTTTTTTTGCAGTCCTGACTGTTATTGTAGTCTGTTCCTGTTATTTTTGGTAGCTGATCCAAGCCACACAGTGATGGATGTGCAGAGAACAAGCTGGATTATTGCAGGAGAGAGCTGTATCACAATGTAAAATCTGACAAGCTGATCTCACATTAAAATAATTCTGGAAGCCAACTGCCTTGAAAAAGTAAATATAACAATTAATCTTAATTTGTTTACTTTATATCTGATTAAGTTCACTCAAAATTTAGCTGTATTTAGATATTTTTTTAAGTTGCTGCAACTAAAAAATGATAATTGAAATTACCTTGTTCTTTTACTTCAGTAAACCACGTTAGTCTGACATAATCATCACAAAGAGGATTTTGCCAATGATGAAGTCAGATCTGCAAGTTCTGATATGTTAAAAAAAAATAATATTTGATAGATTTATCAAGCCCACTGGCAAATATTGTTGGTAGCAGCCCTCCTCAAAAATAAAATGTGTTGATGCCATAAACACCCCCCAAAAGCATTCACCTCACCTAATGCAAACATGTACACTTTAGAGGCAGATATACAAATGGAAAAACAGTCACACAGGCTCAAAAGTACCTCTCATTCATCCACTTATTGTTAGTAGTTTTCTTTTTCTCTTTTTCTTGAACCTTTTTGTTTGTTTTAATCAATTTTTTTTTTTAAATTAATGGTCCTTTTGTTAATTTGAGTTATCAATATTGGTGCAAATTTTGTATTAGTGACTCAAATACTTTTTTTTGTCCAAACCATCTCCACAGAGTTGCTCCCCTACAATAATTATTTACATCTTATCTATCTACAGTTAATCTGTACTCACTCCTAACTTCCA
Organism: Plectropomus leopardus; assembly: GCF_026936395.1. Lineage (NCBI taxonomy): Eukaryota > Metazoa > Chordata > Actinopteri > Perciformes > Serranidae > Plectropomus > Plectropomus leopardus. The sequence goes on along the minus strand of NC_142195.1, from coordinate 15,519,303 downwards.
TATATATATATATATATATATATATATATATATTTAGGGGAAATTATGTCACCATGACTGGCCTTTGTTATGAAAAAGATGTTTACCCTCAGTATACTGAAACTGGGCATGCGCAGATTTTACAGTTAAGCTCCGCCCCGGCTAGTGACGTATGGTCTCGAGGTTTTATTAAGCTCTTCTCTTTCAAACTGCGACATACCAAAAGACTGTCAACATGGCGGGGACAGTAGCGAAGAAGTGTCTCAATCCTCTGACTTTCGTCACCAGGAGGCTTTCTGCTCCGGAGTTCATCACTCAGTGCTGCTACCACAAGAAGGTAAAACACTTATTTATCTGTTAAAGCTTTAATAAAGGAGGTCACTGTGTGCTAGCTGCTGTTTGCTAATGTTTATCAGCGTTAGCTTTGAGCAGTTACAGCATAATAACAGCATCATGAGCAGGTAACAGTTAAATGGGTCAGGTAATTAGAAGAAACTGGTTAATATGTAATATGCAGGCTGTAAAAAATACCTTAGGTTAACGTTGCATCAGTCTGCTGTCACATGTTCAAAACAAAGAAAAGTGTGAAAAAGGTACATATGCACTTGTGAAACGTCGTTTATTAACATTATTTGTTTCATTCTAGCTTGTCAGTAAATTAAAGTCGTCACTAATCTGCTCCTCAGATGGCCACTGCTTTAATACTTGAATCACATCCGATTAATAAGCTTTAAGCAGTGTGCTTCAAACCTGTAAATGCTGTTGTATAACTTACATGTTGAAGAATTATATCTTTATTTGAGGATGCAAACATAATAAATTCTAATAACAGTTTAATTTTCATTATGTGATGGTCTGATGCAACATGGAGACAGAGGATCAATAATGTTCAAATTATGCTGTTAACAGAGATGCTGGTAAACAGAGGTTTTTCTCTCTTTATGGTTTATTGATTTAAAATTCAGTATAGCTTTTTATATACATATTTGGCTTTAAATCTGACATCCCATGTGGCAGAACAGTTATGTATCCTTCATCCTTTTGAGTTGTAGGTCAAATTGTACCTTATAGAGCTCCAAAATTGTAACTATGTGGATAGTTCAATTTTGAGAACAAACATACTATAATTTCAATTCTGCAATTTAAAATGTCTTTAGCAAATGTAGTGTTTTTTAGGTTATTTTGTGATACAACCTCAGGTACACAATTGTTTAGTAACAGTGACTCGGCAGAAACTGGGCTGGGGGGGGGGGCAGGATGCAGCAGTTGATTTAGTTGACAATGAGGTCCGGTCCTAATCTGTTTATTTCAATGTCGCTTACGTAATGGTGACAACTTGTATTTGTATAACAGCAAGGCTCAAGACTTCTACACTCTTATTCAGATTGTAGCAGAACACAAAAAAGCCTACAGGATGCTACTGTTTATCACATTTACGTCACTATTGTGGAATACAATCAACAACCTGCTAAAACCCAATGTGACATTTTTTTTTCATAACACAGTGCTTCTTTTCTATTCTGTCTGAAGGTGGTGGATCATTATGAAAACCCAAGAAATGTTGGCGTTTTGGACAAAAACTCCAAGAACGTTGGGACTGGCTTGGTGGGCGCTCCAGCCTGTGGAGACGTGATGAAGCTCCAGGTTTGTTTGTCACTAAGCATGGATACTCACACTCCTTTTAAACACACAAAGCCATTAAGACTGATTTATATTAACACAAATAAAAGTACTTACAGTTTAGCACTGCCGTGAAGCATTTCCCCTGTTATTATTCAGGTTAACTGTAAGGTAGCAGTTATTTTAATCCAGTGACTAGGGATTTGCAGAATTTGACACTAGTAAATAAGACATAGGCCTATTGCAATTACTATCCATTGTTTGACTTAAAAAAATTACGGTGGAGGAGAACAGAGCAATAATTTTAACTGACATATATCACACTTACCAAAAATGTACAAATATATTTAAAAACAAGCACCTGTAAAGTGTCCCTTGAATTAACAACACTAAATTCAAACTAAAAGTGAATTTCACAGCAAATGTTTATGAAAATATACTATATATCAACTTTCATTTAATTATGATTAAAGTTTAATGACAAACATTTGAAGAAAGCATAAAATATATATACTTTATGTAAATAATTATGTCAGTATATTAACATTTAATATATTTTAATAAACTAAAGTATATACATATTTTGGCTTAGGCAGCCTCACTTGCCGGAACCAGAAATGCTAGTCATTAATTATTATTACTGTTATTATTATTGTTACAGATTTTTTTTCCCTAAAGAGTATTTTTTTAATATGTGTTATTTATTAAATTTTATTAGGTAAGTTATGTTTTGTAGGATAATTTGCAGTGTCCTCAATGCATGGCACAAATTGCCACACATTTCAGTGACATAAAATCTGGTTAATGAAAAATGTGATAAATTATATCAAATGGCTTTTACAATATACTCAATATGTTTTGGACAATATTTGACGTTACAGATGAAACTGTGCTCAATTTTGACTGTTTTCTGAGTGTTTTCTTACTATTGGGCCAGTCCTCAAGTCTAAATTAAACTTCCATATAAACATAAGGGAAATGAGTCATTAGGAATATCCCTTAAGTTTTTAAGAATCTGACTTTTTCTCCTTTTGGCAGTTGTGTAAAACTCTAAAAACTCCTATTCTGACAGATTGAGGTGGATGACCAGGGGAAAATTGTGGATGCCAGGTTCAAAACTTTTGGCTGCGGCTCTGCGATTGCCTCCAGCTCTTTGGCCACTGAGTGGGTGAAGGGCAAATCTGTAAGTGAACACATCACAGATCTTTCTTTGCCTGTTAGAGGTGATTTTCACTTTTATTTATTCTGCTCTGCTCATATCTTATCATTGACTGTATTGGTTTCTATGGTTACTGGAGCTGTGTGCTTTTCTCTCCAGGTGGACGAAGCTCTGACAATAAAAAACACTGACATTGCCAAAGAGCTCTGTCTTCCCCCTGTGAAACTTCACTGCTCCAGTAAGTTGTTGGTGGATTTTTATTATGATCTTTTCTTACAAACTGCTACCCTTTTTGTGTTTAATATGTCTTATTGTTTCTTATCAGTGCTTGCGGAGGATGCCATCAAGGCTGCCCTGGCTGACTATCGCCTCAAGCAACAGGACGTCCAGCAGGAGGCAGTCAGGGCCAGCAATTAAAGAGCCCTCTCACCCTAAGCCACTGTTTTCCGCCTGCTGTCAAGAGACCTAGCAGTAGTTCAGCATCCTAACATTCCTGCAGTACTGATGAGTACACCTTATACTATGTGGATGACCAGCACACCACTGTCAACCCTCTGTAGCAGTGTTGTACCAGGCTCTCTGTATTAGTCTGTGGTCTTCTTATCCTTTTTTAGCCTGTCACGTTAACGCACAATGTAAGCACTGTTTGGGCTGTTGGTACAGAGGTGAGCCTTATTTTTGAGATTGTGTTATATTTTAAGACCTTTTTGCACAAGGAGTTTATATGGTGTGATGGGGATATTGATTAAAGCTAAGAGCTGTGTCCCGTCTGCACCCTAAGCACTGACCTTTTGATATGCAATTAAGCAAAAGTGGTTCAAAACAATGAGAGTGTCCACTGGTTTTAAGTGTAACTTGTGATTATTTAGTGACAAGTCTGCAATAAAGTATTCTGAAACCAAAACGATTCTCAGGAAGTGGTTTTCTACACTTGACTAATCTCAACCCTTTGAAACCCAAGCAAACTGACTTGGTTTCTTTCAAAAAACAGGGGAAAGTAAAAAGTTATGAGTTCCAAGAAAATAACCTAAAATTTATCACAAAAAAGGCTAAAACATAAAAAGGTAAAAAAGAAGAAGAAGAGGAAGAAGAAGAAGAAACAGTTAACATTAATAGCAATAATTATAATTATGTAGTTATCTGTATGTTTTCCCCATTTCTTAATTTTATTAACATAATAATTTATAAAACATCCTCCCTCTTTTAAAACCGATTTTCAAATCATTTCCTTGTTACGTTTTCCTAATTTCTTGGGACAATTTGTGGGACAATCTCTTGCCAAGTTGCTCACTGGCCGTTTAGCCAAATCTGCGTAAACCGTGCGTACGAACGTTTTAGTAGAACTCTGGGGTTCATTTTACCTGAATTTGTTCGCACTGTGCACACTAATTTAGGACTGCCTCGGACTATGCGTGCGCATAAATGGGTCAGCCATCTCAGAAATTGTAAATACGCACCTTTAAACCGTGCTGGAAGACACTGGAGCCTGTGAATTTAGGAAAGAGCGCGTCAGAGGTTGGAGGCTTATCAGCTGTTTTCCGTTTCCGACTGTGGGCCTTTTTCCACGCGTAGAAACAACTTCCCCGCTGGATTCCCATCGCTGCAAACGTATTTCCTTATTTAGCGAAATGGGGGCGTGGCAGTGTCCTGATTACAAATAACGAGCACGCGCCTGCCGATTTAGAATGATTCTGATTTAGCAACACGCGCACGCTATTAAGAACAAATTCACTGCGTGCGCACTTATTTTATGCGCAGAATAAGAACGCAGATATTAGCGAATGGGGCCCATTGTTTTGTAAGTCACATGAAGTCTCGAGGTTTTGCACTCAAGTCCCAGGCTGAAACAGGCAAGTCCCAAATCCTACACCTTTTAGTTTCGAGTCCTGAACAAGTCATAATGCACTCTTCACAAAATGCAATGCCATTAAACAACAGGGCAATACCAAAATACATTTACAAAAATCAGGAGAGCCTTTAAAAAGTTGTACTTATTTCCTACAAGTTGTTAAAACACTTGCGACTGAACTTAAGCATGAAAAAGGAATTCTGACATTGCCATTTCAAAGCATATAGCACTATAAACTAGCAGCTAGCAGAGTGAATTTTGTATATTTCTGTCCTGTTTTGTTCCATTTGACTCATCTCACGTTGTCTCATGTTGAAAATGTCTATAAACTTCTTAGATTGGCTTTTGGGGAGGTATCAAGTATGTTCATGTCAAAACGCTTAAATTCAAGAGCATTCTCAAGCTGCTGGTGTTTATGTCTTTTGTGCTTCTGTAAAGTGGACTCTAACACCATTGGTCTTCAACACAACATCCATTACCTCAAGTGGGTCCTCAGAGTTACTCATTTGAATTTAAATTTTAGGTTTTTTTTGTTTTTTTTTCTTTTTAAAATTAAAATATATCATGAATCCAACATACTATTAACAAATATATAAAAAAAAATCCACACATTTAATTTACAGTACACAACATCGGTGATAGGCTACCTGTTAACCATGAATCCCTGTGCAATCATGTCAGCCGGCTAACACTTACTCACTTTGCAGCACCTGTCCATAACAGCAAGGTGAACTAGGTAGCTAACAGTTAAGTGCTTTTGAAACATTTTGGCCAATTGGCTGTATTATTATACCAAGTTCCTGTGAGGATTGTTGGATGGATTGTTTTGTAACTTTTTGATCGGGAGACTCGGAAAGTAGTCCACATCAGAAATAAACATGATGTGTAATTATATCAATCTGCTAATAATAATTATTTGAATAGCTCAGTATTGTATGCAATACTGAAAATCAGTTTTATACACAGGGGTCGCAGCTCTGTCTCTGTTTAGGCTAAGGGGTCCTTGGCCTAAAAAACATTTAAATCCCTGCTCTAAAGTCTTCAAATCTAGGACGTGAGTCCGAGTCATGTAAGTCGAGTCTCTAGAAAACATCCCGTAAAAAGAACTATGTTTTCTACCAGACATTAATAACATTACTTCAATAGACATGTTATAATAATATTATATAATATATAGCCTATAATAATGTTATTGTGTTAATAATGTTATGTTAGAATAATGTTATAATATTATAACATGGCATGACAGATAAATCCAATCTGAGCAAAGCAATCGCCTGCTGTATGCATCTTCTCTGCACTAAATATTTAAAAAAACAGCTACTACTTTGTCATGCCAACTACAAAGTGCCTGCTAAGCGTTCCTGATGTTGAAATATGGCTTAATTATCTTGTCAGTACTCTTGAGATGGAGAGGATAAGATATATTTGAAATGAGCAGGTGAAATTACCTGATGCCATCTGGCTACTTTTTAAAATATTTGAAGAAAAACAGAAATAATGCCATATGATGTTTTGGGTTTTTTTTTTACGACTGACTGAAGGATCCTTTGATTTAGTATTGGGTGTCTAAGGTTGGGTTTTGTTTTTTGTTTTGTTGGTGCGTTTTTGTTTCCCTTTTTTCTTTTGTCTCATTTTTATTTTTATATTATTAAAAAAAATCCTGCAGAAGAGTGGTGTCTATACTAGTTATGCAAATACACTAATTATATACATGCTGCATTTGTAATTTCTATGTTTCTGTATATATGCTAACAATTGCGAACAACAAATTGGCCCCCTTTCAATAAAATGCTTCAAACTAAAAAAAAAAAATAGATAAATTAAAAAAAAACAAAAAAAAACAGCAACAACCTGTGATTGGAATTTAGCAACCTTTTGGGACTTCCCTTCATACATTTGCTGTAAACTTACTGCACAAACTGCCACTCATGGGTTCAAAGCATTTAAGAAAATACATTCAGGTCACAGTGTTCAGAATATTAGAAAGCAGTTTTCTCTCCTGCGATCAGCTGAAGAGTAGCAGAGTCATTGTGAAGATGCAGGGAGGAGGGCCGCAGACTCCTGCTGATTAAAGGCTCTTGTGGATCATCTTTCTCTGGATGAAGCTCCTGTGGAGGATTCAGCTCAGGGCCTCCTGCTGCTGCTTCACTGTCAGGCGGCTCACACTGCTCCTTTTCCTCAGGCAGACTCGGAAGCTGCTGGTCCAGGATGCTGCCATCTGGCTGAGAGCTGACCTTAGGACTGTGCTCTGCTTCTGTCTGACTGGGGTCACCTTCCTCTGCAGCTTCGACACTTTTATTTGGTGTGCGCAATCTCTTGGCAGCCCTCATTATATCTGCCTGGAGCTGCTTGTGAGAGTCCACTGGCTCGCTTTTCTGCTCAGGTGCGGCTTTTTCTGGCACTTCATTAAAGAGTTTAGCACCTCCGGTTTTGTCTCTGTGGTCCACGTACATTTTTGAGGGGAAAGATGAAGGATAGTAGGCGTTGACTTTGCGCCTGCGGCTCATGAATATTGCTCCACAGATAATAAGGAAGACCAGAAGGATAAAAGAGCCAGCAACGAGGATGAGGAGCATGTTCTCCTCCAGGAAGTCCACAACTTGATTCAGAAAGTCTGTTTCCACATGAGTGGGGCCAACAGGTGTGGTTTGGTACTCAGAGGAAATGTTGCTGGTGGGCAGAGGGGAAGTTAAGTTACTGAGCTCTTCCTCATCTGTACTTCCTTCCAACAAACTGTTAAAAGGTAACGGTGTGGCCAAGCTGCTGCTGCTGATGCAAAACACCACACACAGACCGGTCAGATGAAGGGCCATCGGGAGCATGGTTTCCCCTCAGGATCTGCAAATTACAAGAAACGTCAGTAACCGAGGCGTAAGCGCCGTGTGTAAACAGTTTCATGTATCGTCTTTACATTTAACTCACAGAGCTAAACATCTGTTTTTCTAAAGGATAAATACCTGGTGATCTGTACTGAATATACAGTCTATGGTACTGATGCTATTTCCTGAATCCTCAAAGGGTCTTTCGAACATCTGGAAGAAAAATATCCTGTCTGCTGATGATGGTAGCTAGTGGTTGTATGTGAAACGAAATTATAAATGTGTTTTATTATCAGTTATATTTGTCTATATAGATGCCATATTGTATTTGTTATGTTTATGATATAACCCTTTAAAACCTGGTTTGAATTCAGTTTTCTTGTGCTGCGTTCAGATGCCTCTCACAAGCTATTTAAACTTTTTAAACCTGAGCTAATGCTTTGATTTCTTTCAGAAACATGGGGAAAAAAGGCAAATATAAACTTGACAAGAAATGTACTACAAATTGCAAGAAATTAATAAGAGGTGAGGTAAAAATTACCTGAAATTAGTGTAGAAAAGAAACCTAAGCCCTTGCATTAAGGATTCAGAATTGCACCAGGTGTTAAAGGAACTCTTAGTTTCTGTTAAAACACATGCTTAGCTCTGTAACTCTAATGTAATGCACCCTGGGCCTGCAGCGCAATTATGCTGAGAAGCAGTGATCCATTCAGTGAAAACATCCATATAAACTTCATCCAATCTCATACTGGACATATTTCTGCAGCATATCAATCAAATTCTTGCATATTCACTTGGTTGTATTAGAATCCTCAGGCATTATTTTGAAGAAATTTAAGATATTTAAACCATTAACTGACACAGAAAAGGCACATATTTGTGCAAAAGAATTGTTTGATGCCCAAAATTCCCACTGTTGAAACAAAAACCCTTGATTTTAGATATAGGCCTTTATGTTGAGAAGCGATGATGTGTTTGGTGAAAACACACACACACACACACACACACACACACACACACACACACACACACACACACATATATATAAATGCATCAAATGTCCAATATATTGTACACATTTCTGCTGAATATCAACTGCAAGTCACGTGATTGTACAACAACTAAAAGTTCCTCAGGCATTAGTCCATGCTGATTCACCACAAATTAAATTAATTGGCTTCTTCCCAGCTTGGCCCGAACATTTTACTCTCTCAGAAGAAATGAGTCTTCTTAACAAACATACTGTGCAGTAGCAGAAACCCAGAGTATATGGGTTCAGCACGTCAACTAAGCTTAGGTGTAGATGTCAGGGGGACACAGGAGACAAGTCCCCCTTAAAATTTAGATTATCTGCATTTTTTACCCCCCTCAATAAAAACTTGAAAGTAGCAGAGGACCTTTATTTTGACCAAATTCAAGACATTTCCACTTTAAATTGATGCAGAAAATGCACCAATTGGTGCATTAAAGTTCACCAGAATGCAGAAAATTAAGTGTTTGATGCTGAAAATTTACTGGTGGAGGACCCCAAAACTCCCTTTTTCATATGTGTGCCCCTCTATTGGCACCATCCTACACCTATGCCTTTGTAAACCTATGCCTTTGTAAATAAAAGCTTATTTTCCAATTTAAATTATCTATTGTGGTACAGATATCTCATAAGTAAACAGGAAATTAAAACCAAGAATAGTTTTAACAAAGCAGTATATGGGAAAATATGCTTTTTTCAAACACTACTTAAGTCATTTATTTGGATGGCAGTCAGCTCTCCACTCGGTCTGTGTGTCAACTGGCAGCAGCTCCCACACTTTTATCCTTATTCTGCTCCATCTGTGTGCAAGCTGGCCCATATGAGACGCTGCTCTCATCGAGGAAAAGGGGGAGGGATGTTTTTTTTTTTTGTTTGTTTTTTTTTTTAATTAATCGCATACTCACATACATACTCACACACGGCCACACATGTCTGTGCAACCAGACACAGGTGGCACACACATGCACACATGGAATAAATCTTCACTCAGCAAAAAGTACGGTGACCTAGATTCTGCCTTTGGGCCACTCTAATGCCTAAAACTGACCAGATATTTTCTCTGACTTTTAATAGTCATGTTCTCACTTCCTCAGGCTGGTTGCTGCTCTGAAGGCATCATGGTGCTGTCACATGAACTGCTTCAAACTGACATGTGAACTAACATTAAGAAACTGTCTGATACTTAGAAGTGCAACTTTCGAAGGAAAACCCCTGTGAAAACATTGAAACTCACCATCCACTGCAGCAGAAGAAGAGTCTCTGTTGAAATGCCTCTGATGGAGGATGTGTGAAACCAGTCTGGAAAAAATTGAACTGAGACAGACAGAGAGAAAGCACAGCAAAGAGTAGCAAATGCTCGGCGAGGCCACGCCACTTCTGCAGTTTCAGATTTCAGACTGGAGGTTTGTCTGGATAATACAAAAAAAAAAAAAAAGATGTCGTTAACCATGAGGACAAATCCCTCCTTCTGCCTCTCTACTGTTCTCCTCCCCCTTCAGAGTGTCTGAGCTCTCCAGCCTGCACACAGATTGTTCTTGTTAGGTAGGAGTTTATAAAGTGCTGTGGGGGCAGGGACCCTCTCCTCCACTCTCCTGTGTGGCTGTCTGGATGTGCAAAGCCAACACAACTTAATAGCAATGAAAACATCACAAATAAACCCTCACACATCATCATCTGCAACATGTGCTCTCTTATTCTTTCATTATTTCTGCATAAGGAGCCTCTGATTGACGGTCTGGCCTTTCCTTTAAACCTCAGCCTCTGACGCTGATGACGAGCAGCAGGCCTGCTGGGGTGAATAGAGTCAGAGTGACCAGCTAATGCAGGAAGAGGTTAATGTTTCCTGTACAGACAATATACCCTTAACAGTCAGGAGAAGGGGGATTTTCATCTAGAGGCGAGCAATTCAACTCACATGTAAATGTTTTAGGTAGAGACTGTGACAGATTTTGCATGAGCAAGCCCCAGTGTTAGGGAGTTGTGAACTACATGTAAAAGAGCGGTTTAACCCTTTGGAACCTGAGCAAATTGCCTTTAATTAAAGATAAACAAGACCTTAAGAAAGTGCTAAACACAACAACAACAAAAAACATGTTAAAAATCTTTTTCTTTCTGTAAGATAATTTTGAATATGTAAGATCTACAACTACCTTTCTGGATATTTCTCCCTTTTTTTTAGATAATTTCTAATAATTTTCATTTTCTTGTCACCTTTTACAATTTCTTTGTGGGACCTTTCTTATCAAGATGCTCATAGTATTTTCTTCCTTGTATTGTTTTTATTATGTGAAACTGATCATTCACAACTTCTGAACAATAAAGGAATTCTAACCAGGAGTTCACACTTGGCACATTTCAAAAGACTGCAATCTGCAATTGTAGATCCTCCTAGATGACACTAAATGTTATATACTGCTCTTACAAACACTTTTGAACCATAAAAGGAAATGAGTAATTTTTATTTTTACTTAACCATTACTTCTGTACTATAAATGAAGCCACTTTGACCACAGTTAATTGTGTAGGCTATGTCATCAAGTATTGATCATTGTTATTTATCAAAAAATATTTAGAGAACTTGTTGCATACTGTTTTAGAAGTTACCTGGCTAACTGATCCTGCTTGGTGCAATATCCCATGTGGACACTGTATCCATGGGTGGATGATAAGACGGTGGGGCCCTGGGCACAGTTATGCAAAAGGCTCCAAGGTAGCAAGAGACAGACTTTATGACGGCGTTGCTGCTTTTTTTGTTGTTGTGAAGTTCTTGGAGAGCAGATAAGACTTGGATCCAAACGCAGACAACAAGAAGGCAGATGGATGAGTTCAAAGCTGCAAAGTTTTCGAAAAGTTTTCAAAACCAGAATCAGGCAGGTGAAAGCAGGAGGGCACAGAGAAGCAGGTGACAAAACTCCAAACCGAAAATGAAGACAAACTGACAAAGAACAAAGGACCTGGGCGGGTAGAAGTCGGGAGACACTAACTGCAGGAGTGAGAACAGGTGAGTACACTGCCCGACCAATAAGGAACGGGTGAAACTAATCAGGACGGGGCAGAATAATCAAAGCTGCTATTTTCATGGTGTTGTGCCTTTTTGTGGTCATTTTGTGTCTCTTTGAGGTAATTTGTGCCATTTTTTGGTCATTTTGTGTCTTTTGTGTTGTGTGTGGATATTTTGTGTGTCTTTGCAGTTTATTTGCATGTCTTTGTGGTCTTTTTATGTGTCTTTGTGATCACTCTCTTGCTGTTTATTTCAGTGACATTTTGCAAATGAGACTGGAAGGGCCTCTGACGCCTCATTCAATAATCCATCCATGACTGTATACAAAACCAAAGCTGACATTTCAGGCACTTTACCTTCAATAGTGAAGAATTTCTTTTTTTCTTCATTTATGTATGACCTGTGAAAAAATGTACAATTTTTGTAATAAATTCAGTTGAGTGACATTTTTTGTTTGCATGTGACTTTTTGTATGATATTTTGTTCTAATTTTGTATCATATGTACATTGTCAATTTGATCCTTGTTAACAAGGTAGATTTCTTTTCTAAGTAGCTTCAGTTAACCACACAAGGTTTTACCCATGGGGCAGTTGTGCTGTAGTTCAACTTGTTCCAGTGTGAAGTAATTTTCAGCTTTCTAAGCAGCTTCTCCAACCCTGCTGTGTATGTGTGCAAATGCATTTTTGGCAAGTCTGCCGTGTTTGTGATCAGTCAAGACAAGTCTAACTTTATATGGTCATCAGGAGCACGAGATGACGTCCTGCATCTTCCAGGTTTACATTCGTCTCAGCTCTGTTGATAGTCACTGGTGTCTGTGTCAGTTGCACATAGCTCAACATGAAAAAAATGGATCTAATAAGCATTCAGGGCTCTGTTTTCTTTCTGCAGGAAGGGAAGTGAATATGAAATCCAGTCCAGGGTGGAAGAAAAGCCTTTTATAAAGCCTGTCGTAAATAGGGGAACTGACTTGGTCAACAGACTGCTAAGTTTTATTATGACTGTTTCCCATTTAGAGACACATAGTGCACACACCTTTTTAGCATGAAACAGAGCTGCCTTGTGAGGTTTCACTTTTTAAGTTCCTCTCTTTTTTCTTTTTTTTTTTTAACTTGAGCTCTTACATTGCAGCACAAAGTTCATCTGAATTACTCAGAACATTGTTTTCATTTTGAATCTCAAAGTGAACTCAAAAAATATTATTTAGTTTACTTTGTCATGTTTGCATATTTCACATACATACAAAATATCCATATGACTGAGTCATGCAGACAGTGAAGGACTGTGAGCCTCTGAAAGTACCTAAACTATGACCACTGATGACTCATCTAGTCAGACGGTTACTATGGCATTCAAATACTTTCATATTAAATAATTTCCCTACAACAAATTAAATCAAATTAAATTGAAGTGACCTAATATACTTTAATAAAGTTTATGTAATTATTGTCAATAATTCTGTGTATTTCAAAAATCATATTCATCAACATATTTGAAATACACAGAATGTATTATCAGTAATTGTATAAAATTAATTAATTGTATAAATTAAGTACATCATATGAGTTACAGTTACATAAATTCTCATAGTCCTTTCATTTCAGCTTAATTTGATTTTATTACATTAAATTGTACTTTTACGGTTTTATTTAGAATTACTTGACTCAGTTGGATTTAAAGTTTATATGTTACAGAAATACGTAAACAGGACAAAGTAGACTTTATCATTTACTTGAATGCAGCTACCTGTTTGAAGAGAGAAAAACATTGACAGCCCCTTATGTTATGGCTTTTTATGGTCTAAGCATTTTCTAATAAGAAGCAACTAATTGTGGGCAAAAATACAGAAAGTGTTCATCTGGCAAACTACCAAATTATCAGTTTCAATTCAGCTACTCCTTATGAATAAATCTTTTCTTGGCTCGTTCAAGTAAATACACAACAAACTAAACAAACAGTCTCTTAACTGTGTCTCTATTTACCCAAAATTAGTACAAAACTACTTAGTTCTTTCCAGAAAAGTTGCAAGGACTATGAACAATGCAATAACTGACCTGCAAAAAAAAGCATTACCAAGCAGTTACATAAGACATTAGTTTAATAAATTATAACAATACAGAAGCTGCATTCCTACACCCCTATAAACAGAGTCACATTTGGTTTACCATTAATCAAATGACAGCGTTCATACAATGAAACCTCAGTGCAACCAGAACAGCATCTGTAAACTGAACAGCGTTTGTGAAGAACAGTAATCCCCTGCTGAAACAAGCCTTCCTGTCTCCCGTAGCTAAGTGAAATACCATCTGTGCTCAGCTCAGGATGTTAAAAACAAAATCTTTGATCTCTATCCTCACCCTGACTTCAAGTGTAAAGTGGAGGGCAAGTGTAGAATTTTGCAAAAAGTCCAAACTCCTAAAATACACATTTGATGAGCCGACCTCACCACATGCCAGATATGATTAATGGTGCATGAACATGAAAATTTCACAGTTTTTGTGTGTGATTGTGGTTTGTGTGTCTCTTTCTCCACGGAAATAGGGCGTGAAGCAAAGCTAAACCACCAACATCAAAGGGGAAGCATGGGTTTATTCAAACAGCACCGTTTCTGCGTCAGACAGATCAGTCCATTCGGAGTCTGATGACAATAATCCCAATTACACCATCTAAACAAATCGATCATTTTCTGGAAGGAAGCTGCTGAGAGTGAGGTTATCTCCTCCGTCCTCATCGCTGTCTGCACCGCCGTGGATCACCAGGACGCCGTTAGTGACCGGGTTGCGTTGTCTGGTATAGGTGTAATTCCTCTCGGGCAGCAGCGCCGAGATGCACATCATCTCTGTGGCCGGTTGAGGTTTCTTCACCTTGTACTTCCTTGCTGACAGCTTGGTGCAAAGGATGATGGTAGTAATCATGAAGATGGTGGCCAGCGCAGCCAGGGAGGCGATGGCGATAAGGCAGTGCGTTACAACGCCTCGGGTGGAGCAGCGTTGGGCCTCAGTGCTAGGTGAGGCTGTGGTTACAGAAGTTTGTTTTGTGGTTGGGGCGGGCAACTTCTTGGGGACAAGAGGGATCAAGACGCCTGCAGGAGTGGTGGAGAAATTTGTGGTGGAGACATTTGTGGTGGAAACAACAGTGGTGGAGAAATTGGTGGCGGAGACGATGGTGGGGGAGACATCGGTGGCGGAGACAGTGGTAGTGGAGACACTGGTGGTGGAGACGATGGTGGGGGAGACATCGGTGGCGGAGACATTGGTGGTGGAGACATTGTTGGTAGAGACTTCATCTGTTGAGAATGAGTCGGTTGCTGGCTCGGTGGTAGATCTCGGCTCTGCTGATTCAGATGATTTAAATATTGGGGTCCCCGTCACAGAAACAGATTGTGTAGGCAAAATCTCAGTGCTGTCAGTGGATGTCAAGCTTTTTGTGGGCCTAAACACCGGTGCTGTCTCAGAGGTGGGGTTATCTGTCATTACAACTGTCTCAGGAGCTGAGGAACCGCTGAGAGTTTGGATGAAGATTGGAGCCTGAGTAGAATTAGCAGAGGAGGTGGTGGAGGGTAACTTGGATGTTACTTTAGGCTTGGTGGTGAGCGTAGGCTGCAGCAACAACGCCACTGTTGCAGAAATTGCTGCAGGAGCGGTCTTGTCAATAGCAGTGGTGGGTGATTGTTGATGAGATTCTGCAGGTTTTGTTGTCTCTAAGATCGCTGGGTTGTGGTGTGGATGTGCTACCCCTGCAGCTGTGGTCGCTACTGCAGAGGTATGAAGCAATCGTGGACCTGAGCTGCTTGTTGGTTCTATAGTTTTCATATCAGCCAAACCAGAAGTGCTGCCGTTTGAGCTGTCTCTTCTGTCAGTGACGACCGCCTCTTCCACTGTGGGTGATGCAGTGGTCTTTACTGGTGGAGCATCACTAACCTCTGGAGGTTTGGGAGTTTCTGACTGAAGTGCATGCTCACTGATCATCAGCGTGGTCATCTTGTCTGGTTCAGCGGTTGAGTAAACGCTGCTGGTGTCTGGGATCGAAGCACTCGTGGACTCCGTTGACAACAAAACAGAAATCCCCAACAGCAGAGCCACATAAGTCTTCATCTTTAGTAGCATCATTGTTACTTCTGAAATGACAAAAAGACTTAAATTTACAGGTTGTAATGCAAGAAGTTGTTGTAGTAAAAAGAAACTCACATGGAGGAAAAAAAAACAGTGAGTCATGTGTCTGCTAGTGACATCTTATGATGACACGGTCATGCGTCTTTCACCACACCCGTTACTACATTTTCACAGGAAAAAAAAACATTTTTAGATTAAATCCCAAAATAAGAGCAATCTATGCAAGTAGAATGAAACTTAAAAGGAAACTTAAAAAATAGGCTTGATTTCTAAAAAAAGGACCCCCCAAAAAACCAATCCAGAAATTAGTAAAAAGTACAAGTAAATTATCTGAAAATTTGCAGAAAACAAAATAAACAATCCCCCACCCCAAACAAATTAAAAACAAAACAATGGGAAAGTGAATAAAAAACACCCCAAAAAGTGTCTTAAAAATTATACTAACTCCGATATTCTGATAATTAAAAATAAAGTTTTCTCAACTAGTGTTTTTAAAAAGAATTTTCTAAATCTACTAATCTCAGCGTTCAAAGGTTTTAATACTTGTGAAAGGCTTCAGAATGCAGCACAAGAAAAGCAATGTAAATCAAGATTTCAAAGGGTTAATGTGCAGCAAATTAAATCAAAACTTTTGAAATTTTGTCACAGAATGTAAGAATACATAATATTAGAAACGCAAATAAATCAACCTCCTTTGTGATAAAATCCTAATAAAAGATTACTTTTTTTGATAGCAGTTTTAGCTATCATTCAATAAAAGGAAACAGCAGATCACAAAAGCAGAACTATATAATGAGTAGCAACATTTTAAATGTGCCTCAGAGAAAATGGTCAGTGTCTTACCTTGCTGCTGGTGAAGCACAGCGATGGCCATGAGGATAAAATCAGATAAGAGTTTCAGCCTCTCTGGGAGAAGAACATCCTCGGAGCTCTGACATGCCGACTGCTTGATAGAAGAAACAGGAAATGTTACACTCACACACTTTTTTTTTTAAAACCAGCTCTATAACATTTTCAGAAAAGTCAGATACAGACACGCACTTCCTTAGAAACACAGCTTTAGCTTGCATCAACAAGGAAGTAAACTCTAAACCCTAAATTGGCTCAGCTACCATGTTTTAACATATCCTGTGTTTATTGGTAGAAGATGTGTCTTACCTCACTGACTGAAGGTTGAGGAGAGCCCACGTGCTGCTGTTTGCTTTGCAAATCCTGATGTGCTGTACTTTACATAAAGCAGCAAGTTCTCAGTTCTGTAAACACATATTTCCTTGCATGTCTGATAATACTTCTATGATTGCAGCTATACTGTCATGTGGTTAAAAAGACCACAGCAACAGATCAGCTACACAAGAACATTATGTGTGTAATAGTGTAATACATGCAGACATAAAATGCGCTGAAAATTAGAGCGTCCACGTAATAAATGGGTTTGAAATGCATCCATTTGTTGCCCTTGCTTTCATTACTGAAGTGCATCAGCAAACAAAATACAAAGTTCAGTCTGACACTTTGTACCCTGTGAGGAAACAGAAATGTTCTTCTAGTGTGGAAATCTTAACTGTCACTTCCTGTGCTGATGAGTCACACTGAGCGGTGGTTTAAAGAACTGTGGGGGAAAATATATATATATTTTTTAAAGTGTCAGGAGGATAAACTATTCATTTTTAGTGTTTTTAACATCAAGCAATGATGAGGGTCACTGTTTTGCTCCTATAAAAAAGTCACTCAGTATAGATCATCAAGTTTAACCCTTTGAAACCTTCTTGATTCCTTTCAAGAACACAAAAGAGGTATTTTTTTTCAAGAAGTGACTCAAAATATAATCAAGAAAAATGTTAAAATTACAAGAAAATTACCTGGAAATTTCCAAAACAAAAAAGGACAAAAACAAACGAGAAACTTTTTTTTTTCTATAACATAATTGAAAATACATAACTAACACTCAAGTACATCAAAATTGTATTGATACAGCATTTCAGTAAATGCACTTAAATTCCACTACCGTTCAACAGTCATCAAATCTCTTTTTTGGCCGACTAATATCAGCTGCTCAAACATACAGAGCGATGGAAAGTTCACCAGGCTGACTTTTCAAATCCATATCTGATGGCAGAGGTGAAATTGAGTAACGCTCTCACTGACACAAGAAGAGCTCCACAAACTGCAGGTACAGAGTTACAAGCCAAAGAATAAAGGAAAACAGCAGTTTTCATGTGTAAAATCTTTATTATGTGCACAGAACTGTTTGTCAGGGGTTCAGTGAAACACAAGCTGGGTGAGTGGTCCCTTCCCAACACCAAATATGCACTGGAGAGGGCGACTTTAGTTTGACCCTTAACAGTGACAAGAGGCACCACTACATTTGCACAACATTTACACCAGAGAGATGCAATCCCCCCTCCCCTCCCCCCTCCCCAATAAAACCCAAACCTAAATTTCAAGCCCAGAAGAACAGGAATAAAACGTTTCAGAAGGAATTCTTCCACATTCATAAATCTGATGGCTATCAATGAGCAAACTGGTTGGAGGAGAAAAATTCAACAACTATTGTTTAAAAAAATCCAGCTTGACTAAATCAATCTAGCAGGTTGTGACTGGAATGTACAACAGGAGAGAAAATAAAAGTAAAAGCTGTGCACGAAGCTGCACGTTTCATATTTGGCAACACAAAAAATAACAATGGAAATACTGATGCTACATACAGTTTTTGAGTAGTAAGTACAAACTTCACATAAGAATGTTTTACCACAGTTTGAAAAAACAAAAAAATTAAGACTTTTTCCTTCAACAAAAATGTCTTTTCTTCAATTGTGTACATGAGCTGCGAGAGTTTTCCTTTTCTCTGTGTGTGTTGGGGAGAAAGTGTGAAACTGGAGACTTGATGAGGAAAAAAATAAAGTTCATCTTGGAATGTGGGGCTTGGTCTCATCATGGAGACGACGCCAAGCTCAATGAAGCCGAATCTGAGAATTTGGCTGTGGCTGACCCCCGTTCATTCGATTCCTCTCCAAAATACGCCATCTTACATGGCAACCTTGGCAACCTGCTCTTCCAGTCTGGCGATTCGACGGTCTTGGAGGATGACACGGTCCCTGAGTGACTTGAACTCTCGGAGTACCTCTTCCAGTTTATCCTCCATTTTCTGGGCAAAAACAGAGAGGAAGTTAGCTCCGCCGAGCCCTTTACACCTCTCATCTGACTCTACCAAAGATTTCCAGAACTAAGAAGATTTTTTGAGACATTTTCTGTATTTGATCAACTTCAAAAACCATTTGTGTTTAATCTTGTCAGAATGAGCAGGGATTTTAGAGACAGTGAAGCCATCCAGCAGTTTTCCTTTGCTGTTCCACCGAATCATGACCCAAATACCAGAGTATGTGCTGATTCACAACTTTGGTAAAATGTTCCAACCATAATAATCACTGTGAATGAGAGAGTCTAAATGTCAGCAAGAAGTGCTGTCTGCGAGTTTTAAGTGCAACTGAGCTTTGACTGGAGCTAAAACATCAGGCCCAACTCTATAAAAACCCAAACTTTCTGTTCAAGCTCGACTTGAACCTGAACCACGGCAGCAGTTTTTGGACACAATTTGGCAAAAACTAAACCGTTCATGAATTCAGGATGTTGGAATATATAATTCTGTTCGGAGCACCGCACTGTCAGAGCAGCAGTGGTCTTTAAATAAAGTTGCTCTAAATGCTTCAAGTTTTGTTGGAGTTTCTGTGTCTTTGATTCATCTCCCTTCTCCACGCACCTTAAAAGTAGTTGATGTTACTTCAAAATCTCACCCTGATTCTACAGAGTGGGGGCAGTGAAAGTAAAATGTATCCACTGGTTATTTCATATGGAAATAGAAGATCCCAAACGAGAAATGACAGCCCGGCCCAAACTCGATGGGTTAGGTCGGATCAAGCCCAACAAGGTTTAGGCAGAGAATCAAAGCCTTCAGTGCTTCATCTTAGAGGGAGCTGTAATAATACTCCGTTTCAATGTGAAAACAGGCAACATTTCAACTTTTCCAAGTGGTGTTATTGACGGTTACAAAGACAACTGGATGGCTGTCCCTTTTCCTCAGAGCTGAGCAACTACCAGTTACTTCAGTTGTTCCACAGTCCACCATTCCTGCAACTGGGAATAGTTCCTGCAGACAACTTGCATTGATACTTTCTGGTAAGTTGGGAGAGCTACTGATTGCCACAGCGAAAGCAAAATCTCTACGCTCTTCCTGTTTTGTTTGCATAATGATTGACCCACTTCACTGCAAATGCTCTGATGAAAGCTTTGTGCCGAAATGCGATGTCAGCCAAAACTAGACTTGAAGACTTGACATATGGTACCTTTTTAAATTTTTGGAATTGACTTACTGTGCTGTAAATCAAGCCTTCATTTTTCTCGGGAGATTGTACCCGTTGGCAGACAGAATCGCATAGTGAACTGCGAGGTTTATGGGGAACCAAACACTGATGGTGTCATTTTAAAGCCATTACAGTGTGCAATCAACATTTACTTAAAAATGACAAGTTAAGGCAAAAAACGTGTCTGTTTCCTCTTTAAAGACCTAGCTATGGAAACAAATTCTGAGCAAAAGTAAGATCTGCAGTTAAAGGAAAAATAAGTAGGAAATGCAACATGTTGAGACTCACTACTGAGGGCTGTGGAGAAGCGTGCTTCTGGACAGTCGGGATGTTTTCTGCTTTAGTGGGCGGCTTGGTCTCCAGAACATTCGTCTTGACCACTTTCAGATCCCGGTTCTTCGTAGAGACGTAGCCATCTTTGAGCGAGATCAGGATGGGGCCTCCGTTCTTCCCGGCAAACCACTCCTCCGCCTCCAGGGCGGGGTCAGGGCCGGCCGTGTCGGGATACAGGTCGTCCTGAAACAGATCCGACTGGTGGAGAGGACACAGGACATGCCATAAGGAAAGGTTACAAAAATAAGAGCACATTTACGAGTTAATGTAAACAGACTTACCTTACGCGGGACTGTCATGATGATTGGTTCACATTTCCGCTCATGTAATTTGTAAAACCTACAGAAAAAATTAAGATAATATGATTAACATGACACATAGCGGAAAAGTAAAGTGCAACAGAGAAAACACACAACAGTAAGAGTAATTTTATTATTTTCAACTTTGTAAGGCTCATAAGTTTCCTTAGAAAAATTTTGATAATGTATCTGTTTATATTAAATATTTTCAAAAATCTTATTTTAAAAAAAATCTATACAAAAATGTATAATAAACTGTGGTGATGCCCAGAGCTGAAATGATTAGTTAACTAATTAATTCAATCAATTGTCTTAACTAATTAATAAGACAATCGACAGCATATTCAACAATGTTGAAAATAGATCCGCAAAAAATTATCCCCTATTCCTCTGGTTCCAGCCACAGAAATCTGAATATTTGCAGGTTTTCAAAATCTCCTCTGGTATCTTTGGGTTTTGAGGTACCGGTTGGACAAAACAAAACATTTAGATATATTACTTTGGCTTATGATTTTTTTTCTTTTACACACAATTGTGTCTTTCAAGAAATGTATTTATTGCATTTTGTATGACTTTAAATACCAATAAAACGACCTTGAGCGAAAAGAAAGTTTTCTGAAGTTTTGAAGACCAAACAGTGAACTGAAAAAAGGTAGATTACTGTAAAAAGAAATTAATCCTTAGTTGTAGTGGTAATAATGTCTTCCTTGACATAAAAGCTAGGTATGATTTGGTTTAAACTCAACTCAAAAATCTGGGTGTTTTTTCAAATTCTGTAATATTCAAAATATAACAAGAGCTGTCTGAGTAAGCTTCACAAACAAACTCGTCAAATGTAAAAAAACAAACAATAAATTGCTGGGATACCTCGCGATTTCACATTTGTTGACATCCAGGCCTCTTTTGGGCATGTATCCCATCCCTCTCTGGGGCTCCTTGGTGGAAAACGTGTTGAGGTAGTGAACAAACGGCGCCTCATCAGTGATCTCAAAGTACCGAATGCTGCTGTCACCCTGAAGACACACAGTCACAGCTCAAAACACAGCTGTGTACATATATTTCTTACACATTTCTCTTATTTCTTATATTTATATGTATATATATTGTGTTATACTGTAGCACAAAGCACATTTTTGGGCAATTTTCTCAATTCTATTTTCTTATACTAAGTATAAGCACAGAAATATGTTAAGAGCAAATGTGCCATGTCCCAGTTTCCCCTCAGGGATCAAGAAAGTATGTCTGATATCTGAAAGTCGGTTTGGGAATCACATTGTTAGATCCTCACCTTTCCACACAGGTAGACTACGTTGGTGTCGGGGTCATAGAAGGGCAGCAGGACTCCATTACTGGAGTCCATCTCTTGGACACATATTGGCTCATCCATGTTGTCCTGGAAACACAAAATTCAGTATTTGAAGCTTAATAATAAATTCTGGACGACCCTTGAATTGCACAGCACCTACAGGCAATAATGAAAAAAAGCAAATCATACTCTGCTGATACAAGAAAAAAAAGACTCCTATTAATTCGATCTGGAACCTTTGAATTTAACGCCCCCAACTGGAGATGAGGTGTAATGAAAATTTAAATTTAATTGGAAATAAAAACATAATTTTACATTCAGGCAGCACAGAAAAAAACAACAGAAACCACTAACAAAAATTTTGACTTTTATTGCATGAACAAGACGGCAGAGTATTTGTGATGTATGAGTGACGTACAGTTTTCCACAGGGCCAGCTGGCGTTCGCTCATGCGGCTGAATCCAGTGGTGAAAATGTTTCCATTTGCTAAAAAGATGGCTCTCATTGGTCGAGCTCCCTCGTGAGCTTTGTCCTTCTCCTAAAAACAGAAACACACTTGTCAGATTGGTCGTGTTTGTAGCTGAATTGAGTCATCAGTTTGGTGGGTGATTCTCGGAAAGATTATTTCACGCGAGAAGCATCCAAGCCCCCAAATCCCTGATGCGTTTCCACTTACCACAACAATCTTTTTTTTACGGGGGTCGATGACGCGGACCTTCTTGTCCTTGCAGGCGGTGCAGAGCAGGCTGCCGTTGCGGCTCCAGCTGACACTAAAGATAACATCGGGGTGCATGTCGTCCAGGTTGATCATGGCCTCTCCCGTGCCCACATTCCAAATGATGATCTGGTTGTCGCACCCTAAAATGGACACATGCAGCACAGCCTGACTACACACACCTCTGTGTCCAAGGTTATTTTAAGCACTTTGCATCACACAAAGCAACATGACAGAAGGCAGTGTGAGATGGTTGGTCAGATATAGAGTTCAGCTTTACGCAGTGGACAAATGGTGAGGGTTGGGTACCAATCATATTGAAACTGGTCCTAGTACTTCTACTGGGATGGACACCTGGAATTTTGTATCAGTACTTTTTTCGGGGTTCCCACATATTTTCATGGACAAAACTTTCTATGACTTTGCAAGTGTTATTTAAACATTAAAGATTCAAACTCGATTCAAACATAATTTCAGCTAGCCGGCATACAAAATGACAAAATATACGTGATGTCACACACTGAAGAATATTAGAGCTGCATTACATCGACAGATACAAAAACATTATTTTCCATTATGTCACATTACATGGACGATTATCAATGGAAGAATACTAAAACATATTATAAAAATTCCATGACTATTCAGAACTTTTAATGATTTTTATTAATTCCATGACTTTTATAGGCATGAAAAATGTGATTGTGAAATTCCATGACTTTTCCAGGTTTTCCATGACCATGTGAACCCTGTTTTTCAGTACTTCACTCTTTCTGTAAAAACAAAAATGTAATGATTTTTGAACAAGCTGTAGGGGTGATGTAGTTTCGCTCTCTCTGTACTCAGAGATTCTTCTCCTCTGCTCTTTATTATCACATGTAGCACTAGAAAAGTACTAAAAGTACAGAGTGGTATACAGGTAGTAGTCCATTCTGATAGATATTTGTACCTGACAAGGTGACCTACTCTACATCTATACAGGTAGTAGACTACAAATGGCAGACAAAATATCGTTCAGTTTGAGGGCACAGGGTGAGGCCTCATTTAGAGGTTACCTGCACTGAGAAGAACATTGCGAGCGGTGGGATGCCAAGACACGATGCCGACCCTCTTAGAGTGGCCCTCTAACACAACCACAGGCTCCGAAAGAGGAGTCTCCAGCCCGTTCTCAGGGATCTGCCACACCTGAGTGAGAAAAATAAACCAGTTACATATGCTCGTACAGCTACATACTTTTGTACACTTAAATAATTTTGCAGTGCTGATGTTTGCAGAGTAGAGTGCAGACATTGGGCTAAGGCTCTGTGTCAGTGCTGATACAAATGCACAGGAAGACAAATGAGGACAGGAAGACAAGATTGTATTATAATCTGTGGCAGACACTGGAAAACAACACGCAAAGAAAGCTAAGAAAGTCATCTTTACTTGTGCTTATTCAAAACCACTGCAACCTATAGTCTAAAGAAGTACTGAAAGTAAATTGAATTCAACAAATGAACATCACAAGCTTTGAAAAGGTATATAACAAACCTTTGAAAATCATACAGTTAAAAGGCAAATGAATAAGAACAAGGCCATCATTTGCAGCAGGATCATTTTTTATCACTGGCTACACATTCTAGCTGTAGATCAGACGTTGAGGGTAAAGTGAAATTGGTTACATAAGTACTTATAATTGCTTGCCTGTTAAGGCACAGACATAATAAACCAGGAAAAAACTCAAAGCTCATGTGATCCCTCAGAAATCAACCGGGTCCTTACCATGACTGTACAGTCCTCCGAACCGCTAGCGATGACAAGGTCATTATGAGGACACCAGTCGATGTCCAACACCGGGCCCGTGTGTCCACATACTGTAGGGTAGACCTTGTCTATGCGGCCACACTGTGAGACAAAAGACAACGTTGTTACAAAGACTGCGACATGCAGAAGAGCAATAACGTCCTGCGAGCTGATATCAGACAGAGAGATATGAAAATGAGTAACAAGGCTGATTTAACTATCCTGTAGAGGTTAATCAGACAAAGCAATTACTCATTTCTGCCTGTCACGCTCAAACTTTATTACACATCTGTCCTCATGCTTGGCTAAAAACACTTAAAGCATAATAATAAGAATTTGAAAAATTACACTCAGAAGTCAACTGAAATGAGCAATTTTGAACCTAATATTTGGAGCAGACAGAATGACCTTTTTATTATTTATCTACACTTTTACAGGTAGTAGTCTATTCTGATACTTATTTGTACCTGACAGAATGACCTCCTCCACATTTATGCAGGTAATAGTCCACTTTAATAGATTTCTGTACCTCACAGAAAGACCTACTACACATTTGTACAGGTAGTGGTCTGTTCTGATAGATATTTGTACCGGAAATAATGACCTATTTCATATTTAACTACATTCATACAGGTAGTAGCCTATTCAGACAGATATCTGTACCTGACAGAATGACCTCCTTATACAGGTAGTAGTCCACATTGTTATACGTTTGTACCAGTTTGATCCCGTTTTATGTTTGATCCTCTGGGCCAGTTGTGACCACAAAGAATATTTAATTGAATTTAAAGGACAAGGTTTACACATTTTACTCTTATGACGTCATCCACTGTCATCATAGCTGGATCTTTTTACCTGAGTATGCTGAAGTTACCGCAGCTTCTCCAGAGGCAGGATATTTTACAGTCAATATAAATTGATTACCTCAGTGGCCTAAAACAATGGCACAGCATCCATCCCCTCTGTTAGTATCATGTGTTCAATGAGCCAGCTGTAACGGGACACACATCGGATGCCTTTACTACTGAGCAGATTTAACCATTGATTATCTACGGTTTTTACTAGAGATATGAACCTCTGGGTCGCAGTAGAAGCATGCTGAAGGTCTGCTGACCACAGACAGGCCTGAAGGATTGATTGGATATATGCTCTCAGTCCTTTACTACGAGACAGAGTACTGTTACAGAAGAACCCTTGTTTCTCTGGATAGACTTTGCTCACTCTGAGTCTTTTTTTGGTCTTCAGTTGCGTCATGCAGCTTTTTATTCCTTCTCAGCAGCTAAAGCCCCTGTGCGCAGGATTTGAAAATGTCACACTAGAACAAAAAACCTGAAAACACCAGAGCCCCTACCATCTAGAATCAATATATTTTTTAACACTTCATGCAATAATGCAATAATGGATGTACTGTAGGTCCGTCACCCATTGGTTTGTGGACTCAAGTTTTTAGGCTTCCAGTTTATAAATGTCACCATCTTAGATTTCTGGAGGCAGAGAAGACCATATTGCATGAAAGGGGTGGAGCTAACCCTGAAAGGAGCCACTAGCTTGGTGAAAATAGTGCATTATAGTCTATAATTAAAGTCCCTACGCAATGACAAATACTTTTTTCCAGTTTTAATCCAGCATGCTTTAGTTTTTAGTTTTAGTTTGCCATTATCTTGTGTTATATGCCAAATATATGTTTCCATCCTGCACTCAAGGGAAATGAGACTTTGGGTGACTAACCAGTCACACCGGCCATATAAAACCACACTTCACGTTTGTGGGTTGTAAAAGCTGAAAGAGAGATATGGAGAGAGACGGGAAGAGATGTGTGTTTGGATATCAGTGCGCAAAAACTGTTTTCATTTCTAAAGACAACGTGAAGGTCAATATCATTCCTCTCTCCCTTGCGATCTAATGGCGAGGAGGGTGTATGTAGAGACACTCTACCTTCTGTTTTATGGGGTTTTAACTTTGATGATGCTAACGCTTATTTTCTCATTTTCACAACCCTTGATGGAAATGAGAAAGTGTGGCAGAACGTCACTCACTTTTTGTAGAGGAAGTACAAGAAAGGCTCCTCCCCCACTGGCGTCTATGATGATGGCAACAAATTTGGGGTTGACGGCACAGAAGGAGCTGTCCCATGTGACCCTGGACACACGGATGTCATCGTAGCACTGGTCGTTCCTCACGGCCTGACCAAACACATGACGGAACTTGCTCTGTCGCACAACTCGCCGCAACATATCTGCAGATATAAGAAATAAGAGTACATACAGTGAGAGTGTTTTCTTCAGAAAAGTGCCCAACCAAAGTCATTCCAATATGAAATAAAATGTGCAGAAAGTGGCCATTTTCCCAGAGAAACTGATGTTATGAATCCGAAAATGAGCGTCCTTCTGTCAACACTGAGCATGCCGAGGAAACCTTGGGGTTAGTTTGGTTTACTGCCAGCGCAGCCTGTCTGATCTAAGATTATGCTTTTTAACTGTGACTGAGTTTGTTCCTGCGTGTGCA
This sequence comes from Plectropomus leopardus, assembly GCF_026936395.1. Taxonomy (NCBI): domain Eukaryota; kingdom Metazoa; phylum Chordata; class Actinopteri; order Perciformes; family Serranidae; genus Plectropomus; species Plectropomus leopardus. The sequence continues at coordinate 15,492,435 of NC_142195.1, read as the reverse complement.
AAGGAAATAAATCAGCATTACCTACAGGCAAACATTTGAGGTAAACATATTCTTCCTACAGCTGTGTTTAGCTCCTTATCTTAGAGTCATTTTCCAGACTTCTGTGAGACTGAGAGAAAAAGTTCATATGTTCTGCAAAAATTGTTGACTAGGGAGGTGGGGCGGCAAGTGACTATTATTTTCACTGTTGACTAATCTGTCAATTATTTACTTAGGTAATCAATCAATTGTTTGGTCTATACATTGGCAGAAAATGATAAAAAATGTAGATCAGTGCCATGTCCCATTTGGTCCACAACCCCAAAATTTTCAGTTTATTGTTACAGAGGAGTCAAAAAGACAGAAAATACTCACATTTTAGAAGCTGGAATCAGATTTTAATTTCATAAAAAAAATACTCAAACCAATTAATTGTTTATCAAATTAGTTTGTGAATATTTTTAGTAGTTGACAACTAATCAAATGAATCACTGCAGCTCTACCAGCAGACAACCGTAAAGCAATGACAATCACAATTCTACCAAATATCGAATTATTTAAAAAAATATTAATACTAAAGTACAGCACAGGTCTGTCATTCACAAAAGCAGCATCAAAAAAGCAAAAAACCCTAATCAAGTAAAATACTGGAGACATTGTTATTATATCCAATAGGTAAGAACACATAAGAGCAGGGTTGTAGAAATCGTGTAAAAGATAAAAGCTCATATGTATGTAGATATTTTTAAATGCCATCACACAAACTGTAGGGTAATTAAGTTCAAATGGTCAGCTGACTTTAATATTTCACAGTTCATTATTGTGTTTGGACTGGGAAGCACTTATGCTCAATTTACTGTGACTAGACAAGAGCACAAATTTAAAGTTTTAGTGCTCATGAATATTTAAGCTACTTCATGACGCCTCAGAAAGTTAAATTAGCTCCACTTCTGCAACGTACTGCAGATCACGAATCTGCAGCCCAGCAGTTTCTGCTGCGGAGCAAAAATCACAATTGGGGGACTTTTCTTGGGATTTAAAAAAGCAAGCCACTTCCTTTCTTACCTTTCTGCAGGAAATGAATTAAGAATTAAAAATACTTCATCTTGTTTAACTAACAGAAAATACAACAAAGTGTAAGTAGTGAGAAGACAGAATTGCAATCACTGATATGGTTGCAGCAGAAAGGAATACATTCATAAAAAATGCCAACAGAGATGTTTTTTTTAACCACATGATCTCCTGCGAGCACGCCACAGATGGCCTGTTGCTGCTCCATGATTCTGGAAATGGTTTGAATTGTTGATCTGTATTTAATAATCACATTGCGCTCAGTACACCCTCAAGCATGTTTACTGCTTCCTGTTTCTTTTTGTAACTCTCATTTCTGCTTCGAGGTTGAAGAGAAGTCATTTATCGAGAGCAGATGATCATTTTCGCAGCAAATTCCAATGTTGGCATTTTGACAACTTTGGAAACCGTTAGATCCGATCTGCAGCCAAAACACGAAAGCCAAACACGATGGGAAATCTCCTTAAACTCAATTCGCCTTAGCATTGTATATTGTAATTCCAAAAAAAAACCTGTCTTTGACACCAGAGGAAGATTTTTCATCATTTTAGTGACATGCTTTGCTGTGTAATTATGTGGAAAATATAGTGTCTCCGGGCGGTAATTAAGCTGCCAGTCTGAAGCGACATACTGAGCTGTTATACAGGCTGCAGGGTTTTTCTCCTGTTATTCACAGGTCTGTCATCACACCAAACCACCTGCTTCGTTACACTGAGACGCAGATTTTGAAAACGGAAAAGCTGAATCACGGCCTTTTTGATCTGATCAACAAACATGGATTTTTACAAAATGTTCCTCAGCAACACTGGAGCAAATTTTACAGTTTTGCATCAACATCAAATATTATCTCTGATTTAAAGCTTTAATTTAAAAATAGCTTTGTTGCTCAGATTTTAGAAGATTATTTTGGTGACACCTAAGAACCCATGTTTTTAGAATTTAATGTCCTTTTTTAAAAGCATTTTTCAAATAAATGCTTAATTTTTCTATATTCTTAATAGAAGTGTGGGGAAAAAAATGATATATACAAAATAGTATTGCGTTATTATTTGTGGCAATATTGCATCGATACACAGACGCCAAGTATTGTTTTTTGAAATTCATATAAATAATTAATTTACAAATTCATATTAAACTCTTGTTAGCCTACTAGAATATTAAACGCATTTGCTTTTTTCAATCAAGTTGAGTATGATTGGTGTAGACAATGAAGTCATGAGTATTTAGACAACTTCATGTCTGATACAAGAGAACTGCAAAAATGGCCACAAACCACATAATCTAAATCAGCATTACAGTCAGAACTGTCTGTACAGTTCATGTGAGGACATCACATGACATCTTCACATGTGGACATCTCTTTGCATAAACAGAAAGACACTTTCTTAAAATCTTAGTTTATTCTATGACAGTACTATCTTTCTACAACACACTGCATTAACACAGCACATCAGTACTGTACATGTAGCCACAAAAAAGCCCTTTCATCTGTAACTATTAATACGTGAGATAGAAAATTAACAGCTTCAAGTTGTATTACTCGACATAAACTTTATTATGAATCACATCCTTGCCCTGGATATAGTTGGTTCGTAGCACAATGCCCCACAAAGCCGTGAACAGTGATGATGTTGCTGCAGGGCTGCATGATACCTGGACAGCACACAGTTTACGGCTGATCAGAACAATGTGTTCCCTCAGCCGGTATTAGCGCTCCATTCAGGAGCAGCTATACCCTCACTCCAAAAATGTATCTGACAACATGAGCTGCTTCAGCCTCTGCAGGCTTCAGATGATGCCATACATCACAACACGCTGCTCTACACCTCATCACCACCCAGCTCCAGGGTTCCCACAGTGTCATGGACAAAATTTCAGAAATGTTTACATGACTTTTTAAGGACCTAAAGGGATTTTTTTTCTTCCCCAACATTTTTCATTTTTCAAACATATGAGATTCAAACTCTATTTACACTTAATTTCAGCATCCAACATGACTGTCCTTATGCATCCCAAATGGACTGTCAGAAATTTGGGACTACAATAATAATGTCTGTTTTTACAGTTTCTGTTTGTGAAAAAATGTTGTCATATTGGTGATTTTCAAAGAAAACATGCCTTTCACATTTTCAAGAAAAGATACCGCCCCAAAGTTTTCTATCAAAATCACCTTAAAAAAAAAAAGTTGCTAAAAGTGTGTAAAAAAAGTCAAAATTTTTTAAAGAAAAGTATTTTCTTAAAAATCTTCAAAAATGTTTAATTTTTTATTTGAAGAAAACTGCCAAAAATTAAAAGAAAAAAATGCCAAAAATGAAAAAGAGGAAAAAAGATGTTTAAAGAAAACATGCCTTCCAATCAGCAGTAAAATAAATACCAGATGTGGTATGCACCTTCCATACAGTCAAAAGTGTTAAAAAAAATATTAGACATGCCCTGTGGGCAGACATGAAGGGAGAGACAGAGAAAAAATGAACAAACATACATAATGAACAAATAAATGTCAAATGTTGAGGCATATTAGAGCTCCATTAGTAGTCAGCTACAGAAAATTCATCATTATGTTACATTAATGGCATTTAATTATTTCACTCAACAGATTTCCATAATTTTTCCACACTATTCAATGATTTTTTGGTAGTTCCATGACTTTTCCAGGCCTGGAAAACGTGACTGTGAAATTCAGTGACTTTTCCAGGTTTTCCATGACCGTGGGAACTGTGCAGCTTACAGTACAGCAGGACATTACTGAGCATCACGATGGCAGACTGCCTTGATTCAGCACATACAGACTGATGCTAAATATTTGAGGGAGAATTTCTGATAAAAAGGTTGCAGCCCTGCAGGAGTCTGGCCTCTGTTATTACTATTAGTGCGACTAAATAGGTAGACACAACCACAGATGCAATCACCATCACTGCAACTCTGCCTAGCTTATTATAATTTTGCATTTCTAAGGTTTATACTAAGTATTTCCAAAATCCCTCAATAGGATGGAAACAGCTGCACTGTGCTAACGTTAAACAATGGTTGCTAGCTAAGGTTAGCCGTTACCACAAAGCTCGGTGTGTGCCCCCCTCCTCATTAAATTAAGCCGCTATAAACCAAAAATATAAATACGAAATGAGGCTCTATGATTTTAAATTAACGCTATAGCGATAGTAGTCTTAAAACAAGTCATTAACGATGTGGGAAAGCTTCAGATAGAGATAACTTAAGCTAGCAAAGCTTGCTAACATTAACGTCCCCGAAACAAGGGGGTGGATGGAGGATGCAGATTGGTATTTTGGTGGGTACGCTCCAGATGTGACTATCACTTGATAACGAAACAAAGCGTGCCGCGTAATAAGGCGTTTAGATTGGTGAAAATGATAGTTAAATAAGTAAAGTGAAGTTAAACGTTAAAGGTAGCGAGGATATTCGTGGACCGTGTTCCGCCGCACTGCCCCAGCGGCTAGGCAGCTGTGCCGGGGCTGGTCCCGGCTCAACAGCCGATACAGAACCGTTGCACCCCATACAAGGCGGAGGCAACCGAAGAGGAGTGTTTCTTTTAATATATCAAACAAGTATCAACTTGACTACTATTATATGTACACGAAAAGCTGCCAACCTAGAGTAAAATGTGTATTTTTTGTCTACTGCTCCGCCATCCAGACAGTGTGTTTTGCATCCGAGCCGCTCATCAGTTAGCTAGCATTAGCCGCCTAGCCTAGCCGCTAACTGTTAGCTGCGGTGGACCGCCGCCAGCTGACGCAAGTGCAGATATTTCCACCCAAGGTTTTTGGCTGCTCCCATTCTCAAACCCATCCAGCGAGAGCTAAATAGATGCTGCACAGCCCCGACCGAAAGATCACATGCAAAATGCACCATGCAAAGACACTTTTGGGGTTTTCTTACCTCCTAAATCTATGCAAGATTTTCGTCAGCACGGGGGTAATCAATCACAACACATGAATCTGGTAGTTTAGGCGCGCCCTTATCCTGCAGGACGTTGCTCTAGTATCCCTTGTCTCCACAAAAAAAGCTCAGCCGTTTTGCACTTATTCCCCCTCCTGTCTGCAAATATGTGGCCCGGAAACAGTGTTTTAAATCTAAAGGTAATTCTGGATGCCAGTTGACAAACAGAGCATCCCCTGGTCGCTTCTCACCTGCGGAAGACTAGCAATCGTCTACTCTCATCGTTATTAAATTCAATAGGATACGTTGTCGACCGGCTACTGCACATGCGCAAACGAAAGTCAGATTTCATTTCCCAAGGCTGTGAATGGGGATGGGGCTGCAGGAAAACTGGGTTTGGCGTTGCATCCTCCTCGTGTCTTTTTTAAGTAGACGCACTGAATGGATTCAATTTTTTGTTCAGCTGTACAAAAAATGTGTATTTTCATTGCCAGCAACATCTTTTGTATCATGGTCCCTCCCCTCCCCCTCTGTCCCATCCCATCCTACCCCACCCCAGCCTGCACTGTCCAAACACAATGAGAAACCCCCATAGTCTGTGATGCACCCACACACCACAAGCAGTCAGAAGAATCCGCTATTAATCATCTCTTTTCTCCACATTTTACTGCAATTGTGTCTCACAGAATATATTTGCACTTGTTAGGGTTGATTAAATGCAGCTTTTTCAAGAATTTTATACCGTTTATGTACTGCACTGTAATGCTATAATGGTCTTGCCCATTAATAGGCTACTAAAAACATGTGGCCTGCGGGCCAAATCTGGCTGCCAACAGGGTACACCTGGAGGCCCATAACCATTTTCTTTCTTTTCATAAGCTTACACAGATGAGTGTAAGTGAAGAGACAACTCAGAGGATCATTTGATACAGCTAAAAGTCCCGAATAAGGCTTGTAAGTAATTGTTTTTTTTTTGTGTGAAACTATTGGAAAGCCACTTATGTGAGTATACACTGTACATTGAAGACCACTTGAGAATGACTTTTACACGGTTTCGGTTATGTTCTCACAGACTGCGAGTGGAAATGGGGAGGTGGAACCATACACTACCAGAAAAATGTGTGTTGCTTTAAGACTGGCTTACAAAATGAAAAACACTTGAGTGCCCTTACACAGAATATGTATGAGAAATGTGACTCCTCTTACACTATTGGAGCACCAGCAAGTCTCTACTGAATGATGGGACTGTGTTATTAGTTGCAATACTTTTTCATGTTTTTGCTAAGGGATGAGTTGTTTTTTTGTTGTTTTTTTTTAATATTGTTTGGACGCAAATATTTTGTTTGTTTGTGTCAATAAAATAATGCTATAAAAGATTTTCTGGGCACATTTATTAAATATTATAATATCATAATTATTATCATGAATGCATAGATGGAAGATGTAGAAAGACAAATAATTTATTTGCTTCTTTCTTTACTTGCTTATTTCTAAAAGATCAAGGAATTTGGAGCCTGTCCCAGTGTGCATTAGCAGCAGAGAAACACCATGGACAGTTTCCAAGACTGCCACAGGGATTATTAAAGTTGATAAACACATTAATACTCTCATTTACACCCAGGGATAAATTTGCAGTTCACCCTTGGCTACTTGTGTTTGGGATGTGGGGGGAATCTGAGGTCAACACTGGGAGAATATCCAAACTGCTCACACCCAGATTCAAAACCCTGCATCATCATCGACTGACTGACTAAATGACAGAGAGCTAAAATGTGGATTTGTTTCTTTTTGTTCTCAATAAATCAATTAATCAATAAATATAAATCAATAAATCAATGTAAATGCTACTGAATCACAGTTCAGGGCATGTGAAAGATGTGTGGGAAAGCCTTTTTATTCTTTTTATTGAATTACTCTCCCAGCCAGACAAGAAAAACAAGATTCTTGATTAAATCAGGCTTCAGAGTTTAAATGTTGTATATTAAATAACAAGAATTAGGTCCTGTTGTTACATAGCTGGCAAAGCATTAATACATCAACTGCTTTGAATTAAATGGTAAAATCAAAACTAATGAGCTAACAGAGGTAAAAAAAAAACCAAAAACGTTATTAATTATATAATTTAATATTTAAAAAAAATATTATAAATATATAAACAATCCCTTACTCTATTTAGAAATTTTGCAAATTCCCCACTTTATATTTTTACAATTCCTGCACAAAACTGTACAGCTCATTTTAAAACAACTACATTTGTTATGCTATAGTAATTTTTAAATAGTGCTTTTTTAAGTTTTATATTTAAGTTCTTGAGTGCTGCAGCACTTTGCCTTTAGCATTCCTCTTAATATGTTTATCATATGTTTAATGCATGCACCAACGATGAAAGAAAAATGCTTATAAGTTAGAACCTACTTGCCAATAAATCCTTTTCTGATTCAGAAACACTGATTTGTGCACAACTTTTTATGTTCAAAATGTCAACATTTCCCAATAAAATTCATTTTAATGTGACCATTAACTTTTGGAGTCTATCAATTTAGTTTTTAATAAGTTTCATACACAAACAGAGAAGTTGTATCATGAACATGTTTTAAATTTAAATGAAGTATCCTCTCATCCTTATATAACACACTTGATTTTTTGCGTGTATGAATGCTTTGATAAAACACTGGGTCATTCAAAAAGTACAGAACTGTTATCTCCTACATCAACAGTTCAAAGGCCTTACCTTTTTTTGGAGGCGGTTGAACTTCTGGTGCCCTCTCTTTGGATTTCTTTGGGACATCAAAGGTGTCCTTAATCTGGGAAACTTTCACACTTGGACCCTCCTCTGTCACCCGAACCTGAGCTTTGGGCCCCTCAGGTTTGGCCCGACCCGGGTGTCTTTGCATTTGATTTGTTTCTTTGATAATTTCTGCCACGGGCTTGTATAAACCCACCTCACTGCTACGTCCTGAATCGCTGCTGTGGTTGTCTCTACGATTGACATAATTATCGCGGCTGACTCTTGCAGATAGGGACTCTGGGTAAATTTCTCTTTTCCCTGAACATGCAGGTTTTAGTCTTTCATTGTCTGCCGCGTTCTCAGGTATGTGAAGTGTCTCTGTGGACGCGATGCGATTTTGGGGCTTTTTTGCAACAGGAGGAGGTGAATTTTTAAATCTGGATCTTCTCTCCAGGAATACTCTTCTGTGCAACATGTCCAGGTTTTGCGGCTCTTCGTCTGGAGACAGCTGTGCCATACGCACACAGTAGTCAAAGTCGATCATGTCTCCGTACTGGTCATCCATGTGTCCGAGCGAAAGATTCTCCCAAGGGCTGAGGTCCGCTGACAGCCGTCGTACGCTGGTTGGCACAGTGTAAGTGCCCCTTTCATCCCACAGCAAGCACATGTCCTGATTAGTCAGAGTGTTGTATGGAAGAGCTTTGCTAAAATCAAAAGTGTGTCTCCTCTTGACCCTCTCCTCAGAACGCAGATGATCTTTGCCTCTTCTTTGCATGTCAGTCGACTTTAATTGTGCAGTTTTCAGCTTTATAAAAGGGTTTTTAGGTTTTTTGGGGACAGGTGGAGGTGGACCTTTAACTCTGGGTTTTTCTTTTGGCAAAGATTCATCTTTAGAAACACACGAGGCATCTGGCGCCGTCTGTGAGTTTACCACACTTGTACCGAGTTGTGTCGGCTTTGTTGTGTCTCTGTCGGGCATCAGATGAGTTACAGGTGGAGGAGTGATGACAGCAGAGAAGCAAACAAGCTGGGTCTCCCGATTTAAGCTTGCGACCTGTATCTTTCCATCACAGCCTTCATTCCCTGGCAGAGGAAGATGATTGCACTGTTCCACTGAAATTAAGGGAATGTCCTCTTGTGGGTCGGCCTTTGAGGGGTGAGAGTCGGCCACTTTGCAGAGCACGTCGCTGTGCTCTTTCTTTGTACACAAACCGCCTGCTTTAGCCCTCTTAGAGACAACGCCAGCAAACTTGCTCAAACGGGAGTCATCCACTTCTGCTCTTTTTTGTGCAATGAATCCTGAATCGTGGCTTTCCTCATATTGATGAACTGATTCACTTAAAGAAGGATCTACCTTTTCCAAGCATGATTCCCATTTCATCTCTCTTCCCCTTCCTGGCTCCTCCTGTGTGATCAACTCTCCGGCTTCATCAAGCATGTCAGCGCTCAATCTTTTTAACAGGCCACCGTTAATGTTGGTAGAAACTTGCCCTGTGCTGTGGTCAGTCATGTTTGGCTCCCCCTCTGCTCTTCCTTTCCCAGTTGTCCCAGCTTGGGCAGCTCCAACATGAGCGACTCCTTTTAGCCGACACCTGCTGCCTGTCACTTCAGCCAAATGTGGACCCATTTCCCTCTCAAAACAGACTGCTGGTAAGCCCTCAACATGTGCTTCCACACTGTCAGTCGTGTCTGCAAGTGTGTCTGATTTTCTTCTGCTTTTGCTCTCATTGCCCTTTTCTTGAGGGGCGTTCCTGGAAGGCTGTCCAGCAGAAGCGTCTTTCTCCACTCTTGTAATAGGTGATTGAGGATTCTCTGTTTTTATACTTTTGTCAAAAGTGATGTTACGTTCCCCGTCAGATGACGTCCAGGTTTCATCCCTCTCAAGCACCACAAAGTCCTCCTCATTCGTGGGATCCGATGAGCTCACTGGATTTCCAGTTTGAGCGTCAGGACCTAACTTGAGTTCTGATTTCTTCTCATTTCCCTGCTCCTCCATAGCTGTAGTCCCAGTAAAGGCCACAGCCTTATTCTCAGAGTGTCGCCTTTTGTTTGAAGTTTGTCTCGTCTCCTTAGGGCTCAGGACAGTTTTTGACTCCTCTGCAGTTCGACTGGCACTCCGGCTCTCCCTGTCTCCACCCACACACCCTGCCCTGGTGTTTGGATTGTGCCCCCGCTGACCTAGAGGCCTGATTGGCTGCCCAGTTTGGGGGTCTGTACGTGCAGAAGTGACTGTGAGCTCCCCTGCGTGCCCAGTGGCCTGACTGCTGACACCGATCCCACTAATCCAACCAATACCCTGAGGGGTCACAAAACTGCCATCGTCCTGATCGCTGCTCTCATTTTGTTCTCCAGTCTCTGATTGTTGCGTGTCGCCAGTTTGCCCCGACCAATCTGAATTATCAAAGGACTCCTCATCCTTTTCCGACAGCCTCTCCAGCTTCTGGCCCATGGTTGCTGTCCTGTCTTAGCATTAGGAGAGAAAAGAGTCAAATGTCAAGATACAGCAGCAAATTTATATGGCTTGCCTCCCCATCCCAAAGAAATGAAATCACACAACAGGGATTGCTGTCTATTTTTAACCATCTTGAACCTTTCTCTATTTTAGTATGTTCTTCTATACCAATCACACTTGCCCTCCCAAGGCCTCTCCATCTATCTGTGGTGGAATGCGGTGGTGGCTATAATTAAAGCTGGTCCGACTGCTGCCAGTGAGTCAGGAGGCCAAAAAGGAAACAAGACAAGTGAGATAAGAGGTCAGCTGTCATGTGCCAAGGTCAAATAAAACGCTCAGAGAAATTGTGATCATGAATCAAGCCTAGAAATCATTTAAAATAATTTTAATGCTTTCTGAAACTAAATGCGTCCTTCTTGAATTATGTCAAAGCCTTGTTTGTACATGATTTGTGAGTCTAATAACTAATGTAACCGTAAACATGTCTCTTCAGAGCCAGCTCAATGTGAGACATCATGCCCTCTCAATTACTGGTTCAGAGACAAGGCGTGCTTGTGTAATTCCCCTCAAACTATCTAAATGTTTACGGCTGTTTTGGTTACGGGGACTATAGAAAGGTCAAATACGTGATTCAAGTCACAAGTGCTTTGACTCCTGAACCGAATTGTCTGTGCAGGACTTGATGAGGACAGAGTTTAACCACCGACATGATGGATGGTGGCAGAGAGATTATTGCAGAGGCAAAACAGCTCAACAGACTTTAACGTGGCATGTGAATTCAGAGTATTTTTAGCATACAAACAACTGAATGTGTACAAGTATTGTTGCATCAGGTAGGTCTTTTCACGCCTGTCTATTTAACCAACTTGCGTGTCCACATAATGTAAATGAAACAAGTCCACTTGAAGCTTGAATCCTGTTTATAGATAAATTAATGAAAAGATTGTGAAATAGCCCAACTACTTTGAACAAATCAAAATTTGAATTTTATCATTAAATCCACATTGTGCTATAACATCTGAAAACCACATGTTGAGAGTATATAAAAGGACTAGTTTGCAAACAAGCAGAAAAGTTTGTGGTGGTTGAACTATATGAGGTAATAGATAAACAGTTAACAGATACCTTGCTAAGATAAACATCTACAAGTAATGGATAAATAATCTAAATAGCTGTGATAGAAGTGATTGATAAATGGTTGAAATAGCTAAAAGTAATAACTAAACAGTAAAAAGTTTGACACCCAAAACCACCCATTCAAATAGTTAGCTAAAATTTGCTAAATTGTTGGCATAGTTGACAGTAGGTCTAATGGATATTATACTTAAAATAAATGGCTAAATAGTTTAAAAAGCCAAAATTGATAAACAGTGCAAAAAAAAAAGAAATAAAATAAAGAGTTAAAGTAAGGGATTACCAGTTGAAATAGTAATCTGAAAGTAACAGATTAACAAAATATTAACAGTTGAAATAGTGAGTTAAAACTAGTAAATAACATGAAATAGAGAGTTAAAAGTAATGGATTACCAGTTGAAATAGCAAGTTAAAAGTAATGGATTACTGGTTGAAATAGTAATCTGAAAGCAATTCATTAACAGTTAAAATAGAGAGCTAAAAGTAATGGATTAACACTCGGTGCGTCATGGCACATACTCTGTCCTTCACCTGCTTCCTTTGGTTTTTTTAGAGCTTTCATGTTCAACCAGCTGACATTGTTCCTGGGTTTCTGGTATGATGTGGCTCACAACAACCACAACAGATGCATGCACTTGCAGCTTTAGTGTATCTGATGTGTTATTTCGGGATGGATGTGTTATAATGGCAGCAGTGGGAGGCATCTGTGACACTGGTTTGTGAAACTCCCTCCCTCACACAGTATCTCTCTCTCCATCTCTTATTCTTGTGTCTCTTATGTTACCAGGCAGACACTTTATTATAGACTTGTGACTTTGAGTACACAAACTTATTAGCATGGTCTCAGGATAGGTTTTATTTTTCCCAACGGAAAACGTAGCCTTTCTTTTACAACATAAGTTGTCACATGTAATGAACATAAATTCAAATAGGCAGTATGACGGGATGATATTCAGACACATTATCTAGTTTGACAGTAAAATTTCAAAAGCATTCTGTAAGGCAGGACTTGGGGTTATAAAACAATAAATGAGCTGCTATTTTAAGGTGGCACGGTGGATTCATGCAAGGTACAAGCTCATAATAAGATATTTTTAGGTCTAAATAACATAGTTCAGTATATAAGTGTACAGTATCACCACAAGTAATACGAGCATGCCATTTTGGACAGGACAGTATTTAACATGACATTACTGACGATTCTTTTTGTTAATCTCATTCAGACAACTTACCTGTCTGCAGTTTTTAAAAGCTATCTAAAAAAATGAATAGATAAATTGACATTAAATTATCACAGATAATAGGTAGATACTTACCGAGGCTGATGTGCTGCTCGCCTGTCGTCCTGTAGGACTTCGGCGTTTCTGGGAGATCGTTTTGTTCAGCCGTCACTTGCCCCATGATCTCAGACCGACTTCATTTGACTAACTCAATAAACTCTCTGCCCTGTCCATAAAGAGAAAGTGAAGGCCAGAGGCAGAGAGAAATTCAAATGATCAAACATGTACAGTATATTGCAACTTCTGCAAAATGACAGGAGGCCAGGGGCCAGTTAACAAACAAACATTGATAAGCATCAGTTATGTTAATTAGCCCAGACCTCTGTCAGGGTCTGGGGGGGGGTGTCCTCTCCTGGCACCACTTTTATTTCTGTGTTTTTTTAATTAAAAAAACCCCTCTATTTTGATGCTTTTTGTGCACTTTGGCACCTTATTTGTTTTTTAAAAAAAAGATTTTTTTGTGGGGTTTTATACCTTAAATTGATAAGAAAGCTTAGTGTGAGAGATAGGGGTCAGCAAAGGGCCGAGGCCAAAATCGAACCAGCGGCCACTACAGCAAGGACACAACCTCTGACCATGGTGCTTTTAAAGACTTTTTCAGGATTACTTTTGTCTTAAAATGGGTTAAATCAGTATAAAGTAAAACTACTTTAGATTCAGTGGCAGGTTTACAGATTTGTAACATAAAAAATGTTGATGATGCACAAAAGAGCTTGACTTATTCTCACAAAGAGTAATCAAAAGATGGATAGATTAGATTCAATAAAATGGTTGTGGCAATTAAAACCTAACCAACAAAGGTAAACACTATTTAATTACTTCTGGGGACTAATATTTAGAAAATTTAATATAAGACATTTTAAGTCTTTTTAAAGACCCACAGATACTCTGGAATAAATTACTTTTTAAATTGTGAATTGGAGAATGATGGGTGAGACACCAGGGTACCCTGTCAGGTTCCATGTTGAGTATCACTGTTCTGCAGAAAATCTAAAGATATTGATTTTTTTTTTTTTTTTTTACCATTTTGTGTAAATACAATGAAGACAGTATGACGGTAACTGTTGAGCTGCAAGCACAGCAAATCAACTTAACTGAGTAAACGGATTATGCAGGAGGAAATAGTTTATTTCCATGATAAACAGTAGACTGGACATCATTTTAACAAAATGTAAAAAAAAAAAGTGCATTACACATGAACATTGGCAATGTACAGTACAGTACACAAAAGTTAACAAAAAAAAAAAATATTAACGTAACAAAATCTTACTCCCAGGTAGGTTTTTAATGTTCTACATTTTCCACTCGTCTCAACCTCACATGCTTTGGGGCAGACTTGTGCTCTATAAATACACTCTATAAATGCCTGGATCCCCCTTTTTAAATTACAATATGTCTTAGTATCCTTCCACACAAAAGTCCTCAACGTCTGGCTCTTAAGTAGGATTGTCAGTTTGATGCCTGCTGCCTGGGAATAATGCAATATATATAAAAAAATAAAATCAATTGTTGCCATTTTTAATCAAGCCTGAAGACATTTGCCTAAATAAGAGATGGCCCAAAGTTGTTTTTTTTTTGCTGTGGTACAAACACGAGAACTTAATTATGAGTACTTCTCAATATACAGTAGCATTATCAGTGCTTTTCTTAATATTGACCACATCTGCAAGCTAATGTACCCAATGGCAAATTGTAGAGAAAAATATATACAGACTGGTAATTTCCAAAGACTTAAATCCATCCCATGTGATGTTTTTCATGTAAATGATAGTTCTCATTCCAGCAAGGTTCTTCAGCCAGCTATTGAACCAATACAGTGTACCACAAGTTTCAACAATATCAAACAAATACAATATCATTATAGGCTATTAATAAATGGAAGTCCATCAAGTATGTGTGTTTTGTTTTGGGGGGTGGAGGAGGCTGCTGTGCATGAGCTTATGTGTGTTTGCATACATTGTTATTTTGTGCCGAGTTATACATTTGCAAGGAGCATGGTTACTATCGGGAGTGAGGGAAGTTAATGTACAAAAAGCCAGACCATCAACACACTCACAGAAAATTTTGCAATGCCTGTGATGCTGTATGATAGAGCTAAGGCCAAGGTTAAGGCACTTAAATACAAACACAAATTCAAAACATGGAGCAAACAACTGAACGTAGTGCTGTGGTCTGGGAACGCAAACAGAGGGATTCAGTGCTTAAAACATCACATGAATGCTGAGCACGCTGATCAGACCCACCTGTCAACACACTGAGAACAACTGGCTTAAATTAGAATCGTATTAATAGTAATAAAGTTCATTTGCCTTCTCACTGGGATGACTGGATTGATACAACTCACGTCTCTAGGTTGCCACTTTGTAGCATTTATCAGTCCCTCCAGGATTTTGCAATGTTGCCACAATATCAATTCAGCAAATCCCTGTGAATCCTGCACAACCTTGCAATTTTGTCCAACCACTGCAAATTTACCACAAATTTTACTGCTTTGCACAAACAAAATTTCATTTGATTGGCTACGGTTACACGCGCACCAGTATTGCCCTATTATGCAGAATGTGACAAAATTCTGAATTCGATGCGGGTCATACAAACAGCATATTCCGTTTAAAAACTCCAATTCAGGTAGTTTTTTTTTCAAATTTAGCATTTTCGGATAATGTGTATGCTGGTTTTATTTGGGTTTTAGGAGCATTATTTGGACATGTATACAGCGCATTTGGAATATAAGTCTCAACTGAGGTTTTTACTGCAGAATGTGACAGCCTCTCGTTTTTTATGATCGTTGTTGTGCGCTATCACGCATACGTTTTACTCAAACCCACATGTCAACAGTTTGTAAAGCTGTCGAGTAGAGCATGCATGCAAAAGAAAATCCCACATTTCTGGTTGGAAGGAGAAACACACCCGCTTACAAGATAAAAGATAATCAAAGACTTAGATATCAAGAGGTTTTTTGATATGTGTAAATATCGCAGCACCGACCTTTTAAAAAAGGTCAAAGAAGGAAAGAGGAGTCAAACAAGTCTAGAAACTGTGACAAATCCTATTTTGATGCAAAGGAGCATCATGACAAACGGCTGCTGCTGTTCTACTTTTCCATATTTTGACGTAATATTGAAACATAGGGCACGTGAATCTGAGTATGCACAGCTGCATGTAAATGGAAGTGTTAGTGGAATCTTCATTTTCATTAGACATGTCTAGTGAAGCCTTTTTTTCTGAATAAGGACAATTTTGTGCATGTAAACATACTCCACGTAAAACTGCATGCAGCATATTGATCTGCTCAACCCCCTCTGCTAACTGTTGTTGAGACATGGCTGATGTTACCTAACGGCTATTAACAAGTTTCACAAGGGTCGAGCCATTTCGGTGTTAACAGCTCGTCGTTAGATTTCTGCTGCAGGGTTTCTACCTAAGTTTCAAAATATGATGTGTAGGGATTACATGCTGTGCAATGTTAGCTCATGCTGACCGAGCAGAGAGAGCAGGAGGAGAGCAACTCATGAGGATGGTCCTCCTGTGCGGCATAGAGCGGCAACAACTGCTGATCATTGGCAAATGGCTATTGCTGCTTCCCACCCCCACAATCCTCACAATCACAAACAGACTCTAGTTCTGTGGGAAACACTGAACGCTCGTCAAAGCCCTGAATCCCTGACAACATCGCAACTATTTTCGCCTATTAACATTGCAACATGCATTGCAAGGTTGTAGAGAGCGGCCACAAAATCACGAATTTCAGGTGGCAACAATCACAAAAACAACCAACAAAATCCTAGAGGGACTTATTATTATTATTTTTTTAACTTTAATATTTATTAACACCTCAATGGCAAGGGTTACTTTTTTTTCTTATGGTTACTTGTTGTGGTAGCAAATGCTGTCAACAACTTTGTAAGTGCCATATGTTACATCACGCTCACATGACGGAAAGGAATGAGTTAAAGGTAAAACCAAATTATTTAAATCTAACTAGTGGAGCAAACCTGCAGCTCCCTGGGGTCCAGTAAAGCGAGGAGATGAAACAGAGGGTGCTTTGTGGAAGTTTCTGCTGATATAACTTAATAAAACCTAAATCTACCAAGAATAAAAAAACAATAACCCCATGGTTAAAGATGATTAAATAATTTGCATTCATTCTTAGCACAGTTTTCATTTCTTCTGAAGCACTCAGATCTTTACACACAGTCACTCGCATGTGCTTTTTCCTCATACGAATCGTTCAGCACACCCAGCGTGCCAAAACTCGAAGGAAAACAACATTAACCAAACAGAAGAACTTAAAGAGCAACACTCTGTGGCACAGCAACTTTGGATTGGCGGCACAATTTGAACAAAACATGCCTAAAACTTTCCGAAGATATACAAAATGAATTAAATAAATGAGGAGGAAAAGACTGGAAAGAGTTAAAAAACTTGTGAACGCTGGGCTTTGCAGTTTCTTTATAGGTTACTTGTTTTGTATTGAAAGAAATCTAGTATGATAAATTCAGAATGTAAATTCTCATTTTCACACTGTAAATAAAAATATTTCAATTGGTAACTTTAAAGTCAGAATTACTATAATACTATAATAATAACTAGATATAAATAAATTATACTCACAAGGATCTACACTGCAAGCAATAAGTGGAACCACTACTATTTCTGCTTTAGTTTTCTCAGATTAATCCGATAAAGAAAACGCTACAGAAAGTGTCTGCACTGTGTGAATGGATACTAGAGTTGTGCTCCAGTTCTAAATTTACTTGAGTAATGTGCCTTTTTAATCTCTGTGGTTTTAGTTAAAGGAAGTTTACTTGTGATCAAAAATTAACTGGATGAGCCATATTTACCACAGAAGCCTCTTCGATAAGTGACTACCCAGATGCAGATTGAGTTATAGGCTTGGGCTGCATCTGTTTTTCCATTTATCATACTTTGGTGATTTTTACTGGCATAGATGGTATGTGACTGTATTTGCGTTAACAAAAAAAAAACATACAAAAACAGCTACTGGTAATAGAGGTCATTGTAGCATGTATGTTATTGTCTAGCCTACGATGCTGTGTTTCAATATGCAATTAGCCTACTTAGACAAGGCTTGCTAGGTTTACCTATGGCCGATAAAATACATAGGAAATAAGCACCCTTCTAGCTGGAGGATCCGGTGACACTTGTGGCTACAGCGGATACGACACATCAGTCAGCTGAATAGAGATGATGTTAGAATAAAATCACGTGGCTAATGAACTGCTTTTGTGGTTGGAAGAAGTCATCTCAAGATAAAGTTATATGTGGAAAATACTCCAAAACAAAGGCAGAGACATTTTTCGCCTTTTCTACTTGTGTAATGTTATTCCCACCACTTGCAGTCGCCATCTCTCTAAGCTTAGCCACCTGTTACACAAGAGACTGACCTCTGGTGGCGGCAGCTGTGCACTACAATACAGCATCTCCGTATCGGTTTAATACAGAGAGGAGCGTCTGTATTTTTAACAGTATTAAAAATCATACCTTCGGGATTTCTGAATGCCCACGTATACTGTTATACCATGATAATACCCAAGCCTATTGGGTCAGAAATTAAGAGAAGAATTTAAATCAACAAAGTGATTAACTGGACCTGGCAACATGATATGGCTTTGATTACATTAGGAAGTGAACGGCTCTAGAGTGGAAAATAAAATTGCATTTGAGCTTTTGACTGTTTCCTGACATCTGACTGGATGAATGCAGAATCTTCAAACAACTTAAACAATTTCTTCAGTCTTTGTTTTCACTTTTAGGCGTAAAATAAGGGGTTAGGTTCCATTCAACTAATTTATCATCCATCAGATGAATGATTTTTGTCACTTAACCCTTTTTGTGCTGCATTTCAAATTGGTTTGATTTCTTTTGAAAACATGAGAAAGAGGCAAAGAGCAACTTGGCAAGAAACGTTCTACAAATTGCAAGATTTTTTTTTTTTTTTTTTAAAATCTACCTCTCCTCATTTTATTTTTCGTATATCTTGTAATGTACAATTATTCTTTTTTTTGCTAAATTTTGAGTCATTTCTTCTTAAGTTGCACATTGCCTTTTTCCCATATTTGTGAAAGAAATCAAGCCACTGGCTCAGGTTTCAAAGGGTTAAACTATGACAAATCTGAACGGCAAAAGTTTTCCTTTTTGTATTTTAAAAACTTAAATATGTCTTCCAAGCATGTTGATGATATGTTTTTTTTAATACTGCAAAGTCATGCATGGGGCTAAAGTGAGAGCTTTAAGCACATGATTACAGTAACATTAACGGAGGAGGTCTGGGTTTAACCAGTCACTGAGCAGAGACAAAAAAAAGAGTCTTTGACCAAAACAGTTCGAGATGCTTGTGGTCCGAGGTACGACGCTTTACAAAGAGGCATAAAAAGGCTCACATCCTTTCTTAAAAACGATTATGCTTCCATGAAATGCCCTTTTGTAATGCAAAAGCAGCTGCAGCAAGGAAAACATAAGTTAGGGTTAGAGAGGATTCAGCTATCAGCGGTAACATGAGGAGATGCAATAAAAATGGCTCAACTGCAAACATTCATTGAGCTCCTTCATGAATACTGTTGATTGAAAAACATACAGTTCACTGACATGTTACTTCAGGTCTTTTCATCAACATCAAAGTGCTAGCTATAGCTTTCTTAGGAGTTAAAAAGGAACAACCAGATCTTACAAACCACCGCTGTCTCCTGTCTTGGGAATATGCCAAACCTGTCTGTTGAGGGTAAAATGGCAGCATAACGCTCATCTCCACTGGGCTGTGGGGAAGTGTGATGATCCTGTAATGGGATGTTTCCACCAACAGGTCGTTTCTGTTCGTTCAATGCGCATTTTTTGAGTTTCCATTGTGAAAAGTTGTGGATGGTATGTTTAGTACCTTTGGAACCGTCCCCACTTTTGGTCGCCCCTCTGCTTGGGGTACCTACACACAGATCTGGTGCTAAAAGGTGAAGCTCTGCAGTCAATTCACTGGTTGGTAGAGAATCAACACCCATGCTCAGAGCTGCGGCTTGTTTTACCTGCTGTTCATACTGTGATAAGCTTTACATACATTAGTAAACTCTAACTATAAAAGGATGTTTTGCAGCCTCTAGCAGCAGCAGGAGACTGAGAAAAAATGATTTCATTCACTGAGCCGACTGCCGTCAACTTTTAGGGTGGAACCTTTACTTGTAATGTCACTCAGTGCATGAGTTGACGACTTGAATCCATCAGCACACCTTAATTGTGACCCCGAATTTAGTGATTTTATAGTTTTTTTATTGTCTCTCTTGGATGACATAAATTTTTAGTAATAAGTGGCTCTTCAAGCGTTTAAAAAATGTATATTAACTGGGACTGGATTGTGTGAACTGCATATATTCTAATCCTCACTGGGACAAAAAAGGCGTGGAGCGACGTCAATGCTCAAATCTGCTATTCTCAAATATCCCATTAAGAAAGACCTCACTCCAGCCTGCAGCCTCGTTCTGTGAACGCTAAACGGGGTGCAGACTTCACTCTGTATCACGAGTGCTGCTGGACGGAGCAGTGAGTGACAACAACCCCGCCTACATGTACGAGTACTCTGCAGTGGAAACGCTTCACAGATCCAGGGTCTAGGTACCTCCTCTTAGGTGTTACTTTTGGTTCCAAAGGTACTTACCGAAAGCTTTAGATGGAAACTCAGCAGAAGTGGTGAGGGGCTGGCAGGCTCAGAAGAGACCATATGGGCCTCAACCAGAACTGAGGGACAAGTGGAAAGGACAAGGGAAAGTCTTCAGTCCTTAACTGGCCAGAAGCGTTCAAGCCTTTAGCGTATGTTTAAAACAACCTCATCTGGATCTTAATGCCAGCAGACAATGACAGGACACTCTCTGAAAATACAGAGAGGGCTGTTGCAGCTTGTGACAGTGCAGCTATGAGGCCAGGACATAACAGTACAGGTCAAAGCAGAGCTTCATGTCTGGTGCGACACCACAGCGGCAGTCCTCTAAAGACTCACAGCCATTATAGTGTACCTGCTGGAGGCAGTGGTGAGCCTCCTCCTCCATCTCATCCATGTCCGGACCACTGTTGTTAAGGCAGGGGCCCCACTGGGAGCTGGCCCTCCATGGCCAAGCTTGGCAGCTTCTCCAGCTGCTCTGCCCTCTGTCGCATCAGCTCCAGGCCAAACTCTAAACCCAGTCCCGGCATTTGGAGCTGGGCCAGAGCCTGCTGCTGGAGCTCCACTGCATCACCAGGCTGTAACTCTAAACCTTCAGCTGGAGTCGCAGTAATGGCCCCTGCACCCTCCTTTGATATCTCTTCTCCCAAGCTGTCCCCCTGTGGTTCATCCATGTCCTCTGTCTCCTCACAGCTCATGGGTGAGACCAGTTTCAGGCGGCTGGTTAGTGGGACACCAGGGGAGCAGGTGGCACAGCGGTACAGATGACTACAGGGCTGGACCGAGTTAGGAGGGACAACTGCAGGGGCCTGCAGAGACTGCAGAATTGAGGAGGAGGCAAAATTGGTCCCGGGTGGATCTATGCATATGGTGGGGACAGTGCAGTGGCGGGAGGGGTTAAGGCGGTGAGAACGGCCTCCTGCTGGACGGTCACAGCGCCGTCCCTGTGGTAGACGCAGGCAGTCTTTACAGGACTGATAGGAGGGCTTCACTTTTAAAGGGTTTCCTGTGCTAGCACTGTCCTAAATGGAGCAACATACAAACAGTATATGGTCAGTCGGCTGCAGAATAATTAAAAACGTTCATAAAATTACACATGCATTTAAAACGAAACCAGCTTTTAAAAAAAAGGACTTTACCACAGTTAACCCTTTGAAATCTGAGCAAATTTTGATGATTAATTTATAAAACATGGAAAGCAGACAATCAGCAACTTAACAAAAAATTCTACAAAAATTGGCAAGAAATAAGTAAACAGTAACGAGAAAAACAAGAAAGAAAAATAATATTACAAAGAAAATTAAAAGAACAAAAACAGGTCATGACCTAGGAACAAATATGTGCTTATTATAAGTTAGTTATTATAATAAGTAGTTTTTTCTGTAGCCTAGTTTGAAAAATATTGGTATAACAATTATATTTTTTTTCTTAATATTTACCTACTTATTTAATAATTTTCTAATGATTTTTGTTATCTCCCTCTTTTTTTGTGCTGACTGTCAGTTCACCTTTTACTAATTTTTTTGCTGTTTGCAGACAGTTTCATGCCAAGTTGCTGATTGCCTTTTTCTGTATGTTATTGAAAGAAATCTGAAAGAAATCAAACCAATTTGTTTATGTTTCAAAGGTCCAGTCCTAAATGGAGCAAAATACAAACAGTACATGGTCAGTGCCTGTGGGATGCAGAATATTCAAAGCGTTAATAAAACTGCACATGCTTCTGACATGAAATAAGCTTTAAAAAACTTAATTTTACCACAGTTAAACCTGAACAAATTGGCTTGATTTCTTTCACGAAACCGGAAAGAAGGCAATGAGCAACTTAACAAGAAATGACCCCAAAATTAGCAAAAAAATTACAAGATTTTATTTTTTTATTTAATCAAGAAAACCAGGACATGACCATGAAATAATAATAATAATAATAATAAATATAATAATAATAATGCTAATATAATATAGTGTAATAATAAATCTAAATTAATAAATATACAATAATTTTGAAATTTGAAATGTATTGCAATAATAACATCTTTTCTTGATATTTTTCCCTAGTTATTTAATAATTTTCTAATATATTTTTTTCTTTTTGCTAATTTTCAGGTCACCTTTTACTAAATTTTTGCAATTTGTGAGACATTTCATGCCAACTTGCTGATTGCCTTTTTTCCCCATGGTTTTGAAAGAAATCCTATCAATTTGATCATGTTTTGAAAGTGTTAATGCTTGTGAAAGGTGTCTGAACAGAGCAAGAAAACTGATTAAAAGTTTTTTTAAAAGTTGATTAAAAGGTTAAAAGTTATTTTTTCTTAACTCACGTCAAAGGCTGCAGGGCAGCTGCGCTTGGCGGCGAGGCGGTTGCTGTTGTTTGTGTTCAGGTTGGCTAGGCCTAACCGGCTTTCCTCCGTCCTCTCGTCCTCGTCCCCTGCCCTCTTCCCATCTGAATTCCCAGGTGTTTGAGCCAAGGCCGCCATCTCAGCTTCCTCTTTCTTGGCCTCCTCCTCATCCTCTTCCTCCAAAGTACTGATCTCCAGCCTCAGTCTCATGTCCTCCAGCGGGTCGAGGCGCCCACACGTCTGAGCTGCCGTGCCCTCTCCTGGCAGGGCTAAATGTGCCATGGGGAACCCCTCGTCCTCCAACAGAGCATCCCTCTCCACGTCTTCAATCTCGATGAAAACTCTTTCCATACCGAGCAGAGGGGGTCCCCGCACTGGGGTGGAGGGCTCACTGTCCAGCGCAGAGTCTGACAAACGTCTGAAGTAATAATTATAGTTGAGAGAGTCAAGAGGCTCCATCTCCAGACCCATACCCCTGCAGGGAGAGGCTCCGCAGCCTCCCCAGGCTTCTTCCCCTCTGAGCACTGGCGTCTCCCCCCCACCAGTACAGTGGCCGGAGGCCTGCAAATCATCTGATCCCTCCTCATCTGTTCCAGGCCTCCACAGCTTATTGTGGCGCTGTTTACTGTGAAGGCAAAGCATACTTTTCCTTACATGTGAAGCAAATAACAGACACACTGAAAGTTTCATCAAGCATCACTTCTGTTTTAAAGCCATCAGCGTGTGTGTAACGGCCATCAGCTTTAAAGGTTCAAAGTAGAAAGGGAATATAATGTAAAAAGTATATTTTCTGTAGTGTATAATAGGGGTCGACCTGGTCGATTTTTTGGGTGGATATTTGGCATTTTGCATTTTGTATCGGCATTTCATTTAAATGCTTCCAACAAAATTAATTAATTAAAAATGGAAAAGAAAGTGTCAGCATGGGAGGAGCTTTTACTTTGTAAAACCTCAGGGAGCTATTTTTATTTATTCATTTTCAATTTAAATTTTTTTACTTGACTTCATTAAAAAAAAAAAAAGTTGCTGGGAACTTGCTGTACATGTTGTTAAAAGTTTCAGTTTCACATGAATGAATTACATTTTTAAGATGAATTAATTAAATGCCTTTTAGACTTTCTAAGGATTCGTGGGAGCCCTGTGTATAACTGACACCATATTTGTGTAACAGAGGAGCAGACGTTAATGCTCACGTCAGCTTTGGCTGAAGCAGTTTGTCAAAGCGAGTAACTTCCACACTTCGGTCCAGACTGAGCCAGGTAGAGAAACAGAGTGTTGAGCTCATGTGATCAGGATGGTCGCATCAAGCTGACTACATCTTACACGCTGCTCCTTTAAAAGCAGCTTTGTGAAATTCAGTATAAGCCCCCGAGATGAAACCTCATGGCTGCACCACAGTAAAAAAAAAGAAGCAAAAAAGATGAGGAAAGTGCTAACCTTAGTAAAACTGTAGACCTGCTTACCTTGCGTCCAGGATTCCCTCGTACTCTGCCAGCTGTCTCATGAAACCAGCGTTTGGCTGAGCTATACTCCGTTTCTGCTTGACAAAGTTGTATGCTTTCTCCAGGGACCAGCCGTACTCTTTCATTGCATAGGCAATAACTGTAGAGGCAGACCGGCTTACCCCCATCTTACAGTGCACCAGGCACTTGGAATTGTTCTTCCTGTTGGACGGAAAATACATAATTGACATCCCATTATATGTCTCAAGCGTGTGACAGTTAGGACAGTGTAGTAATTAAAACATGTTATGAAATGTGTTTGTTTTTGGATTGGTGATTTTCAGGATTCTGCGGTGATTACTTCATGTCCATTTTTATTTTTACAAACATCCCTTTTTTTTCCCCTCAGGTTAACATGCTTAGACAGTTGCATAGCAACCAGACTTACGGCCATTTCAGTTGTCTCTCTCTCTCTGTTACTCACAGCTGTGTCATACATTCGAGAAAAATGTGTCGTCCTGTGTGATCGCAGCTCCAGTACGCAGGGAGAATACATGATGTGAGTCAGTCGGACTAGGATGACTTAAAAATGATGACTAAAGACCACATCTATTCATACCAAAGTGCTGTGGGGACGAAGTTCTGACTGTTGTTTCTTGGATAAGAGTCATGTATGATCTGTACAATGTCTCTCTTAAATCATCCATCCTACAGCAGCCTTTCCTTTGTTTGTTTGTTTGTTTTGCATTTCATGTGAAGCTTCTTTGAGTACCTAGAAGGCGCTATATTAGTCCTAAATATTATTGTTTTTTCTTACTTGGCTTTGACAATAAAGTTGTAGGTGTCGTTCCAGTGGGCCAGCAGGTCGGTGGCATCCTCATCGTACACGCGGACGTTGTGGTAAGAGAACATCCCCGGGAAGAAGTTGTCAATCTCTCTGGTAACATTCAGGATGTAACCCACTCTGAAAACATGTTTTTAGTTTTAACTGTTAATCAACACCTGAAATTAATGAGACTAAACAGCTACCAACACTGCTTCACTGACTAAATGATAACTGAAAAATCATACATGTGCCTTATGGATAAAAACAGGTTTCAGGCAAAAATATACATTCATCACTTCTAATAAATCCTGTATAAGAATAACAGATTTCAGATTAAAGCAGGACAGTATGATATGTTAGAGTTAAACTCAGCTCACCCGCAGTCACGCAGCTCTTCCAGGTTGGAGGCGTTCCACTCAGAGCCCTACAGAGGCCGAAAGACAGAAACCTATTCAGTATAACAGCAAAAATGATCAGTGATTTAAAAGGTAAAGAAAAGTTTGGACAGCCCTGGCATGGCAGGTAAAAAACCCTACTCCACTCCGCCTACATGATGTGTTGCACCTGTGCCTCATGTGCTTTGGCCATAACTGAAATTTCCTGCATAGTAAACATTTAACTATATGTTACTTAGGTAAGTGTAAACAGTCTAAAGGCATTAGCTTGGAAAAAAAGGTATGAAAAATAATGTTCAAACAGCTAAAGATACTACAAAATAAAAAAGTAAAACAACATTCTCACCAAGTACACGTGGTCAAAGATCAGCGTCGCCTTGTCCATCTGACCCAGGATCAGAAGCATCTCGTTGTCGATAAACTCTTTGTACTCTTTGAGGTTGCAGCTCATGTGCTGCTCCAGCTCGTTACGGATCTGAGGACGAGGATCGAACACGAAACACTTAACTTTCTTAAACCGACAGTGATGCACAGAGAAGCACTGAAACACACTGGATCTTTATTGCAGAACAAAGATCTACCCTCAGGATCTACTTACAAAAAAACTGTCACTGTGTAATTCTTTTTATTTATTTATTTTTATTTATTTCCTTTTTTATTTATTTTGTTTTTTAATTTATATATTTTGAACAGTAAATTAAATAGTGATATGCTGTTATGAAAAACATGTCTGTGTGGGGAAAAAGGCTACCAAGCAAAATGGATTTGCAGGTTTCTTAGTGTACAGTTACTGACGGTTACATTAATAAAACAGGAAAATTACAAGCATCTTTTTTCAAACCTTTAAGTACAGAATTCTAGAAAGATCAGGGCAAATCACACACATTGCTAAAGTTAGGATTTCGCTCATACCTCCTTCGAGGTGATGTTCTCCAGGTCTTGAAACGTCATGATGCTGCGCAGCTTCGCTTTAATGAGACACTCTGTTCTCTCTCGCTCGGTCGGCCTGCACATAATGAGTCAACACATCAGTGCTGCTGTCTGAATGGAAATTAGCATAACAGTGTAACATGCTTCCACAGCTGAAGACAAAGGGACAACAGCTGCTGTCCAAAGGATTGAAATCTATTCCATGACCAAAGACGTGCACACAAAAGGCACGTTAGAAATCAGCGGCGGCTGATCTGTTTGGACACGTGAGACAAATACTGTTTGGAATCTTCTTCCAGCTAAATTACATCAGATTGTGAATTCAGTTTTGTCATAACCAAAACTGCTACGTTGCACAAAGCAGGCCGTGGGGCCTCACCTGTCGACGAACATGGTGGGCGAGTCAGGCCGGGTGGACTCCAGGTCGGTCATAGCGTTCCACTCATTGATGCAGCTTTGCTCTGAGGTGATGCAGCTCTCATAGAAGGCCATCCACGTGAGAGCGATGCCCCCTTGGAAGTAGTTGAAGCGGCGTGACACCTCGCATGCCTTGTGGAGGACCTGCAGGGCAGACCTGCAGAGACGCAGAGCCAAGACTTTCCAACAAAATCAGGGCAAAGAGAGAGAGGCCCTGGCAGAGCTGTTTATTGGTCATTTTGATAAGTGACCAGCAGGTGGCATGTGGATAAAGACTGTCAGAAGTCTCTCAGCAAACAGTAGTAAAGAGCGGCCCCAAAGTGTCATCACAGTGACGACTATCATTTAAAATTATTATCAAATGTTCTATTCTTGTATGTTTGTTTTTGAATTTTTAATAACAGAAATAAATGTTAATACGTTAGATGTGTGAGGTTAAACGCAGAGGTAGGGTTTTATGCAGGACTATGGTTATTAAAGTGAGTAAAGTTAATCTACATTTTTGCCAACTGGTAAATGCAAGTATGAGGAGGATTAAAAGAGATTAAAGATTTTATGGACTTCGAAGATTCATTTTGACAAAAATAAATTCAAAGATGGATAAATAAAATTCGATAA
Organism: Plectropomus leopardus; assembly: GCF_026936395.1. Classification (NCBI taxonomy): domain Eukaryota; kingdom Metazoa; phylum Chordata; class Actinopteri; order Perciformes; family Serranidae; genus Plectropomus; species Plectropomus leopardus. Next base: position 15,465,270 of record NC_142195.1, on the reverse strand, counting down.
TATGTTTGTGGCAATTAAGACCTCACAAATTCACAATGTAAGACTATTTAATGACTTTTAAGGCTTAACATTTACAAAATTGAATTTAAAGACTTTTTAAGGTTGTCTTGTCTAACACATTTATGTTTTTTTGTGTTGTTTTCATTTCCATGATGTCCGAAATTTCAGCAACAAAGAAGTCATGTTAATGTCTAAAGCCCTGTTTCCACAAGACTCGTAATTTGTAACAATTGTGGAGTTCATCCATTCAATCCTGTGTAAATCTGACATTTCTGTAACTCGTCAAGTAAAAATGTCACTAAAAGTTACCTACTGTATCTAACTAAACACAGAGGCTGCATGATAATGTTTTTCCCGCACAAATCAGCTCCTTAATGATATGGCGTTGTGTATACAGGGCTCCAACAAATTTCAACCAATTCATTTTCAAAATGTCCCACAGCTTTCCATAATATTTTTCCCTATTTCCATAACTGTATTTAAGTAGTTTAAAATGGAAAGGCTTATGTAACAATACAGTCATATAAGTTCCTGTAGATGTCAAAGCAATTTGACGACTGTTTTAAGTTTGTACACAATCATTTCTTGTTGTATAAACACTTGTTTCCCACTCAAGTTCAGTAAGCTCTCCATCAGTATTAAATGTCACCAGCATCATTTAGCTATTTACCAAACTAACAGTGAATATTTAATTTCTCATGTGCCTCAAATCTTAGTGTGAAAGTTTTGTTTAACCTTCTACACAAAAGCTTCTCTGTTTCTTGCTTATCAGCAAGTTTCTTTTCCCCAAAAGGGGCAACATGATGGTAAACAAAACCTGACGTGAAAATGTAGCTATACAATGTCGACAGCTACAGAAAATACATTTACAGTTGTTACCTTATGTGGAAGGTTATCAGTGGAAGATAACTGTAACAAATTCATTACACACAACAAAATTCCATGACTTTCCAAAACCTTCAATGATTTCTAACCCATTAAAACCTGGATGACATTGATATTCTTGTGCTGCGTTCAGATGCCTTTCGAAAGCCTTTTAACCTTGAAATGTGAGTAAATTGGTTTGACTTCTTTCACAAATGTGGGAAAAAAAGGCAGCTAGCAAGTTTGCATGAAACATCCTGCAAATTGCAAAAAAATGATAAACGATGACCTGAAAGATTAGCTGCAAAAATCATTAGAAAATTATTAAATAACTATGAAAAAAACCAGAATACAATTATTATCATAATATATTTAAACTAAGGTTACACATAAAAAATAATTATGTAAATATAATATTTTTATTTTATTTTAGCACTTTTTTTCCAAGGTCATTTTCATTTTTTGTTCCTTTAAGTCTCTTTTTTCTACTTGAATAATTTGAGCACTTATTATATATGTTTATATATTTCAAATTATGTCACAGAATTATTAGAATTTTAAAGCACATTTTTAAGGTAATTTCCTTTTTTGCGTTGCTTTTTCTTTCCTTTTCTGTGCTCACTTCAGTTATCTTTCTTGCTCTTTTTCTTTACGAATATCTTGCTAACTTTTTTGGTCATTTCTTCTAATAAGTTGACCATTGCCTTCTTTGCATTTTTAAAAGAAATAAAGCCATTTTTCTCAGGTTTCAAAAGGTTAACAATTCCACAACTTTTCCAAAACTTTAAATTATTTCTAGTATTTCCATGACTTTTTCAGGTCTGTGAAATTACTAACTTTTCCAGGTTTTACATGACCGTAGGAACCCTGTTATATGATTTGACTGGAGTGGCAAACAATTGGTGGCCTTTTGTGCAGATGTTCATGAAGAAGGTTTACACCGGGCCGAGAGCACAAAGGTGGACAACGTCTAAAAGTTATTTATGACCTTTTCGTGGCGCTGCTACTTGATCCCATAATTGAGCTAACTAGGTTAATCTCACACGTTCACCACTCTGTGCCGTCACACCACAAACACACAACAGTAATCCCAGCAAAACACGAAGGCTTCACTCACCACATGGCCTGCACCGATACAGGCTTGAAGACATGTGACCGTCCTGCCGTGTTCACGCTGAAGCCTCTGGTGAGGAAGAGAGGGAGAAGGAGGTTTAGTTTGGGTGGAGACGAGGGATGTAAACACAGACTGGACACGGCTCGTTCATGGGGACTATTCGGGACAAAAACCAGTGGAACATTCCTCCAGCACACAGAGACAATGTTAACAGGTCAGCAAGAACTGTTCCCACAGAGAGAAAAATGCATGTAATACACTCCTCTGCCACCAGCAGGCAACAAAACCCAAAAGGCAGACAGCACCGCAAACACGCAGCAGGAGGCCTGCAGAAAGGTGCATTTGAAACTCCTGCTTCACTTTTACAGGTGTGCACTTTCAAGGAGAACATTTTCAGTTTCATCAGCCACATGATTTAAGTGATACCTGTTTTGGGGAAAGACGAACTGCACACAGCAGTTCGCCTACTTAACACTTCTGGCGCTTCAGGTTATCTGTTTTAATCACGGTGCTGTAAAACAGTGTTTTTATTATTGCACTCTTTCTGTGGGTCGCTGACGTTGCTGCTTATCCTCCCCACAGGTTTGATTGTGTTTATTATTTTATTTGTTTTTATTCATTAATTTGCTTGTTTTAATAGTGCTGCTGTACTTTTTTCATTTTGTTACGGTTTGGATTTAACTTATTTTATGTATTTTTCAAAAGAGCAATCCTTTTTTCAATTCAAAGGTCCTCTTGCAGCTCCCAAGCACATGAATCCAGGTCTGACGCGCACAAGTGCCATCCAATGATTTCAATTTCAAAGATTTATTTCCATTGTTTTTAAAATAAAACAACCTCAGCGGAGTGGAGCATGGCAGATTGTTGACAATATAATCAACATTAGGTACTTCATGATAAATCAAAATCAACGTTTCGCAGCAGTCAACACTGTGCGGCTGCATACGTTGTCTCGTATAGAGCGGGTGCTGCAGCCACCCTCTACTGAGCCGGGCGGGGCCAAGAATCAACTCGCTGGGCTTATATCGCTCCAGCATCCAATATGCAATAATAATTAATCAAATAATCATTGATATTTCAATTACCAAATATGTAGCTCCTGCATTTGTTTTTATCCGTGTAATGTATTTGGAGTGTTTCTTTTGTCTGTGCGTGGAGCTCACTGAAACAAATTCCAATCGATTACGTCGATATGACAATAAAGTATTGAATCTTGAAACTTACCCATCTCCGTCTAAATGTATGTTGGTATCACTCCACAGTGGCAGCACCATCCCAATAGAGCAGTTTTTACTGTAGATCGCAAAGATTTACATTTTAACAGATCTAATAATGACATTTAATGGCACTAAATCTGAGGCTGCAGAGACATTAATTACCTGTCCTTGTCAGTGAAGTCCATTCCCAAGACGATATTTTCCTCTGTGTCTTGATGGCCGTTGGTGTAGATGACGACCATGTAGCGCACCCGGTCTGACCAGCCGCTCTCCAGCCGTACAGCCTGAGGAACAAAAGGATAGCTATGTGCGGTATTTACTCGTGTTTCATGCAATTATAGTGCAAAAACATGTGAGTGCATGATAACCGGAAATGGACACCTTTCTCAAATGGTGTTTCTTTTTTTTTATTAATATTTTTTTTAGTCTAATGCAGTCTGTGGAACATGTGAATGATTAGAAAAGTGTATTATTACTAGATATTTGAGAATTTGTCTACTAATTTTTATTAAAATCTTTGGGATTTTTTGTCTTTTTTTAGTTTAATTTTTTTTGATGGTTCAATTTTGGTTCACTTTTTTTTTTTGGACAATATGTGGTTTCTTCGATTTTTATCTGCTTCTATTCAATAAAGGTGATTAAAGGAAACAACTAGAGCACTGATGTCATTTTTGACAATAAAGTTTATGGTTTTGATAACCATATTTGGGAGATTATTGCATTTTTTAGATCAATAGATAAATATATATATAGAAATAGATATAAATAAATATAGTTAGACAGAATATTGGCCTATATATTAATATCAGATTTACGTCAGCCCACAGCATGCAGTATCGATCGGGCTCTACAAACAACTTCAACTATACAGCACCTTCACAAACAACACATACCATCAAAATACTTTTTAAACAAAACATAAAAATGATGAAGCCGTTATATGTATTTAATACACTGACCAGCTTAATGCGATCTTCAGACCGGAGGATCTTAAACATGACCTGCAGGTGTTGAGGTAAATCACCTGAAAGGAAAAAAAACGCTGTCAGACCTCACAGGAAACTGCATGAACATCCTGTATTCCAGTATTACTTCAAATATGACAATATTCTGAATTTGATGTGGGTCATGTAAGCAGCTTTGGATTATTCTTTGCAGTCAGAATATGCGTCTCATTTGGATTTTTTACTGTTTGTGACACGCAGCGTCTTGCCGTTCACAGTCAGCTCTGTTTGGAGTCATGAACACAAACCAGTTCTGTGACAGTTTGTCAAACTGGGTGGACACATGGCCCAAAGTAAAGCCCAAATGTCAGGGACAGAAAAACACACCTGCTGTAAAACGTGAAAGACTGACAGATTTTTGGATATGCACAAATAGCGCAGCGCTAACCTTTTTAAGAAAGTGGTTGAAGGGAATGAAAGAGAGAGGCTGTTTGTATGGCTGAACAAATCCTCCATCTGTGGGAAACTTTGATACTTTTAAATATTTTGACGACATTTTGGAGTGTGTTAAACAGAGCATGCATTTTTGGGGAGTTTTTCCTTAGGCGATGTGAGGGTCTGAGGGCAGAGGGATGTCGAATGCTATGAAGCCCTGCGTTTTGTGATAATGGGCTTTATAAATAAAAACTGACTTGACTAGTGGAATATTCATTTTCTGCTTGGAATGAGTATTATTTTCTTTTTTTGAATAAGGACAAAGGACGAAATATTCTGTGCATGTAAACATAGTCACGGAGACACATACTGTAGCTCATTATATCTTATTTCTGACATGTTCGTAGACCTACTGAAGTCATCGTCCCAGTCTGGATGTCTAAACCTGATCTGGCTAACAAACATCATAACAGAGGAAACTGTTTTCTGCAACAACAGTACAGAAAACTGCCTTCAAAAATCTGAAAAATGTTTCCAAGTTCAGAAAATGCAGAGAAAACAATACACACTTTAATCGTCAACAGGCTTCACTGCAGAAACACTTTCTGGAATTTTAACAAAAAAAAAATTAAAGGTCAGCTACAAACTGGTCATTCAGCTTCTTGTATCGTACATTTATTGTTGTTTTCCACTCATGTGGGAGGAAAAATGCTTGTGCATTTCTCTCAATGAAGACCAGTCTAAACCCTGCGACCTGTGGTGTGCTCACCGGAGTCACACGCCGACAGACTTCAACTTGTCCCGCATTCGTCCTCAAATGACTTCAGGCTAAACGAGGACGTGAGATTAGAAACTCGCAAACAGTGAGCATCTATTAAAGAACCTCGCTGATGGATATTAAAGCACTTAGAGAAGGGTTCTATTTTTAGATGGCGCATGATTATGCCACACTTTAACGTCACTTTGATGTGCAGACAAACAGCGGCAGCAGCATGGTTGTGTAATAAATAATGTCAAGTAGTATTCAGAAAGTTAAAGAACGGATACTGTCTGTATGCCTTTGAAACAGCTTGAAGCAAACTGCTTGAGACTTGATCTCGTTTCCACTGATTTGTGAGTGTCCTCTGTAGGTCACTTCAGGTCAGAACCAGCCAGGTACCAGTTCAGAATAAACACAGACAAACCCACGGAGAGAAAAGCCACATCAGCAAATACAATTTTCCTTTTGTCTGGAGCTCGTTTGTGCAAAAAAAAAAAAAAAAAAACAAGAAACAAAGCTTCCTCTGTGCATGTTTTTGTTCATACCTGCATGCTTGTGGTGAGTCGGGGTCTTTGGTCCCTGCGCGGTGCCGCCCTGCTGGAGGAAGAGGGCGGCTCCTTTGACCATGAAGAAGCTCTCACTGAGGCTGCAAAAAGACGTGGAAAATACATTCAGGGCAGATGAAATCTTAACCACCGCCGTCAAAGAGCTCTTTTAAGTACGTTGTTCTCTACATCTGCACTCCACAGTTTCACACTAGGTTGATAATGTTTTAGATTTGACGAGAATGTAAAACACACATGACAGGCTGATCACGACACCCTTAATCTCCTCTTCGTCGTCTCATCAAGCCCTTAGTTTAGTCCTCGGCAACTTCAAGCCATTAAGTTTTTTATTATTTATTCTCACATTTGACAATATTTCTAACACAATAACCTCTAATCACAACCAGATCCTTAATGAATTATCCCCAACTCATCTGAATCAGCTCTTTCTTTCCTATTCCTGTACAAACAAAAGAAAAAGTACCATTAAAATGTTAACCACTAACCATTAAAATCTGGCTGGATGACTTTCTTAGTATTTAACCCCTTGAAACTGGAACAATTTCTTTAAAAAAAACCCTTAAAACTGCATGAGTGCAGTGCAGAGCACTGGCGTTTAGCTGGCCTTTGGGATACACATGGCTTACAAATAACAGAGAAGCTCGGATAACAACCCACACTGACGCTCGGGACGACATTACTCATCTATATCGAACACCGCAAACAGTTGTTTACTGCTATATTAATGCTCTGACTGTCGTAATGAATGTTTGGAAACCTGCCAGTTATTTTCTTCATCTGAATCATCATTTAGTCTTTATATTGCCAAAACCTGCTGAAAAATGCCCGTAATAATTTCCCAGAGTCTAAAGTGACATCTTCAAATCAGTCCCCAAATCAAAAGATATTTAATTCATTATCACACAAAACAAAGAGAAACAAATCCTCAAAACAAAGAAGCAAAAACCAATGAATGCGAATGAAATGAATGTTTGGCATAGACTTGAATAATAAATCAATCATTAAAAATGAGCAGATTTATTTTAATTTGATCTGCAACAAAATCATGGTGAACCCGACTCTAAATCTCCCACCGTGGGGTGTTGAAGAATTGTGACGAGCAAAGTGGAGACAGGGACATGAAATGTCTTCAGCCAGGACACTGTACGTACAGTGAGCAGCCAGGTGGAGGCTGCATACTTATTAAGTCCTCACTGGTTCAGCGAGCAGGACAGAGGGCTCATCAGCGGCTGAAAGTCAGCAGAGTCCTGATGCAGTGACTTTTACTGCCCTGTGTTTTTATAGCATGATTAACGGACTCCACTCCAGCGGGTTCGCTGACCTACAATGAATCAAGCGTTACACCACGACTATCCATACGTGCTCGGGCCTTTAAACTTCCTCTCCTGTCCGACCGGCGTTGGATGCACCAACTTCTGGGTCATGACTTTGTTATGAGGGCTGCAGTGAAGCAGCAGGAGAGCTTTAGCGTCGTTTCTCACACAGAACAGAGTGCAGCTTTGTTTAACCGCAGTCTCATTCCTCCGCTCGACCAACACACACAAAGCCTGGCATGACTGCGTGGGACCATCACGAGGCCTTTTGTTTAAGCTCCCCTGCGACGTGGCATCACTGTGTCTTTTCAAATATATGTAGAAGCACATGATTTGGAGATGACAGGGAATGAATCACAAGGTGTGATGTGATTTAATGACACTGAAGGCTCAGTGCGTAGGATTTAGTGGGTGTCTTGGCAGAAACTGGGTGTAACATAATAAGTGTGTTTTCTTTAGTGTATAATCACCTGAAAATAAGTATGGCTGTGCTTTATCACCTTAGAATTGGCTGTTTATGTCTACATTAGGAGCAGGTCTGCGTCCACAGAGATTAGCTTGTTGTGCCACAAAGTTTCTACAGCAGCCCAGAATGGACAAACTAAACACTGGATCGGGTCATTTATGTTTTTGTGTCAGTAAACAGCCGCACGGCGACAAGAAGTTGTGGAAAAACACTGTTTTTTAATGAGAAACTGATTTATTCAGCGTTTTACAGGTTTAAATCAGTTTGAAATTGTTTTGGAGGGAAAGAAACCTCGATGGATTAATCAGCTCCTGAATGTCTAGATCTTAAGTTATAAGTCTCCGTCATGCCCAACTGCATTAGAGAAACACTGATTTGTATCATGAGACAGCTTTATTCAGTGTTTTTACTAGTTTTAATCGCCTGCTCTGCTTGTTTTGCAGAGGAAGAGACCTCTGCAGATAATTTGGCTCCCGGTAAAAAAAAAACTCCTGAACAGTGAAAACTGAAGGAGTTTTAACCCGGGAGAGGTTTGCAATCCTGATGCCACTAAAGTATTTAAAAAGAAAGAAGCAAAACAAAGAAAAATAAAGAAATCATAACTCCTGAAGCACTGACAGCAAGATTCAAGCTGCTAAATGAAATAGGGACTTTTATTGTGATTTTAAAATTTGATTTTTTTTAATATTAAATTCTACATTTTATACTCCTCAGGGCACTTTGATAAATGTTTCTCAGTTTTTAAGATTTTAGGATTTTACTTGAAGTTTTAACTGCACTGCTCACTTAATTAATGAAGTAAATGAATTACTTATTGGATAACCCAGCGTTTTATTATTTATAATGTTATTATTTAATGATCACCTGAGTGCTTCATTTTGTTCCTTTCATGTATTACATGGAATAAAGAAATCCTTGACATCAACTTTGACCGGCAACTCTTAAAAATCCCACATAGCCACTCAGGGTTGAATTAGTGGATTAAGCGCCTACTGTCAAATCTACAGTCAGCTTTGTGCTGGTGTCACTTACATGCGACAGATCTCCCTCCGAGTCAGAGCAGCTTTCTCCACAAAGTGAGGCAACACGGTGAGCATGGCTTTATGTGACGGTTTCACGACCAGATGCATCCTGCTAGCGGTTAGAAGACTATTTGTCTCCTCGGGAAAAAAAAAGTCCCCAATTTAGTTTCCTCTTATTAACATCCTCCCATCCATCTTCTACACCTGCGTCTTCCTGTCCACGATCAGGACACTGACTGCAGCCTCTCCAAACGGTTTAACTTCTCTTGTCTTGGTCTGACAAGTCCTTCCTCTTTCCTTCCTCACCTTTCTCAATCCTGTGTGTCCTCATCTGCGCTGCCCTGTCCCCTCGGTCTCGGCTCACTATCTCCTCTCCGCAGCACGTGCTCCGGCAATCAGCTCTCCCTACGCAACCCTCTGCCACAATACCATCATTCATGCGAGTGCGGGGAGGCGGTGGAAATGTAACTTGGCGTCAATCTCAAGTCTGACATGCAGAATCCTAAATGAAGACTCTAAACGCTGATGAATTACTTAGTCACAGAAACATGTTACTCATGTAGACACTTCAGAAAAAGACATGACATGACTGTTTTCAACTGTGAATGCCCCCCCGCCCACACACACACACACACACAGTGAGCACAAAGACAGAGTCTGTGCCAAAGCTTTGCTGACACAAATCCTGACTTTTGTGACGTTGGGTTGATCAAAGAAAAGCTTTGTTACCAAGCAGGAACAACAGTTTATGTACTCTCTGTTATGTAACTGAGCAGAACAAACATTTAAAAAACCTGTCACGTTAAATCAGCTGTACTTCCATCAGGTTTTTCGGCTTAACAACAGCAAGAAACTGCCTAACTTTTGAGTCCTCAGGACTGAAGACAAGACAAGCAGCTCATCACCTGCTGTAGTAGATTTTAATAATCAAGGACAGTAAAGGGACAAACTGACTTGCATGCACATTATAGTCCTTCTTACACTACATGTCACATTCACCCATTCACACACCGAGGCCGAGGCCGCCATACAAGGTGGCACCTGCTACTCAGTTAACCCCTTGAAAGCTAAGCAAGTTGGTTGGATTTTTTTCAAAAACATTGGGAGAAGGCAACAATATAAAAAGACATGGTCCAAAAGTTTGCAAAAAAAAGTAAAAAAGTCTGAAGAAGAACATGACCTGAAAATAATAATAATAAAATAAAAAAGTAAAAGAAAATACAAAAATAAGAAAAAAAATTCCTAAAATGTTCTGGAAAAAGTATATAATTTGTGTATTTATTATAATTATTCTGTAACATCATTGTAAATATAAAATAATTATAAATAGAAATATAGTTTTCTGGATGTTTTCCCTATTTTTTTGGATAATTTTCAAATAATCCTTCCCTCTTTTAACTATTTTTAGGTAATTTTCTTGTCACCTTTTACTATTTTTTTTGCAGTTTTTGAGACATTTCTTGCTATGTTGGTAATTTCCTTCTTTTTTTTTTAGCGTGTTTCTAATAGAAACTAAATCAATTTGCTTAGGTTTCAAACAGTCAAAAGCTTGTGAAAGCAATTTAAACACAGCACAAAAAAGGTTTCAAAGGGTTAACTGTGCTGAGTATTTTGGGGTTCAGTATCTTGCCCAAGGACACTTTGACATGCTGACTGGAGGAGCATTGCATCTTCTGAATAGTGAACTACATGGCCGTCAGCTTGTGGTGCTCAAGTGCTCTAACTGGAGTATGAAGATACGATAATTCTTCTAGATAAGGCAGAGCCAGACCATTTAATATCTTAAAAAACAGCGAAAACGCACACGAAGCGAGTGGAGGGAGATGTGACCAGGGTCAGAAGACCACCAAAACAAGACAAAAATTAAATTCCACAAAGTACAAATACAATAAGTTTGCATTTCTTTGCAAATTAGTTTGAAAGCTCTGGAAGAACTTCAAATACACGACTTTTTAAACAGAGAGATCTTACCTCTGATTATTTTTCCGCTCATCATCACTTCCAAAATCCTGAAAGACAAAAACAAGACAGAGAATATAAGAGACCGCAACAGTATGACGTCGTGCGACGGCAGTGTCAAATGAATGTCGGGGAAAATCTGAGGAGAGGATTTTTTAATTTTCCTCCTGTTCTGAATTGTTCTTGTTGAGATTGGATTAGTAAACAGAGAGGACGGCACTGTGCACACGCGTTTGGGATCTGGAGGCCGTCACTCATTGTGATACATGATACATCGTTACAAAAAGACTTGTTTGCAGTGAGAAACAGATTACACTTACAGGGTTCAAAACTTTTCCTTCACTTTCAGTGACCCATAATAAATACATTTTCTTCCTGCCCTACTTATATTATTCAAACACCTCAGATTCAAACTCTATCCAAACAGAATTTAAGAGACCGAACGTTGGGAGAAAATGAAGAAACGTATGTGAGAGTAAACAAAACGTATCAACACATATTTATGTGTATTTCTGTGTCTTTGGGTTATTTATTGCATTATTTTAGGGTCCATTTTGCGTCTGTTGGGGCTGTTTGCAGTTGTTTTAAATCTCTGTGGGGTCATGGTGCATTTATTTGTGGTCGTTTTGTGTCTCTTTGGGGTAGTTTTACATTTTTTCTTTGGTCATTTTGTATTTTTGTGGTAGTTTTGCGTCTCTTTGAGGGTATTTTACGCCTCTTTGTAGTCATTTTGCATCCCTCAGTGGCTGTTTTGTGTTTCTTTGGGATTGTTTTGCATTTCTTTTTGGTCATTTTGCATCTTTTTGGTCATTTTGCATCTCTTTTGGGTTGTTTGCATCTGTTTAGGGTTATCCTCAGACAATAAAAATTTCATTATGCACAGCAAAATTGCATGACTTTTCAAAAAACTTTCCATTATTTTTACTATTTCCACGACTTTTCCAAGGCCTGGAAAATGTGATCGTAAAATTCCATGACTTTTTTAGGTTTTCCTTGACAGTGGGAACCCTGCATTTAGGAGGGGACTGGACTTTGATACATTTTTGTTTAGTCAAATCTTACAGATGTGAGATGGTACTGCAGCATCAAGAGATGGCGAACACCATAAAATTGGAATAAAGCGTGCCAGCGCCAACTGCTGGTCCTCTCCTGTCAGTGTTGAGATCTCATCTGCTACAGAGCTGACAGCCGATTCATTAGAACACCTTTAAACAGCACACGTTCAGCAAAAACACACCCAAACATCACAGCCATCCACTTTCCCTTCCTGCTGGCCGACTCTTGCAGAAAAGCGAGGCTGTAACGCAGAAAGTGATATTTAAAAACTCAACTTCTCATCAGAGGAGGAATGCTGCTGCTTGTTTTTGTGTCTCAGTTCAGTCAGCTCACTTCAGAGCTTGCAATCCACTTTCCTAAAACCAGAAACTGGAGCACTAACCCTGATGTTATGATTTCAGTGGGACGTCAAATCTGGCATCGCTCTACATTTGACTTTGTTTGCACTAAAGATTTTGTTTTGCAAATGGGGCTTAAAGGAACCGTGTGCAAGATTTAAGGGAATTCAGTGGCATCTAGGGTAAGGGATGCATACTGTAACCAGCTGAAAATTTATAAAATTTAACGTATTTCCTCAAAATGATGTGCAACAGACTTTGGGGTGTGTTTTCTCCTGTTTGGTGGTTGTGTCAGATGTGTACCAATCAGCAGAGATGTTAATATAAACCCAACTCTGGCAGATCTTTGCTTATTGTACAGAGGTTTTTTTTGTTTTTACTCACCTGCTTTTGCAATGTAAATATAACTTCATCCACACCAATAAAGCCCTTTTGCAATAAACTGAATAAATACCGCAGTATTAAACGGCAGTGCGCCTGCGTTTGTTTAAATAAACGTTTTGCTACCTTCTGTCTGGGCTGAACGCAGCTCTTAATTTTCATTGATGTAATTCGGTCTTAAACCTGAGAGGCAGTAATGTGCCAGAGTAATGTTTGTCCACAGGCTTATTTATTTTAATTTAATGGCACTTCAAATTTGTTGGCATTTTATACTTGCTTTTGGAGGAATAATTTCTTTAATAAATAATTATGGAAGCTTTATTTTTTAAATTTTTCTGGTGTCACTGTTATATTGTGATTGGTGGGCCCATTTATCTTTTACAGTAAACTATATACAGGAACATAAGATACTACAATGTTCGTAATAGCGGTTGACAGATGATCCACCTGTCTAATTTGTAATCTGTATAAGCGTTTTATTTTAAATAAGGCAGATAAAATTCATGAAAAAGTGTGTGCGTGTTACACAACACCAGGTAAGGCAGATTGCAATGCATGCAAAGAAAGTGTGAGCATGGGAGGAACTTTTACTTAGTAACACCTCAGAGAGTAATTGTTATTGGTTTTGATTAAACATTTGCTAAAGGCATTTAAACAAAGTTGTATGTTGTAGTTTGTTACATTACAAATTCTAAATTACAGCAGAAATATTTTCATTTTATTATTAATGCATATCAGTTCCAAATATCGGCTATTGGTCTCATAAAGTACTGATAATCGGTTTCGGCCCTGAAAACCAAAATTGGTCGACCTCTTGTTATTAAAGTAGGTAGTGGAGACAAAAACGGTAAATTAAAGCTATGCCGACGTGTGTGCCTGCAGCAGAGCTCGTACTTTAGGGCCACCCTTGTATAAGACAGTGCCCCACTTGGGCCACCCCAGAAAAAAAAGTCTGGACACGCCACTGCAATAACAAGGAGGGAGAACAACCTGAGTGCAGCGCGGCAAATGTTTGTGCAGCAGCAAAATGACCACTTTGTTCTGACAGCTAAACCCAGCAGCCCCCCTCCCCCCTGCGGGATTTTGTTTACAAATCCGGTGCCACAGTAGCCACAAACAACTCTGCGCTGGTAACAATGCAACAATAAATCAAGTTGAAAACACACGCAGTAATGACGGAAGTAAGGTTAACCCTTCCTGCTGGGTAATAACCAGCACACAGTGTGAATTGATAGGCGCTCCTGAAGGCGCATTCTCGGCGTTTCTTCTTACGGCGCACACAAAGACCGAGCCCCGGCTTTTCCACTCACCTCCCCCGCACTGCTGTTGGTCGTGCTGGCCGAGGATGCTGCACTGGGAGTGGGAGAGCGCTGCAGAGTCACCAGGGCCATGGTCGGTGGGCTGCAGCCGTGGAGGGCAGCTGAGGAGGAAAGGAGAAGGGAGGGGAGGAGGATGTGGGAAGATGCGCCGCTGAGATTGTCTCTGTCACCGGGGAGAAAATGCCTAGTCAGACTCTCATCCAGCAGCACCTGACTCCAGAGCCCCGGCGCTGCTCCCGGTCGGTCCTGCTCCGTGCGTCCTCTGCGGGGACCGGGGTCCTCATGAGCGGGAAGCCATGACAGATTTCCTCCGTTTGTAGCGAGCCAGCAGAAGAAGACCCCGCGATTTCATTACTGCTGCGCAGACAGACAAACAAAACACGGTGCAGGTTGCAAGCGGGGCAGAAATGACATGCAGCTTCGCCGGATGCCTGTGATTGGCTGGCCTAGTTCGCGTGTGCGCTGTCATTGGGCCAATGTTGTCAAGGTGACTGGCCAGACTAGGAACTCCCAAATACAAATGTTGATGAAATAATATTCTGCTCATGTTATGAAACGCAGTGAGGATGACACAATGTTGCGGAGGGCACCGAGTAACGATATTTTGCTTTAATCTGCTCGTTATATTCTCGATTAATTATTTTGTCTGCATGGCATTACATCAGAAAACAGTCAAAAATACTCACCACAATCTCCCAGGTCCAGTCCTAGGTGATGTCACCAAATGTCCTGACTTGTTCAACCAAAAACCTCAAACTAGAAAATATTTATCAGGGCTGTCAAACGATTAATTTCAACAGATAATCACGATTATTCGCATTTTGATTTGCAAAAAAATAAAATAAAATAAAAATCACGTTTTCAATGCAATTATTTTGCATTTCAAAGCAGTTATGAAGTCCATATTGACAAGCAGTTTTTTCAAATCAAATGGCAGCAAAAAAAACCAAAAAACTGCATGGACATAGCAGAAAGTGGGAATGTCTGTAAAGGGGAGACTCGTGGGTTCACATAGAACCAGTGGTGTAAGAAGTATTCAGATTCTTAAGTGAAAGTAAGTAGGCTATAATCTGGAAAATGCATATAAAGTATTAAAAGTAAAAGTGCCCCATGCAGAAAAAAACCTTAAAATGATGTAATGAAAGTCAGAAAAAAATAAACCCAAAATCTCAAATTTATTAAAATTACATTAGAAAAAAAACCCAAAGACTCCAACTCCAACTCCATAGTTTGCAATGAATTTTCTGTGAATCGACTGATTGATAAATCAACTTATCATTGCAGCTGTACATGTGTAAACTATTAACTGTTAATTTCATGAAAACCAAAACATATTTTACACAATCTTCTTTTGTAAGGTAACTAAGGGCGTTCAGATAAATGTATTAAAGTAAAATGTAAAATATTTCCCTCTGAAATGTAGTGGAGTAAAAGTGTAACATGAAAAGAAAATACTCAAGTAAAGTGCAAGTACTTCAATAATGATGAGTTAACGTGCTAATGTTGTCAGCCCTAATATTTATTGAATTTAATTTTTAAACAATTACACTAGCTTATGTTAACATTTGAGAAGAAAATGTGGCTTTTATCATAAATGCAGATTAGTTGATTTTTAAATCCAATTATCAATTAATGAAGTAATTTTTGCAGCTTTAATGTAGAGTTATAATAATAGATTGGGCAGATTATTAGACAACAGGTCCTTGGGCACAGATATACAAAGAACTCCAAAACCTGTCCTACATAGGAGCAAGACACAAACCATGTGGTGGATTTGCATCTTTATGTAGTTGTTTGGATATGTTTGAGATAGTTTTGTGTCTTTTTGGTCACTTTAGTGTCACTGTCATCATTTTGTCTCCTTGTGGTTGTTTTGTGTCTTTTTGTAGTTGTTTTCTTGTCTTTGAGGTACTTTTAAAATATTTTTACGGTCATTTTGTGTTTCCTTAAGGTATTTTGTGTCCGTCTGTAGTCATTTTGTTGTCTTTGAGGTCATTTTTATTTATTTGTGTATTATTTAAAACTCTCTGTCTTTTTTGTTCATTTTGTGTCACTTTGTAGTCATCTTTTGTCTCCTTGTGGTTGTTTTGCCCATGTGTAGGTTTTTGGTCCTCTTCACAGTTCCTTTGCATCTCTTTGTTGTCTTTTTGTGTCTCTTTGTGGTCATTTTGGGTCTCTTCCTGGTGGGTTCGTGTTAAATTGTCATTTGACATTTTAAGTGAGGGACAGTTGGGCCCCTGACATCTGGGCCCCTGGGCTTGTGCCCAGTGGGCTGTTCAGTAATCCATCCATGAATGGAAACATGCACTGAGATTCACTGACAAATTTAAAATAGAGCTGAAATCATATTGCACAACTCTTATTAGCAAAAGGCACCCTGGCTTCATATATAAATAAATACAAGAAATATTTTTTATCCAAAATGTAAAAAAATAAACGTCTCCATTCCTTAAAGTGTGTAGCTCTAAGTAGAGCCCGTACAGTGAATCATCATTGTTCGTAATGCCCCACCGCTGCTTCTCATGGGCTTGATAGGCGAGAGAGTAAACAAACCAGTCCAAGCACAAGTGTGCTTCCGCTCTCATTAGACATGGGAAGTAGGCCTACCCTCAATTATCACTCCCCGCCTGTAATGAGATTGTCCCTCGTTGTTTTTCACCCATCATCGCTCACAGGATTCAGTCCACAGTCAAACAAGAAACTATGGCATCTGCAGCAGCCTGGGAGGTAACAAAATGGCCTCTTTTTCCATTTTTATTTAATTCTTCCTGCTTGTTTTACCTCTTGTCCGAGGAGTGTGTTGTACCATTTGACTGGCTGGTTGAGGTGATCATCTGCTCTCAAGCCTCCTGATCAGAAATGGTCTCCCGCAGACTCCTGCCCAACGTCTCAATGGGTAAGATCAAGGCTGCAATGCCACCGAGCAGACTAAGGCCACAGTAAAGTGACAAGGTCACAGGCAGTGATGCCCGGAGCAACACCTGGAATCAAAACACAAAATCTGAGGTGCCAGGTGGAGAAAAAGGATGCCGGAAGAAGTCTGATATCAGGATGGTGCTGGAAATCATGTCAAGTTTTTTTGGAGGGTACCAACAGCGTGAGTCACTTCTGCATACCTGTGCCACAAAGGGGGTGATCAGGCCACCCAGCCTGCTTATCGCACTACAAGTCCCCATTGCAAAGGCTCTGATCTCTGTGGGGAACACCTAATGAAAGGAAAGAGATTTTTTTCTAGTTGAAATGGTCTAAAAGCAAATGTTTCATGATAAGGTGCTTTCACACCTGAAGTTCAGTTCATCGGTTCCACACCAGGGGGGACAAATGATGCACTGTTGCATTTTAGTTCTGGTTTGATTTCTTATCACACAGACTTTTCACAAAAATGAGGATCTACCGAATGACTGGTAGCTCGTTGATTGGACAGTTTTGGTGTTTAGTGACTGACAGAAGTTTATGCAGCAGCACTGGACAGGAATAACTTGTTTATGCAGCTTATCGTAGTTATGATCACTTGTGTTTACATGAACACAGAGAAATTAGGTTAAACACATTCTGTGTAAACACCCTAATTTCCTTCAGAGTAATCCTGCTAGCATATTCAGGTTTCATAAAAAGAATATACTGTTTGCATGCTTGAACACATTAACAGAATACTCCAAAAACCCGATCATAAACAAGTTATTCATGTCCATGTAAGCACACTGATGGAGAAATAACTGATTGTAAGCATTATTAGTCAGCTGTTATTAGACGGCAAATCATTTGCATGTTATCAGGGTTGCAAACAGATCTCATGATCAGCAACAATTGAATTTATTTTTTCAGCAGCTAACTGCTGAAATTATACTAAAGTCAAATATCTGCTATCATTAAACCCAGCGGTTGGTTCATTTTCTTTAACACTGCAAACAACCAAGATCCACCTTTTCGGGTGGTCTCAGTCTGGTTGTTTATTTTGCAGAACGGTTCTATCGAAAGCTTTCACACCAGACCCAAACCCACCCTACTAATTGTGCAAACAAACTTTCGTGTTCAATGAACCAAAAAGGTAGGTGTGAAAGCACGCTTTAACTGGTAAAATGGTGTGTAGACCTACCTCTGGTGTGTAAACAAAAGCAACCTGGAATCCTCCAGAGATGAAGGCTCTGGCGATAAAGATGCAGATCGTAACAGACAGCCTGCACAGACAGACAGACAGACAGACAGACAGACAGACAGACAGACAAACAGCAAGTTAAGACGTCAGCCGTGATGTTAATAAAGATCGCTGTTGTTCCAGCAAGACAAAATAAAAGAGACACAAACTTACCTGTCAAGACAAGCAAATAAGGGTAGAATGAACACAGAATACATGAAGAAACACAGAGCCATGCTCTTCTTCCTGCCAATGCGGTCAATTAACAGAAGGATAACTAAAAGACCTGAAAAAGCAAACACAGTTTTAAAAATGTGTCAGTTAAGGCTCGTAAAGACATACTGAGAATGAAAAATAATTCAACAGCTAATGCCGCTCCCTCCATACATCTGTGTATCTCACTATTTAAGTCAAGCAGGCCTAAGTGGTGACGAGGGTCAGCCTCTATCAACCTGTCTAAAAAACTGAGGGTTACTTCACCCCAAAAGACCATTTGCATATCAGTTACTCACCCCGTGCTGCATTGAATTTTTGAAATGTTTTTCTTGCATGCCTCCACGGTGATTGAAGACTCCACATATGAACTACTATCTTTAACTCTCAAATAACGTGCATTATTAGCCCAGTCTCATTATCCATAGACTATATACAAAGTTCGACAACATTACAGCCCAGAAAATGATTTTTGGGACAGCCCTAATGAAAAGGGTTTTTTTTCGACATGAAAAAAAATATTAATTTATACGGCATAAGTTGCATGAGAGTTCGTAAATTGATGTTTTAATATAGTTGTGCTGTTGTTGTTGAACATGGTTGCCTATAATTTCAATTCATTTTCTCAATTTTTCATTCACCAGGGGCTTGTGACAAAAGGTTTTCCTTACAAAATCAATGCAACAGGATGAGTAATTGATATACAAATGGTTATTTGGGGGAATGAGTATTCCTTT
Source organism: Plectropomus leopardus (assembly GCF_026936395.1). Lineage (NCBI taxonomy): Eukaryota > Metazoa > Chordata > Actinopteri > Perciformes > Serranidae > Plectropomus > Plectropomus leopardus. Next base: position 15,446,431 of record NC_142195.1, on the reverse strand, counting down.
AAAGTTGTTTTTTAAAGAAAGTTGCAGTACTAAAGTATGTTAATATAAATGTAATATAAAGTTATTTTTATATGTGCATCAAATTTCATGGCACTGATTTATTTGTTAAAACATTTTTATGTTTGAGCTAAATTTATGGTTCCCCAGTGAGGAATTTATATAAATTCTGTATAGAAATGCTTTTACAAAATCCACTAGCTCTTCAATTTTAACAAACACTATCCATGTTGTCTCACATTTCTGCTATAGATGGATATTGAAGAATTATATAGAGACAATGTTCCTGGTGATAAGATGGTCTACACCTTACAGTTTAAATTACATATTGCAGCTGTGAGAAAATGCAAATTGGGGGCATTTTACCTGGAAATTCAGCCAAGGTTGTCCATAAAAGGTCTTTGTAGTCAGCTGATGTCAAATATTTGCATTCCAGACTACAGTTTGGTTCAATCTTGGCCCCGTGTGCCGCTATACAGAAGAGGGACATTTTAATTTGGTGTTAGTTCCAATACAAGGTGCGATTTGGCAGATGTTAAAAGCTGATCCACATGGACCTCAAACTTACCCGCACATGTATGTCCAGCTTGGAAAAGCTCAGTTGTCAACAGGACTATTCCGTAATATGAGAAGGAATTTGCAAACCTTTGGATAAAATAACAGTACAGTTTTTATGTTGTGTACAAGTAGTTAAAAATAAAGCATGGCTAGATTAATGGATGTTGGGCTACTGAAGGCAATATTAAATTAAACTGAAATCACTAGTTATAGAGAGAAGAAAAAAGTTACTCAAGCTAACCAGGAAAACCACAAAAGAAGAGTAGTCCTCCGAAACTGAGGGGTGAAGAGATCTTTGATCCGTCGACGATTATTCTGTGAAATAGAAATGACAAATACAGAAGGTATATTCATTAATATCAAGAATTAAACATCAGATTGGACTCTCATTCCCTTCATCTGAGCAAATGTGAGAACCTCGATGTCTTTAACCTCACCTGTTGGCACGCAACAATCTTCCCTCGCGGCATGGCCTTGCCATTGTCGTTAGCAATGCGTGTTAAAGTTGCCATGGCCTTCTCTGCTTTTCCCGTCAGCACATGGAAACGAGCACTTTCAGGTAGCCACTGTGTAAGACAGAAAGTTTGACTTCGAGCTTGACTCCAGCTGGTTTTATTTTACAAATCCCCAACATACTTACAAAGCAGAAGCAAACGAAGATTGCCATTGGTATAGTGGACAAGCCGAGCAGCCACCTCCAGCCAAGAGTGGGCATTACAAACAACGCCAGGAGGACCTCAAACACAGAACCAAGTGCCCAGAATGTCTGATGCACAGAGACACATCAGTCAGGAGGGAATCAATGAGCAGTGTACTTAATAAAACACTAAAGACGTAAAAGTCATGCTTTGATAATAACATCACCACATTACCGCAATCATCATGATGCACATGCCTCTCGCCTTCACAGGGAGGAATTCTGAGTAAAGTGTCACCCTAAAAAGAGACTGAATGTTTATTGCAAATAATTTCACAGCTATTAAAATGTTCTATTGTGCTCAGTGCAGAATTCATCTAATCATGAGCAGAGGAAGCAGTACAACTTACGACTGCGGAGCTCCAGCGACGCCAAAGCCTACGAGGCTCCGCAGGAACAAGAGCCAGCCATACACTGGAGCGAAGGCGCTCAACAGGCCGTAAAACAACGACCAGCACATACACATGGTCAGACCCTGTTCATCACAAAGACATGCAAATGTAAGTTACTGCTAGAAATGCATGACATGTTTTTTTTTAATCAGTACGAACAACCAATAATTGCCTGCTCTTCAGGCTGATAACCGATAATTGCACATTTTTGTATATTAAAAAATGTGTATAACCTGTAGTTTATACACATCTAAGGGTAAGAAAGAGTAAGATGAAGTGATTAAATGAATGTGGGGGAACCCCTGACATTAAGTCATCAGACACATCTTGAAAAGAATTAGCTGAGGTTGCAACAAACACAGGCTATGTAAAAAAAATGGATGAAGCCTCTGACGTCACCAGCTGGATTGTGGACTCCTGTTTTGAAGCCTTGAGTCTGTCATTTCAGCAGTCGCCATCTTGGATTTTTGGAACCAGAAGTGACCAAATTTGGATGAGAAGTAGGAGCTGAGGAGCGAGTTTTGGATCTGACTCAACGACTGTAGCGATGCCTCACAGACAGCCTGTCCGTCAAAGCAGCCACACCCTTAATTATGAATAACTAAAAGCTTTAATAAAATGTTAACAGGTGGCTTTTAAAAATAGATACAATAACAGTTTGTTTGTACCGGGCTGTTAACAGCACTTTGCGCTGGCTTCATATTTTCAGCACTGGAGATTGCTGCTTGGTTGCAGAGTGGCTTCCAGAGGGGGCAGCAATGGTAGGCGGGCTAAAGCAGCTTAAATGGGGCGCACTATTCGCCATTTGGATGCTTAGCTGGGAATCAGCTGATCCATCAGCTGATTGAAACTCCTTGAGATCAGCTAATGAAGCTGGGATGTGTGCTGAGCTTCACTCTGTGGCCCGTCTGAACGAACGCGATGCTCAATTTATAAAAAACCCGTATGTGAGACTTACCACTTTTCTGCCGTACGTGTCGCACACATTCCCCCAAGAAGGTGAACCGAATACCATTCCTATAAACACCACCTGAGGAAAAACAAAACTAAATAAATAAAAATCTTAAAAGTAAATATTTTTCAAACTTTTCAAAATCAAGTATCCTAAAACCTTTGCCTACCGATGTTATGAGAGCCACCTGGTAGCCGGGCAGCCTCCACTCACAGTGCAGCTGGGGGCCCAAAATACTGAGGATCATCATCTCCATGGCGTCTCCCACCTACTCACAGAGAGACAGAGGCTCATTCTGACTTCTGAAAGTCTGAATGAAGACCTTCCTGCAGGTTTTAGGATTCTTACCCATGATAGTCCAGTGAGGGCAGACATTTTCCACTGAAACTTTCCAAAGCCGATGGCCTCCAGTGCATCATCTACTGTTAAGATTTCTGTAAAAACGACAAGACAATTCACTGCAAGTTCATCATCCTCCGTAAAGAAATGTATGCAGAGTCGTTCAAGAAAACACAACAAGCACTACAATACAAACAAAAAAATACAGAGAACAGATACAATGCATTAAATCAACCATTTGGGGATCACAAGAAAAAAAAAGTTTGGCTGCTAACTGCACACTGCTGTGCGGTGCATAAGATGAGTGACATTTGTGCACTTTTGACCGTCTGTGAAGACCGAGTTACTCCACTTCTCCCAAAAAAACAAACAAAAACAACAAATGCCGGACAAGGCTGCGGGTCGAGGACGATGAGTCTGTATCCAAGACGCACACTCATTTTTCCAACTAGCGTAAGTGATTGAGCAAATAAGGAGGCGAAATATGAATCAGCTTATTGCAGAGAAGATTGTCCCATATATTTCAAGAAATTAGGAAAAGATAACAAGAAAATGACCTGAAAATTACTTTTTAAAAAAGAAAGAGGGAGAAATTATCAGAAGTTAAAAAAATAGGGGAAATGTCTTGAAATTGTTATTTACAATTATCACTATTGTAATTATTCTAATCTATTTTTGTAGGGCTTTTTTTAAAATTTATTTCATGTAATTGTCTTGTAACTCTCGCACTTACGTAACGTAACGTGTTTTAGCAGGAAATCAAGCCAATTTGTTCTGGTTCAAAAGAGTTAAATTCTCTAAAGGGAAACTCAGTCATCCACACTTTGAAAACCCCTGTATAAAACACCAAAACAGTATTTAGTGTGACCTCCCTTGAACTCTTTAAGGAAAACTGTCTTGAAGTTTTGTCAAATATTCTTCCTAACGATACTTTTGAAGTCAAATTAAACCCTAACACGACTTTTACATAATGGTACAGCTACTTTTGCTTAAGTAAATTATCTAAATTTAAATACTTCTTCCACCACTGATGAGAAGTCAGGAGATCAGGAGATCTATATATTACAATGAACATCTTTTCCTCTTTATGTGCAAATTATGTTCCAAATTTCCAAATTTCCCCACAAAAACAAGCATAGGGTATGCATAGGGTATGCTGATTTTCGGCTTGCAAAAATTGGACACATTTATATTGTTAGGGCACTCCAATGATGTGTATTCCTTCCAAACATGGCAGACAGATGAAATGAAAATGTGTGCAAACTAAAACAAAAAGTATTCTACAAACCTTCAGGTTGATCAGACCCAGATGCAGACGCTCTGTCTCCTGAGACCACTCCTGCTGTAACAGTGCAGATCTCATTGTCTGTGCCCTGGACCTCATCGAATTGACCCACAAAATTTGCATCACTCCTACATGTCAACACACCGAAAGGAGAATTTCAGGCACAATTAATTAAATTAAGTTTCAAGTACAATATATCACCTCTTAAAAGTAATTTTCCTAGGGCTTGAATACACAGCTCTGCAGTAACACTGAGGTATGTAAACACAGCTGATCACGTTTGGTCTCAGACTTTCTCACCATAAGTAATATAAACCTATGAGGAAATACACCAATGAAATAACTCTGTTTTACCTCAATTCAGGATTTCTCCACCGCTTGTAAGCAACACTGGCTACTCCGCTCCACTTGTTCATTTTAGTGTTACAGTTTGAGAGTTGTACCTTCTGGCACAAAACACAGCGGGTGTGTGGTCAAACCGGCTCGTGCAGTCACTTCAGGTTTCAGCGAGACACCCAATCAGAGGACAATACCTCCGGAGAACAAATGGGAGGGGTTACACCAGGAAACTAGGCTATTCGAAAACTAACTTTTTTTCAACAGTGTAACTCCTTTGAAATATTGTGTCATCCAGCACAAAATATTTTTTGGAAGAAACACACATTGTTTCTCAAACTGTGAATGTGGAAGGTAACTAAGTTCATTACTGAAATACTGTACTAATGTGGTGAGCTACTTTACTTGAGTCTATCATGCCACTTTGTATTTCTACACCACTTCATTTCAGAGGGGAAAAAAATGCTTTTTACTTTACTACATTTATCTGAAGGCTTCAGTACTAATTACTTTACAAATCAAGTTTGGGTCTTTTTGTATAAAAAGCATAAGAAAAGTTATAAAATACCCAACAGCTAATACAAGTACTGCTCAGTTTGTAATTTGTCGAATAATCAATTAGCCAATTGACAGAAAAGTAATTTGCAACTGTTTTTGATAAACATTTAAGTTGTTTTAATTTTCAGTTCTGGGGTGTTTTTTTCTTGTCTTTTTTTTTTAAAAGATTTTTCTGGATGGGGTACTTTTACTTAATACTTTAAGTACATGTTCCTGATTAAACTTACATAGTTGTTCTTAAGTACCATTTTCAATGCAGGAGTTTCACATGTAACAAAGTATTTTTTTATTTACAGTGATGTATTAAACTCCGTTATGGTATCAAACGACACGATACACTTTATCTCTCCGTCTCCGTAGGGAATTTTAACTTGCACTCTTGGACATTTATGGCTGCAGCTATAAATGCCATTACAGTCACATTTAAACAAACTATACATGAAGAAATCAGTACTTCTACTTTAGTAAAGGATCTGAATACTTTCTTCACTACTGCACACAGTGAACAAATATAAACATGAACGAATGAATGTGATTGCATTATGACATAAAAAATATTGAATATCATTTTTGAAATAATCTTTTTAACATTTATTTTTCTTACATGTACTTTTTCTACTGAACTCATACAATTTTAATTGTTAAAAGAACTTGACATGACTGATATTTTTAAACTAAAATGTTTTAAAAATATCACAGTACTCCAGAACCCCTCGGGGTATCCGCTCCCCCACTTAAGAAACATCTAGAGGGTTAGATTAATTAGTGGGGATATTAGTATCATAAATGATGAAAACTTTGCATATTTCATTTTTATCACTTTTATCACAAATAAAAATCCAAGAACAAGAAACAACAAACTATGAAGCCAGTTTTTAAAGTAATTAAATTACAAACCTATATCTAGGCAGCAGAGATAAATGAAACTGTATTAATCTCTCTTCATCCCCTTAATAAAGGCTCTTGGCTTATGTTCTTATCCAGTAGGACTTACAATAAGTACAACAGTAAACTAAGCTTAATCTTAATTAATGGATCCCCAAAATTAAAGCAAAAGCAAAGTGTGTGTGTCTGAGCCCTAACACTATTTTTGTGACTACAGGAGGATTATATACGAGTAAAGGATGAGAGCTAAAAGTGCTGATAGACATTAACAAGTATGCGATACGATTCAAAGAGGGGAAGGTGGGATGACGTACAGCTGACATCTACAGCACTGCGGCTCACTGGCTGATTAACTGTTATAACCTGCAGCCAACAGCAGGCTGTGCTCACACCTTTCTGCTGTTGGTAAAATAGCCACAGGGCTCTAACTGTAGAGGCAGCTGAGGTTTCCCGAGTGCATATGTGTGTCTATGTTGGTTCAGCTCACACAAACAACAATTGTAGTTGTAATTACTTTCCAAAGCCTATTTGATCTCTTCCCAGAAGCCTCAGTAGAGGAAAGGGGTCATTTAAGATGCGGTACTCTGAGAACACCAGGCTTTGCAGGCCTGCTGCTCCCCTGCGTTATCTGCAGTATCTCAAACAAGTTAAAATTACAACAAATTAAAATATACTGAAACCTGTAGCTACATAGAACATAGAAAATATGCTTAAGTAAAATGATGGCCTGGAGGTTGCATACTTCTGAGTCAAGTTTCAATTTATATTACACCAATGTTAGTCCAGACTGATATACATATCAGAAGACTTTGAAGGAGTTTAATAAAAAAGCCACTAGGTATATTTTTTGGCAAGACACGAATGCTTCACACACAACGTCGCAGCACAGAAGAGCAAAACAATAAAATAGCCAGAAAAGTAGCATGTCAGAACATTATGATGTGACAGTCGACCTTTGACGTTTTGGATATTTAATGCCATCACTTCATAATTTTATCTTATTTGACATCTGTGTGAAATTTCTAGCACTAAAACATGAGAAGGAGCTCCAGGTAGACATTGTCTCACTGCCTTTCTAGTTATTATACCTTAATTGTATACCTATCACATATTTTCTGTAAAAAACGCAAATATTGTTACAGCACTTGAGCAAATGTACATGCCAATACAGCATGTTGCATGGACCTGAAACTCATTACCAGCAGTGTCATGTGTTGTTAAGCATTTACCTTTTTTAAAATTGAAGTCTGTGCGTAAATGGAGTAATTGGGACACCCACATTAAGGGTTCTGATGGAAGCCTGATTTGCCCGTAAACTTTGTTTGTTTGTTGTTGTTTTTTTGTTTACATGTGTTTTCTTTGTTACTTGACAGAATTTACGTTGTTAGCTTTCTAATTTATGTCGTTTATGTTATTGGCTTTGTGATTATTATGTATAATTCAAAGCTTTATTCTTTAAAGGGGTTGTTCCTTAGCACTGTCAGGCAATGTCCTTTTGTTATGTTCCCTGCCTACACTGTATCTACTGTAAGTCATTCTATGAAAAAATAATAAAAACTATAAATCTCAAAAATTAATGTTGGATCACTGAGATTTCGTAAGTGATACTGACTATTTACAGCCACTGTTTGAGCTTTCAGTCGTCTGCAACCCTGCAAGTGAACAAGGCCAACCTCAAAATAAAAGCTGGAGAAAAGTAGGACACTGTGAGGACATGCTGAGGCTGCTGCATTATGGGACGGTCATAAATACAGGTAGAATATACATCTCTCTGTCCTCACATCCTCTGGTCACATCAGCTGGACACACTCACACAGAACAAAACAGAACCTCACCTGAGCTCACACACACACACAGACCTAAGACATGGACCAAAAGGTAAGACGTGATATTTACTGTACATGCTTAAAGCCAAAATATTGTAGTCCTATTTTTTGAACATGTGGATGCTGCTTATAGATATTCTGTCTGTTAAAATGTAATTTGCATGCACAAGCCACTAAAACTGCAGGTTTAGTGATGCTGTGTTATTGCTTCACTTCTGAAACTAATAGCCTCACAGCTGGTTTTGCCCTGTCGACAGCAATCTGTTTGCTCACATGAATAAAGGATAAGTTGAAAGTTTAGTTGTTTGGGACTAATTGGGCCTGTGAATATTTATCTGAACAAGTGTTGGATCGAGGATACAATGCCATCCAACTTGTCCTCCGCTCTCTTGAAACAAACCTGCAATAACACAAAATATTTTCCTCTTATTACCTCTCAGATGTTAAGATTTTTAAGGTGTGTTCTTGCACATTTAATACTGTATAGTGTGTGGTTTGAAGACTAAAAAATCAGGGTTTTTGTCATTAGTAAGATGCACTATCGCTTTGAACCCTCAGTGCAGGAATGAGGCTATGCATGAAATTAATGCAAAAGTGAAGGAGATACTAAGGGAACCTGTTTTTTTGGTATTATCATTAGGGCAGTTTTTGAGGATTAACCAAATGTCCACAGTGCGCAATAATGAAAATATTGCAAATTGACAAAAAATGGTCAGATTCTTAGTTTTTCCAACTTCCTATACTCTTTCTTCTAAAATATAAACTTTAAAATACTGTCTTATCTTATTATTTTGTGTGTTCTGTATAGTATTGCATTATAATGCATATTATCTGGGCACGGTCATTTTATTGCAACACTGAACACAAGTGCATTTCAGAACTTTCAGAACTAGCAAATTCATGCAATGAAAAAATATAATCATAAAAAGGTATTTAAAAAGGCTTAGTACACTTAGTATACTTGGCATCCTGTAAAACATATAACTTCCAAATACTAGGTATTTAATTTAAAGCAAAACTTTTGGTTTTAATAATTTCAGTTCTTCATTGATGAAGGAAAAACACAAGATATGGATATTTTTTCAAGCACATGTTGCCACTGCATTTATGTTGGAATTATATGTTGGATAAAACCAGTGTTTCTCAAACTAAGGGGCAGAGCCCCCTGGAGGGGCATGAAGCCACAGCAGGGGTGGTGGGTGACTAGGGGAAAACGGAGAGTGAAACAAAGTTGAATGAGAGTGATTTATGCTGGGAATACAAACAAACAGTTGAGGTTTGTTGATGCATTCATGCTGACCTTTATTTCACAAGGATTCAGCATGAATCCCTTCATTTAGTCGCTTTTATTTAGCCTACGGTTAATGATTGTTTAAAAAAATGTGGGGTGGGGGTATGAACTTTTTTCAGCTTCTAAAGGGGGGCATGACAGAAAAAGTTTGAGAAGCACTGGATTAAATCAACATGTATATGTGGTGTTTTCATCAATTGATAAAGGACAAACTTGGTTTTCAAAGCGTGTTCTGTCAATCAATAAGATGTGGCCACTACAGCTCGTCTTTGGTGAGCATGATGTGTGTGTGTGTGTGTGTGTGTGTGTGTGTGTGTGTGTGTGTGTGTGTGTGTGTGTGTGTGTGTGTGTGTGTGTGTGTTTTAATGGGCACTTATTTGGAGGACAGTGGTGTTCTTTAAAGATTGAGTAGATCCTCTTGAAAGCCCTCAGTATTTCCATAATGGATTACATTATGTTAATGATAATTTTTCCAGCGTGCTCTCTTATGTCACTGTTTGTTTTGGCCGATCTTCGGCAGTAACGTAAGATGCCTTTGTTGATGCTTACAGGAAGCACAATGTTAAATTTTAAAGAGACGGAATGAGAGGGCAACGTTACGCTGCCCGCAGGCCTGTCACAACTGAACCGGCTGAACCAAGAAAAAAAAAATGAGAAGAAAAACACAAGGGTGGAAATGTGTCTTATGATGACGTTATTTTTAAAAATAGCATAATGTATTGAAATTTAGGGAGCTATGTCCATCTGCACTTGTTATGTCCCCACATTTGCCGTTGGTGCTCCATTACACTTTTTAAAGATAGAAAAAACAAAAAAAACTTCCTCATTGTGTAGCAGTTTTATATATACAATTTTCTTTTATTTTAAATTTTCTTTAAAAGCTTTTTTTAAGTTGAAGAGGGCACCAGCAGCATGCATAACAGTTATAGTAATTATAGTAGCACTTAGTGTAGGTCTGCATTAACATGCGATTTTGACACCTGGCGTCACAGAGTCTGCAGTAGTTTAATCCCAAACTGATCTGATCGATACGGCTCTGATGAGCAGTTAGTAATTAGTTTGAAATGCATCAGCCTAATCAAAGATCAGTAATCGAATACCTGTGCTGTAATTTTGTGGGGAGGAGGGCGAGGACGGCACTTTGGTAGGATACAGTTACTACATCCTTGTATTACATGCCTGCACATGCACACGCACATGCACACCCACACTCACACACACACACGCACACATAGACGCACACTCTTCCTTAAACACATAGTGTACCCGTTCAACACTCATGTGAAGCGCTGAATGAATGTTTGCTGCCTGGGCTCCATGAATGTTTAAGCAGCCCGGTGCTTCCAGAGCCAGGTAGCTCATTACTGCCTCATTACCTACAATGCAGGGACACCAGCCCAGCAGGAAGCAGCACTGCCACACTCCTCCTCCTCCTCGTCCCGGGCCGTGGTACCGGGCCTGTTCCAAGCCAGTTTTTGAATCAGGGGCCGATGCAAACCTAAGCAGCAGAGGAGACAGTAGGTTCTTGGTGAAATATCTGTGCTGACTTTAAGAGACTCCTCTATGGGAGAACACAGCTGCTGAAACAGCCATCACAGGCTGTGTCTGTCTGAGTTGGATACCTGGAGCACTAAAATTCAAAAGTAATTTGGATTTATCTGGTTCATCACACAAGATTCAACCATGACGCACATGGCTTTGGAAGTAAAGGAGGTAATCACAAGAAAATTGATTGAGTAACTTAACTGTCTTAACTTAGCTGCAGTTGTGTTATTGTTTGAAGTGATTGTATTATCTATTAAAGTACTTAAAGGCATACTTTTGTAGTTCACAGGACAATACAGGTGAAATGTAGTCTCTGTCTGTCAGTCCAGTCATCCCTCAGATCCAGACATTTGGATACAGGCATGCGTGTGTCAGCGTTCAAATTCCACATATAATGCAATGGTATATCACTAAATTAGATAAATTAAAGAGACATTTATTATCACCTAGTTCAGCGTCTTTTAATGCAGTGTTTTGGTTTTACAGCTCACAACTTTACTGTTTTGACTGACTGCCACAGACACAGTTTTCAGTGAAAAGGCTCTGAGGACAAGCCCAGCTGCCATGTTTCATACGTACCATATCGATGTTTTTAAGGTGACTTAATACAATAATGTATAAGCAGACTCTGTCATTATGGGGTGGAGGGGTTGGTGGATGGCGTGTCATCTAGGTGAGATGCCTGCTTTTCACCTTTTAGGCACTGACCGTGGGTGTTTTGTAGTGACTATCGCTGCTTTTCCTCCCGCAATTGTGCCCCCCGATTGCAGTATTTAAGCCAAAATGTGATCTTTTCCTAACTATAATCAAGTCTAACCATTATTACTGCAGTGTTGTTGATGCATGAAGTTTCATCTGCTACATAATAATGGCTAAATGTATCATAAACGTGGTTTGCACAAACCTTTAAAATGCAAACATTATTACTGAGATTGGGTTGGAGGAACCAACTGTACACCACCTGCTCAGGCTCAGCACCAAACAACAGTAAGACAAAGTAAAACACTTGTGAACATTGTGGAGCATTTAGCAGTTAAAAAGACACATATTTTTCTCAGCATTTGGTGAAGACCAAAAACAGTATCTGCTTGATGAGGAGACTTTTCTTTCACACAATGATTCAACCCCCAAGGGGCCAAAAAAGATTTTAATGCAGCATTAAACAAACGCTAAATATGATTCACTGTCCCAAAGCAACAAATGTTTATTTGATGAAGTGATGCTAACATTTAGCCCAACAGGGTAATCCGTTCATGGCATGTTACTGTGAGCTTGTGTGAAACAGTAGCATCAGAGTATGTACTGTACTTGACTGGTGTGATGGAAGCCTGTGACGGTCAGGTTTCTCTAGACACCTGGAGCCCCCTAAATGTGTGTTGCCCTGGGTGATGTGTGGTGTCAGTCAATGGCCCACGAGGAGCGCTATCTCTTTCAGGAGCCTAACTGCCACTTTGTGACTACGTAACAGGATCCTGCACCATACTGGATAGACAGGGACAATGGAGCGCCCTCTCAGGTGATGGTCTCCGGTTCAGATAGACTTTCGTGTTCTGTTGTAGCCTGACATCAAAATTTGATGTTTTTGTGATGATTGCTCATGTGGGATTTTTTTGTGTGTACCTTATACGTGTGACTGTTGGACTGTCTTCATATATGTGAAAATCTTAAAAGTCCTGAGCGCTGTCCAGTTTACATCAGATGACAATGTTGCCAAGAAAAGTCACCTCTTACCTTGCTGCTCTTTTCTTTAACAAAACTGTCAATCCTCTTAGATCTAAGGGTTGTTTTACCAACTGCCACGTGTTTCAGCAGAGCTCACATTTCCTTTGAATGGCAGAAAATCTCTGCGCTGCGCTCATTGCCCGGCCAACAGTCTGTTCACACAGACACACACAGAGTGCCAACGACAGGGCAGAGTGTCTGATAAAGACTAAACGGTTTGCTGGTTTACCTCTTTTTGTTCACTTTTGCATTTATTACAAGACCTGTAGAGCATTGACAACAAAGCCAAACTAATCAAAGAGCAGCTGGCATTTTAGTGGGATTTTTGTCAGGTGTGTTTTACAGACAGGTGATGAAATGTTGGAAAAGAGACCACCTCTGTGATAAAATCAGAAAAAGCATTTGGCATCTAGTTTTGTTACCACTGCCATTTTCTTTTAGGTTACCACCTTAAGCTGGTATTTAAGGTACATGCAAATTATTTAGAAACATGTTTTAAATGGCTTTCAGTTTCTCATACTACAGTCCTGCTTCTAGTTGTTGGATTTCTCTCTTTGATTGTAGTATTGTATATAAAGTATCTAATTTTTTGTTGTTTTAGTCAGTTTTTTTGTCTATTTCACTCTAAAACAAGGCATTAAGAAAGTTGTTTAAAAAACAAAATACATAAAAACTATAAAAATGTATTGTATATATTATATTAAAAGTTTATACATTTACAGAGAAGCAACAGTCACATGTCAAAGTGCAGTAACTTTTAAAGTATTCAAAGGAGTTAGTTTTTTCCATAAAGTTATTTGGTTTAAATTACAAACAATTATTTTTTAAGGGGTCCTTGCCTTGATACCTGATAATATTTTGTTAAAGAAAGTGTGGTTGTGAAGGTTTTTTTTTATTTGATTAACAGGATCAATATGTTAATGCTTTTGCTGATAAATTACCTCACCTGTTGTAACTCTCAATCTTCCATCATCCAAATCAATGCTATTTAGATTTAGAATCGTGAATTGATGAAAAGTTTGATACAGTTAACACTTACAGAAGTATGTTATGTGTGGCCAACTAACATCTACACTAACTCGTTTATCTGAAAACACATGCACACACACACACACACACACACACACACACACACACACACACACACACAAAAATACATATTTTGAATGAGATTTGCTTCCTTTGTTGCTCGTTCACAACATTATTGATGGTTTCCTATTAAAGGAAGCGGAGACTGTAATCTGTCAGTGTTTCCTGTCATACTACTGTTCTGTCCCTTCAATAAAAACCAGATGTTCAGTTCAGAAAAAGTACAGAGGTGCAACCATACACACATCAGGGATCTCTGGGGTAGGTAACTATTTACATTTTCTATCCTGCTAAACATTGTTGAGCATTTTAATGATCTCATGTGGTTTTCAGGACATGATTTATTGAGACATTGTGCTGTAATTTTCTGCTGGGTCAGTAGAGCAGCAGCTTGTTTAACTGGAGAATGATCTGTGAGTGTCAGTTACTCCGACTTGGTGACAGATCAACTTGGCAGTGATGAGAGCCAAACTACTGAAGCATAACAATGGTTGGCTCTTTCATAGCACCATAATTAAAGTGCATTGATTATTTGACCTGGCACGTCTTCAGTTGTGTATCTTTAAGTGGCAGATAATATCCTCTGCTTATACATATAATGAATGTTTTCACTTCTAGATTTTACTTGATGAGGTTTTTATGTTTCAGTTAATTGTTTAATCTTAAATCAAACTGTGAAGCTTTTAGTGTGGGCAGAGTATTTCGTGTTTATCCTGTCCTTGCCATGAACATGACTGATGGCCCTTTAGAGAGCACACAAGCAGATTAGATAGCAGGGGCCAAATTTAGATTTGTCATGAGCTTAGAGGATGTAGCCAAGGCCGCTAAGGGCCCTGACTGGAAGTCACAGATATACAGACAAACTGCTGGAAATGAGTCACCCACCGGGATATATATATATCATAGATTGCCCATGATTGTGAGCGTGTGTGTATGTGTTTTTGAGGGGTGACAACCTCAACAAAAACAGATAACTTTTAAGGAAAACAGGACACAGAGGAAAAGGATGGGACATATACGCCTGGTCTTGACAGATGGAATGAGAACTAGGCCAAAAACTAAATAATATCTGTAGATTTTGCAATAAATTTGTATCCCTGAGGTCTTTTTAGTGTGAGGTACAATTCTGACACGTTACCTTGTCATGTCACTGATCTGTTCCTGTTTGGGCGCAGAGTCTGGAGGAGCGGTGTAACCAGATCCTGAGGAACATGGAGGCCTCCCTGACAGCCCGGGATCGCGTGGGCATCCAGGATTTTGTTCTCCTGGACGCCTACACGAGTGAGAGTGCCTTCCTGGACAACCTGAGGAAACGATTCCATGAGAATCTCATTTACGTGAGTCTTCCTGTGTGGTGTAACGACAGATAACCCTGCTCTTTCTCTTTCTCTAATTAAACTTCACGCCCTCGACCTTCAACCCAACCAGATCCTAATGCTGCGTGTGTTGCCCTCTGCTGAACTCAACACCTCGTGTTGCTGAAACAGCAGCTCTTGTTCTTTTCATTTGCGGAGTGAGCGATCTAAAGGTCACCGCTGTCCTTGAGGTCACGACAAGCGATTAACCAAAATTATTGCTTTTGATAAGAGGAGCAAAATTAATTACCAGCAGGATGATACATGGACATGACACTGCTGGAAACTTTCTTCTGATGTAGTGTTATGTGTGAGAAAAACAAACTCCAGCAGAACTTGACCTCCTGTCCTTGTCTTTCTCTGCAGACCTACATTGGGACTCTCTTGGTTTCGGTGAACCCATATAAAGAATTAGATAACTACAGCAAGAAGCAAATGGATACCTACATGGGTGTCAACTTCTTTGAGCTGCCACCTCATATGTAAGATTTTTTAAATTCTGTATTTATATTTATGTATTTACACACAGTGGGGACAATGGATTGTCATGTTCCCCAGAGGATGGATCCTACAGACTGATATTTATTGATGACTTTTCTTAAAATGCCATCAGGTTAAAATTGTAATTTCCCCCAAACTTTGCGTTAAAGCAGCTAGAAAGGAACTGTTGTTTGTTTGGGCTTTTGGTCCAATGGGACATTTTCTTGCAATACCGGGCTGTCAGAACAATGACATGGCACTGTCTCACAATGAATTTTATACATAAAATACAAATATTACATATCCATCTGTGTTTGTTAAGAAAATGGATTTAAATATGAGAAACATTTTACCTGCTAAAAATTTGCATTGTCTTTGTCAGTTTGTAGCCTGCGGACAATTGCATTCATCTAAGGATAACGCTGTACCTGCGTGAATAAATGCCAGGCTCTTGCGGCCTTTGCACACCAAGCCTGATTTGTTTTTTGCGAAAAAAGCAAAATATTGAACCTGTACTGAAAACTTTAATGAAGGACTACAGTTTCAGAGTCAGTGTGCAAACATGATTGACACAATGTGAGGTTGATTTTATTTTTAGATGTGCAACAATTTCTGATTAAAAAAAACTAACTCAGTGTGCAAAGGCCTTTACTTTTGTTAAACAGTATATACAACTTTTAACTGAGTAAAACATATTAAACTGGAATGAAAAAAAGACAGGATGTCAATGTGACAGAAGAGTTTATAAATTATAAATGCAGGGCGTCATGGTGGCCGAGGGGTTAAGGCACCATCCTTGAACCATAACCACAGGGGACCTGTGTTGAAGGTCATGTACCTTCTCTCTCCCCCTTCATTTCCTTTCATCTGTCTACTGTCAGCAGCTATCTGAAGAACACATATCCACATCGAGATGGACGTTTATTACATAAGTCTTTTTATAAAAGGAAATGTCACTTAAACAGAAGAGCTGAAAACTACATTGTGTTCAAGATTTTAAAAAACTGGATGGAAAAAAACACTATGTTGAGTCTGAATTTTTCTTTTAAGGGGTCTGACCCTGACCTGTTATTGTACTCACAGTTATGCGCTGGCCGACAACGTCTTCCGCACCATGCAGTCTGAGTTCAACAACCACTTCATCCTGATCTCAGGGGAGAGCGGGGCCGGCAAGACTGAGGCCTCCAAGAAAATCCTGCAGTTCTACGCTGTCAGCTGTCCAAGCACCAAACTCCTGAACAATGTCCGCGACAGGCTGCTTCTCTCCAACCCAGTGCTTGAGGTCAGTGACACTGATACGTGTGCTTGTGCTTCTTCTGTGTGAGACCATTTTAAGAGAAAAATGTGATTTTAAAATGAGGTCTCTATTGCCTTTTGTTTTCTATTGTCCAGGCTTTCGGAAATGCCAAAACCCTTAAGAATGACAACTCAAGTCGCTTTGGGAAATACATGGACATCCAGTTTGACCACCAGGTGGATAGGAAAACTGTCATTACATGACGACATAAATTACAATGTCCAGATAATACAACGCAGCAATGTATCGACCTCAAGATTCACACTAAGAACTGATTAAGGATTACCTCTCTCCCTCAGGGTGGTGCGGTCGGTGGTCACATCCTGAGCTACCTGCTGGAGAAGTCCCGTGTGGTCCACCAGAACCATGGAGAGAGAAACTTCCATATCTTCTATCAGCTGGTGGAGGGAGGAGAGGAAGATCTGCTCCGCTGGCTCGGCCTGGAGAGAAACTGCCAGCACTACAGTTACCTGGTGCAGGTCAGTGAAGAAAAACAAAACAAAAAACATATTAATCTGTTGGAGCAAAAACCTCATAACTCGTATTTTGTATTCTTTGTCTCCTCCAGGGTGATTGTGCCAAAGTTAGCTCCATAAATGATAAGAGTGACTGGAAGATGGTGCGGAAAGCCCTCTCTGTCGTAGAGTTCAGTGAGAGTGATATTGAGGTGAGGTCGTAATTCTTTATTTAAATAATGCATGATACATTTTGGATTCATTCATCATATTTTTTTCTCTCTTTGGGTATAAATGCAGCACTTGTTTGGAATAATTGCTAGTGTGCTCCACCTGGGAAATATCAAGTTTGAAGCAGACGCTCGAGGATACGCCTCTCTTAACAACAACCAGGAGATGCACTGGGTGTCAAAGGTGAGCTCCGAGCAAACTGCAGATAGTGAAAACCCTTCGTCTGCCCTTCATGCAACTTTTTGATGCAGACCAGGAAGAGAGTTAGTGCTACAGTGCATGTTTCTTTTGTTTTGTATTTCCTGTGCAGTTGCTGGGGATTCCTTCTCAGGTGCTACAACAAGGCTTAACCCACAGGAAGATTGAAGCCAAATCGGAGGAGGTGACCTCTTCTGTTTAATTTTAGGGCCGTACCAAATGTAATTTTGTCTTTACATTTTATGATGTCATCAAATCCCCCTAAAAATCCGCAATTTCACTATATATGTTCGTCACAATAAATGAGTTAGTCTGAGTTAAACTATGCGTCCGGCAAGCAGGAGAGCAAACCATTTTTTGATTGCAGTGAAAATGTAGTTTATGAAAGGCTGAATGCCAACAAATATAGACAGAATCAGAAAATGTTGTTGTATTTTTCAATCTTTTTTTGGAAATGATTATGATCTTTTTCTTAAATAAATACCAGGTTTATACAGAAAGGACATGCAACAAAAAGAAGCTCTACAGCATTTGATTGGAGATTTAAAATTAAAATATCAATGTTATAAATTAAGCTTCAAACAATTTGGTACAGCCCTTTATAATTTAAAGTATAAATTCTGTTCAACTTTTTCGTAGTGTTTATTTGTAATCATTTCCTTTATTCTGATGTGAAAGGTGTTTAGTCCCTTCTCTGTGGACCATGCAGTATATGCCAGGGATGCCCTCGCCAAAGCCATCTATGGCCGCACTTTCAACTGGCTTGTCAACAAGATCAATGAATCTTTAGTTAACAAGGTGAGAAAAAAGCAAACTACTCTTTTTCTAATTTTACTGTGCCAGGCCTGCTTCATAAAGAACACAGAAATGGGGAGAAAATTGTGATAACAAGATTTTAGCGAGCCTGAGGCAGCCATTTGATTAGCTGTGTGTGTGAAAATACCCAATTCCAGACGCAGCACATCTGGCTTTGGGATGATATTTTCCCACAACGGTATTTTATTGATTTAAAGTAGAAAAAAAACAAACATATGAGGCTAAATTTCTCTAAAAAGAGGCCTGGCTTCACAATAGCAGGTCTTCCATGTGAATAAATCATATCTGTGTAACTCATCTGCAGGATTCCTCCCGGAAAACAGTGATTGGGCTGTTGGACATCTACGGTTTCGAGGTTTTCAACGTGAACAGGTGAGATGTGCACAGATGAGCTGATTCAATGTGAAACAAAAAAAAAAGAAATCAGATACTGACACTGCCTGTGATTTATTTCAGCTTTGAGCAGTTTTGCATTAACTACTGCAACGAGAAGCTGCAGCAGCTTTTCATCCAGCTGACTCTCAAGTCAGAGCAGGAGGAGTACGAGATGGAGGGGATTGAAGTAATAACGTTATTAATCCTTATATCTTGTTGTCATTTGTGCGCTACTTATGTATAATGTATACTCACATGCATTAACATTAGGTTCCTCCCCACTAATATTTTTCTGGTTTGTCTATGCACAGTGGGAACCAGTGCCATTTTTCAACAACAAGATAATCTGTGATCTTGTGGAAGAGAAACACAGAGGAATCATTGCCTTATTGGTAAATATATGTCTGAATAATGCTCAGGCACATACTCACCCACATCACTAAGACTTGGCTGAATTGTTGATGCTTGTTTTCTTGCACAGGACGAGGAATGTTTACGTCCTGGAGAGGCCACAGATCTCACCTTCCTGGAGAAGATGGAGGAGAAGATTAGTGGTCACCCTCATTTTGTCACGTGAGCTCCACACTTTTACAGGCACGCTGTCTAAGTATGTCAGACCAGCAATGACCAGCAGCTGTCCATCTCCTGCAGACATAAACTTGCGGACCAAAAGACGAGGAAAACACTGGAAAGAGGAGACTTCCGCCTCTTGCACTATGCTGGGGAGGTCACGTACTGTGTGGTTGGTAAGAGATGAAATACCTTTGTATGTTAAATAATGTTTTTGTTTATTGCAATACTATTGCTATTAAAGTTAAAAAAAATATATATATATATATGTATCAAAATACTTCAATTAATCAATTAATACACTAATTGTTTGCACTTGTATATTTTCATGTGATTTATGTACAAAACATGTAATTTGTAAAGTAATGAGTAACTACAGTCAAATAGCTGTAGTGAAATAAAAAGCACAATATTTCCCTATAAAGGGTTATGGTGTAGCATTAGAAAGCAGCATACAATTAAAATGCTCAAGTAAAGTAAAAGTACCTTAAAATCATACTTAAGTACAGTACTTGAATAAATGTACTTTGTTATGTTCAACTGCTGAAATTCCACTTTTTTTGTAAGTATCAGCATACACTGTTGTCGATAAATACTTGCCAATTTAAAGGGTTTTTTTTGTTCTTTAAACTTTCAGGATTCTTGGACAAAAACAACGATCTGTTGTATCGAAATGGAAAAGAGGTATTTTTTAAATATTTCTCTATATGAAATCAGGAGATTCACATATGTATTTGATTGTTATTCGCAACACAAAACTTGTTCTGAACCTACTGCTACTAAAAAACACCAACGTACATCAGAGAGCTGAAAATAAAAGTAAAGGAGCATAACTCTTATATTACATCATCATTTAAGGTATTTGTCTGCCATGTCGGGTGCTTATACAGTGTTTCTACTCTCTACAAGGTCATGAGACAGTCCAAGAACGGTATCATCAAACACTGTTTTCCTTCCACTGAACCAGACAGCAAGAGGAGACCTGAAACTGTAAGAAACAGTTCAGATGATGATTTCATGTTTTTTTTACAAACTGCTATAAACAAACCATCAACACTTGTATACCCGCCTTATTCCAGGTGGTGACTCAGTTCAAGAGCAGCCTGGTGGGCTTAACTGAGATCTTAATGTCCAAAGAGCCCTGGTACGTCCGCTGCATCAAACCCAATGAAGCCAAGCAGCCAGGTGTGTCCCGAAAGTCTTTTAAAAAAGACCTTAGAGCCCAAGAGAGAGAATATTTTTCACTGTTCAGCGGACAGTCAGTCAGCACATGAAGCTAGACCAGACAGATCTGACCCCTGAACTCTCTAGCTGACCTCTGGTGTCCCCTGTAGGACGCTTTGATGATGTCTTGGTGAGACATCAGGTGAAGTACCTCGGGCTGATGGAGCACCTGAGGGTCAGACGTGCTGGGTTTGCTTACCGACGCAAATATGAGATCTTTCTCCAGAGGTAGCTCAGCACCCTGATGCTTTTGTTTTCAAACAAAATGAACATAAAGTAGACGTTTAGTGTGTTTTCAGTTTTGCTGCTGCTGTTGGTATCAGCTATAAAGCTGCGTGTGACTCTGCGGTCTCCTCCTGTGCTCAGGTATAAGGCTCTGTGCCCAGAGACCTGGCCCAACTGGAGAGGTACGGCAGCAGAGGGTGTGCGGCGCCTGATCAAACATCTGGGCTACAAATCTGATGAGTACAAGATGGGCAGGTAGGCAGACATTAACCCTTTGAAACCTAGAGAGACATCGCTTTTCTTGTGCTCCTTTCATAAGTATTTAAGCTTTTGAACCCTGGGCAAATTGGTGCCATTTCTTTCAAAAATGTAGTAAAAGGTGATGAGCAACTTAAGAAATAAAGCTAGGGAAAGAATTATAATTGTAATACTTACATTTCAAAATATGTTATAAACTTATTTAAGCACCTTTTCCAGGTCCTTTCTTTATTATTATTATTATTATTATTATTATTATTCTTATTATTATTTTTTTTTTATTTTTAGGATTTTTTTGGTACTTTTTACCAATTTTTTGCATTTTTTCGGGTCATTTCTTCTTTGTTGGTAATTGCCATCTTCACATGTTTTTGAAAGAACTCAAGCCAATTTACTCAGGTCTCAAAGGGTTAATGCATGGGTGCCATACAGACCATCACCTGGAAGGTATACAGGAACTTCTCATTGTTTGTTCCTTTCCCTAAAGGACAAAAATTTTCATCCGGCACCCTCGAACACTGTTTGCAACAGAAGACGCCTTTCAGGACTGCAAACATAAACTAGGTGAGATGCTGTTCTGCAAATTTAGTTGTAATGCTACATTTAGCATCAAACCACTCTGAAACTATGAAACTATGACTGTTATTGTCGCAGCAACAAGGATTCAGGCCAAGTACAAAGGCTACAGAGTCAAAGGAGACTACAAGAAACAGAGAGAGGCTGGTGAGTGTTAAAATGCCCAGATATGTTTATAAGCACAAACTAAAAGTGGGTGTCATTAAATGTGGGTGAATTACCAACATGACAAAAAATTTAAAGGGACAGTTCAACCCAAAATCAAAAGTACAGATATTTCCTCTTATCTGCGGTGCTTTAGTTCTCTAGTGCTCTAGTTTGTTTTGGTGTGAGTGTTGGAGATATCAGTTCCATAAAATCAGAAAAAAAGTCAGACCTCTCTACTGCTACTATCTCTACTATCTCCAACACTTGTCCATTTAAGCCAAAACAATATATATTGATAAGCAGCACTACAGGTAAGAGGAGAAATATGCATTTTTGATTTTGGGATGAACTGTGTTTTTAATATATTACTTTCTCATCCTATCTAAATAGCCACTAAGATTGAGACCTGCTGGAGAGGTCTGCTGGCCAGAAAGGAGCGCGAAAAGAGGGCGTGGGCTGTCAAGGTCATCAAGAAGTAAGTTCACACAAACAAATCAATTTCATGTTTTTTTTAAATGAGTATAGTAAATATATGCTTGTGAGGTTACCTGCCTATTGTGTTCTAGGTTTATTAAAGGCTTCATGACTAGAAATCAGGCGGCCTCTGTTGACAACAGTGAGTACCTGGCGTATGTGAGGCATAACTACCTCACACGACTGAAGGACAACCTTCCCAAAACAGTCCTGGAAAAAGACTCTTGGCTCACCCCTCCACCTATAATGCAGGACGTGGGTGATACATTTTTGTTTTTTTACATAACTGTTTAAACATAGGGCTACATGCATGAAGGCAGAGGTTGGTGATTTTAATGGCCACACTCTGAAAAACTGTCAAACTGTATTTTTTTAGGTTTCCCAACAGCTGAAGAAGCTCTACGTTCGCAACATGGTACGGAGGTACGTTCGAGGAATCACTCCGCAGAGGAAAGCACAGGTACAATCTCACCTCTGTCACATATGACAGTTTGTTGGTAAATGTAAAATGTTTGCATCACGGGGTAAAACTTACAGGAAACTACAAGATTTGACAAAATTGCAGGGCCCTGCAGGATTTGCTGGGGCTGAATTTGTCTTACTCTGGAGGAGCTGCACAATACATGTGCTCACACTCTACATATAAAACGCAAATAAACTTCATTTACTTTTTTTTTTGGTGGCAACATTTGAGTCCCAGAAAAAGTTTCTCGAGGAAATACATTATCTTATCTTAACTTACTCTCTGCTTTGATATTGTTTACTTCTTTCTAGCTTCAACTAAAAGTACAGACGAGCTTCATGTTCAAAGGAAAGAAAGAAAACTACCCCTTCAGTGTGTGCAGACCCTTCCTGGACACCAGGATAGGTTAGCATGCAGATTTAATTTCTTTTTGTGGCATGTGTTCACAGGAATATAGTGTTTAGCATTATTGCTATTGTAATTTTGGATGCACAAATACAGTATACCTGATGAAAACAGAACAGTCATTATATAGACTGTGGAGACTGCAGATGCCAGCAGTACTGAACATTCTGCATGTTCCAATATCACTGGCAACATTTTTGGATCTAAGATATTTTATTTTGCATTTAAATTTGGAATAAAAGTCTTTCCTAGTTATGAAAAATTGCAACATTACATTTTTTGGTTTACAAATTAAATAACAAAACCTGATGCTGCTTGCTGAGATACTTTATGAGCATGTTAGGCACATTGTAATTGAATTAATGAGACAATATTGCATTATTGTATTCAATGTGTGTGAAGACTCACATAGATTCTCAATAGTTTCTGTGGTTTTTCAGGTGCAGATGACATAAACATCAAAGTGCTTCAGATGATTCGGCACGAGCATGTCAAGGTAAACTAACACTGGAAATGACTAACACTGGAAATGACTCTGCACCTTTATCTTTTTATGATGCACTCTGACTTTGTGTGAGCGTCTGACCCACAGTACAGTGTGCCAGTGGTGAAGTACGACAGGAATGGGTTCAGGCCTCGTCTCCGGCAGCTCATCTTCACCCAGGAAGCTGCCTACCTGGTCGAGGAGGCCAAGATCAAGCAGCGGATTGATTACATCTCTTTGAAAGGTAACAAGTGAGACATAAAAAGCATCATTATCTGTAGATGGAGCTTCACCAGGGTTCCTTAAGCTTAAGGAAGATTAGATTTAAGACTTTTTTAAGACTTTTTATTACCACATGAAGTAAAATTTTACAATGAGTTGAAAAAAAGAACCATCATCATTTACTTATTAGTGACAATATTGCCAAAATATTTTACAATTTTTAAAATCTAAAATTTTCTAGAGTGGAACAAGAGGAAAACAATGAACATATCATGTTATTAAAGTATCTGTCTTCGGTCTATCGGTTTGACATTAAATTCAGCAAATTATTTAAATAATAGATATTATCGATTATTTAATTAATTATTTCAGATTTCACAATGCAAAGTCAGAAAAAATCTTCCTCCCATTGTATTAGCATTTTTAAGACTTTTGAAACATTAAATTAAGACATTATAATACCAATTAAGGTCGTAATTTTAAATTCATGAATTTAATGCCAGATACTTTTTAAGGATCCACAGGACACCTGTACACACATGCTTGAACTTGATGTAACATATAAATGTGTGATTTGGATTTTAAAGGTGACTTTTTCTTTTAGGTGTGTCAGTCAGCAACCTGAGTGATAACTTCCTGATCCTTCATGTTACATGTGATGACATCAAACAGAAGGTAGGTCCGTCGGACGTGCAAAACTACCAATGTTTTTAATTGTCTTTTTAAATGTCAAAACTAACAATGCCTTACTTGACCCGAAAGTTAGTAAATTAGTAAATTTTTTTAAATAAATAAATAAAAGGGAAAAAAAGAAAGCTAAAAAAAAACAACAGGGAAAATTGTAATAATGATGATGTACCATAATTTTAAATATGTGTTAATAATATTTTCCCTATTTTTTTTTTCCTCAGACATTTTTTCCTAGCTTTTGACAAATGATTTTCTAAATCTACTAATTTCTTGCAATTTATTGAATATTTCTCATGAAGTTGCTGATTGCCTTTTAAAAAAAAAAATTAAATAAATAAATTAATAAATTGCACTAATTTGCTTCGGGTTCAAAGTTTTAAATATTAGTAAAATGCATCTGAAAGCAGCACAAAAAAAGTGGTGTTTGTTCAGGTTTTAAAAGGGTGACAAATCAAGTCTTCAAGGTTTATGGATTATAAACACACCAAATCACACAGTTGAACTACTGATGCCATTTTTTCTCTTAGGGGGATCTGGTTCTGCAGTGTGACTACCTGTTTGAGGCCCTGACTAAGCTGAGTTTTATTGCCAACAAGCAAAACTCCATCAAAGTGGTCCAGGGCAGGTACAAAACCTGGAATTTATGTATTAATATTTATTTGAAAGCTAGAAATCTAAATGGCAAATTCAATGTGAAATTGTTGCACCACTCGCAGTGTGCGATTTGACATCCAGCCTGGCAGAGAGGGCTTTGTGGACTTCAAGAGTGGTCAGGAGTCCATGGTCTACAGGGCGAAGAACGGCCATTTGATGGTGGTGAGTTCATTAAAGCATCATGTTAAGAAAGTGTAAAATTACTACTCATATAAACCATTGACCAAATACTTAACTTCCTTTTTTAGGAGTCTACGAGAACCAGGTCCAGATGATTCTCCCAGTGATTTGGGATGATGTTGCTGCAAATTCTAGTAACAGCCATGTTTATTCTTTAATCCTGCTCCATGGTTGTTGCCAATCATGTTTTACATCAGCTGATTTTTACTTTTTGCATCTTAATGACAATGTTAAAAAATTATGTGTACGCAATTATGACACAAGTACTGCCAATATCTTAATTGTAGACAGCAGACAACAAGCTAAGAGTAGAGCCTCGCCAGAATACCAGTGGGTCTGTTTGCTCTTAATGTCTGGAGATTAAATAATCTGATTCCAACTCAGATTCATGGAAATCAACCATCCTTAATGAATAAAGCACTCGTAATCTTTTTTTGTATTAAATGTATCTGAAATCATGTCTAGATTATAACAGTAGAGAAAAAATATTACAAAAGTGTGCAGCCATGAATGTTTATAATATGTCACCCATATTGTATCATCATATTAAAACATGTTAAACCACAATGGACATGCGTGTGAGAAGCATACATTTTTGGGGGCAGGAAATTACTTCATTAGGGGCAAATTTCAAAAGCATGTTTCACAGTCTACAAACAAGTATATGGTTTCTGATGCAACAGCTTTCCCTACTGACCTACTGCTGGTCCGCCCCCTCATTGGGGATTGTTTTTAGGTTTTATAAAGAAACCTCTGAAGAATTAAATTTACATCAACCTTAACTCAGGACACGAAGCATAAAAGTGCACCTTGTTGTCCTTTGAATTACTAATTTTGTCTCAGTGAAGACAGCACTGGATTGCGCAGTGATCTGCAGCACACTCTGCTGGACAACACAAACGCCAACATGACAAGAAAATGTTAAAAGTCTTACAGTGCTCAGAAAAAGAGGGACATTTCTCAAATCTTCAAAATACATATTTTGGGGTCATTATGAGGAAAAAAGTAATGTTTTTTCAGTTTAAGCTGGATGTCGTCAGCATCATTTTACCATGTTGGCAACTTTCAGGCTGAAAACTGCGTGATTATAACTCAAATGCAGGGCTGTGCACAGCCATTTTAAAGGGCAGGTGCTCAAGTGGAAAAAAGGGCACCCTGCTCATTATTATTCATAAAAAAATAAAGTTACATATGATGGCACATCTTTTTTTCAATTATATTTTTATCTATTTAGTTTAATTTAGTTTATTTATTTAAAAAGCGACAGTGCAAATCAATAAATACACAAGGTATGAAAATGCCAGAATTAGCCAGGAGGCTATTTTTTTTAATCAATATCCCTACACTCAAAGTGGTTTCATTTCACCACATTGGGAAACAATGCCGAGGCTTAAAGCAAACATTATCATTACCTGGCCGCCTGTAATCAATAAGAGGATGCATTCACAAGTCAATTCTGCCGTCTTGCAGATCTTGTAGATTCAAAACCCAAAATGCAGTTCTCTGGCATTACATTTGCTTTTAATTGAGAATTGATGCAATGGCCCAACTATTAAATAACTAAAATATAAAAGTGGAAAAAAGGTACATAAAAATGGTTTACAAAATGGGCACTTGTGTTTGAGCACCACCTATGGTCTATCTGTGCACATGCCTGCTCAAATGAAGTTTTTTTTTCTTTTTAATTTTGTTAATCATTATGCCAACACACTTTGTTTTCTTTCAAATATGAAGGAAAATGCTGATTCAGAGAGAAAAGATGCAAAGATTGCATAGAGTTATGAGTGTGTGGGTATCACCCTTCTCAAATGCCAACTTCAGTTCACTCAAAGTTAGCATTTAGCATGCTAATGGGGAGAGTGGGGTTATTTGGTACAGAGGGACAGTTGAGATGGTGCCTTTATTTGCAATTTAGAAAGCGACAATGCCAAAGCCATTTACAATGCTCATACTCTTTTGATCTTTTTTTTTATCATGCTGCTTTAAATTATGTCACATACTATAAAAAACATTTTTTCCCTGATATTTGTTCAAATATTCTCTACGCATGTTTTATTTAGCTATTACCTACATAATTATATCTTGATAAGTTGTATCTTCTATCTTTATCTGATGAGTAATATTATGTAAGAGCCAAGATGAGATCCGACCACATCCAATCTAAAATCTATTAAGCACATAATAAATCTTACTAACTGATTTGCACCGAAGTGAGGGATCAAAGATCAAACGTGGTCACGTGAGTATAAATTCAGTGGGTAGTGTTGTCATAAAGACCTCTGGTTGATGATTAAACAGATGTTTGTAAATGCTTGTGATGAGAAGAGCCAAGGTTTAGAAAAATGCTGAGTATATAAACCTGGGACAAAATCACTGAAGCAGCCAAGAAAGCAGCAGAAACCTTGGCTGACTTTTTCACTCTGTCATGATGGAAAAGTTCACAGCAGTACTATATGTCCTTTTGGTCTCATGCATCTGCAGGACATCAGGTAAGCACATCACCTATGAACTTCTGAGTTGTTACATAGTCTGAGTTTCATGACATTTGGAAGAATACCTACTCCTGACTGTAAACTGCTTTTGTATTTATAAATTAAAAAAACTTGTGGGCCACTCCAGACTCCATACTTCAGATACATTCTGGTTACTTTTGGACAGGGCAGACATGTGAAGGAAACTGTGGGGAAAAATTGGACTCATGTTCATGCCATGCGACATGTGAGTCTCTGAAGAACTGCTGTACAGACTATGAAGAGTACTGCGTGGACGTCTCTCCATATTCAGGGTCCATTTTGGGTGGGATGGATTTTATTGTCCTTGACGCGAGTTTCAATGAGAGTTCAGAGATTATATGCAGGTAAGACTTTTGGTAACGCTTCATTTGAATCATCCACCTACAGATGGATAATATTTGTATCATTTTAGCAGTTTACTAGTTGAGATTTCAATATTTTGCTTAGTCTGTAGATGTTTAGCAGACTGTTAATAAAGTGCATGTGGCCCAAACTGTCGGTGAGTGAGTTCAATAATCCGTTTATGTTCCTGAACCTGTTCTGCTTATATCTATGACTGATAAGAGAAATTATAACGTTACACAGCACAGTATAGAAACCTGCTGACCATTCTTTTATATATAACGGCAGGTTCAATGCTGACATCTACACTGTGGGGTATGTGGATGAACACAGTAGAGGCCATTGTATCTCCCCACTATTGTATGAGACAGGATGGGTTCCCCTGCACATCTCCTCTGATAATGGCACTACGTTCAGTAGATTTGGAGCCTGGCTCTCAGGTACAGTAACTATGTGCATATTTGCATGAGGATCACCTCAAAACATCTATAACACACAGTTTTCCATTTGGTGTTGACATAAATGACATTAATAAATCATATATCTGATTCTTATGTGTTGCTACAGTACATACCGGAAAGTTAGACGCTAAATTTAAGGCGACTCTGGTCAACTCAACAAAATGGCAGTACTATGGTACACCTAATGTTGGAGGCACTCTTGAGGTGACGTGGAATACCTCTTTGGTCAGAGCAGAGAGGGTAAATATAGAGCTCTGGGGATACAGGGAGACAGGTGAGTACGCCCGTTTCTTTACAGATCACATGACTGTTATTTGAGTAAAAATGCTTCATTCTGTAAATCGTGTCTCTGTAGGAGAACCCTATTCAGACAACTGGCAGGCCGAGTGGGCCTATCTGTACTCGCTCGCAAAGGAGCAGCCCAACAATGGTTCCTTTAGCTTTCTGCCCAAACCAGCAAAGAATGGTTTTGCAAAGTGGGAGCTTGGCTCTCTACGTATCAGCTCCAGCACTTACCCTGAAGGCATGTGGTATGTACAACTTAAATGTTAATACTATACCTTTAAAAATATCGATTTTTGATACAATTTTTGATACCACGGGGAGAAACTGAAATTGCGGGCTTATTTATTATTTATTTATTTAACAAAAGTTAAATATCACAAGGCTATAACATGACAGTGATGACTTTTCTCTCCTTGGTTCGTGGCAGAGGACAGCTGAATGACTGCAGTAAATATTAATGACAGAGAGTGAGAAAGCGCAGATGATACCGCTGTATTAATACTATGGAAAATGAGCACTGAAACCGTTTCAAAAATTCAGAATCAATATGTATCAATGAATCAATATTCTTTAAACAAAACTTCCTATAAAAAAGACTGTAATCAAAAAAAATATTGTACTGGTTGTCAGCTGTGCAGTATTTGTCATGTCATTTAGGAATGTACAAGCCACATGGACCGAGGATCACGCTCTGGCCTGGCATCTGGAGGAGAAGTTCAGGCAAAACTCAGCAGTCTGGGCCATGGAGAAATGTCTAGCATGGGACCAGCTGGAAAATCAGCTGCCCAACTTCCTCAGTGAGATCATAGACTGCCCCTGCACGCTAGCTCAAGCCAGAGCAGACACTGGGAGGTTTCATGTGAGTGTGAAGAGCAGCAAGTTTGGCTGCAATCCTCCCTTCTATCCTCCCTTTCCCTTAAACAAACCATTACTTCATATGTAAATGACTGGGACACACGCCTTAAGAGACAATCAATGAGCAATTTTAAGGTAACTATATAATACACATGCAATCCTACGTTTCAGTTGAACTAAAAAGAGACGTCATCACAGTTCTTTTAAGTGCTAGATAAAAGTACGTAATGACTTTATGTGTTTATGGTGACTGGCTGGAGCCTTTTACTAATGCTCACTGCTTATCAGTTCAAAGTCAAGGAGAGGTCTCTCTTAATTGTTTTCACAAGCATTCTCGGCAAGCTGAACACGTCTCCGCATCGATCTCATGCCTTTTATCTGACAAATTTACAGTTAGGGTTAGGCAAAGCCATTACTGTTTTTCAACAGCAGCTGAGTGATGTACAGCGTTAAATCTGGATGTGAGCAACAAGTGACTGAGTGTGTTCATGTAGATTATTATGCCTCTAGACTGCAGTATACACACGAGTACAATGACATAAACATTTGGCTGCCTCGTCACAGAGATTGTCCCTCTCTCCTCAGACGGACTACGGCTGTGATATAGAGAAGGGGAGTGTGTGCACCTACCACCCTGGAGCTGTTCACTGTGTGAGGGCTATACAAGCCAGGTGAGTCCTTTACTCAGACTCTTAACTTGCCCTCAAGCTGCAGTAACAACATGATACTCTAAATATTACATATGCGTTTACACCATGAGCAAAGTATCCGACACACAGGTTGCAAGGTGCAATACAAAGTTAACCCTAGAAAAACTTGAACAATTTGTCTTCATTTATGTCAAAAACATGGGAAGAAGACAATGAGCAACGAAAGAAGAAATCACCCAAAAAAATAAGAAAATAAAATAATTTAGAAACAACCAAAGAGAAAGAAGGTAAAACAATACACAAAAGTACTTAAAATTATAATAATTCTGTAATCTAATTTTAAATATGTAGTTGTGACAATATAGTTTAGCCCTAGATTTTTTATCTTTCCCTAGACATTTTTCCAAAGGTTTTTAAAAATTATTTTCCAAAACACCTTATTACTGCTCATTGCCTTTTTCCTGTGTTTTTTTTTTTTATAAGAAATCCCACAAATTTGCTGAGGGTTCAAAGGTTTAAATGCTTGTAAAAGGAATCTGAAGCATGAGCAAAGTGACGTCATTCTGGGTTTCAAAGGGTTAAACAGATTAAAACGTAGCCATGGAAACTTACTTTGTAGGAGTGAAACAAAAATTAACATCTGCATTTTCCAAAGCTGCTGTGCTCACTTAATTTAAGCATATGTCAAACATGTTTTCTCATAAAATAATCAAAGCAACTTTATGAGTTTAATTTATTTTTTATTTAGGGGCCACAATATTAACATACATCAGAATTTCGTGGCAGGTACTTTAGGTAACATTTGAGAAAAAAATGAAACAATTCACCCACAAACTTAGGCTGCTCTTTGTAGCCTTTTGGCTCCTTTTTTTTTAAAAAATCTTTACTGTTATCTACACATATAACCTCAAAGACATGCCCTCACCTGGCCCAGCCCACCTCATCCTACAGTAAACAGCAGTAAATACTCCTCCCACTCACTTGCAGTTACTACATCAGTGGTTAATCTCTGCACCATCCCATTTTATGAAAGCTCAACTTGAATTATGACACCTCAAATAGAAAACCATAACTTATGTGTTGATTAACCCTTTGAAACCTGGATTGATATCAGGGTTTTTTTTTGTGCTGCATTCAGATGCCTTTCACAAGCTATTTGACCTTTTGAAACTTGAGAAAATTGGTTGGATTTCTTTCAGAAATGTGGGGAAAAATGACCAACTGGGCAAGACATGTCAAGATTTCACTATTTCCAGTACTCGACAAAACCTGCAAATACCTGACTCATACCTGACAAAATTGCTGACATTCCCACCAGTCTGAACTGTATTTTACATTTATTGCTGATTAGCAAATGTCTGCATGTCAGTACTTCACTCACTAATACTTTGCATTATCATTGTTAGGTTGTATTGACTCACACTGCTGAGTTTAGGGTCTCTTGTGTAGCTGTTGCCTAAATTTGGTGTCATGCTTTTGGTCGCAGCCCAGTTTACTGCTCTAACTGAAACTTTTTTTTTTAATGTATACACAGTCCTATGTATGGAGCAGGACAACAGTGTTGCTATGACAGCACCGGCGCTCAGGTCCTGACAGCAGACTCAACTGGGGGAAGTACTCCAGACCGAGCACACGACTGGGGCTCACCTCCATTTAAGAAACCCCCTCGGGTTCCTGGAGAGTCCCACTGGGTCTATGACGTCCTCAGCTTCTACTACTGCTGCCTGTGGTCTGACAACTGCCACTACTACTTCAAACACCGGCCGTCCAGTGACTGCAGGCGTTACCAGCCTCCAAGCTCAGGTTAGTGAATCTTTAACCATGGTACTGCGTGTTTCATGTAGTTATATTTTAGTGTGAAGTCCTAATTTTTTGTGTGAAATTTCAGCTGTGGTGTTTGGAGATCCCCACTTCATAACATTTGATGGCGTCAGCTACTCCTTCAATGGCTATGGGGAATACACTTTGGTGACCTCAGGAGAGAAACGGCTGACGGTCCAAGGCAGAACGGAGCCTGTGAACGGTGAGTTACTGAAGGCACTGAGCTTTTGACAGTTTTTCTTTCTCAACAAAGATCAGTAAATGCTTCCAATAATGATAACTATATATAAAAACACACTGCACGGGAACTATTACAGTTCCTTTCCCCTGCATCATCGATCTCATTTTCTCACTATTAGGCACGTCAATAAAAGCAACAAAGTTGACGTCTGTCGCCATGAAAGAAGCACTCTCTGATGTCATTGAGGTGCGGCTGGCAAGCGCAAACAGCCTTGAAGTGCTGCAGAATCAGAAAACCCTCTCCTTTAGCGAGCAGAGCTGGATGGACCTGCACGGTGAGACCCTGAATTATCTTTCTGCCTGTGATATAATCACTGATTTTACTACCACTGATGAAATGTTATGAAATGTATTCCTTTTTTCGTTTTATTTGACAGCTAGTAGGAATTTGGACAAAGGCTTTATATTTGGGACGGTGTGATAAAAATCAGTAAAATGCTGCTTGCACATGCAATAATTACAAATAATCCAGTGTTATAATATGCTTTATTTTAACTCACCCCTTTTCCATCCATGCAGAGATGTGAAATGACCAAAACTGTTCCAACTTTGTCAAAAAATTCTCTGTAATTAGTGTTAGACCATTTGATCAGGCAGATTAATGCCATTTTGAGATAAATGCTAATGGCTGCGATCATGAGGCTGATAACAAAAAATGTCTGCAGCCACATCTCAGTATCTCATAGCATTAAACCGAGCAACCCTGCCTAACTGACAAGGAATTGCTTATTTCATTCATTCATTTTGAAAATAATAAATAAATAAATACATAACAATTAAAAATAAACTCAACATTTAAGGCTGCTCTCTGAATATTGGCATCACCCTTTGAAAAACCCACATGTCGACCACTAGACTGTTTATGTAGGACCCACATAGAAAGAGGGTCACTCAAAGTGAGTTCTCAGTATAATCTTGTTAAAACTCAAAGAAGTGCCTTTTTTCTGACCAAATCTCCCTCCCAGGTGTGTTTGTGTTTTCTCCTACCTCCACAAATGTGACCGTGATGTTCCTCAGTGGAGCTGGGGTGGAGGTGCGACTGAGAGAGGGAACCATGACAACCACCGTGCTCCTGCCAGAAGAGTTTCACAGCTCCACTCTGGGACTGTTGGGAAAGATGAACGGGGACGCCAAAGACGACCTCGTTCTCAGCGACGGCCAATTCGTGCAGAACCACAGCAATCCAGAGGAGGTGTTCAGATTTGGGGCAAGCTGTAAGAAATAACTACAGATTAGTAAAACAACTTAATCAAGGTTACCATTAGGCAACTACGAGAGTCCGGACAGGACTTCTATCAAGTTAAAAAGGGAAACCTGCAGCCATTAATGCTCCTCCTGGCTGAAAGTTTTAGGCTTTTTGCCAAACTATTTCCTTGTTATACTGCTTCCTGGGTAGCAGGAAGGGTCATGTCCCCTTTATGCTACCCTTTGATGTTGAGAAAACACATTTTGTATTTTTATTCATTCACTCGTTTCAGGAAAACATTCTTACTGTATAAAATATCAGCAGACAATGTTGCAAGTTTCCACTTAAGTTTTAGTTTTTAACAGACTGTTTCTTTTTGTCTTTCAGGGGCCATCTCCAACAAGTCCGCCTTGTTCACATATGATTCGGACTATCTTTTGGACACATATTTCTATGCCCCGAGACATGACCATACCTTTATCCCAGTGTTTTCTGTCCCTGAGAGTCCAGATGATCCATTAGCCGATCAAGCATCAAAGATATGCTCTGGAGAGGGCGCTCAGTTCTGCAGGTAGGATAAGAAAACTATTATCTACTTTTACTCATTATAGTAATCATCCCTTTGAAATCTGCACAAACTGGCTTAATATCTTTCTAAAACAAGGGAAGAGGGCAAGGAGCAACTTAACCAGAAATGGCCAAAAAATTACAGAAAAATAAGAAATCAGAAAATAACAACAATAATAGTTAAAGATATAAGTTTAAAAAAAACCCCAACATAATTAACATGATAACATGATATATTTAATTATATGCATTATAAATGTAGTTATCTGGAGATTTCTCCCTATTTTTTTTGTTTTGTTTTTTAAATACTGTCTAATAATTAAATGCATAAAGTAAAATAAAGTTCCCTTCTCACCTTTTATTCCCTTTTCTGCAATTACTGACATTTCTTTCCAAGTTACTCATCATGTTGAATGAAAACAAACCATTTTAATCAGGTTTCAGGTTTAAATGCTTCTGATGGCAGCACAGAAAAACTGATGAACAACGTTTAGAAGTTTTCTCCTCATAAGTTGTATCAGCCTGTAATTCAAGTTGCTTATACAAGCTGGGATTGATGGTTTAATGCAGTTTATTTAGTTCTTCATTTATTTCATCGACCGACATACGAGCTAAACAGAAATTACATAAACAGAAAGCAAAACAATACATTCAACTCTGCTCTGATGGCACCGAAAAGTTAGCAAATACTAAAAAAAACCTCTAAATTATTAGACAATTGGACACAAATAAATGCAGTTAATTCCCTGTTGCCCTTCCAACTGGAGCTAAACTCCGTTAAACTCTACCTGTTCGTCTTTATTACTTGTTTATCTTCCGTGTTGTTTCTCTTCCTCGTGTTCACTTTTACCTGTATGTCTACTGTCTCTTCAAAATAAAAGCACTTCCGTGTTCGCAGGAAATTAATGAATAGGGATGCACATCCTTTAATCTAGGCCAGAGGTGGCCAAACTTTTTATGAATGGGGGCCAAAGTATATAATATAAAAATATCAGTGGGCCAGCTCATTTTGTGATCAGTCTCTCTGTCCTGTAGGTATGACATCCTGGTAGGTCGTAGTGCAAGTATGGGCAATGCGACAAAAGAGTCTTTCCAGAGTCACATTTCTCTTGTGGAGGATCTAAAGCCAGGTGACTGAATATAAACACATGATTAAAAAGTGATTACTATGAATATTTGGTTGGCTTTAACATTTTATATTGTTATGCTGTGCAGTGATATCCTGTGGATGGCTTTCACCACCAAGTCATGGGAAGAAGGAAGGCACCACATATTTACAAGGAGCCAAGGTGAACCTTATCTGTGATGACGGATACACACTCAAAGGATCAGCAGAGCGTGTATGCCAGCAGAATGGCCAGTGGTCTGGGGAGGAGACAACCTGCGTGGTTCCCAGTATGAATAAATGATGAAATCAGTCTTGTCCAGTGATTCTGATCCTCACAAATCAGCAGTAGCAAATGTGTGAGTGTCTGTATTTGAGCATGCAGCTGTGTGTGTGTCCTTGTGTGCATTATTTGATCCACTGAATCAGCAAAGTGTTAAGTGTTACAATGCACAAAAATCAAATAATTCTCATGACCTGTACGCAAGTGTGATTTTCTTACAAGGCCATAGCGTCTGATTAAGATGCATGCCTCAAATTAGAAATACAAAGAATTTAGCGATGCAAAAACTCGACCCTTTCCTTATACACAACATATCCCTTATATTTCAGCCCTTTAAACCCTTTGAACAAATTGGTGTGATTTCATTCCAAAACATTTGGGAAAAAATACAAATAACTTGGTGAAAAATGTTCTACAAATTGCAAGACATCAGTAGATTTAGAAAATTGTTTTTAAAAAGTGGAGGAGAAATTTTAAGGGAAAAAAAAGCAAAAAGCTAGGGAAAAACTATATTTATATTTATCATAATTGCATATTTACAATTATGTTACAGAATTATTATATTTTTAAGAGCACTTTTCCCAAGTCATTTCCTTGTTTATTTAAAAAAAAAACCCCAAAAAAACTTTTTTCAAAAATAATTTTCCAGGCAATTATTCTTGTACATTTTACTATTTTTTTTTATTTTTTTTTTATGAAATCAAGCCAATTTGCTCGAGTTTCAAAGAGTTAAACCTATAATTCAGACAATGTCCCAAAAATTAATGCATACAACTGAGCAAACAACCTCCTTCTGTGGGCATTGCTGTTTGCTCTGAGCCTTTTAACAAAGAAAAAAGCTTATTCTTTTTCCCGACTGAATATCCCACATGATGACCTATTGAATTGAAAAATGTTAGGTAGCTGCTTTAAGACTAGTTTGTAAATCAGGCTTGTTGCAGCAGCCACTAAATCTAATTAAGACCTTATTACCAACAAGTCTGGCTGTGGTATAGGCTTTGGGCTAAAAAAGCTGTTGTGCCGAAGGTCACTCACTTGCCCTATCTGTGCATGAGGCTTTCTGCTGACATGATCGTGGCCTTCATAGGCTCAGCCAGTTTTTTCCTGTGCACTTGAGCAGACACTGATATTTGCAAAAGTTTGTTTGTAAAGTGAACATATACAGTTTCACAGAAAAAGGAAGGAAACAGTCAAATGCAGAAAAGTGGAGTGTGTTCCAATCCAGAGCAGCTGATAATCCAAAGCTTTTTTGTGGTCTTTGCACCACTAAGTGCTTGTATTTGTGGACATATTTAGACAGAAAAATCATGTGCTAAGAGACAATGACTGCACAAACCTTGTGGCAGTCAGCTGACAAGAGATTTAATTGGAAACTACAAATGTGAACCTCATGTGTAACTACAAAGTCAGAGAATCACCCATTCAGTCATTGGAATTCATACTCCAGGCATCATGAATGTTTGTATAATATTTTGTGCCAGTCCATTCAGTAAATCAGTCTGGATCAAAGTCTATACTTCAGTTTAAGTCTGATACATAGTGAGGAAGTATATTGTCCTATAATAAGGATGAACTTTTCCTCTCATAGGCTATATTACACCTGTTAAAAGCAAGGTCCTTTAATCCCACATCCTTTACACGTTCATTAGCAACAAAAAAAATCCTACTTTTCCAGAAAAGGCATAAATACATAATTTATCCAATATGTGCAACAAATTGAACAAGACAAAAAAAATCTGAATTACTACAACATGGACACTTTTCGGAGGACTGTGTGATCAGAGCAAGGGAAATTTCTGTTTGGTTGGGGATCTTTGTTGCATGTTCTTTCTTCCTGTCTGAATCTAAGCAGTTAATTATCTACTTCAGTAAAAACAAGCAAAGGAGTGAAATTCCTCTGGAGATTCTGTTTTACAAAACATTTTTGTCATTTTCCAGTTAATGTCGCAGGAATTGTGGCCGGTTCAGTCGTTGGGGCTTTAGCACTGATTTTGATTGTAACAGCAATCGTTCTTCACTCCAGGAAACAAAAAAGGTGAGTTACAGTGATGCGTTATTAACATAATGTAAAATTTTTAAAATGCATTAATTTGTTTAGTTGATATGGAAACTGATTGACAGAGACTTTGTATTCCTGCAATGAAATGAAAATATGAAATTAAATTTTCCTTATTTTAATTCTTCTTTTTTTGTAATTTCAGAAAAGCTGCACCTTCTGACACTATGAAAACTGAGGCCTTCTAACCACAACTCTACTGAAAAATGAAAAACTTTCAATAAATGCATGAAAACATCCTTACAGTATATAAAACACATAACAAAACACGGCAAACCACAGCCATGCTGAACAAAAACATATCATAAGGTTGAGCAAAGGTCTCTGCACTGTTAAAGAGTAACTACAAATACATCTTCTACATGGGTTTTGTTGCACTGACTTCTACATAAATTGAAATTATAACCTGTGTTGCACTTTTGATCACACCCAACATCCCTGCAAAGCATTTTAACCAACTGTAAGTCTGTTTAATAAGTTTACAGTAATTTATAAAATTCTTGTCAAGGATAAAACATAAGGATACAACCTGCCACTGTTGAAACACTCCATTATTGTTGGTGTAATATAACAATTTTTGGGCGACTGTGGAAAAGGAAAATCTTTGGTCAGCACTTCAGATCATGCTTATTTATTTAGAGAAGAACAGAAAAACCCTGTAAGATTAAATGAACTCTGCACTGTGTATTTATTGTTTGTCTACAGTCATCAAATGCCTACAGTTTACTATTTTCAAATGTGTTGGAAAATAAAAAATGTTTCAAATACAGTTTATTTTTGTGAGTTCTGATTTTTTTTAACTGCATTCTGCCAAACTACACAAATACATGCACATTTTTGTTGAAGCATTTCTGGTCACTCCACCACAATGTGTTTTTAAAGGGTTTATGGTGATCTTTTACCATTATTTATCAGTTAAGTAATAAAAATAACTGGATCAGCCACTGCTGCTGCTACTCTTCTTATTGTTTACATGCTCAAAAACCTGTGCAGCAAAAGTTAGCTTAGCTGCCAGACTAACATGGCTGACAAAGTGGAATTAATGGGAATAAACAGACAATTTTTCCACTCCACCCATGACTAACAAAACTATCAAAAACAATGCATTTCCGGCAATCACTTCA
The DNA here is from genome assembly GCF_026936395.1 of Plectropomus leopardus. Lineage (NCBI taxonomy): Eukaryota > Metazoa > Chordata > Actinopteri > Perciformes > Serranidae > Plectropomus > Plectropomus leopardus. Next base: position 15,407,692 of record NC_142195.1, on the reverse strand, counting down.
TAATGTCCTACCAGGTTAATGCTTTTAGTGTGAGGCTGCAGCGATAGAAAATGTTTGCATTAGACGCCACTTAATTTTTGAAATATTAATCTTAATTTATTTTTACTTTATATCTAATTATTAATTTTGTTGCTACAACTTAAAAATGACAAGTGAAATTACTTTGTTCTCTCAACTCTCAACTTTGGTAAACAAACTTTTTTTCTTTTCTTTTTTTAAGATAATACAAATACAATTTGCTGGCTTGCAACCAGCAGAATACAAATATATATCACAGTATACTGGTTTACTGAAGTTTCTTAAACTTAGAAAGATTGATTTAATCAAACTTGTCATTTTTAAATGTAACAACAAGATATAAAGTGAACAGAAATCAAGACTAATAGTTGTACTTAAATACACTTTTTTAAGGCAATCAGTTTGCTAGACTTTTTTATATCAACTTGGTTTTTTATCAGCTTGTCAGATTTTACAGTGTAAAACTACAAATAAATAAATAATACAATACTTTCATGAGTGAGCCCTTCGCTCAATCAACTTTGTGTTAACTAATTTGTGAACAGATAGTTACTTATCAGACATTTAATTAAATGAAAATGTTTGAGATTATTACTTTATTATCTTGGACTAATGCTGTGGATGAGTGCAGATCGAAAGGCTCCAGATATTGCCTCATTAACAAATACCATTCCTTTCTGATGGCAAATGGCTTGATTTATTTCTCCAAAGCTCAGTTCATTATTTGCACAACACTTGTGAAGACTCTAGATGCAAAATTCCTCACCACCACTCGAGTGCGTCAGTGCCTCCGTCCATCACTGTGTCCTGGATGTAAACATGTCCTTGACATTGTATTTTGCCCTACATATTCACCACACAGTGAGGTTTGTTTGGACTTTTTTTTTCTTCTTCGATCTTGTGTTGAGAAAGTTGTTTACCGTGTGACTCTGAATGTACGTGCTGTTCCCTCACATAACACAAGGCTGGGATTTCTATGGACAAAGAGCACCAGTATGTGACAAGACTGCAGAGGCCACTGCTGAATAAACTGTCTGCTCGCTGCTTCCAGAGTCACTCACCAACAACTTGCCACAGACACTCCAGAGATATAAATACAAAATAGTTAGCATTATCCTCTCCAGGTCCCGGGGCAACGCAGGACTGACACCACAGCTCATGACATACAAGTCATTCTCATCCCTTACATCACACTTGACGCTGGACAAGTGTTAGAATCAATCAGCTGGGTATATAAAGTGCTTGAGTTGAGCATTACAGATGCCCAAGCAGCCTTTTCTTCAGACCTCTTGCTCACTTTCTGCTGAAAAATACAGCTGCACTTTTGTTTAGAGTCCAGATCATCAATCTAGACTTGTTTGTTTGGGTGGAGCTACAAGCTGTTGCAGTTTCAACATCCTTTCCCTTCATTCTGAGCTTATTTTTTAGGATATGGGGGATCAAAATAAAATACTATCCCGTCCCATTTTCCGCCGGGATGTGAGCTGGGATCCTTTCCCAAACTGGACACAGCCGAGCCGAATCTTTGCGCAGGATTTTGGCCTACCTCCCTTCCTGGATCCCAGTGATCTGGACTGGATAGAGTGGTCAAAGAGGAGACTGGCAGCTTTCTCCTGGCCTGGGTACACACAAACTCCCCTGCTGCCTCCGTTCAGTGGTCAGCACCCTGCGGCGCTGAACCAAAAGGGTCTGAGACAGCTGACGAGTGGAGTGTCAGAGATCCAAACAGGGCAAGACAGCTGGAAGATTAACCTGGACGTCAATCACTTCTCGCCTGAGGAAATTACAATCACAACTAAGGAGGGGTACTTGCAAATATCAGGTACCTTGTGAGATGTGAATGATGTTAGGGTGGTATATTGGCAGAATTAGAATAAATATAATACAATAGAATAAGTATTTATTCTTTAGGGCATAATCCCCTGAAAATATGAATTGTTGTGTTTTCGTTACAATGAGCTGTTTATATCTACATTGGGAGGGGGTCTTGTCTGCGGAGATTTTGCACCACCATGTTTCCATCATAGCCCAGAATGAACAAAACCAAACACTGGCTCTAGAAAGGGCCACTGCGTTTTTGTATTGTCACATTGATTTCTGTGTAGTAGCCCCTGACAAGCTAAAAAGCATCGGAGAATTACTAATTTCAAAAACGAAACTGCTTTATTCAGTGTTTTTACCAGTTTTAGTCACCACGTCTGTTTGTTTTGGAAGAGGAAGAGACCTCTGTGGATAATTTGGCTCCCGGTAGAAACGTCCTTAATGTCTGGATCTTAAGTTTCTAGAGAAAAAAGGTGAGCACACATTAGATAGTGCTGGGCTAGTGGCCTATCATGCCTAACTCCGTTGGAGAAACACTGATTTGTAACGTGAAAGTGCTTTATTCAGTTGGGTTTTTTTAAAACCTGTTTTAATCTGCAAAACCTCTACAGATAATTGGGCTCCAGGTTAAAACCTCCCAACCAATGAACACTGAAGGAATCCCATTTGGCGCATGGGAAAAGTTTCAGTTGGTTGCAATCTGCAATCCTCCCCACTAGATGCTGCTGAATCCTACACACTGATCCTTACAGTAAAATAATTATAATCAATTATATCAATTAATGCCTTTTAATTCAAAATCTGTTTCATTACAAGGAAATCACGAGGAAAGACAGGATGAGCATGGATCGGTTTCAAGGTGCTTCACCCGCAAATACAAGTAAGTTCTCTGAGAGAATGGGAGGAATTTTGAAAAATAATCTTTGTGATTCACTATGATTTTTGTGTACTGCATGAACAGTAGTATTGCAAGCAAATGGTGAAATGTTTAGAAGGCAAGAGCATAAACCTTTTCTCATTTCTTCAAGGCTGCCACAGGGAGTGGATTCACAGCACATCAGTTCTTCGCTGTCTGTTGATGGAGTTCTGTCCGTGGAGGCCCCCGCCCCCGGGACATCCATCAGAGACACAGCCAGTGAGATCGTCATACCTGTTCAGATCAGACAGACGCAGGACGGTGAAAAGGGGAACCAGTAAGCAAGAATTTGAGACTACAATCAGGATGTAGATCAAGTTATGGGTAGTAACCTTTGCAGCAACTGGCAAGAAAAAGACAAGTATTTACTGTAACAACTTGCTTGTTTTCCTGCTATATGATACTGACACTGAAAAATGTCACCAGAACAACACTTTTGGTTTCAAAATCAAATGCAAACTCATCAATAGGACCAACTCTGAAATAAGGAATTATTTTTGCTTATCAACATGTATAAACAGTTAGCATTATCTTGTTTAAGCAACAGCATACTTTTTTTCATGCTCTTCTAATGTCTTTATTAAATGAAAAAACACATGTTAGCAGCAGGTAGTTGTGACCTTAAATGACCTAAGGGACTGTGGGGATAATGTCTGACAATACTGGCCAACAATGGACAGTGGAAATGGAGTATTTATATCTAATCTGATTATTTTCTTCATGCAAAAAGGTCAAATTGTGCTTCTGTGTAACATAGCATTATGTGATTAATAATCAATTTTGTTGATTTTATTTTGCTTTTGATGCAGAGAAACACTGTAAAAGCCGTAGCATAGATTCACTGTGTGTCTTTGTCCTAAAAGTTGTATATTGATGGATTGAATAACCAGTCTGATGAAGCTGTCCTCATACATAATATTTAACAAATGTATTAAACAGCTTCGGCCATATCAGTGACATTTTTCTACCCTCTTTTTCTTTTTGTGTCTTTCATTGTGCATTTGTAAGCATATTAGAAGATGAATAACAATCAGTTTAACCTATATTGATTTTTCATCCATTACTCTACTCCTCATAGTTTTTCTAATTGGTCCACAGGAGGGCACTGAATGCGTATTTAGTGTAATATTCGGACATTGTCTTATTTCCTTTTTGAGAGACCGGTATGTATGTAGTATTTCAGTTAATTGCATTTCTTTACGTGGACCCCTATCATCAGTTTCTCTCAAAGACCTTGACAGATAAGAGACAAACCTAGCTCTTTTGAATTTATCACACTGAATTATTTTCCTAAAAGATCTGCTACAAAATACATTTTCTCAAACACTAACCTATATACTGAACCAAAATGTGTTTTAAAGTCACTATGGTCAAATGTGGTCTTCCAAAATACATGTGAAACACATGCACATGCCAAACTTTATAGTGCACAGCAGCCTGCATGTGCAGTGGAGGCTGAAAGGGTCAAAGTCAGGTGCTGAGATGGTGAAGGCCACTCAAAAGTAAACAGTGACATCTAGTACTGGAAGTAGGTATTACATGTTAACTAAGGTACTATATTTGTACTGTTTGTCAACTCATGGAAATAATAGTTTTTTTGTTTGAAATATTTACACAAATATAACAATTTTTGATGACAGCTTTCTCAGCTTGGTTTGTTGATAATACCAGTGGTTTGCCACAGATTGGTGAGCACAGCTTTACAGCCTTGTTTTAATAAGTCATGCAGCCGTAGTTTGTTAGCTTTTTGTATCTGGTGATTAGATTTAGACTTCATAAATCCTAAAACTGATTATCGTGCTGAACAAAATGTATGTCATAAACTTTTATTTACTTTCAGGCTCAATAAATTGTAAACGGGTGAGTTATAAAAATAATAAAAATAAAAATAAATACATAAAAAATGTTCCCCCGTACAGTTCTTATGACAGGGGAAATAAGCTATTAAGACCCAAACCGTTTTTTGCACCTGACTGGAAGCACGTTTATTTCTGCTGTAAAATTTCATTTTAAAATTGGGTTCTATGGGATTGACCGGCATCTTGAGCCAGCCTCACATGGCTATTAGAGGAACTGCAATTTTTGGCATTTCCATGTGGGCTTCATATTTCAGCCTCAGAGGTAGCCACTTGGTGTATAAGAAGTGTTTTTGGTAGTGGTAATGCTTGTAGTGGCAACAGTGAGGACAACACATTTGATATGTTATATGTACATATACACAGACCATACTGTATTTAGCACCATGGACAGAGACGCAGAACTGTAATTAAATGTTTGTTTTTGTCGCCCCCCAGTGTCCACATGAAGTAATGGCAGGAATAATCAGAGAGGCAAAAAATTAACTATAATTTGCTTCAATCTTACTCCAAAATGCTAATAATGTTCACAGTCCACAGCGGAAAATCGATTGAAACATTTTTTCTTAGTGTTGCATCAACGTGTGTCTTAGTTCCCATTTATCTCAGATGAAAGGAAATAATAATAAAAACAACAACAACAATAATAATAATAATGCTTATAATAAAACGTTTTCTTAAATATATGAAAGATGTCTTGTTGTTCTGTTGCTCTGTGCTTTCAGCGAAAATGTACAAATATTATAATGCTATTTCATTTATATTCTTTTTTTAAATACTGACTTACATATATGCTATCTACATAATTTGACATTGTTCCCATCGTATTAGATTCTATTACTAGAAAAAAGAAGAATCTAAAAAATATTTCTAAAATTTTTCTTTTTGTAAATTATTTTGATTACAATAAAATATTCGAATCTAAAAATATTTCAAACTAAATAGAAAAAAACAGAAAAATGTCAAAAGTATACTATAATATATAACATAGGCTATATATAATACGTTCAATTTAATATATATAAAATAATATAATAATAAAGAATTTATAAATACAATATAAATATGAAAATATTTTTTAAAAAAAAACAATCTAAAAAATATGTAAAACATTCTAATTTAAAAAAAAAAATCTAAAAATAAAACCCCCAAAAACTATAATCCTGTTATAGATCCTGATGTGAAATGAGTGAAGGCTCGCTGAGATGTGCCTGTAGTATTGTGGTGTCTCTTTAAAGGAAGGGGGAGTGTAGAAGAGGGACAGAGGAAAGAGATGAATAGAAGGCACCAGAACCACCTACCATGACCAAGTGCGCTGTAAATGTAGGACAGAAATTCGAGTGGAATACAAACGGATCATCAAGCGACAGAGTCGAGGGAAAACCATGTTTGGATGTGCCTTATCTGATTCCAGTATTTTTAAATATGGCACCACATGCGACCACTGGAACACAGGAAAAGTGTTTTTCCTCCCAAACATTTCTTGCATTTTGAAACGGAAAAGAAGAGTGGCAGTAATGTACATCCCCGTGCAATCTTTCTCCGATTATCAATGGTAGGCATTGCATAATTCACCCTTATCCACCGGAGCCATTTGGTTCCTCCTCTTTGGGAAAGAGGGGGACGCCAGAAAAAAACGACTACATCTAGTAGCTGCCTTCTCGGTGGTGCCTGCAATTGTTTGGCAATGCCCTTTTCTCTCATAGGAAGAACTTGCAGACAGTAGCGGGGGAACAAGCGGGGGAAGGATGCATTTAAAGCTGGATGTGTGCTGCATTCAGGGAGATTCGGCAATAATAGCAGCTCTAGCAGAAACAGCGAGTGCGGAGGGCCTGGGAAGCACCCAGCCCCACTATCTCCTCCTTTTCCTCCCCCCCTGCAGGACCATGCTTGCGTGAGGGATGAGGCTGTGCACAGGGACACCAGGCCAGAGCTGCGGCCTACTTCTCACAAGAGCCGGTCTCTCGACTGCAAGATCTGTGAACACATTGCCACCATCAAATCAGCATCTTTGGTACGCAGCTCCCTCTCTCTCTCTCTGGCTCTCTCTCTGGCTCTCTCTCTCTCTCTCTCTCTCTCTCTCTGTCACACATACACACACACACACACACCGTTTGCATAAAAAATACGCGTGTGTGCCCGCGCGTGTGTATTAGTGTGTGTGTGCGTGTGTGCGTGCTGGCGGCGGGGGGTGAGGAGGGGAGGGAAAGGGGTGTCTGTGTTCTCAGCTGTACATCTGTAGTCATGGCAACCAGATCCTGTTAATGGATGTCATTTTTTCCATCCTCAGCTTCCCTCTCTGCCTCTGCTTTTATGTGTGTGCATTGCATTTATATGTAGGCTATTCCACATCAATCTGCACCTGATATCTATTACCAGTGAGATTTTGTTTTGGTCAGATTGTAAATGGTGCATTTTCACATCTTTTCTCGAGCTCATTTTAAAGGAATAGTTTGGATTTTTTTTGTAGTGGGGTTGTTTAAGGGGAACTTATCCATAGTTGGTGTATTACAAACAGTAGTTTTCAGTCTACACGCCACCAGTTTGGAGAAGCAGGCTGGAGTATGACACAGAAGCTGAGCAATGTACTGTTACGGAGGGGTCAGCAACAAAAAGTACTAGTATTTTGGCCACATTAAAAAAGTCCCACCTGAAATACCAATATTGTTATAAGTGTATGCCATATGGAGAGTATTTCATTGTTTTACCTTAACTGCAGCAGTGATCCCCAGTTTGGAGAAGCAGGCCGGTGTCCGACACAGAAGCTATGCAATGCACTGTTATTAATCAGGGTCAACTACAAGAAGTATTTTAGCCCCTCAAAAGTGCAGCTCCAGACCTATTTCACTCACTGAACATAAACAATTGTGCCAAGATGATGATTGGTTGCTTCCTCTTCTTTGTGTGTATTGGCGGATTGCAAGCCAACTATGTGTTTACCGCCACCTACTGCAGCGGAGTATTTACATATGCAAGTGTAGTCGAGCATAAAGTTACCAATGTCAAAACGTACCGGCAGGGGAGAGGAGGACCAATTGTGCTGGGGCACGGTATGAAACAATCATGTCTAATGTGAAAACACCACAAGTGTACACTGTATTAAGAGTATTTTCTCTGCTCTACGTTTCTGGTAATGGCCTCACCTCTCCATCCATGCTCTGGTCAAAGCCACCAGACTCCACTGAGGTAAACAGGAATTTACAGGAGTTACTCTTTGACTGCTGCTTCAACCAGTTTCTTAGTTTGTGTTATTCTGTGACTTTGGTGGATCCAAAGAACCTTTGAAATGCACAAGTCACACACTAATACACACAAAATAACTGATCGAGGCAGTAATAGACCAGCAGCTCCTGTGTTAAGCAATGCTTAATCACTGTTTTCCTCAATGGAGTCTGGCTATGAAGAGAGCGATTTACCCACCTAATTTTCCCATTTGACATTAAGGTAAAACAGCAAAAGTAGTCCACATACACTTAAAATGATACTGGGTATTTAGGTGGGACTTTTTTTTAGGGAGCTTAAATATGTTTTGTTGCCAACCCCTTCACGACAGTATATTGCTTAGCTTCCATATCGGACTCTCGCCTGCTTCTCCAAACAGGGGGCTTGCCATCTTGACATCAACTATGTAATATACTATATACTAATAAAAAACTGAACTATCCCTTTAAATAGTCTGTTTACAGATTGGTCTGGCATCTTGGCATCGTATAAAAGTTACATTTGGTGCTGAAGTGACTGATAAATTGTTGCTTTCTACTATTAAGGGTATGAATGGGATTAAACAGCAGAGTCTCTGTATATTGATGAGCGTCACCTCTTTTGTGTGACACTGATGCTACAAGGCAAACCCTAAAGGATTATAAACCTCTGAATCGAGCCTTGTTTGGTTCTTGAGCTATTATGGATGTGCAGTAATCTGCAAACTGATTACTTTCCAGTTTGCAGTATTGTTTGCGTTGTACTGTTTGTTTTTAGGCCATAGCCTCTGACTTACCAGCTGTCTGTCTTCCTTTTCTTCCCCTGTCTCCACCATCACAGTTGTTTCTCTCAGCCTGCTCCCTTTCTTTCACTTCCTGCTTCCTGTGTTCCTCCGTGTAGGTCATCAGGTAGATCCAGGAGCATGAGCAGGACTTTGAGCTGCGGGAGCAGATGTCTGGGTATAAGCGCATGCGGCGGCAGCACCAGAAGCAGCTGATCGCCCTGGAGAACAGGCTAAAGGCCGAGATGGATGAGCATAGGCTCCGGCTGCAGAAGGAATTAGAGACACAAGCGAACAACACTTACATTGAGCTGGAAAGACTGGCCAAACGCCACGCTGCTCAAACTGACAAAGAGGTACAGCCTCAGTAGCAGGTGCTATTTATGAATGAGGTGGAAACTACAGAGTGAATGAATTCACCTCAAACTTGTGTTTGTGTTTTATAAACCAGTAAAGGGTGTTGATTTGCACATTTTAATGTCTCTTCACAGATAAAGTCAGTTGCAGCTGAGGAGAGGAGGATCCAGCAACAGATTGTTGCTCAGCAAAAGAAAGAGCTGACTACTTTCTTAGAGAATCAAAAAAAGGAGTACAGGCTTTGCAAAGACAAGATCAAAGAAGTAAATATCGCCAATAAAATGCAAAGCTAATGATATAATATTTCTGTTTAATATGAAGCACATTTTCTATGAGGTATCAGATAATTCACACTCTGTTCTGTTGTTTTTTTGTATTTTATTTGTCTCTGTTTTAGGAGATGAGTGAAGACCCTTGTACACCCAAGGAGGAGAAGCAGGAGCGTCTGTCCAGGCACAAAGAAACAATACAGCGCTCTCAGGCTGAGGAGGAAGCTCATTTACTGGCCCAGCAGAGGCTGGTCTACGACCGCAGCTGCAGGGCCCTCAAACGCCGGAGTCTGGTCAGAAAGCACGAGTTCGAACAGGAGCAACTCAGAGAGGTAGTGTGTTTTCATAACATAATGTAAAATTGGAATGTGCAGACAATCTCAAAATCCGACTATTGATGTTTTCATAAGATGACTGGACACAAGAATATTTTGGAAATAATTATTGTCTGTGATGACCCAGTGAAAACCAGATCTCAGAGAAGAATTAGTTGCTTTATATGAAGAATAGTTTGTTAGTTATGCAGTCTTAAAAGCATGTGAGGCACTCTGTAAGTAAAAATCCTTTATTAATACATAGATGACTAATGCGTTTTGACTCAAACAGTCTTCATCAGGGTATCGCTCCATGCTAAAACTATTACATTCAGTTAAGATTATATTTAATTTCCTAATGGTCACAAAACTAATCACAATCTGAGTGACTTACTATCCTGGTTGCATAAGCACTTCCCCCTTGGAAATCCTACTTATTACAGTTTAAAACATCAAAAACATGTTTGTAATGTTAATGCTCCTGTCGGTGCTCCTGACCAAGGTACTGGCAGAAGATCTGGAGTTGGTTTCCGAGCGCTGTGCGTGGCTGCTCACTGCTCCATAGAGGATGGGTTGAATGCAAAGGACAGATTTGCCTGTACAATGTGCATGTGACAATAAAGACTTCTTCTTCTAAAGTTGTATGTCATCTGCATAAGTGAAAAAAGAAGACATTCCATTTCTGAAATATATCAGCAAAAAGAAGCATAAAAGAATAGGACTCAACAATGAATACCGATTGACACCAAAATTAACTAAATTAAGTCAGTGTTTCATAAGAAATGATGTATAATGCATTGCTCAAATGCAGCCAAATAGTGCTAAATACACTGCTCTGGTCATTCATGTTGAGCTTTTAGTGCCCAAAAATGAATCCAAAAGCCTTGAATGTTACTAAAGCTGAATTTGTTGTCATTAAAAAAACAACATTACACCAAACTTGTTGCTCCAGGAGCTGAACAAGAAGAGGACCCAGAAGGAGATGGAACATGCCCTGATGATCCGGCAGGACGAGTCCACCCAGGACATGGAGCGAAGGCAGCTGCAGATGCTACAAAAGCTCCGTATTGAACTCATGAAGCTGCAGCACCAGACAGAGCTGGAAAACCAGGAGGAGTACAACGGCCGGCGGCAGAGAGAACTACACAGGAAACACACTCTGGAGCAGCGGCAGCAGCCCAGAAACCTCAAGGTACCTGGAACTTTCTTGTGTGTCTTTCTTTCTCTGTGTGGTTATTTAGTGAGCTGTTATTCAGAAAACTTCATTTAAAAAAAAATGTTTATAAAACATACATTTTATGATAAAAGGATTACATAATGAGTTTGATATGAAAGCTCAGCCGGTACTGTACACGTGTCCCCTCTACCACTCTGCACTTTGTGACAATCGGTTAGCCAAAAATGTGTTCTTATTCTAAATTGCCCATCAGAAATCTGTAGAAAAAAAAGATTCACAATGTTGCCATAACAAAAACATTAATAATGTTGCCATGACAACTGCTTCTTCTATATCCCTCCATCCGTCCCATTCTTGTGAAAGCAATATCTCAGGAACGCCTTGAGGGAGGTTTTTTCAAATTTGACACAAAAGCCGACTTGAACTCAGTGAAGAACTGTTTAGAAATTGGTGGTCAAAGGACACCTTGCGTCTGTCTCATTTTCATGAACGCAATATCTCAGGAAGGGAGTTTCCTCAAATCAGACCTAAACGTCTACTTGGACTCAAGAATGAACTGATTAGAATCTGGTGGTTGAAAGTCAAAGGTCAAGGTTACTGTGACCTCGTAAAAAATGTTTTGGCCATAATTCATATGCTAATTATGATAAAATTTTCAGAAAAAATGTCTAATAGGATAAAATGATGAAGCGATGACATTTTATATCCAAAAGGTGAAAGTTCACTGTAACATCATAATATTCTGTAAAAACACTTTTCTGGCCATTAATCAATATAATATCTCCAAAATAGAGGTGGAGACTTTTGGTCTGATATTGAATTGGTGACAGTTATCTTGGGAGTCCACCTTCAAACTGGTTTTGTATAGATCTTAATTGCTGCTGGGTTGAAGAGGTTTTTGAATTTGTAGACTCTTTGCAGCAACATCCATATTTCAGGCATTGCCTGCTTAAGACGTGCTCACGATTAAGTCACTGGTTTTGCTGATGTTGAGCTTCAGGTGATTGCCTTTGCACCATGTGGTGAAACTCTCTGCCAGTCCTTTGCAGACCTCTGTAAGAGTAGTCTCTCAGTGAAGAAAGCATTTTCCTCACTGGAAATTATTCACTGGAATCACGCATGTCAAGATAGCGGGAACTTTAATCTTGCAAAAAAAAAAAAAAAAAAAAAGACAAAAAATGCTTTTTAATTATTTAAAGACTTCACTACATATATTGTGAGTCTGGAAAGGGTGGGTGTAAACTGCAGCTTGATTGGTTGGTGGAGGCTTAACTCAGTTAGCAAGAAAGCAAGGAAAACTTTATTTATGTAACAGATTTCATTCTAGGTGTAAGCACAACTGCTGCGCGAAGTGTACAAGTACAAGTTGCTGACACACAAAAAACCCGTCAACTAACCATAAAAGCTGATTAAATCCTATAAAATAAAAATAAAAACTAATTAAATAATCATTAGAATGAAGAATAAACATGCCACTCAGAGCTAATAAAAAATTAAAATTAAATGAAATGATACTAAAATTAGATGCAGAAGAGAATGATATATATGTAAATAAAAAAAATCATAAAATAACTAAGACGAGAATAAAACCAATAAAGCAGTAAAAGTAAAAACACACTTAAGTTAAAACCAATAAAATAAAATGAATTGAATCGAATCAAATCCAATAAGAAATAAAATAGAATAAAATCTTTTGAACAATTTTTTTATGGCACAGCGGAATTATTTTCCATCCAAGTTAAAGTCACAATGAACCTGTAACAAAAGCTGGTTAATGCGAGAACTGGATGACATTTTATTGTGTTTTATGTTCTGAGTTTGACATGAAAGACTAAAATTTGTTTCTTTTTTAACCCTCTGTAGACGCTGGAGATGCAGATCAAGAAACAGTTCCAGGACACTTGCAAGGTGCAGAACAAGCAGTACAAAGCTCTTAGGAACCATCAGCTGGAGGTTTCTCCCAAAGGCGACCACAAGACCATCCTGAAGAGCCTGAAAGAGGAGCAGACACGCAAGCTGGCCATACTGGCTGAGCAGTATGAGCAGAGCATCAACGAGATGATGGCTTCACAAGCGGTACGAGGACCCTGAAGCATCTTGTTATGAATAGCAATCATTTATATGTTGTATATTTATATGTAAAACACCTTTGCCTTTCGCTTCAGACTAACAGTCACAACTATGTGCGATAATTTTATACATTTGAATTTTTGGAGTTTGGTCTTTTGTAAATCTTGATAAATGATGCCCCATACTATTCCTGTTGTTAATGTGTTTGTAACTACCTCCGTCTCGCTGTGTCTCTAGATGCGATTAGACGCAGAGCAGGAAACAGAGTGCCAAGCTCTGAAGCAGCAGCTGAAGCAAGAGATGGAGCTCCTGGACGCCTACCAGAGAAAAACCAAGTCGCAGATGGAGACCCAACACGAGCGTGAGCAGCAGAAACTTGAGCAGAAGGTCTCCATACGCAGAGCGCACCTTGAGCAGAAGGTAGGTTTAAGATCAAAGCCATTCGAAAATACTTTAAATGAATGCAGCATGATACCATACTGTATAAAGAAATGACCTCAGAATAAATAGAGACACCTTATATGTTAAAAGCGGCAGTTTTGTTGGGGAATTTTGCAATTTAGTGCACTGTGAGTGACTACAAATATAAATGTGCTGAGGGGAAGACTTCAAGGTTTGCATTTGATAAGACAGTAGAGCCACCAATTTCTAATGGTTAGGACTTGTGAACTGAGTTGGTGTTGATGTTGTAATCGCATTACATTTTACTGTAATGCAGTAATGTAACGTGTTACTGTTCTAAAGTCAGTAATCATATTGCAATAATAATTCAACAATAGTGTCGTTACACGATTCTTCAATTATCTGCATAATAAGCGGATGGAAAAAAAAGCGTGCTGACTCAGAGGAGGAACCATAGACTGTATATTCAGTCTATGGGATGAACAGGTTGTCTGCTCGCTTTGACTCTCCACATTTTAATCATGGAGAACATTTTCCTGAAACCATGAGCATCAAAGTATAATTCATTTACCACAACACCGGTATGGAAAAGAACAGAGACAATAAAAGTGGTGATTCCTATGCAGAGGTCATAAAGTCCGAACATATGTCCATTCCTTTAGTCTGTGAGGGTCCACTGATACAAGAATCATTACATTTTTTCATAAAAAGTAAAAAGCTGTGAATATTGTTTTAACTGGACGAGTGCTGTTGTGGTATGTGGCCAGGCGCTGTAAAACAACCTTTGTAACTCTCTCCCTCCTATACTATCCTATCCTAATATTCATGCTGATTTAAATACACATTTTGATAGTGGCCTGTATCCCATTTTTGAAAATGAGTCTCAGGCAATGTTGCATGTTGCACATTTCAAATTGGTAGAGAGCTGGGCAAAAGCAGTAAATGGTTTGTTGTAAAAAGTTTGTTTATGGGGTTGGTGGTTAAGGACATCCATGGGGTCATTTAAAAGGCCTTTATTTGTTTTGGTGACATTGGCTTCACTACCTCATTGTAAGCTGTCCCACAGAGTCCACTGCTGCCTGTCACAGGAGAGAGACTTAAAAATAGGATTCAAAAAGATCCAGGCAGTCAATTAAGTAACAAGGGATCTGCTGAAGCTGGCAGGGTTGAAATCTAGAGCAGAATCACCAAGCTGATAAGAAACACTTAAAAGCAAAGGCACAAGGCATGAAGACAGTCTGGCAGAGAGTAAGTGAAAATGAAGCTCTAAATATACTGTGGAGCTAATGAGAAGATGAGGAGCAGGTGGGTGATGATCAGCAGGTGGAGGGCAGGCAGTGGGAGTGGCAGAGTCTGAAATGACAACAGAATTAGACAATGTGCAGACAACCCAAATGCACAAATTAATGCTAAATAAGCAAAGTAATTCAAAAATAATGACAGTTAAGTCAAGCACTAAGTTATAATGGTGGAATTTGATGAACACATACATGGTTAAACTTGAGGGGGATAAATAAGGTAGAATCAAAAGTACATAAATATGTTGGAACAAACAATTTCAGGCCCAAATCTTATTTTCCTTTTTTTAAATTTGATTTTTGTTTTGGGTTTTTTTCTGTTTGTTTTGTTTTGTTTTCGGAAGATTGTCCCTGTGACCTTAAAGGATCAGGGAGAAATGATGAGCATTATGGGGCTGTCAAGGATCGGGAAATGGGAGTGCTAAAACTCCTGTTCTGGGAACAGCAAAAGTATGCTTTTGTACAAATTGTAATGTAGGTTTGCATATATCTTTGTATATCTCATTTTGTTATGCTGATACATATATGTGTATGTTTCTCAAAAATCACTAAATAAACAATATTAACAAAAAGGACTTTGTCTAAGGGTGATAATAGAGGTGTTTATTTTCTTGATTAATTGGTAATGAAATGTCTGAAAATGGTAAAAAAATAAATAAATAAATAAAAAATACACTAAAGTAATCTAGAAAGTGGCTTTTGTGAGTTCTTACTGTAAAAGTACTAAAGTTTCTGACAACAAAGCCCAGTCTCCAGCAGGGAAAAATTAACGCTTAAAGTTAGCTTCAATGTTGTGAAATAACTTGTTTTTGTCATGTTTTTTTTCCGATTACAGATTGAAGAGGAGCTGGCTGCACTTCAGAAGGAGCGCACCGAAAAGATCAAGCACTTGTTGGAACGCCAGGACAGAGAAATTAACACTTTTGACACAGAAAGTAGAAGCCTCGGCTTTGGAAGCCTGGGATCTCTGGACTTCCCCAAAGAAGACAACAGATGAAAGTGGATTTATCTTTAGAGGACAACATATCCGTGCCCTTTTTCACGTCCACTTGACCGTTTGTCACACGTCTGCAGTGACAAAGCTGGATAACTTTCTCTATTGCTTTTCTTCTCTCTTAGATATTGCATCTTCAAATCGAGGTGTCACGTGCAATGAGAACTTCTTTTGTGAAACTTGAAGGGGGGAAAGTAAAACAAAAGAATCTACAACGACATGTCAATAAAACCTAGTCAGTGTAACTCAAAACGTATGTGTTAAAAATAACAGACTCTTTCCTCCATGCCATTTCCTCCTTTTGGTATGAATTGAATAAATCAGGAAATTTTAGTAAAATTGGCACTTTGATATGTTTAAGTAGAAACCATCATGTTCGTATGATGCTTAATATGTGTGTTACATGGAGGGACATTGTGGAATGTGAGCTGCGGACTCCCCCGTGGTGTTAAGCTGCTTTGTCTTTTTTAATTTTTTTTATTGGTTTTATTTTTATTTTGTTATTTTTTTTTTCTGCTCTGAATGTGAATATTACTGTATGGGGTCACTGGATAAAGTCAGAGTTTATTCATTTAAAATGTTTATAAAAAAATTTAAGTCATACTTCCATATTGTGCTTATGCATACAGTATACTGTGGTCCCTCACTTTTTTAAGCAACAGTTCTTACCTTTATTTTTTATTTGATATGTAGGATCAATTGGCGTTAGCTTGATCAGTCCATTCATCACAATTCAAGATCCCACTTGGTAAAACTGCTTATTATTGCATGCACTTTAAGGACAAATTCAGGTTGTGAAGTGAAGCATGAATCTGTCAGAGATTTTAGCTGTTTGTAAATAAAAACATTTATTTCTTTTTTTTTTCATTTTAAGCCTATGGATACTGGACATAAGCGGCGCCATATTTGATATGATAATTTCACAAATGCCTTTCTTTAAGTTGTGCCTGAAGCAGATTTTAGTTCCGTGTTTGTTATATTCTATATTTTATTTACTGAGGCCGGCACCATTTTGTTTTTGGTTTCATCTAAACTTGTGAATCATTTAATGTTCACTAATCAAAGTTCTTGTAAAGGAAAAATGGTGAGAATTGTGCTGTATAACTTTTGATATGAATATTTGTACATGAGAATATAGCTAGAACATGCAGAGACATTGGTCTATTACTGATAACAGAGCTTAATGATAAAGACTTTGCTTCGTTTTTGTTTTATAATATAGAGATATGGTCATATGATAGCTCAATATATTGCTAAGTCAAATCACTAGACTCTCAGATTGTATAAATGCTGGCGGATGGAACCACAGACTTTTTATGATATCAGCGCAGCGGTCTTTTACGGATCGACGGCTCTACAAAAGCAAACACAACATGTGGGTCCAGATTGCATTTGAGTAATTAGTGTCTAATGATCAGATTTACATATTTTTTGCCATGTTCATTATGGTCATTGAACAGGTTGCACAATGTTTCCATTTATACCAAATGGAAAGGTAATTGTTTGGTGCTTAATTTCTAATACCACCTTTAGCCTTGTAGTTTTTTGTCTTGGAGAGACGATTGATTTTTACAAAATGTAAACGTGAAGCATTTTGAAACCCCCTCTGAGTCAAAACACTACTAAGTTTTTCAAACACTCATGACATATTTAGAGTACCCCATGCAGTGAAAACCCTCTAAAAATGAAGTATATGTATAAAAAAATAAATACTATTTTATCACGGGTCAGTTTTCGAAACATTGTTTAATGTGGTGGTTTTGAATGCAACCCTGTTATGTTTGGCGGGTATTTCTCTGCCTGCTTTTTCTTTTCATTTTATTGCCACAACTTGTATTAATGTTGTTCCTCACAGGGCTGAAAGGTGGAAGACATCCCCTGAATTTAAGTATTTTAAACAGAGGAATATAATGACGCTCTATTTCTGATGGCAATAGTTAAACGCTCTTGTTTTACACGTCGAAAACCTAAAATTCTGAATTTGTTCTGTTTGACCAGAGTGTGTTCTGAAGTTGAATGGCTCCTCTAGATTTTTCAGCCTTTTACATTTTCACAAACTTTCTGAAATTTGATGAAAAAAACGTTTCTCATATGCAGTAAGGCCTTTTGTCTGGTCACATATATAAACTGAAGCCTTGCGGACAAATGGTTCCATAAAAAAAGTGCTATTGGGGTGCTTGAATAAGGTTTGCCTGAGAGCTTCAGAACGGTTCTACAATTTGTGTGAATTTTAAGTTAATAGAAAGATGTATTTAGTTAGAATAAAAGGGGACTTTCCTAAACAACCTTATTCACCATTTCCTGTGCAGTTCAAAGACAAAATAAAAGAGATTCTGTTGAAAACAAAAGGGGTCTCAATTGACATCCTGCATCTTATGACAGTGCATTTCTTTATGTTTGAGGTTGAATTTCCTTCTAATGCTCGTTTATGTGGTTGAGGGCTTCTCACTTTTGCTTTTCTTTGGTGTGATGTGTGATCTACATTTCATCAAATGCTGTTTATTGAAGATTTTACTGTAAATCTACATGCAGGTCAAAGTGTGAAAACCAGAACACTGAAATAAGGACAGAAGGTGAGAGGGAAGTTACACTGCAGTGCGTCCACTGTTCTTAACACTTACATTTTTAGGGTAAACATACCTGATTTAGGGTGTTGATTGGGGGCTTTTTTGGCATGCCTGTGTTGTATACACTGGCAGGAATCCGTGTAAAGTTTCCTTGAATTGTCGACATCTGCGGCACCATCTGCAGCCATTGCCTGCCTCACCGCAACCCTTTGGGGCAACTGGAAAGCCCCGAGGATGGCAGCAGAGTGGTTTGCCTTTACCTGAAGTAGTGCTGACAGTGTTGTGGTGTGTCGAGTTCCCCCTGTGTTTTCTCAAGTAGTCAGTGGTTTGACATGTAGTGTGGATGCTTGAAACAAAGACGTTATAACCACCAAAAAACAGTCAGCTTTCAGTGTGTGTCTGTACTGTAGTCTGACCTCTGATTAACCCTGTGATGCAAACATCTGGCTAAATGCATCATTGCATGTCTCCAAGCAGAAGTGACCATCATTTCTAGAAGTTTGTAGTGACGGAGATGAGATTAGACAGCACATGAAAAACCCATTTAGTGTTATTTCGAAGTTTACACATTCCTCCCGGCCCCTCCTCACAAACTCGCCTAAACTAATCAGTGGAGCACGCATCATCACATGTCACAATAAAATCATCCCCTGATAAGGGGCCTGTCAGAGGCTTGAACTTGTGGTGTGATGACAGTGACATATTGCCTACTGTGACTAAACAGACCCTCCCCGTTTACGTACTTGTAAAAGTTTCTGATTGAGAAATGCATTTCCTGTGACTATGCCAGCTTCCTGCGCAGATGCCCGCATGAAAATATTGCTGCAAAAAGGCACACGTGGTGTGAGGAGCAGATTTTAAGAGTTATACTGACAAAATGCAGCAGTTCTACTGACAAAATGCATAAATATAAGAATGTGCCTGAAAAAAGGTCATTATCAAAAACTGACCTCACGTTATTTCTTAGGAACTGTTTTTACATGATTTCAGACCCAAATTCTATTTTAAAATACTCTTAGTGCTGGGCACCAATAACTGCATGAGTCTGGTTTTTTATGTTGAATTATTCAAGTCATATTTCAGCCTGTAAAGCCATAGGCAGATCCCATTTTAGTATTAGATTGTTACAGTATTATTTTCTCAAAGAACATCTTCTTTACAGGCAATAGGAGGGAGACATATGACTCAGGGTGTTTAGGAGCTGTCTGCAGGGGCGTCGTAGTGGGGGAAAAGTGGGACTGATTACCCTCGGGCCCCAATGGCAGGAGGCCATTGAAAAGCTTGGAATAAAAATTTTAGTTTTGTTTACATTTTATTTTATTAAGTAATTGGTGCCATAACAGAACTAACACTGGTTAAATAAACTGCTGAGACTGAACTCTGTATAAAATAAATAGTAGGCTCCTCTTGCACTAGGATTTGTCACTAAATGTAGCTAAAGCTGAGTGTTTTTTTCTCCAAGAAAGGGAAATCAGGGTTCCAAAAAATAAATAAATGACAGCAAACTGACTTTGTCAAAAAACGAAAACAAAAAACCCAAGGTGCTACACCCCTGCATCAAACACTTCACTTCCTGCATTCTAGTGAATTTTATGTACAAGTTTATGGGGGAAATGCCTTTATTTTTGTCTAAATTAAAGTGCTAGATTAAATCTTTTGGAGGGAGGACAAATGTACATATTCAAAACATTTCCCTGCGGCCCCCGAAATCTATGCCTGTGTGTTCCTGTGATGTGGAGAGTGCAGAAGAAATATCATCATTGTGCAACTCACTGGGTGTGAAAAAGTAAAAGTGAGCTCCCCTCAGTTCACACAGCTCTCACCTTCACACCCACCCTCTCTAGAGGGCAGTAAAATGCACCACAGTGAAGTGTGTCAAAGGGCTGACCTCAGTCCTTAAATTATTTTCATGCATGCCTGCCCTTGCTTTCTAAGATTAATCTTTCTCAAGAAATTTAAATATATCACATGACTCCTATATTTTTTCCTAGCCCAAATAAAAAAAGGAAGTGCTATGAAAAATACTCTGTGTTACACTGTATGGTCACACGGGTAATAATAATAATTAGACACTGCCCTGCATGCCTGCTGTGTGACCAGGCATGTTTGGACATTGCCCACTTGTTTGATAAAGAGGAAAGAGAAGAAAAGAAAATGCACATCTGAAAAAAGGAGGAAATTCTGGGAAATTTGGTTGCCTCACAAAGTGCACGTCATTTCCTCCTATGACAAATGTGTGGTTTCTGTCTTTTAAAAAAGTTTTAAAGGAGTGTGATTATTACGAGTCCGTGCAATTTGCCTGTGACACTGAGTGGAGAATGAATGGTCATGTAAAGAGCATGCGTTTTCAACAGTTTATGGAACCAGCAACAAGTAAGTTTTATCACACCCACTTTTCTATTAACACATATAGAAAAGACTTGCATCTTTTCTTGTCATTGTGCACGCTTTTGTGGTTATTTTCGGTGCTTTACAGCAGTTGTGAAACTGAGTGAAGTTTCAGGTTCAACTGCTTCACATTTTCTTGAACAAAGACTAGTTTAAAAAAAAAAATGAAGTAAATTTTCAAGTGTTTGGAGAATGTGGCCAATACTTAAAAGAAACTGATTCTGTTTGTTGTAGTCTAAACATATTATATCTACAGTATATATTTGCATAAAATGTGTGAACTGGTAATAAAGCAGACTTGCAGTGGTCTTTTTACACTTGCTAAATATTTGTTAAGTCTATTTTTATTCACTTGTGGCTTTGAAGTTCCCCTCACCGCTGGGATGTAGGTTAACCTTAACTGACCAGTTCCTTTCTCCACAGCGTTACTCTCTCTCCTGCTGGTAATGGCTGTTGATTCAACAAGAACTGTGGCAGCAAGCAGAAACCAGCAGTGTGGGAATTCTCTGCAGCAGACTCTGAAGCTCACCAGACTCATACAGAAGGAATCCGTCGACCTAATCAAAACATATGTGAGTTCAACATAAAAGTGCTGTATCTTATTTTGCTGTGCTAAATCCTCATCTGCTTGCTCAGTGCTCCACCCTGTTTTAAAAACATATTTTGCCAGCTACTCATGTTTAACTTAATCTGATTTCTTTGTGCAGAAAGCCTCTCAGGGTGAAAGTTCAGAGCTCTTCTGCAAGGTGTCCGTCCCTGAGGTCCCTGACCCCAACATCTCTGGCATGGAGCCCTCAGAGAGGATAGTGAGCATCTACACACATCTGCAAGACTTCTTCCCGCATTTCAAACGGGTTTATGAGCAGCAGATGGACTTACAGTCACCCACGAGCCCCCTGCTGACACAGCTCAACCGTGTGAGTTCTCGCAGCAGGAGCTTGGCTGCTCTCATAAACAGCTTCTATCAGAGCCTCTTCCCAAACCTGCCTGTGCCAGAGCCAGCGGGACGGCCGACAACACTACCTCCACCTCAGAACGTCTTCCAGCAGAAAGTTTATGGATGTGTGGTGCTGAAGACCTACAAGGAGCTAGTGTCGAATGTTTCTCGAGAGCTGAGGACTCTGAAAAACAAAGTGTGCAGGAGGGGGATGCAGAAGAACACATTCTCTTGAGGATGACCTGAGGCTGTGTTCAACAACATTTATTCTCACTGGGTTAATAGACTTTCAAAGTGAGTATTAAGGTGGCTGGTACATCAGAGTAATAAAGCCTATTTATGGTATTTAATATTTATTTTCTTGTTTCTGATGAAAGGAATGGTGTTAAAAGAGTGTAAAGGTAGCAAGTTATGTATATTTAATTTGTCTAATATGTTAAAAAAGGGTCCACTTTGCTGATGTAAACTTATTTGCTGTATACAGAATTATTAAAAGATATTTTGCTGCTGTACTTCTTTATGATCTTCATTTCTGAGTGTGGTTGCATCAATAATGTACAATGTCAGCAACATGGGGGTGTCTGGAAAAAGGACAATCTGAAAAACAGATATTCATGCACTACATGTGTCTTTGTATTTGCTGGACTCAGTTTTAGTTACACTATATCTGTTTCTACACTTTTAACAAAGATTTTCAGTGCAAAAAGAGTAAAAAATAATTTGTGCTGGAAGCATCATGTGCTGTGTTCTGCATAAGTCCATCAAGAGGGGTTAAAAGAAAATCAGGAAGCTGCTGAGACGCTGACTGTGTGATATCAGCTCAGAATGACGCATGTGTTCAACACAAGGCAGTATCGGATAGGAAAGATTTCATGAAACTGGCGGGCTGTCTGGCCAGTCACAAGGTGTGGGTGTGTGTGGGTCAGATAACTGTATGTGTTGTTTGTGCATCCTCATATAGCTGCAAATGCAATTGTGTGAAAGGTGGGATGGGGAAAAGAACTTCTGCAGAAATTCTGCAGAAAAACCCTTTTTTAAATAGATGAATGACAGACACAACACGTAAACTTGTCATCTCTGTGAATACATATAAATAACAGACACCAAATATTTTAGTTAGAATTAAGTAATGCTTAACTAAACTTTCCTCAGATCACAAGCTCTCAGGAAACTGGAAGTAGAAGGGGGATTCACTCTGGGTCATGAATCAAGTTCCCTGTTATAACTCTGCTTTATTTAAAGCGCAAACACAGAGGGTACCTCAGGGCAACAGTCATTCTGCAGTCTACATTATTCATTTATTTTCACTAACCGCTTCATGTTTACAAGACCACAGAGAGCTATGAGGTCTAACCCAGCAAATGCAGCATTTGTGAATGTGCAGACACTAGTCAAATGTCCTCGCTGTACAACACTCAAATCCACCTGACTTAGAGGGACACCAGCTAACTTGCACAGTTCAAACACCAACACAGGAGAGACCATGTAAACCCTCACCTGTCATCAGCACATGACACAAAAAATGTGTCAACTTCTGCACACCGCAGATACACAGCATACATTTTGTTGAACTTCTGTTTCCAAGGTCAAGGCAAAAAAGTCACTCTCACTTGCAATGCTTTCTGTCGGGTGTTTTCATATTAAAAACAAGGTGATGAGTCGACAACCATTATTTTAATTGAGCATGTTTGCATTCAAACGTGTGCTAATTAGCACCAAATACAAAGTGCAGCTGAGGCTGAAGGTAATGCCACTGGTTTTGCAGTAAAACCAGTACTTCACCAAACAGAGATTGTGACCTTGTAACCATGAATGTTACCAAATGTTTGTGCTAATCCAGCCAGATATTCCTGTAAATATTTCATCACACAAGTGAAAGATTTGACCCACTGGTGACACTATAGGACAATTCAGAGAATCACTGAAGAACCAGAGAATTGTGTCAACTGATTGATATGCAATGTGACTCCCAATGTGTCTACCAATGAAGACAAGTACAACTAAAAATTTCATTACATATGTCCTATTTTATTGCGAAATATGGACAGCTTAACAGTGTAAAAGCCTAAATAATACAATGATTTTCCACCATGTTGAAAAGCACTGCATTATGCATTTCTTAGTTCCTGAAGTACCTACAACAACAAAAAAAAGGTGATGGCTCATTATCATTTAACATGCTTTACATGTTTTGACCTGTGGAGGGCAGTACACACCTAAGACTGAATACACTGAAGTATGAAGTACATCTGAAGTGCTGATAAGTATCTTTGGACTTTCTAGACAGTCTGTCACTTGGAAATGAATGACAGGAAAACTTAAAAAATGTTTTAGTATACATCCAACATATAACACAAAGACTCAATAAGCGTCTTGAGACATAAACATAAACCAAACTTCTGACATGATGAAGCTGCAAATGCTTTCGTTGACATATATTACAAGTTGAAATACAGAGAGTGCTGTTTTTAAGGTAGTTAGACAAAATTTTCACCATCAAGCATCTTAAATAAGGATGAAACAGATACTGCCTTTAAGCATTTAAATCTTGCATGCCAGCACTCCCGTTTCCTTTTTATCAGAAATGTATAATGAACTGAAGTCAGATCTTTTATGGGGTTTTTATTGTGCAAATGTGGAGTGCAGAGCATGCACCTAGTGTCATATAATTATATGAATAAAAAAGGATTGTATTGGTATTATTAGACACATAGATATATCTAAAGCTAAACCTTTATATCCCTGATTATTAAGAGTTATTGATTTATGGCATTAACATTTTTAAAGGTTCTTCAAGCATCAGTGTTTACATGCATAGAGTCGTACTGTCTGCTACTCCAGACATGAATATTTAATTATTGCTTAGTCCAACTACTAACAGGCTCATTGTTATTTGAGTGATTATCTCATATTATTGCTTACAATGAAATAAACTACCTCTACATCTTCAGCATACATATTTTCATTGATTTTGCATAGTTATTCAAACATGAGTAAGGCATATTATTCAGTGCAAGCGGCAAACTGGAAACAGCAGATAGTGAAACCATAAATATGGGTCTTCAGAGTTTCCCAAAAGTCACTGCATTGTTTGGTGCACCAGCCTCACTTACACAAGGTTGTCGTGTCCATTTTCAAAAAGCGAATGTTCATTTTTGTTTCAATCTCAAACCCCTTCAGCAACTAAAAAAAAAAAAAAAAAAGTTTTTACATTGTATGTAAACGTCACATTGAATGTGGAAGGGTTGGCTTTTTATTTAGAGTTTTGAAAAGTATCTATGATAAAAGTGTTTATGTGTTAAGTGTTTTAAATGTACTTCCAAAGTATGGTGATATAAACCTGGTTTGACTGTTATCACTTGACTAAAGTGGTGTTAGTAATTGTAACCAGCATTATAGATATAAGATAGAAGGCTCCTGCTACAGTAACTAACATGTTTGGTGTTTTTATCAGCTATTTAATGAGGCCAATAACCAATATTTGGAATGCATTTTGGAATATGCATTTACAATAATAATGAAAATCTCTGTGTAAATATTAAAAATTTGGAATATAACAAACTCCAACACAAAACCTTGTTTAAACGCCTTTAGTAAATGTCTTATCAAAACTGATACTTTAAACATAAATTACAGCAAGTTCCCAATAGCATTTTTATCAAGTCAAGTGAAAACTGAAAAAAAGAATGAATATTTAAAAATAGCTCCCTGAGGCTTTACAAAGTAAAAATTACTTCCATGCTGACACTTTCTTTGCACTTTTTTCAAAACTAATTTTATCGGCGATCATTATAATAAAACGCTGATACAGATAATGGACAAAAAGCTAAATATCGGCCCCGATAATTGGCCAGGCCAAGAAACTGTCGACCCCTTATTAAAACAGCATTATAAACATACTAATTGGTGTAGCGGGAGCCTTCTTACCTTCATCTATAATGCTGATAACCATTACAAAACCCTAATTAATAGAGTGATTTAGAGTGATTTAGTGATTTGATTCAAAATGGGTTAATTTACAAAAAAAGAACTTTAGAAAACATATATTCTGCGTACCAACCTTAAGGAAATGCTCAAATGTAATTCCCTCATAGAATTCATCAGGTTCCTGTGTGAGACAAGGTGAAGTTACCGACAAACAATGAATCAAATGTAATGTTATCTTGAGCTGTACTCCAGTTTACATACCATGTGACCCATTGAGATACTGGCCACCTCCAACATGGCTGCATCAGCAATGCTTTTGGCTGTGTTCTTCTCCAATGTCTCGCTGAGAGATAACAGCTCGTCCACCACCTGGACAGATTTGAACATGTTGAATAAAATAATAATAATAATAATAATTATAATAATAATAATAATAATAATAATAATAAATGTTATTTAGAAATGCCTTTCAAGTCACTTACTCAAAACAAAATCAAAAAATCACAACAAAAAGCAGTAATGACATGTATATACCGATAAAAGAATATATTCATGAAAACACATTCTGAAGCATCAGGGAAGGCTATTGTACAAGGATGAGTTTTCAGTTGCGACTTGAAAGAAGCAACAGATGTGCACTGGTGCAGACCCTGAGGGAATGCATTCCACAGATTAGGGCCAGTCTCACTAAAAGGCTCTGACACCAAAAGTTTAGAGCCTGGAGGGGGGAAGGGGGGTGAAGAGTCAATGGGCATTACAGTAACTGAGTGAGTGAGTTCATGTGTAGGAATGGAGAAAAGTGGAAAGGTAGGGAGGCACAAAGCCATGGAGACATTTAAAGAAAAGGAACAAATGAGGTGTTTAACCCTTTGAAACCTGAGCATATTGGATTTTTTTTCTTTCAAAAACATGGAAAAACAATGAGCAATGAAAGAAGAAATTACCCAGACTTAACAAGAAATTAGCAAAAAGTACAAGCAAATTACCTGAAAATCAATTTAAAAAATTTAAAAAAGTTAAAAAGTCAACAGGAAAATGACCTTGGTAGGATTTGAATCACAATATTGGAGTACCAGTAAACTGATAAATATTTCTAACTTTTCATGTAGTATAGTAAACAAAAATTGAAATAAAAATATTATCATAAATAATACAGTGGCTACAAGATCCAAAATCCCAGATCTAAAAAAGGCATGAGGAAAGTAAATGACGTCTCCCCTCATTAGCTTCCTGTTGTGAGGCAGGAAGGCAGCAGACTCTCAAGTGGTGGAGAACCTAACCAAGTGTGTGTCCTACCACACACAATCTCCATCCTCAATCACCTTAAATTCTGCTGAAAATCATCACATGCTGATAAAAATGATGCAGGTAACAGTAAAACTCACGCCATAAACTGTGTGTAGAGATTGTTGTCATCTTTATCAGCTATATGGCGACTAAAGTTCCCTAAAACGGTTTGACACTGCATGCATTTTTGTTAGCAGAAGTGAGCAGCGGCTTACGTGTCTGTATTCCTGGAGAGTTATTGTCCCGTCATTGTCGCTGTCATGCATGTTGAATAAAACTGCAGAGAAAAACACAGCTATCAGATCACCGCCTGTGTGTCAGCCACACACAATGTCAAGCATGTGATCATGTGAATTGAAGACACACATCTCAGTTTCTCCTTCCTGACACTTTCACGCTGTTCCTCTGTCATGTGCAGAGACGGAGGCCTGAAGTGGGACATAACCAACAGGAACTCCTCGAAGCCGATCTCCTCGACCGTCCCTTCACCATTCTGACGAAAGTTTCTAACACAACATAGAAATCAGCCTACAGATGGTCCAGTTCTGACAACACCTTGAGGCAAATTCTCGAATCTTATCTCAACCTATATTACAAGTTCAGGCAAGTTTCCTAACATCATCACCGTACCTTCTGTCAAAGAAGGCCTCCACGATCTGTGAACGGATGGGATTGCACTCCAGGTCTGGGATTCTATTGAAGTCATCTCTCCTGAGGGAGTAATCATAAGGACTTTAAGGAGTGGCATATGGAGTCAGATACTCTAACATGTAATAACAACCACGAGCTGCGAGCTGGATGTGCAGACATAAAGCCTGTTAGGCAGGTTTCCAGTTCAAGGAAAAAATAGTGAGCTTCCAGGGATGATTTGCTTAAAGAAATCAGTCTGATGAAAACAAAACAGAAAGTTGAAGGTGGAAAAGTTCAGATAAGTGCAAAAAAAGAAAAAAAAAAATTTAAATCAACTTACTTCATAGTTTCTTCATTATGGCTCAGCTGCTTGAATCGTTTATGTAAGACACTGATCTGTTGAAATGAGACTGAAAACAGAAAAGGAACAACTTTGAGACCTGTGCATGCATAAACAGCCAAAGTCCTCCAAAAATAGAGAGACACAAAAGTAGCTGTACAACTCTGTAAAACATATTAGAATCATAATGAGAGTTTTACTGGAAGCTTTCAAGGCAGCAGATTTGAATATTGATATTTTATGTAAAACACTTTACCACTGTCTGTCACCTGCAGCTACACGCACCTCTTTCATATGAGGATACAGGTGAATTGACCCCTTGAAACTTAAGCAAAGTTGTTTGATTTTTTTCATAAACAATACTACAAAGCTATGAACAACTTAACAAGACATGGCTCAAAAAATAGCAAGAAATTAGTAAAAACACTGCAAGAAAATTAACTGAAAATGAGCAAAACCTTTTTTGTAACATGATTTTAATAATAAAACTATAATAACTAAAAATATAGTCACCACCCTCTTCTTGAAAACAAATTTTCAGGTAATTTTCTTGTCACCAGTAACTCATTTCTTGCCATTTTTTGCCTAGTTGGTTTCCTAATGTTCAACACAACTGATGTCGATCCAGGTTTAAAGGGGTTAAAGAGGCTGGTGTTGCATATGGCCAAAAGTCCTAACAGCCATGTATGCTATCGGTTAGATGTATCCTCTTCTTTTAAATTGTTTTGTCAAAACTCTCAGCACAGTGATCTATTATTAAGGGCACCTCCTTTTGTAAACTGGATAAAGTTACACTTCCATTATTCTGCAGTGTAAATAATTCATTACTGCTGCACCACACAGAC
The DNA here is from genome assembly GCF_026936395.1 of Plectropomus leopardus. Taxonomy (NCBI): domain Eukaryota; kingdom Metazoa; phylum Chordata; class Actinopteri; order Perciformes; family Serranidae; genus Plectropomus; species Plectropomus leopardus. The sequence continues at coordinate 15,379,297 of NC_142195.1, read as the reverse complement.
TGGTTTTCTTTAGACATAGACACACAAGACATGTGTACATACACTAAAATCAAATAATGATAATCTCTTAACTCAGTGTTGAAATTGGTGGATTTTCCCTTTAAGATTAAAATTATTCTGAATTAAAACCATATTTCCGGTGCGGTGAGCTCATGTTTTCACACATCCTACATGCCTAATCGTTTTAGGCTAACCCAAACAATAATGTTTACTACTCACATCCTGTCTTTTCCGCCAGATCAACGTATTGACCAGGTGAGGACTGCAGCGCACCCATACCTCCAAAATGATTTGAACAGGACCAGAGGAAGCAGATATTAGCCGAAACTGTTTGAAATAAAACGGATCTCAGATGATCATGTGTTACATTCATGCATCTCCACCTGAGTGTTTGTATGACAGACCTGAAGCTCGCGCTTCTTCCTCCTCAGCGGTCGCCAGGCAGGTCTCATCCTCTGCAAACCGCGCAGGCTACTTCCGCAACTACCGTCTAGATGACGACACACATTCAGGAACAACAGGCTGCAGTTTGAATAATTTATCCAGACTTTTTATTTATTCAGAGGCTGCGACTAGTGAGTGTGTTTGTTTATACTGTACCAGAAAGGGGGAATGGAGACCGAAAAGCTACTTGAATAGTTATCATATTTCATAATAAAGGCTTAGGTGACTAAAAGATGAGAGATACTGTTCCTGCACAGACATCATTAGTGTTTTGACTATTTGTACATAATTTACATAGGTTTTGTCTCAACATACATTATGACCAGCCCGATTTACTGCTTTAAACCATACCAACTCCACAGGTGCACGTTTTAACAAATATTTTTGCAGAAACATTTTATTCAAAACATACTTGCAAACCTACACAACTCTATTTTAGAGGGACAACTAAAAATACATGTTTCCTCTAACCTGTAGTTTTGTTTATCAATGTAGATTGTTCTGGTGTGAGCTGCCAGATGTTTGAGATATCAGCTGTAGAGATGACTGCACTCTCACAAATATAATGGATCTGACAGCTTGTGTTGTTAAAAAGGGCAAAAAGACATTTGACAAACTCAACAGCAATGTCTCTTTACATAAATCAGGATAAAACACAGACCTTCCAGTGTATTCAAACATGTCAGTCTAAACTAGTTGAAAATCTTAATAAAATGATGCACTATACAAGAAATCTAGCCTACAATTGCAGTTCCATTGATGCAATTGTGTTGCCATAAAAACATGCCGTTTTGATATAAGCAATGTGAGAATAGGAAAGCAATGTCACCTCAACATCCATTTAGCATCCATATTGAAGCTTTCTATTATATTCCACAATTCTAATCAGCAGGCGGAGTTTGCCACTTGTCATATAAATGTTTAATCTTAATTATGAACCTCAAGGACTGCCTTATCCATGTTTGCATAATGAGTATGTACGAGAGAGGCATTGGAAATAGAGAAGACAGCAAATTGTAATGAACTAAAAAACACTGAAGAATCAAACTGGAAGAATATATTTACTGAAAACAACACTGGGGACAAGTTAAGAGCATCAATATGAAGAGCAGAAACAATCTGTTAACATGGAAGAGAGAGACCAGGGTTTTTGCTGCAGTTGATGAGTGTGAAATGAGTAACAGGTGTGCATGCAGAGCTCCAGCATCGGGAAGCCACGCCCAGCCTCTGAAAGCACACAGAAACACAGTTCCAGGAAAAATATATAAAAAACACTCAAAAACCACACCACCACACCCTTTAGACATTTAGAAACTAAAAAATAGTGTCCAGGCTGAAAAAAGTTGGCTTTAAAAGTTCATTGTTAACCTTGAAATGAAGGCTCTTGAGCAGCCACTAGCGGACTTTGTGTTGAGAATATTTTCTCAGAGTCAATAATGAACTTTGAACCTTCATTAGAAAAGTAAGTTAGATGTCATGTAGTTTCAATTTGAGCATTTGCCGCCATACTGACATAAGATGACTTTTTGCATCTTGATCTGGGAGCTAAAATTGTTTGTTGGAGTTAGAATTCAGACTTGAACAGCATTTTATTTTTTGATTAATCAAAAACTTCTCATGAGTAGACAAGTCAAAAACTTCCTGAACTATACCTGACAATCTGTATCCACTGTCAGACTCAAATGACCCCCTTCACCTCTGACTGGCTGATATTACAGAACTGCATTGGACTAAAGCATCAGGAGGGTTGCTTTTCAGGCCATTGTTATCTAGATGAAAATCTGTCATGACATTGCATATTGAGGTGTGGCCTGACAACAACACAAACTGAACAACAAGTTTGAATGCTTAAAACCACAGAAGCGTCAGCAGATAGCAACCGGTTTCTCCTCTGTGTGAGTCACTGTTAAATTTATAGCGCCAATACCTAAAACTTGTGTAGAAATAACCAGACATTTGTCATTAACCACATTTTCTGTAATTAGCTACCATGTTTTTCAACTGACTTGCTTGTCAGAAAAACAAAAAAATAAACCATTCATATGTATGATCTTGAAAAGTTCATTCAGTATTTATGCAAACTGTCAGATGTTTAATTTGATCAAAAAATATCCCATATATATTCATTTTCTGCATCCATTTTACACATAACTCCAAAATGTGTCCAAAGCACTGCCCAGTATCTGAAAAATTTCCATCAATTATCGCAGCTTGATGACTGCAGTCCTGGCTTTCATTTCTGAGCTTTGAAAGTAACTTGTTTGTGTTTATTACACGACTGTGTGTGCAATTATTGAGATGACAAAAGTGAAAAATGCTAAATATATCATTGATTAAAACTTTGTAGTACTGAAGTACACCACATGGTGGGAGCATTTTGTCAACTATGTAACACTGGAAAAGAGCCGTCACTTATCCCTGATGTCAGTTTTGTTTATTCTTCAGAGCGTGGGTAAAAAAAAAGTTGTGTGTGTGTGTTTGTGTCCGTGCGTGCATGAAAGTACATTTATTTGTTGAGGATAGCATTTATGGTTCCGTATCGTGTCATTCTCTTTACATTGACAGTGTGTAGTGTTTTGTTAATTACAGGTTTTTTTGTCAGTATTCAGCATCAACAAATTATGTGCTGTCAATTATCTTTCACCATCATGTCTAATGCACAGTGCAGGTCTTTATTAAATTATAATAAGCTGATCCCAACCTGTCCTACTCTGCAGCTGTTTCCAAATCTGTCGTGCCCCGCCGTCTGTAACTGTTGCATCCCCCTGTCATGAGCAATTAGTCGTCACTGTGAATCTTTGTAAGGCCCAAGGCAACACAACTGATCTGCTTGAAAAAGAATAATCCTTTAGTACTATTCTATTTGCCAATCTCCATTCCTTCATAAGTCAGGTGTATGCATGTATAATATTTCTGCACAATATCCACACTTGATGGTTGTCTGGACATGTGATTTTTAATGCTTAAGCATTCAGTGGGTTTTGCTACCTTCTTGGCTGCTTATAAACAGTCTATATCACACTAATCGATTATTAAGTAAATGAAGGTTAAGTGATCTGAGGTACTATATTGTGAGCATTGGGAGGTTTTAGAACTCTTTATAGTTCTTACAATACAACTTGGTTAATTACAGTCCCACCTCATGATATAATAATGTGCTTGTGGGATCTTTTTATGCTCTCTGTCCTAATATTATGCACTGTGATAAAATGCAAACGGTGTCATAACATTTGTCCTTGCACAAAAAAAGCAAATTAACCAGTCAGGAGGGTAATAAGATGTTCTCTGGCACCTTTTGTCCACCCTCCTTTGCACACTCACATACCCTGACACCCAGAAACAAACCATTACTGAGATGCTCTGGCACTTCTTGGCCCAATGCTTACTGTGTATCATTCAACAAATTTATTAAAAAGTACTTTATTTCAGAACACGCAACACATGAGCACAATATAAACTAAAAAAAAAAGCTTGTACAAGATGTCTTTAAAGGACAAAGCATCATTTGCCTTTGTTGATATTGTGCTGCAGTGGTGCAAATTCTGCAGGACTTTTTGAGATCTTTGGTGTCTGAGACCCAGGGGAAGTTGCCTGTTTGTCAAGTTGGTTGATCCAGCCTTGCCTTGCACAATAAAGCAACTATTAACCAGATTTAATGGACTTAACCACAAGTAACTGTACAGTAAGTTTTATCTTTGAATACAGGTGAATGCACGAGGTCAAGTCACCAGAAGAAAATGTTGGCATTGAACATTTGACCACAAATACATTACATTTGTCCAGTTGTGTTTTAGCAAGTCATTGCTGTGTTTCCATCATCTTTTTAGGTCCCAAACAAGGGTGTTTTATAGCAACCTGTTGGCCTGGATAGTGCAACAAAAAGCAGCTGTTTTTTTCAGAGACATCACTGCTTTTACAGTAAGGATTATGCCCCAAACCAGGGATTTCAAGTCAAAACCTGTTCTTTTCCCAACCATAACCAAATGGTTTTTGTGCCCCCACATAAGCCAGTGTTGTTGAAATATAAGGTTTTATTTCATTTTATTTCATATATTTATGTGACTCAAGACCCTGATCACGTTATTGAGCACAAACATAACCTGCAACAATAACAAAAAGAATGACACATGGCACGGCTACAACAAATGTTACTTAAACAAAAGAATCAAGGTTACAAGTAACTTTTGGCTTATCTGATTGTAGAAACAAAATTAATTTAAACATAGATTGTCGATTTGAATAGTACTTAAGAAAATACCTATCTCTATAATGTATTTATCTTAAATGTATTGACTAAATAATAATGTGCAAATGTACCTTATTTGTGGTAGGAAAAAAACATACAATGCCAACATTCTTTCTGGTCATGGAGCTGAGGCCAAAGGTCATTTTCTTCATAGTTCCCAATGTTAAATAACTGACCATGACATATGTATTGTTAATCAGTATTGTCTGTTTTGTTAACACCAGAAAAGTACATACCAAAGCCTAAAAACAGTTTGAAATTGCTTAAACATCTGAAAGCCACTGGCCTCTGACAGCTCAGAGAAAATTGGATGATGTTCGTGGTCACAAGAGGTCGACTAAATCAGAACAAATTCAAATATTTTTCCTATGCAGGGGATTTGATGCATCTAGTTGTACACAATCAATCTGGCTCGCATAAAAACAATAACAACGATTTTCTTTTCTTTATCAGTCTCTGCCCTTGAAATGTTCTTTCCCATAAAATTGTCTCACTTGCAGCGTGTTGTGTTTGCGTGCGTTGTAACTATTACTGAGCACACTACGTTTGATGGCTTGAAATTGATTTGAATAAAGACTCCGCTTCAGAGAGAGAGAGGGGGGAGAAAATGAGGAGGTGTCTGTTATATACGGAGACAAAAAGGGGGCGGAAAAGCGTAGCCAAGGAGAGAGGGCAGCCTGAGCCTGTTTTGCATGCACAGGGGCTTCTGTGGGAGAAGGAGTTGACAGGGCGCCGCAGTGCTGCCTCCAGCTCTCAGACAACAGCTGCTCAGAAAGAGGAGACGTCCTGAGGGTGCTGCGACATGTCTCGCTCTTTCTCCATCTCTCTTTTCACCTGTCTGCCTCTTCCTTCCTCCAGAACAGAAATATGCTTGATACATGTACAACACACTGCCTGCTCCACATCCACACACATCTCTTCCTCAATGACACACACACACACACACACACACACACACACACAAACACTCACACACACACACACAAGCACTCACACAAAGGCGCATGAGATTTATAAGAAATTGGCAGGCTGCCTGCACTCAAACACACAAAAAAACAGGTAAAGCTGAATTTTTGATGGGATCTGTTGTTTGTTCTGCTTACTTGGAAAGATGTCGATGAAGAATAATTATCAGTTTAATGGAAATGAAATATTGCTCCTCTGCTGTTTTCCGAGCCGCTGATGACAGAAATTCAAGCAGACGAGCCTTTGCATTAACATCAAAAACTCATTTTGGTGTAATTTGGTTACTTATGAAGTTTGTGCGATAGCTTTTGATCCATTTCCTCATGCAAAGAATAGAAAACCAATTTCTGCTGAGTGATTTTATCCACAACCTGGGAAACGCATCTTGTTTGAGAGTGATGCATTTATATCTCACAATAACATTGTAAGATTGTTTGATGTGACAGCTTATAATTTAAGATTGATAAAACAGACAAAAGCTCATTAAAAAAAGAATCTTCACAAGTCCCCCTTAAGCATTCATAATGAGTATTTAAACATCTAATAAATTGTTTAAAACACTCTACAATGTAGCTGTAATTAGATATTTATCGATATATTTGTCAACAACTATAACTCTTGTAGGCACCCATAAGTGGAGACTGTTGTATTAGCGTAATAAAACACAAGTATAATAATATGCCTTTATGAGAGATGTTACAGTTGCTGACATATACAGTGCATTAATTGGCCCTGAAACATACTTATGGCTGCATACAACTATATTATAATATGTTGTAAATCAGAAATAAAATATTTTCATCCCGCTTATAGATGCTAAATAGGGGAACTTTAAGGCAAGTGAAACATCAATCTTTGTTGCCTCAAAAGCTTTTTGTCCCATATTCAAACTTTGTTAGTCACATTTATGAAAATAACTTTTTGTAATTATTGTCAAAACTGTCACTAAATTATAAAAGAAGTACATGAGACAGATAGTCTGTGAAAAATCATGTCCCTTCTCGACTTCTAGGCATTTGGTGGAACTGACCACGGCTTGTACTTTTGAACTTTTTAATAAAAGTTAAAAACTACAGCTTTCCTTTCACATTAATACAAATGAATTAATATACATGAGTGCATTACAAATTTATGGATGGTCACCACACATTTACAAGGCATGCTATGTATTAATATAAATGGGCCTGAAAAAGATTCAGAAGCCAGCTTTTGTTTGGCTACTGTTAATTGCTTTCATCACTTTTAGAGGTGACCCAGTTCTGAAATCAAAACATCCAGACAGGATGCTGAGAATTGAGTGAGAAATAATTACTATCCGTACCTTATGAGAAGGATAATAGCTGGAAAATACCTCTTGTCTTTGTTCCTAAAAAAAAAGAAGTACTTCATAAACAAAGATTTTGCGTCCGACTGTGAGTAGGAATGACACTGCTTATACTGTCATCTTAATCATATTACTTATTCCAGTGCAACAAAGCAGGAGAGCTTCCTTTTGAATTGATAGAGGGATGAAATAGAGGGCAGAAATGTGTGTCTTTTTACATTTTTTTTTGCCCTTGGTTTGTCAATATTAGAAAGGGATTGCAGAGGCGTGGACAGGGCATGCTCTGATCTCCAGACGTAAAGAAATCAATTTAAGAGCACAAGCACTTTAGAGACAGCCAAAAACGAAACTAAGTTACAGTGCAAGTAAGGTTGCAGAAAGGTCAGTGAAGTTTTAGAAATATTAAGTCATTATCGGGAAGACTTCATTAAGATTAGAAAAAAAAAAATGCATCAAAGCTATCCAATTTCAAGTGATGGTAAAATGGTATTTTCCTCTACAACTTGTTCCAGCTCCTCTGGAGGGAACCCTCATCTCTCTCAGGCCAGATGGGGGATTTAATCCCTCAAGTGTGTCCTGGCTCTGTTCTGGGGTGTCTTCCCAGTTGGTCATGCCTGAGGACACCTCCAAACAGAGCCTGGCATTTTCATTAGACGCTTGAACCACTTAAGCGGGCTCCTCACAATGCAGAGGAGCAGTTGTTCAATGTCGAGGCTTTCCAGAATCACTGAGCTCTCTTTAAACCAGAGGGAGACCAGGCTCCCAACAGAGACACCCCATCTGCAGTCTTTCTGCCACTATCCAAAGCTTGTGAGTCTCTGAATGTGGACTGACTGATAAAAACTGAGTGTTTTGCTTTATAGCTCAGCTCTCATTTCACCACCACATGTTCATACAAAGCCTGCCAGGCGATGCCCCAAACTGATGATCAATCTACCAAACCCTCACTCCACAATACCTCATGTGAACTCCTCCACTCATGGCAGCTGCCCAGCTCACACAGATCCACCTTTTTTTTGTATAACAATCAACTTCAAACCACTCCAGTGAAGGTCACAATTCTTTGAAGCCAAAAGGAGAGCATCATCCGCAAACAGCAGAAATGTCACCGCAGCGTCACCAAGTGTTTCATATTTGCATCCAGTTCCATTTGCTCTCAACTTTAATCTTGTTTAAAGTATTTAGCTATTAAATAGTTGATTCAATTAACAATGTTTCTACACAAATCTAATAAAGAGCAGGGCAGATGGTGGGAGCATGGCTTTTCTTGTAACAGCACATGGACTCTCGTCAGTTAATTATGTGCTTCTTGAGTTGTTTTTGGGCCAATTCTGGGGACTCCCTGAGCGAAACTGCCCACTGGGAAGCTGGAAGCACCCCTCAGAACTACAAACCTTATTATTTATTTATTCATTCATTTTCTGCTTGCATTTGCATTACCAATAGGAAAGTTAAAGAGACATAGGCCCACTGTAAGCTGGTCAGTGGTTGGTATGGCAATGCCACTTTCATTTGATGAGTCAAAATGGCGTAGCTATTTCCCCTGTTGTGTAACGCCTGGATCACATTATTGGTCAATTTGTCCATTTGTCTATGCTTTCTTTCATTTTTTCTTTTTATTCTTTTCTTATTCTTTTCATTTTTTTTACCCATTTTGAGCAGTTGTTTGTGTGATGTGTTAGCTGCTGTTAACATGACTAGCAGATTTTTGAAATTTGTGGTTGCAGATGCAGCATTGGCTGCGATTGACCGTCATTTAGGTCACTTATGGTTCCTCTTGTGATGGGAGGTACCTACTGAAGTTGAAGCAAAAAGGTTCCTGAAAACAGCATTCTAATAACTAAAGTCATTCCTTGTTCTTTCAGTACTGACAAAACAAAAAAAGGGGTTCTTAAAGCTATAAAAAAGTCCCTTCAGTCTGGAAAAGCCTTTGGTCTTGGCTCAGTTCCTACTGTAGCTAGTTTGGGTCATCTTGTCTTATAGTTCTATAGTATGACATTGCTGTGGTTCAAAAAGCACTTCATTCAGGATGGGAAAGAAACATTTTTTAGGTTTAAATCATCACTTGAAACATGAGAAACAAAATGACAAAAGTTCTAAAGTTACCATCTACATACCACTGCTAGTTTGAAAGGCATGCAAATGTTGACCCGTAAGAGCTGATAAACACGTTGTTGAGTGCATTCCTAACCCTTGTGTTCTTGTGTTTGGATCTTGGAAAGGCTGAAAAAGAGAGACCACTGTCCATCTTCTTTAAATGCAGAGTATCACTCTCACTACAGCTCCATGCACATTGAGAAATTCAAAGCGAAACAGACCCGCCATGCCTAGTTAAGGTTGCTACGGTAAGATTATGTGTATCTCCTTGTTACAGCGTTTCCCTGAGGTTACAGAGAAGAAACTAAACTGGGTCCATTCTGCTACTAACTGTATAAATTTAGCCATTCTCCTGCTGCTCCTGGGAGAAATAACATGAGTGTGTTGGTTGGCTGTGGTATATTGTTTACAGCATGCTTTTAAGATAGATCACCCTGTTGGTTACTATCTAAAATTATAAATGCATTTCCCACAGAAAGTGCTGTGAATGCCAAAAGCTGAAATAAATCCTGTATATAAAGATGGACGGCATGACAGTTCCCCCAAAGTATGACTTTTCAATCTGAATTGCCCCCTGGTGTCTGAGTGCAGAATAGGTCATAAAGCCTGTCCCTACATTTACATATATAGGACATAGGCCAAACAAAAAATTCAAAGTAGACAGCAAATACACTTTTCCCAAAGATGGATTCTGACACTGAAGGCAGTTTTTCATCACCCTGATGTTTGTTCAAGTGTATGTTTTTTTTCAAACCCCGCCTGGTGTATGTCACACAGAAGTGCTTGTGATGAGTGAACGTGGGAGTCAAATTTCACACCTTGCATTCATTTTGCGTCAGTTTCACAATGTGAATTTATGAATTTAAACTTGCGAATTTCTGAATTTCAAATGTGGACCACCGAAGAAGGAACAGACCCTGGGGGTCCAGCTATCTAAGTTATTAGCTGGATGGACAAGTGTTTGAAGTTTGTAGTTCAGATACAAATTTGAGATTAATTTATGGATTATTGTATATAAGACGGTTCTGATTAGATCAGATCTACAGTTTTGCCTTCATACACCCTCACTGGATGATTAAATCGTGCTGCTTGTCTTGTCTTGTCTCGTACCATGTACAAAAAAAAAACAATTCTTGGTGTCATGCTGCCCTAAATGGTCTGGTGGTCAGGACTACTGCTTTATACCCAGAGGGTTCAGAAAATGTCTGAAAACAGCACAAAACCTGGTGAGATTTTACAAATACAGTAAAAGATATCAAAGACTTAAATTACACCTAAGTAGTTCAACATCTTGTGACCCTTTAGCTGAAAGTATGCCCAAGCAGTAACATTTCAAGAGGATTTGAAGGTTCTCTCATTTTTGTTTAACTGGGATAAAAAAAAGTTGAAATAAAGCTTGAAAAATGAGAAAAGCAATAACACACATTGAACAAGAGTTGAACATTTTGATAGTTGAATGGTTTCTGTAGCTAAAAGTATGCAAATGTAATTCGATGCCAAAAAATGTACGCAAAAGAACGGGATAACAATACTGTGAATTCTGAGTCACCATAAAATGTTTATGGAAAACATAGGATTTTTATTTGGAAGGATATGTTGGCCTTGTTGTTATGAAACAGGCAGTGGGTCAAAGTTACACTCAGCTTTAACCTTTAATACACTGTAATGTCTCTTTTACCAGTATTATGATCAGTTTCATGTAAAGGAAATGAATGTTTTACAGGCTATAATGCCATGTGTGTGGCACAAAATTGAGCGTTTCCACTGATTTCATGGTGAAGGTATCTTAATATGCAAAGGTCATGTGTATAAATACTGATAATAGTACCCATATCGTTCCATTAGGGACCTCAGAATTGCAGATCTCAAGCAGTCTGTCCCACTGCTCTGCCCTTAATGTAATCAAAGTCTATAAGAGAAGTGTTTATGAACTCTCACTCTGGATGCCAACATATAAACTGTTTTCCTTTGATGTTAATTTAGGATTAAGCGATGCTTTGTCCCATTTAATCCTACAAATTCAAATCATGAACTTTATGTCAAGGTCAAGGTTGAATGTCAATTCTATAGTGCAATGCATGTGACACTTAATTACAGGGAAATATGCATAAAATGAAGGCGTGTAGAATTTTCCATTTGAACTGACATGACACATTCAAAATCTCACTTAATATATACAGCACGTGATTTGCATATATTTCTCTTTCAAAAGCAAGGACAGCTGTTCAAACCTTAAGTGAGAGAATATTGAGCAGGCGAGGGGCGTCACAGAGGTGTTAGACCACATACTGCAGATGAATATGTGATGATTGGACAGAGCAGAGGAACCTGTGATTATGAATTAAAGTCGACCCATCTGGGCCCAGTTATGTCCCACATGCCATGATTTGATGACTAATTTTTAATTAAACTAAAGTTTTTGTTTTCTTCAGAAAAGTTCAAGCTACTTGTATATATACACAGTGCTCCTCTGGTCTGATTTGACCTCCCCAAGGAAATCTGAACACAGGTTGGTGTGCCAATAGGAAACTAGCCTGGCTGAAAACTACTTTATTGGGAATATGCATCACATGAATACAATATAAACAAAAATAATAAAGCTCTCAAACTAGATTTTGACACAGGTCTCTCATAAATTGAGCTAATAAAGCAGGACCCACTTTAACTGATACTATATCTTGCTGGTGCAAACTCCCAAGCAAATTTGCAATTACTTAAATAGCCCAAACCAGTTGACATCCAGTAACCCTGGCAGAGTTGCCCACTCTGTCGAGTTGGCAATACAGTCTTATGAACATTGTAACAAGCCATTTCCCTGGATATTCACAGTAACTGTATATATATATTAACTGTAAAGCTGCAAAACACAAAAGGATGTGATCAGATATCAGATGCATAACCGCCCACCTAAATTCTGTCACTCAAATGTTTCTCCTTAATTTTGTTCAGGTGTTTGTATATATATATATATATATGTGTGTGTGTGTGTGTGTGTGTGTGTGTGAGAGTGTGTTTGTTCAGTTTTTTTCCATAGAATCAACCCATCTGTGTTTATATTCCTTTAACACCATAAATAGAGCTGATGTCAGGATATGAAAAAAAAGCATCTGCAAGTCCTTAAAGACACTAACATATTCTCATAAAAGGCTGTGATCATTTTTTCCTTTCTCTACTGTAAAATGCTGTGTTATTTTAATTGTAAGCATGTAGAGACCTGAAATACATGATATGCAAGTGATCTATGCTAACTTTTGCCCTTGAGATGTGACTTGCGACTTGACAAGACTTGAACATTAAGTACAGGACTTTCACAGAGGCGACAAGGATTTGAGTCCAGCAAATGCTGGCTTATGACTTTTAGACTTAGTTAACTTGTTATTTTCTGTTTTTTAGGATTTCCAATGATGTTGAATACACACTGGATACGTAAATTTATGCAGAATAACTGAAAAGACCCCTTCGTTAGTAACTCTGGATTAGGCACTAACCTTGACCCTTACCCTGGCAACATAATATACTGATGCTGCAGCCAGTTTTCTTTTCAAACTCATAAAATACCATCCCTTTGAGTATTGTTTTGGTGTAAGAACATGATGCCTAAAGCCACCTGTCGCATATGCATGAAACACCACCGGATGGCATCAGGTGAGAATGTGGCCACACAGAACTGATTGCAGTGTAATTATATGACAACGGATGGCCAGACGGCACCGGCTGTGTCCGCATGATAGATGCATGGGCAACATCACATGGAAACGTGGCTGGACAGAATCTGTCACATCTGCATGAAATGCATTAGGGCAGTGTCAAGTTGAAATGCTGCCAGTAATGACGTAATATCCGGTGTCCGGTGTTCACTTTCTGTCTGAATGTGATAGGGATTTTTTGACAACTTACCATGTGCCTCTCCAATCCTAACCATCTTTGAATTTGTTGCCCAATCCTAACCATCCGTGGCAGCACAAGCCCTTGTAGACGTCCTGGCATTGGTTGCCATGTGCTTTTGTTGCCTGAACATAGCCACGTGCAGCATAATGCCACCATGTGCTTGTACTGACATTACGGCAGCTGCATCCCGGAAGATAAAGGGCATCTAAAATGTAATATGTAAACACGGCAGTCCATTGGTAAGTAACAATATATTAAGCCTTGGGATAAGAAAGATTTTCCCAGGATGCTTCGGAATATACAACCGGATGTAAATTGGAACTGCATTGAATTGCATTGTTGGCTGCAGACACCTAGGTGCAAATAGCATTTGCTTAAATACAACATCCCATTTAACACATTTCAATGTACTACTAAGGGTTAAGGCTGGATCTTTGTAAGCTGTGTAATATCCAATTTTGAAAAGTGTCTTTAAAAAAACAAAAACACCTATTCCTCCCGGTCTGGGAACACAGCAGTTCTTTGTATTTGACCTCAGAAAATAAACAAGATGCCATCGTGTAAGCTTACATAAAAATGCATTGTCATGAGCCAAGGTCAGTGCGGTGTAAGTAAACACACAGAGCTCCTCAGCCATACCTGCCACTACATATACACAATTTACCTGTAATTTAAAAATATCTGGAATATCTTTCACTTATTTTAAACGACAAAAATATTATCAAATAAAAACTGCAGGGCCATTGTTTCTGTTTTTAATGGAAAGATCTAGTCAAACCAAACATGCAACATTCTGCAACTAAGCAAACCTAACACATGCCACTGTTCATATACTATTGTTCAAAAAAGTAAAAGGCGTAGAAGACATTGTCGATAATGACATCACTAATTTATTCAGTATTAGTTTAAACGGATGTGACTCAAAGTATCGCTGTCTGTAAATATTTCCTGTGTTTTGTGCAGCCTCCTGAAGGCAGTCGGGAGCTTCAAAAGAGTTTTGGCCATCAAGGGAATTTCAACCACTTTCCCTCTCATCTTCCTGTTGCTTTTTTTGCATGTGGATAGGAATAAATTCCACAGAGACAGCATCTTTGTAGTTTGAGGGGACACTTGTTAATATTTAAATCAAACAAAAATTGATGATTGATTGAAGAGGGGTAATATGACTTGAGAATGGATTTTGACTCTATAAAGGTAATAGCTGTAATTGAGATGTCCAATGAAAGGGCAATGTTTGTGGGTCTTATAAAAGAAAGAAAACTGGCTATTTCCTGCTGCTTAAAAAATGATAGAGCCACCCTGGGTCTGTGCCAGGTTAATGCAGGTGTGGAAGAAATGCTGTTTTGTATGCTCACCTTGAGGAAATTCTTGGAATAGGTTTAGTCAGGGAATTGTTGCTCCCGAAAGATGCTGACTCTGACTTGAAAGTTGAAGAACCCCCCCTCATCTCTCCTACTGTGCACTGTGGTCCCTCTGCATCAGTGCAATATTGTTTGTGACCTGTGTGTCTCCTCCTTTATCTTTCTATTCACTTTCCCGCACTGTGTGAAAGGCTTGACGTGCAGTGTTTCAGCAGGAAGAAGGGCTCTCAAGCAGCTATATTATGTTATCCGAGGCTCAGCCTCTCCCCGGGTCCCTGCTTAGCGCTCAGAAAAGACCTGTTGTGTTGAGATACCGGCTCATGTCATGCTGTGCTGTGGTGCGGCGGTGATCGGCTGTAATGTTTACCTGCTGCATTGCAGTCAAGGTCAGTGGATTGTGATGCCTGGAGCCGAATTTATGTGCATCAGTTGAGACCTGTGTGAGGTGAGGAGCTGTTGAATGTTTATATTACACACAGATCAGCTTGTGTCTACATTGCACCCACAACCTTTTTGATCTACAGGCTTAGATGGATGGGGATTTAGTGATGAATATACTGTAAGTGATTCTCCTGCAGGATAACGGAGAGTGTTTGTTGCTAAAGTGATGATCAGCTCCCATTAGTCTTC